>NC_059477.1:37849501-38450001 GCF_018139145.2 Gymnogyps californianus
TAATACGATGTATTTGGCAAGACAAACCTTACTGTAAGGAGTGGAAAGGTGCTGGGACATTAAAAAAAGAAAAAGCATTATAGTGAGGCGGCTTATGTCTGCTGTATTTGTCATTTTTGCTTCTCTTCACAGCAGCTGGAGGGACTTTGAAAATGT
Source organism: Gymnogyps californianus (assembly GCF_018139145.2). Lineage (NCBI taxonomy): Eukaryota > Metazoa > Chordata > Aves > Accipitriformes > Cathartidae > Gymnogyps > Gymnogyps californianus. The sequence continues at coordinate 37,849,658 of NC_059477.1, forward strand.
TTAACTACTTTTACTGCAAGCTTTTTTTAGCGGCCCTGTGTATGTGTGAATGGGAATAGTCCAAGCGCAGACCCATGCTTATGCCAAATGGTCTAATTCAGTGGCTTTCTGACCTGTTGTCCTGAGGTTAATGTATTTCTTTTCAGGGATCAAGAAGAACAACTGAGAAAAACATGCCAATTATAACTTGGTTTACATTTAAGTATTGGAATACTGGAAAATTTTTAACGGCCTGCCAACTGAGAAAAGGTGGAAAACACTAATTTAGCTATTCAACTTAATAAAGCAGTGGGTTTATGCAGTTAGATGTGATTACATGGTAAGATATGGAAATTTCTTCATCTCACAAGAGAGACAGAGTACCACACGTAAGGCTGTTATATCCATTATGCCTTTTTGTTTCTTCCTGTGTTTGTCCTGCAGTGTCACATCTGGCACATGTTGCATAGGCTGGTTATACACAGCAACCTTTCCCATGCTGATGCATTCCCAGAGCGTGCAGGTTCTCATCCATGAGGGCTGACAGTGGTTTATCCTGCAATTGCTCATCAGGGCAGAGACAGTTAGCTAGTCCCTCTTTTCCTTCCATTTGTGGCTGCCTAATGAGACTCAAAATATGATCAGTCACTCTGTAGTACGTGTTCAGTATTAAAAGAAAATCACTGACTGTAGGCAGGAGGTCATTCAGCATTGCCACTAACAGCTTTTGATATTTCTGCATTAAAACCCAAGCCAAACATTACAGGCACTGAACCATCCGCAGGCATAAGTAGGCTTATTGTTGCTTAACTTCTTAGTACAAATGAAGAGGTCTGTTATGTACTATCTGCTTTTGTGTGATCAGTGCTCCTAAACAATGAATCCTCTGCTGCTATCACTGCTGTGTCAGAGTTGAATGAGATGCAAAGAGGTTCTTTTATTTTATGAAGTGTGTGTTGTTGCTCTCTGCTCCCTCGCAGCAACATGATCTGACAATAAAAGAGACGGGTCTTCATAAGATAACGTCAATAGTTTTTTCCAGAATAGCCTGTCATACCTGCAACCCTCCTCCCAGCAGTTCAGCTGTCTGTGATCCAAGACACAGCTTGCACACAGCATGCTTGCGTAACCCCAGCTTCGGCTGCTGAGAAACCTGCTAAACTGATAGAAAGAGCTGTAAAAGCCTACATAGAATAGAGCCATGCAAAACAAGAAAGGTGAAACTGCAGAGATAAGGTTGGTGAGAAAGGTATAGTTGGCAGCTCAAGGATTCAAACGGAAAAACAAACATGGAAAGATATACAATCCTAAGGAGAAAACAAGGAGACTGAGGATGGCAACACTGCAGCACTGAGGATCAGCCTGTCCCAAGGACAAATAGAGAAAAGTCTCCTCACATGATTTGCCTGGCTGGCAAATGTTGGTTGGATGTCATCTCTGGAGCAGTGAACTTCTCAACCATTGGATTGGTAGCTCCTTAATCCTATCAATCATGTTTTTGTATTAGACAATAATGAATTGGTTTGTACATTTACACGGGGTGTACCTTACTTCCAGAATCTCTTTGTGCATGGTAGAAGTTGCCTGAAGTGACCCAGAGCGGGAGTGTCACATACCCAAGAATTTGCCTGCAGAGGAAATCACATCAAATCATGCCTTCGGTTTGCCTGAGCGCGGCTTATATCCTCAGCTGATCATGTGCCCACATCTTTCTTTCTCCTTTCTAATTCCTCCTTCTCCTTCAGAGTGAGGCCAGGTTATTAAAAAAAATCTTCAGACCTTTTATGCTTAGGTTTTTGAAGCTCAGCTGTAGTTTCACCACTTAGAGCTTCACTTGTGCATCACAGCTGGCTTCTGTAGCTATACTACCTCTTTGCAATCTAGGTCTGATTTTTGTGACTTGGCTTCATTTCTGAAGCATTGGTGCATACAAAGAAAGAATGAGAGGGACAGATACTTTATCTGAAACTTTTCTGGCTGTGTCAGAACTGAGAAGTTGTTTTATAAACAGTTAAATGAAATAGTTTTGTAGGTACAGGAACTTACATAAGGACAAGGGCTGCCTAATGCAGGCAATATTAGAAAATACACTATGAAAGACTGGATGACATCTGAGACATTTTATTTAACAGTAAAATTAGGAAGGATTAAACAGAAGAGTGAAGTATTTTCTTCTTAATGTGGAGCAGTTCTAAACTTTTAGGTGTGGTGATGTTGGTTATATATTGCATCACGTGTGAAATATGTTTCTACCTCCAGCAGCCAGCCACATAAACCAGATTCCCAAAGATTTGCCAAAGTTAATTGTTGCCAGGGGCTTCTGTGTTTGTAACGGAGACTTCATCAGAACAGAACTCACTACTGAATCTGGTTGGATAGCTGAACTGAAGCCTACTTCATTGCCATAATCTTCCACTGATGGCAATTGGCACAGCTGCGGAAGCTCGCTGAAGATGTGGTACCCAGTATATGTTACTAAACTAGACAAATTATAAATACAGTGGAGCTAAAGGATACTTACAAGTGAGCAGTCACATATTCTCTCTTGACCGAAAAAAGCCCTAACAAAATACCAGCTTGTGTGAGAAGAACTTCAGAGAACTTTTTTCTGATGTAAAACTGCATTTGCTGAAGGTCTGAGGGAAGACTGGGAGATACAGGCGCAGCAGGCTGCTAGAGAGCATTTTGTCCCAGACTGGTATCCAAGACAAGACTAAATCCTTTTCAGACACTGAATCAATCAAGAAAAATGGTACATGTGGTAGCCTGGAAAAGCCAAAGGCAAACACTAGAAATTGCACAGCCAGGTGAACATAGCCAAAATTAAGTATCCAGATTCTCTGTATCCAAACATTTACCTAGAAATTTATTCTCTTTCTAAATTGTAGACCCTATTTTTGCTTCCTAATAGTGGGGGCAGGGAGTGAGAATGTGGCTCCTCATAAATTTTGATCTGTTATTTTCTAACCGCATTTAGGTGCCAGTTAACCTAAACATTTGAAACTGTCTAGATCAGATATTATTAGCTGCAACACAATGGCTGTTCTATTAGCTGGAGGCAGCGCAATTATCTTCTTGCCTCTGCTAAATTGTGGCTTAATTTCATGCATGTTTCTATGTTCAGAACTATTTCCCATGCATGACTCAAATTTAAGCCAAATTCTGCTTATTTTTTATGGTATCATAGTTCATCCATGTATAAAATACTATTTATATATCTATATTATTATTTACATATATATTTATATATACATATATCTCTGTATAGATAGATATATCTATACAGATAGTCATATCTCTATATATAACTTTTATATAGATATCTGTGAAGAATCTTCTCCTGTTATGCAAGCTTATCCATTCTGCTTTAACAAATACTATAATACTATTAAACTTCTGCTGTGTTAGCTAGCTATAACACTGAATGTAATCTTTACATTTCTAACTCTACAGAACAACATATTTCTGAAAGCAGATAAATTAGAGCTCCAGTTCTAGTGGAGCAGATTTTATAATCTTTTTGTGCTGAGATATGTTACAACAGAGGTTAAACTGGGCTATAATGTGAGGAGACAGAGATCTGGCTTGTACCTTTAGGGACAGCTGGTGAATTCCGGCATGCCTGCTCATGCACTATTAGCAGTATTTAAATATATAATGACATTAGATCCTGTTGCCCCTCTTTTAACCTTATCTTTGTTAAATGCTACTTCAGAGAAGATTCCTCCCTCCCCTCAGTATTATGATACATCAAACTTATTAAGACCTGAAGAAATAGGGGAAGAAACACTGGTAAAGAGAAGTCGGGGAGGAAATAGACATTAATGGTAAGGTAATAAGGAAAAAGAGGTCATAAAAAAGAAATCAGAGGATTAGAAGAGTATTTATCAAAGAGATAAAGAATTGTATCATCAGTTGCCATGCTGAATATAAGGTGTGCTCAGAAACTGAGAAGCAATAGTTGCAAGTAGGATATATTAGGGCAGAGTTAGAAGCTGGAGAAGTGGAAAATCTGTTTGGCTGTGTTTAGGTTGATGCAGACCTTTTACTGCTATTCATCACTATAATTGTTACCATTTAAATTGTCATTACCTTGGGGGTCTTTAAATCCCATCATCATTTTACTCCATTAATACTGCTTAGCAGTACAAAGGATTTTTACATCTTTCTTTGCAGTTCATCTGTTTCAACTCAAAGCATGCTGAATTTCAGAAGCATATTGAAATTTGGACTTTTTGAGATAGTCTGTGGCAATAACTGCCTGGTGATGCTCTCCATGAATGAGCAGCTGGTTTCAACTTCTGCTCCTTGACAGATGGACTTTTACAGACTAAATAATCCAAGAAGCTGCAAGGAGAAGCTTGGGGGAGCACATGCTCCTCCTGACAGGCGCTGAGAGTCCTGGGGCAGCAGGAGCTGGGTAGGGAGAGGCCCCAGTCTGGGTGTCCAGACCTCAGCGGCTTGGACGACCCTGTGGCTCTAGCACATGAGCCCACCAGGAGCATAGGCTTCACAGCCAGTGTTTCCATCAACGCTGCACGGTCCGGCCATACCTCTGTTGTGGGAGCCATGCAAACTACCCTTACAAACTCAAAGCAAATGGACTTGCTGCTTTAAAAAAATCTATACGCTTTCACATGTTAGAAGGCTCTCCTGAGACCTTACTTTATTAAGATCAATTGTTTGACAGAAGGGCACTACACTGTTTGACAGAAGGGCTTTCTTTCACTACAATGCTGAAGCAGCTGCTACTTGCAAAGTGGAAAAAGTGGAATTTTAGCTGCTTCTGAGGGACAGAAGAAGGCTAACGAGATCATTTCAGGTAAGAACAAACCACTAACAATCCAAAATAGATTCTTGTTTCCTTAACATGTATTTTGAAATGGCCAAGTCATTCTGGCTGTAGCATCAACATGACATAGGGGATGCGTGAGCTGGTTGTTGATTCTTTGCACTTTTATAAAATTGCCAGACATATATACTGTTAAGCTGCTATATTGTCAGAAAGTGAAAAGGATATATCTAGGCTCTGCTAATAGGGTAGGAGAGGATACATGCTGCCTATACACTGTGAAAACTCTGTTATAAATACACCCTAAACTTCCCAACCTGAAAGAACCACATCACATGAATTGAAATAAACCTTGAACACAAGGGAGAGAAAAATACGCTTTTATTATGTTGCCCACAGCATTTAATATAATTGCTTACTTATAGGAGCAAACTGTAGATTGCAAGTGCAAATAACAGTGCTCATTATCTCAAGCCCATTTTGGTTTTGAAAATGCAAAGAATTAGGAATTTAGAATGACTGAAATCTGCATGTGCTACTTACTTGAGTTTTTTTTCTATTAAAATTATCATATGGAAACCACTTAAGAGAGTAGTAAAATTTTGGAATTCATTATTTTAAACTTGTTAGGTGTATACTCATAGATATACTGCTGCTGCCTTTTATACAGGTAGAAAAGGGAGAAATTGTTATGTATGTGTGTATATTGTTTGATAGCAGGAAAATATCTTGTGTGGTCAAGAATTCTGAAGAGGCAGGGATAGAAGAGCTGGTTTTGTTGCTAGAAATGATGTCCTGAACTGCAGATACAGGGCTGGAATTCCAAATTTACAAACTTTTCTGAGTATCTGTACCAAGAGACTTTGTCCAGCTTATCTCTGCTTTCCAGAAATCTTTTAATTTCTGTGAAACATTAGTTTGAAAAAGAAACAAACAAAAACCCAAAACCCCCGCAACCAAACCCCAAAACCAAACCAAGCATCAAGGAAAACTTCACTCTTTGACTCAGCCCCTGAAGGACTTGTAAGAGACATGACTACAGTATTTTGCTGTGAGAGAATACATAGGAATGTAGGTTTAAAAAGACCCAATTGTTTCTGTCTGAAGTTTTTTTCCCCTGTAGACATTTTCCACAGAGCCCGTACGAGCTAAGCAGCCACATGCTGCCATCTACTGCCAAAAGGCACAATAGGTACTCCAGAACAAATACTAGCAAGTATTAGCAAATTTATTTAATAACTTTTTCTTTAAATGGATATGCTGTAGAAGACAACCCAGTAATTGAAAGACAAAGTCGAGCAAAAAAATTTGCTCAGAACCAAAAAATTGCAACGAAAATGAGTGAAACAAGTGCTATAAATCACAATAGTACGCAAGTCATCAATATGCAGTATGTAAAAATTGTATTTCACTTTAGAGGGAAAATGTGGGAGAAAACAAGCCATTTCTTTATGAATAAGTTTAATCTCTTTCCCAACATGCTGAAAACAAGAGAAATATGCAGCATTTCCCTCAAGTAAGATACTTGAGATTGAAACGGTTCTACAAATCTGAAAGCTAAGGATTGTGCAGCCAAAGGGGAATGTTCTGTGAACGTGTGCAGTAAACAGTACTTAGCGTGAAAGAGATTCAGTAGCAAAAATGACATTTGTAATCCCCTCTGAACCTATCTAACTTCACATACTTGAATGAGTAATGTGTCTTACCACTTTTAACTCTCTCTCTCAATCTTGTGGGACCAGGTCTGTAAGGCATGAGGGCTTGTATACGTGCAGTCAGCACATCATCTGGGGAGAATATGTAAGCAACAAGCATTCTTCAGTACTCTTAATGAATTGTTCTGAAAACTGTTTTTTCAATGCATGATCTGTTTTGGTTTCCCAGACTGCTATACAACATGCTAAGGCGGGGAGGGAAAGATACTGTGTTTTATGAAAGCTGCCTGCTAAATTTTCCTAAGTATTTTGTATATGAATGAAGAAATTAATGCAATTCTTCCTTCATTCCCATGAAAAAGGAACCTATATAAAAATCCTGAAAACTTGATCATATATTTGGATGTTGACCAGAGAGTAAAATCATTCTGTTTATGACCAAGCTTACCGTCTGCCATTAGCGAGTTGATGTATTTGCATTTGCAGAAGAGGTATCGCTCTCCAAACTGCAGAAACATCTAGAGCCTCTTAGCTTTTTGAAACAAGTATTGAATCTTAAGGAGCAAAATGGCATAAGCAGTCCAAAGCATCTCATGTGAGCCCTTGTTCCCAGTGCTAGGATCTTATCTACCTGAATGTGTACAAATTGTGCCTCCGCTTATTTCCCATCATGTCTTCCCAAACATCTCATCCTCTTGTTCCCTAAGTCATCTTCTCCCATTTCCCAGCTTTGCCTGATTCGTCCACCTTGCTGATGGTTGATAAATGGCTTTTTTGATGAATGTGAAACAAACATTTTCCCAAAACAGTTTAAACTCTCTGTGTGCAGTTAAAACTTTGTCGTCATGAAGTTCGCATTCTGTCCTGTTTCTTGTTTACAGGACATGTCTGTCTTTAGAGTCTCTCTTTATGCACATGTGAATGCATGTTTTTGAATGAATGCATGTAACGCTGGGACACGTTCTCTTATTATTTGAAATGGTGACTTCATTTGCTAAAACTTAGAATTCTGACCAAAAAAACGAGGAAAAAATTGGCAAGAACTTTCACGAGTAATCTTCAGTGGTTTTTTTTCCTATCTCATTCAGAATACTACCAGAGACACTGAATGTGTTTTAGAGAGCAATAGATAATATTTGTGTTCGGATAGAGGAGTTTATTCTGTGATGAATGTAAAAGACTGACAATAAGACTTGTAGGTTGACTTTCCTTTGCAGTGTTGGCTCCCTATGAATTTTTTGTATTATTTTACTATGCCGATAACTGGATTTTGTGACACTAATTTACAGCTGGGTGTTGATACTCTCCAGTATGTAGTCCAAGACCTGGGCAAAAGCTGGAGAATTGGAAGCTGGACCTCAAAGTTCTCAAAGTTGAGTTGAGGAAAGGCTGAGCAGAAAGAGGAGTGGGATCTGCCTCTTTCCAAGGACGTGTATGTAAATGCTACCAGCAGTGTTTGTAACCTTTGGGTAACCAGAGTGGTTGAAATGTCCTGATGTTTCTGCCTGCCTATAGACTGCCAAATAGCAGCAATGATCTGAAGAAGGTGTTGTTGGTTATGGAGCCGGTGGAGGGGGGTTTCTCCCCTTTTTGGTGTCTTTTTCTTCCGTCCTTGTTTGGCTAAAGGAGCACAACAATTCCTGTATGATATTCAGCTGCTTATTATACATTTCCATAGAAACTCAAGGCTACTATCATGGACCAGTTATGCAAGGCTGTGTCCTGAATCAGCTTGCAGAGTAAAATTGCACAGGACGTATGCAGTGATCAGCAAGCTAACCTGGCTACCAACCCTGTGGATTTCTTTCTACGTATTTCTGTTTGGAGGTTAAAGAATTTGGCTTAGGGATGTCTAAATGGTGGCATCCTGCTGCCCTCAGAAAGCAGAGATGCGTGAACTACTATGGCATAAAAAGACCAAGCAACCAACAGGCTCTTTTCCTTGTCCACCACTTTGGCTCCTTGCTTTTCTTCCTACAAGAATTTGACTGTTGGAGTACCCTGTATAAAGTTTGTCACTTTATTCAGACTTTCAGGGTGAGGGCATATAGGTGTCTATCCCTACTCTTTTGATTTTGGGTAAAGTCCAAAATTGGATGGCACTTGTTTTCTAGATCTGGGTAGGCTGCAATCCAAGTTGATGGAAATGTCACAAACAGCTGATCTTGAAGCAAGGACTGTTAAAACACTTGTGTTTTACAACCTGTAGCCCATTTTTAGCACCAAACAAATAATATTCTGATATAATGAGCAACAGAAAACCTCTTGTTTTCTTTCTGTTGTTTTGTCTCGAAATTTTGTTGCGAACTGTATCAAATACTCCTGCTTTCAAATTCCAAATGTATGTTCTGGTACAGTCATAAAATCCAGCCTTGACTCTGAACCTGCCCTACACCTGAATCCAGATCTGACTACTGCCTCCTGAGGCTCTCTCTAATAAATAAAAATGGTAGGAGGTGGGATATGAAAAAGATACAAGCTTGTTCTAAATTAACCTCTAACTAAAGAACATTCTGAAAGAAGTTAAAACCAAAACCTTATAAGGATACATACATATTTTATGAGTCTCCTGTATGGCAAGATTTTTGTAAGTCTTGCCATAAGGTACAGATCAGCCAGGTACAGAAACATGTAAGGTTTTAATGCTGTGCCCAGCCCTAAATAATTTCAACACAACTTTGTCCTGTATTAGAACCTGTGCTCTCTCATGCTAAATATTTCCTCAATTTTTGTACATGGCCTCATGGAAAAAAGTATAGGAGATGCAATGGTGGTGAAGATTTTATAAAAGTGGTGTTATCCTGTCTGATTTTTATAGGCAGTCTCTTTGGATACTGGGTTGGTGGGCTATCTCTGGTAACAAAGCAAGTTCCTTCTAGCTTTTAATAAGGTTTTAAGCTGAGGGTTTGGCTAAATTTATGGGCAGAGTATTTTATTGATAGAAGAGCTTGCCAGACCTCTTTGCAAATGCTCTCTTTTCACTTAAAGACCTTGGTGTAAATCTTTTTAATGGTTCAGCTACAAAAAATTTCAAAGAATCTTTCCCCACTTCTTACCATTGCACTATCATCTGTGTAAATCATCTTGCTTACTCATTCTCTTAGCTACTTTAGATTGTTAGTCTTAATGACAGGATTGCAGTAAAAGTGGAAAAAAAAGTATTTTAAACTGCCATTAGTCCATAAAACTTTGATCATTTATAGTAAGAGGGAATTCATCTTGGACTTTTCAAAGAAAGGAGAGGTCAGTCACACCATCCCTGCTCAGTTGTGCACCCATGTGATAAAGCACACCTCAAGGGAAAAATAGAAGGTGGAAATGTAAGTATTAAATGTTCCAAGACTTGGATACAGCTAGTCTTTAAGTTATAAAATATGATGCAATAAGTACTGAGCGCTTTTTCCTTGAACCTTTCCTGTACTTTACTTTAGTGTTGCATATTTTGGAGTAAGAGTTATTTTAGTGGCACAAAGTTTGATTGCAGTAAATCATGTCAGAGTTATCATTGTCATCATTCAGCAGTTCCTGAAATGTAAATGCCATGCTTACTGTAGTACTGAAAAAGGACTTTTTGTTGTCTATTCTGTATTTGCATTCATTTTTAGTAACTGTGACAATGTGCGGGAAACTCTTCCAGGGTAAATGTGGGCCCAGTGCAGAGAAATCTTACAATATCTTTAGCATTTTTCTAGTTAAATCTTTAAAAAAGCTTTTAGTGAGACAGAAGGTCTTCCTTGGGACCTCATGCTATATTAATATGAACTTCAACCACAGCCTCTATGTTTGCCAAGCTTCACTGGTATTGATAAACTGGAATGCATGACCAGACCTTAAATATTCTAAAAACAGGCTTTTGCTGTAATTTTTAAGATATATTGTTTGACACATTGTCAGCCACTTGAAATGCCAATACTTTACGTATGTATTCTCTTTGAACTTTAAGATGAATTTTGGATTACCTGAAAACATAAATACTGCTGAAGTGTGCAGGTCTCATTCAAAACAATTCAATTAAAAAACTATGCAGAGTTCAAAGCACTGCATAAGTATATAGGAACTTGTCTCTTAAAACAGAGAGGTGTATTGTGATCATTAATGAATATAAGTTGTTTTATGTGCGTAAGTATTGGGCTAGCAGTATGTGTGTTTTCTGTTTGGTTTTTTTTTTGTAATGCCTGTATTTTATAGCACATCTGAAGATTCATTCCTGCCATTCTGTCAAACATCATTCCAGTTCACTCAGTGACTTCCCCCCCGGCTCTTTCCAAACTTATGCAAAACCCATTTAGACTTTATTTTTATTGTGCTTACTTTCAATAGAAACAGATAATTGTGGTAATAATTTGATGAAAATCTGATTATCCCTTTTAAATGAGTAGACGATTAAAAATACACTGTTATGCCTGCTATGTAGAGTAGTCAGGCTGATTTTGAAATACTCTTGCACTTTGTGTAGTTGGTGTATTTGTGAAGCGGTGCAGCATGCTACTTTGTTGTTCTGAACTCATGCTTTTGTTTTGCTGTTCCTCTTACATAAAAATCAACAAGCTTTAACAGGAGTAACCATCTATGCAAATGGAACAAAATAGCACATGGACTACCTTCCTTAAACACACATACATCTTTTGGGCAAATGCAAAAATTACTTTGAGCAGAAACTGTACATGGTGTGTACTATGCTGAAGAGGTTTGCCACGTTTTCTCTTTCCCTGGTAATTTATACAAACTCAGGTTGCATAAAAGAAGAGGTAAACACTGGGTAAATATCTTTATTGAATTTCATCCTGGATTATGAATAATGATTTTGAAGTCTTAGAACTCAGCTTACAATACATGCATTTCAAAAGGGCTTGTTCCTAGCTTGCTTTATTTAGTATCCTTGCGAATAGTTTTTTGTTATTGACTTTTTTGTTGTGTTTTCCTACAAGATTTACTAGATGTACTGGAGGTGTCCTTTGTACAATTTCATTTTCTTTTATTGGTTCCCTTAGGACATCATTATCCTTTGAATAAGCACAGAAAACTGTGATCTCCTTCTCCTGTTTGGATTTCTTCCATACACTTTATTTCTATTTGAACAACAAGATTGGTCAGGGAATTTAGAATTAAGACTCCATTTCACATTCTCTTCCTTGCCTAACTGTGTTGCAAGTAATACTGTCGTCGGGGTATTTAATAAAATGAGACAGGAATGCATCCTGACAAAACAGTAGGGCCACGTGTAAGGGGCTGGAATGTACAAGATCACCAATTATGTCAAAAAGTTCTTAAACTCAAAAGAGCTGATATGAAAAAGTTTGCAGTCAGAATTACTCTATGAGGAGGAAGTATATGTCAGAATTAGAATATGATATCCACAAAGCAGGAGAAAACTCTTTTGAAGTTTATTCTTCTTGCGGATCTCTTCTCCTTTTCTTCCCCTGTCTATCCTTCTATATAGTCTGGCTCCTACTTTCCATTTATTAAGAAAACCCCTTTAAAATGAAGTTATAATCCAGTGGTGCAAGCAATTTTGCTTCAGTCATGGCAAAGAGAACAAAAGAAAGTCTTCTCTCAGTTTGTTTATCCCAAAGGGATGGATGGTTTCCGCTATGCTTTCAGGAAAAAGAGATACTTAAATGGCACATTTTCTACTGACCCTAAGATTCAAGGAATTAAAAAAAAAAATAAAGAAAAAGAGAGCACAGAAATCTTTAAATTAAAAAGCTGAGCAAGAAGAATTTTTCATCCTCATTTTATTTGTTCTCTAAAGCTTTGACTGCTGAGGGGAAAAAAAATATATCCAAACTTCAGCTGGAGTAGGAATGAAAGAGAAAAGTGTCAGGCCTTTCAAAAAAACCCCCAAAGCAAGCTGAAAGGCATCCTCTTAGTGCAGGATGTAAAGGATAAGTTCTGCCTTAATTGCAAGGATGCAAAAACTCAGAAAACTGCAGAGCTGCTTGAAGTTGATGCATCACATAAAAGCAGAGTCAAACTGTGCTGTTGCAAAGGGTCTTTTCTTTGGTTTTCATTTTATTGTTTTTTAATGTAAACCAGATTTACTTAGATTTAATTGTATGCTGCTAGTCCTGGTTTAAGCCATGAACTCTTCACTGTACTAGAAGCACCACAGAAAGATTTAAGTGAGAAGCACTTTTAGTACAACTATTCCTGTTCCTCTGCTTTGGTATCATGTCAAACCCTTAATGTTTATTGCTTTATTATGCATTTGTGTTTGAATGAGCAGCTTAGTGAGGCTCCATCTGCTCAGTTCTGGTAGAGTCCAGGAGGATGTGAAGGATTCAGTTACAGTGTTTGAAGAGTAGTAGATAACTCCAGTACCGCGGCCAACGCTCCCTTCCCTCACTTCATAGCTCTGCAGATTAACTGGCATTAATGCAAGCATTCACAGCTGCACATGGAATATTACAGAAAACATGATGGCTCCGTGTTTGTCTTGCATATGCTCATTTGCCTACAAATAGGTGTAGAGTCTTGTTCTGGTTTTCTTTTTTTTTTCTTTTCTATTTTCCCTCTTGAGAAAGTGTACAAGCATGGCAAAAGCTATTTTGGTCAGTGTACGGGACCGTTATTTTTGTTTCCATTTATTTGCATTAAATAAAATCCTTCAAAGTGCGTTCTAAAGACTCGCATACTATTGAGGTCAGACTAATGAATTTGTAGTTCCCAAGTTATTCCATCCAACCTTTTAAAACATACATAGTGTATTTTCTCTTTTCAAGCCTGAATTTCTTAGATTTATTAGACAAATCATGCTATCAGACTTTCTTTATTCACGGTGACTATTGGATGTATTCAATTTGAGAACATCAAGCTTTACTTTTACTTTGAATTCAGTAACATCCGTTCCTCAGCCTCATTGCAGTTAGCTGTCTCATCTCTACTGAAAGCTTGAGAGTAGTCATCTCAGTGAGTATTCACAGAGACTAACTTGGGTGTCTCAGTCTAGAAGCCTAAACTGGGAACATAGCTGTCCTATATGATTTAGAGGCAGGAACTAATAGACAATCTAAATATAATTTTTAGAATTTTTAGCCACAGGTAGATTAGCTTTAATTTATGCCTGATCACAGTTTATTGCATCCCTGATGCTTATTTCCCTGTTCTCTGACATATTGCTGAAGAATACTTCTGTTCTAAATTTTGCTGCAGATTCTCGTTCTGTGTGGTTTTTGATAGTTTTCACCTTTTTCTCTTGGATCTTGAGATCACATTTGATCCTGAAAAGGAAGCAGCTCTCTTTGCTGAATGGTCTTTTTTTGTTTTTATTCCCTGTAGCCTCTGCATATTTATAACACCATTCGGGGGTGGTTTTAGCTCAGTGTGAAACTCTTTTTCACTAGCTTTTAATCTTTACTTGAAACACAAGTGCCAAGTATATTTTGAATTTAAAAACCTTCCAAACCTAAAAGATGTTTTTCGCCCAGTAATAGCTAGTATTTTCAAAAGGTTAAGCTGCATGGAAAATGTGACAAGATGTACTTATAAAATTAGTGATGAATCCAGCCTGTATAAACTCAGTTTTTTGAGGTACATTTTAAATATACGACATCATACAATTTTAAATCAGTCTTCTATGTTGGCATCTACAACTGGCATAGATGACAGGCAGCTGCCGCGTCCAGATCTTGTTTGTGATTCTGCAACCTTTACAGAAATGTCATGGCTGGATATGGTGTTTGGTTGTATTAACATTGATGTTAAATTTCAAAGAGCCCTTCTTCCACTGAAAGGAGGCATGAAGAATATCTCAAAATAAAGTTGGTTTTACCGCTTTGAACCAGATCCAGACATAACTGGTGCTGTGATATCTACCTGAGTCTTCAGCCAGTCTGAAACATTTACTCATTGTGACCTGCATTACACAAACCCTGCAGTATCGGGGTGTCCTGGTTGCTACCAACCCAATGATCCTCTACGTGCTACTTTTCTTCTGTCGGTTTAATTCAGTTCTTCCTCGGTGAGGAGAAACACAGTCCTCTTTCCTCCCTCTGTGCTCCTGAAGGAGAGGGCCATCAGGCTGGCCATCAGCGGGGAATCACTGCCCTTGTACGGTCTGTAGGCTTGGTTGTAAGGCACTGTAGGTATGCAAGTGCTGGCTTTAAGGGAGAAACAGGAATTCAAGCAACAGTTACCTGATTTCATCCTTCGGCTGACTTGGCTTTGTCTGATAACATAAGGAGAGCCAGCAAAGTGTAGTTTTGCAGCACACTGGGACACAATCTAATTTTGGATGGATTCTGTGTACTGCTGCAGGGAGCTACTGAATTGTTGTGCTATCGCTAGTTATATTATTTTGCTTGAGGATGCGCTCAGATTCTGTTTAAACAATAATTAAATTTCATTTGTAGGGGATGACTGAATGTGTGGAAAGACAGATAAAATAATCAAGGACACAATTATTCACAAAATCAATAGAAATTCTAATAATCTTATAAAGTACCACTTAATTTCTTTCATAAAACTGCTGGGTTGTTCATATTTCATATTTTTCTCTTGTACAGGCCAATTCAATTTTAGGTAATTAAATACACTTTTTCACTCTTATTGGCCTTCGCAGGCTACATCACCAATTTATATAAACTGCACTTGCACAGTCTATTTTTAACCTTCCATACTTGAACAAAGTGTTCAGCTATTGACCTTTGCAGGGTCACACCTGTGTGTATTACTGAGTAATAGCCAATTTGTTGTTCTAATCTGTCATGTGCTCTCTACATGTTTGATCGGACCTACAACCCAAATAATTTAAGTTAATTTTATTTAAAGATACAGAATTATTCTTGCTGGAAGATTAGGGAGGTTTGTGTTTAGAAATCAGAAATTTTTGCTATGACTCACAAGTGCCTGACAATCTTTAGAGGAAGTATCACTATTCTAATCTTTTGGGACTTTTTTAACACTAAACTTTATTTCAGAATTGTAACACCTCCATATATACAAAAATCTAAACCAGAGAAGCTCTTAAGTTAAAAATATTAAACCTCCATAGTTTCACTGCAGTAGAACAGATTAAAATTTATCTTTATGCATGTGCCAATGGCACCTAATTATCAGATAGATGCTGATACTGTCTTCATTCACTGAAAGTGAATGTCTAAATGGATTATATAATATATAAATATTTTTAGGTCATCTATTCATCTATGAATTAATTTCTTTCCACAGGTCTACTTGCCAGATGGAAACAGGCACAAAAATAAAAGCATATAATGTGATTTCTCCATTTTAATTATATATCCAATTATAAAATGCAGACTTATACAAAGATGAACATATACAAATATATGTACATTTTTAATGAGTTATTAAGCACCAACTTATTTATTGAAATGTTGGGGTATGAAGATGACCAGAATGCATAGTCCAACTAAGGCAATAGACTGTAGCACTGCTGTTACTGTCAGTCACAAGTTTAAAATACTCCTGATCACAAGCCTTTCTGTCAGCAACTTTGAATTAAATTCCAAAAAGCTCCCAATTAACTCAGAAATGTACGGTAACCTCATGAAATTGGAGGTTTGTTACTGTACAAGGAACTTGCTAAATCTTGCATTAATTTCATTTAGAGATGAACACCTAAAGTAATAGTTGCAAGTTAGTGTCCATATTATTATTATTATTAACATTATATTGCATGCATTAAATTATTTATTTTGCCAGTGTAAAAAACAAAACCAACAAAACAAGCCCCAACAAAACTGGATGCTTTTTTTTTTTTTTTGCTAGATTGCTAACAAGTATCCAAGAGCCATCTGCAGAGGGCTTAGGCACCTCAGAATATTGAATGCTTCAATTTCTTCTCCGTTACTACATCGCAGTGCTCAAGGCCACTTCAGTGCCTATTTGTCATGCTTGTAAGCACCTGAAATCTGATTTTTCTTACTCACCGTGCGGCATATGCAAACACCAATATAGAAAGATCCATAACGGGATTCTAAAGTTTAGTGAACATGACACTTAATCAGTGCCATGAAATTTGTTTTAGCTATACTTTCATATACAATCAGAACAAGAGGTACTATTTTAATTTTCCAAGGTGACACAGAATTATTAGAAACTGAAACCTATCCTTAAATGTTGAGACAAACTGAGCTGTAGGCTTCATTTCTGCCTAAAATGGGAGCATAATGGAGCACCAATCTTGAAAAAAATTGGGACTTGGGCATCTAATGTGATATATCTAATGTAGTATTACATAATCTAATGTAATATTCCAATTCTGCATAGCAGATTGACTTGTCAGGGATTCACAAGAAAGCTCAAACCATGTACCATATGTCATCAAGTAGCCACACAGAAGAGCTTTTTGTTATTTTTCCCCCAGTCGGCACTGAGCTCTTCCTTTTTCTTGCAGGCCTGTATGTCGCTCAGCTGCTCTGCTGACATTTGGTTCTGGAACAGCAGTTATGTGTTCGGGGACCCTCTCAGTGGAGAGACTGCAGAATATGCTGTTTTGAGCTAAGTTACTGAAACGTGTATTTCAATCCTATGTCTTTGGACTGCAAAAAGGAACAAACATACTGAGCAGAGCATCTTGTTTCCTGACTCCTCCTCTCTGTGACCTGGCTGCATGGCTTGTCCTGTTCAGCAGGGATGGAGTATACCTCTGTCAGTATCTTTATGGAAGTAAGCTGGTAGCAACCACGTAGAGATCATTCACACACTCTGTTCATCACTTCTTAGCTGATGTTCACCCCTATAAATTATTCTGCATTAGTTTGATCTTTTTCTCAATTTGGAATACACAAAGATGGTCTCTTGTGTTCCTGCTCATGTCAATGCTGGTCAATTTGAGTGCAGTTCAGGTAATGGTTGGTCTAGAAGTACATACACAGAAGCGTGTTAGGATGTATGTAGATGTTAAATGTTTGTATGCAGTCATTTTTAATCAGCATCTGAATACTGGCAATTTTTTTTCCATAAAACCTTAATTTCATTTTCAAAGACCCAAGTCTCGTTGAAATTCAAATGAATTTGTATATTGACAGGTAAGTTCTGACAATTCCTGACTGTACAGCTTTAGAAGCTATTGCCCCAACTGTATGTCTTTTCCTGTGGCAGAGTAAGCAGCTAGCAGAGCTGGCAAAAGTAACCGGATCTTTAACCACCACAACTAACAGTCTCATGTGTCCTTTGAAACTGCTATTGATCTAGTTTAAGCTATTATATCAGTCCAGGAACAGTGGTACCTCCAAGATTTAATCTGTTTCTGCTGGTACAGACAGTAACTTTCAGTAGATGGAGGTGGTGGGCAACAAATTCCAAATCACTGGTGCAGGAATTGCCCAACCTTGTCTTTTAACAGCCTTCATTTTCTGCATTACTTGGACTCTTAAGCTTTCTTTTTCCCTTTTTTTTTTTTTTTTTTGGCATCTGTTAAACTACTTATGAAAGAGAATCAGATCTGGAGGGTAATGGAGTGAAATTATTAGCCTTTTAGAATCAGATGATAATTAAGCCAATATGAAAAGATCACTAACTATAAATAATGCCTGTGAAAATAAGTTTGCTAATTCTTATTTACATTATGGCTGCTTTTGGACCCCTTTATAGTCTTTGAGGCCATAAGATCTTTAAAGTCCATAATGGAAAAGAGAATAGGCCTTTTAAATAGTTTTAATTAAACAGTTTAATCAGCTTAATTAAAACATTTCAAGAGCGGTGGTGTTTTCCTAACAGTAGTGATTTGTTAAGTCATTTTTCCTATGTATTTCCCATCCTGAGGAAAACTGGGCCACATGAGTATAGGCAAACACACCAAGACGGCAGTGAGAAATAGTTTCTGCACAGAAGAGGATCTGCTCATTTGTAACATGTTAGTGACAGCTGAAATGTGCCAATCAATGGATTGTCTCATGTAATGAAGTACACTGCAATGTTACGGCATTTGCTGGAATGTAAAGGCACACCATAACATGCATTTTATTTCTGCTTCATCTCATCACAGATGCTAAAATAAGCACTAACATGTTTTATGTAGCAGAAAAGTAGTCTTTGATTTTTATCCTGAATCTAGTTGGATTCAGCTATATTTTGTGCAGTGCAGGAATGTTGTGGATTGGTTTTGTTCGCTGTTTCTCTTTGGGTCTGTCTTGCTGGCCACTGCTGCTGCTTCAGTGGTCCTGACCTATGCTCAGCTAGTCCAAGGGTTAGTGCTTAGCACCTAGCCGGTATAGATACTGAGCGTTCCAGAGACTGCCTCTTACATCAGCCAGAAACTCTCACTTATGCTGTTATCTTTCACAGCACCTGTTATTAAAGCCTGTCTTTTCCACTCAGATTTTCTTTGAGCAGCATGGCAAATAACCGGTTGCAGTGGTAACAAAACAGCACACAGTAGGACCTTACTACCCTGCAGCCTGGCTCCTGTTTCCCATGTATATATCTTGAATCAGTTTGTTATACCTCTTATCATGATGCTAAAATTTCTATCGTGCATTTCTGATATGCTAATTACTGTATATCTATGTATTTAGCATATACTCAGGCTCCAATCACTAGCAGCGCCACATGTTCTTTAAATGTTACCCTTGAAAATTTCAGGGTCTCATAACTTCTTTTTATACTACTGCAGGTGACTTTGGTAGACCTTTATTAGTTAATACGATACAGATATCCTGTGTCACTGTTACCCAGTTTGGCATTCACAATCTCAAGTCCCTCTCCATCATTTCATTTGCACAGACACAGTAGTTAAAACTATGTATTTCTCTACACGTAGTATTCTTTTAAGGTACAATTTTTACCAGATTTTCCACCCAGCCAGACATTTCAGATAGAACTCGGGGAAGTTCTAATAATCGTAGAAAATAGTGCCAAAAGGGGTCTTGATGAAATATGCATCCTGCGTGAGGTTTACTTTTCTTGCAAAGGCTTGTTATGTTTGTGATACATGACACCTCAGAAATAATTTTCTGTTTGTCATTGTCCATCATTTGTTTGTGCAGTGGATTATTCTTATCCGTGTGTAGTACTACATACATTTCTATATTGAAATGCATCTTTTTAAGAACATTTCTCCTTTTATTTTTCTTTCTGAGTTCAGCTCTAATTCTAATCCTACCCTCCAAAGCTATCACCTGTAAATTTAAATCTTAACCCATCATCTAAACAAATCTTTAAAACCTTTTTACTAATTCAGGCCCAGAATAGACCTGAGAGGTCCTTCTGATAGAAACAGACCCCTGCCTCTGAGTGTTGCTATTTTTGGAAATCCCCTTTATAGGCATGTTTAGTTCCTCCTTTCTCCAGGAATTTTTTTTGCTCTCCTGTTGATACACATACCTGGATGGCCCTCGTTTTCATGTGGAATAATAGATTCTGGCACTGCCCAGAAATATAGATTTTTCCCTTGAAGTCCTTGCGTTTTTCAAGTTTTTCTTATTATTCTGTTCTACAATCTTCCTTTCCAGAGAACCGTAAGCTCATAATTTCATAGAATCATAGGAAAAATTAGATTGAAAAGGACCTCTTGAGTTATTCAATACATCTTCCATTTTCAAAGCAAGGCTGACTTCAAAGTTAGACTAGGCTGCTCGAGGCCTTGTCCCGTCAAGTTCTGAAACTCTCCAAGGAGGAGGCTTCCACAGCCTCCCTGGACAACCTGTTCCAGTGCTTAACCATGCTTGTGGCGAGGAGCATTTTTTCTTAAGTCAACAACAACAACAACAACAAAATTACCTTATTGCAACTTGTGATTATTGCTGCTTGTCCTTTCATTGTGTGCCTCTTAGAAAAGCCTGGCTCCGCCTTCCCCTTTAGCTGTTGCAAGACTGTTGTTAAATTTCCACCTAGCTTGCTTTCTTGTCTCCATTTTAGCCACCCCTCTTCCTGTAGCCTGTCCTAGATGTCATGTGTCCCAGCCCTCTCACTATCCTAGCGACTCTCTGCAGTGATTATTGTTGCTAAAGTCGCATCTTACCTTTGATTCTAATCTAAAGGATTAATTTGACTGAGAATATAAAGTGAGATGATCCTCCCACCCCTTATTTTTTACTGTCTGGTAAAGATGTTATCCTCCTCTCATCCTGCATTTTTTTCTCCTGGTATAGGGTTGGTATTTTAAATAAAAATGAGCTCTGAGAGTTTCTGTTTTCTCTACTTATTTGTTTGCAGACTTCATTACATTGTGCTGCTTTTCATACCAAAGATGTTATTTCCCTACAAAAACTTAGCTTCACAACATCCTTTCAGGATAGAGCACAGCTGTCTGATCTTATCTGGCCCTGACAGATGCTTACCCTTTCTGCCAAGCTCAATTCTCTTCTTGAAAGAACTACCTTTTTCTGTAATCTCTGCATTTAAAAATGATCTGCATACATATGCTTGGAAAGTAGGGTTTATTTTAATAATGTGAAGGAAAGACAATCAGATGTTAGAGAGAGATGCCATAACAAGTAGAATTACTTTTATCACTTACTTATTTCATCACCCATTTCAGTGTAATTGTCTTATTTATATCGGCTTCTTCTTTGGAAGAACCCATAGCAATTTCCAAATGTTTAATTAAAACCTCACAACGCTACTGTGATGTGACTGTAGTAAATGAATGAGAGAAGATAAGGCCTTTCTAAAGCAACTGGTATCTTAAGTGTTTTGTTACATGAACATTTTATCTAGCACCAAAACAGGGGACGCTTTCTTTGGTGCATCATAGTTCACTTGTATCAGGATGTCAAATCTTTGCAACAGCAAGATTTCTTTTGGGTTTTTTGGGATTTGGTTGGTTGGTTGCGTTGTTGTTGTTGTTGTTGTTTTAACATAAATGATTTACCTCATCTGGCTTCAGAGAGGGTCCACAAAAAGTTCCAGTGACCCAGTGACACAACTGAGGGGTCACGAAAGAGAAGCTGGACGAAGGACTGCCTTAAATTGGCCTTCTGCTGGGGAAAATGCATGTATACATCCATCCTGATTTTCAACTGGGCTTAATTTAGGTACCTAATTGTAACACAGCAATTCATGAGGACCTTTCCTAGTTGCCTAAATTATGATAAATATCTAAATATTCATTAAAACAACAACAAAAACCCCTTTAGTTGCCCAGCTCATGCCCAGTTGCACCATAGTTCTTGCAGGTCTGAGGTACCTACCTCTCACCAGAGGCTGCTTGGGAGTCTGAGACACCAAATACGCCTCGTATGCACTCCTGGCAGGAGAACGAGGGAAGGTTACAATGATTAGAGCATTTGTAAGGGTAAGTGTTGACCTGGACTTGAACCGGGATTTCTCTTGGCATCACAGAGAATATCCTCCTCGGTGGGCTACTGGTTACTCTTCTTTATCAATGCCCTCTTTTTCTCCTTCCTTTCCTGAGGAAGCCTGTATTCATTACTGTACAACTTCAAAAGTGGGATGAATCTTCAAGGTTTCTGAAACTCTGTATTATGTTGTAATAGCTAAAGGATTTCATTTGAAAGAAGACACTGGGCTGCCTGGCTATGTATGTATATCCAAATTTTGAAAAAGTTTTTGAAGAAATATGTTCAGAGCAGCCAGTCCTTCAGAATTCAGTCCTTCTCACTATTAAGTAATGTTTTTTCTTAGCTTTCACAAAACTCTACGGTATTTTTTATCCCAGTAATAATTTTCTCTTCCTCCCCCACAGTCCTCATGTCGATTCTTTAGAAACACTTTTCTTCAACCTTCAAAGGATTCCTGGTATAATATATCCCCCAGATCTTTTGCCTTGGCAGCATGCTGTCTATTTTAGCTAATTTTATATAAACTCTTTCTCTTAGCCTTGTATTATCCACTAGCTCTTACTATCAACCAAGATGTTACAACTCTCTTTTGAAAAGTGGTATTTAGACAGCCGTTTTAGGTTTTATATTTTTTTGTGAGATTCTCTCAACATAGTGTCTAGTGCCTCACAGTACAACAGGCCAAAACACAGAAAACAGCTTTTTTTGTGGAAGGAAGTTGAAGGTCTAAGTTGAAAGAATCTAGTAACCAATGGCGTCAAAGATTTTTGTGTCTCAAATTTTCAGTGGACTCTAATTTATGCTTAACTTCTTACGGCTTCTGTGAAATGCCTCATACAGTCTCATATGGAGTATATATAAGGGGGGAGTATGTGGTGATGTAAGATTCAGTACGATGATTAAAGATTTATTACTTACTATTTGCCTTTCAGAAAGGGCCACAGAAGTTTGTGGCAGTGTTAGAATCGTTTTGACGACTAGAAGGTTTTTTCAAAGGGTAAATTTGGCAGGGTTTTAATGTAGTCACTTGACTGAGCAGCTTTTCCTCTTGCAGTGATGTCCTATTTGCTGCCATAGGAACCATGAATCCTTCTGGTCATAAACACGTAACATCCAAAGAAAATTGCTTATGGGGAAACATGGCACTGACTGCTCATACTATAGGCTCTTTAGCTTGCCTACTGGCTTGTTTAGCCTGATGCTGGAAACTGCTGAACTTCCATTGGTAAATCAACCTCTTCCCTTCTTCTCCCTCTATCCTTCCTCCATCCTTTTGCTCCCTCCAACTCCCTCTGTATTTGGCACTTACGATGTCGTGCAGGCCCTGAGCAGGGGAATCCCCTTGTTCATTTTTCTAAGCTTTCTACCCACTTCCCTTCCCTACTGCCAATGCATGCCAAGCAGCCTAGGAGAGATGGGTAGCTTGCAGATCAAGCCCTACAATTTCATGAAAGCACCTAGGAAACATCTTTAGTGCCATATTAGAAATCTGAAGCTCAATGTGTCGAGCTTTGGTAGTGGGAGTAGATACAGGGGGGATAAGTGGCTTGCATGTTGGCTGGATAGCTCAACCTTAAGTATTAGCGTAGACACTTAGTATGACTTTCTCAGTGCTACACGATCAGAATGCTGCCTCCAAAACATAACTGGTCCATGGTTAATGGTTTAAAAGCTACTGGTCTTATGCAACCATACTGGCAGCCCTGTAGTATGTACATACATACATATGCTGCTGAAATCTTGTATAGATAGATTTGAAAAAGGTAAAGATTAAACACTTGTATCTTAACTGAGATGGCTATAGAAGAGAACTACCACCTTAGTGTTCATAGTTTATTGTTTAAATCAGTAACAAAAATACTGTTTATTTTAGCAAATATAAGCACATTTTGCAAACAAATACAGATTTTTGTAAAGAAGCAGATATTCCAAGAAGGTATTGGAAAGGAAACTTCTGTTTTGTAGAACAGAGTTGAAAATAGTAGCTAACATATGAAAGTACTTTGACTTACATTATGATTAATTCATAAATAACCAAGAACTATGTTCAAATACTTCTTTAAACTTAACCAGTAAAATCAAACAACATGATTTATTCATTTTGCTTGATGCTGTTTTTATATTGTGATGTAGCAGGCTATGTACAATGATTTATACAAAGCACTATGCTTGGAATATTTTAACAATCATTTAATAGGATCTAGATCAAATGGTATATATCTCACTGTTCCTGCTTTATTCATGCATCATGTAAATTGAATAGCCAAGTGTTTACAGGAAAGCAAAGATGGGATTGGCATTAGGCATGCCTCTGTTCATACATGCAGAACAGAATGCACTTACAAATACGTTGAAAAAACAATGTCTTCAGCAGAACAAGAGGGTGCTCGGTACCTCCGGAAAAACTCACATCATTCCAATGCCTGACCATCAAGTAAGGTACTTGCTCTGAGACACCCTCAAAATTTTGGCTTATAAATATATATTTGTGCATGCCATGAACAATGCCTCTCCATGAAATGATTAAAAAAATAGAACTGATAAGACACACAAACTCATACAGTAAAAATTTAATAAAATACCTAATGATGAGTGAGCTCTTTATATGCGAAATCTGAGCACTCAATTCATCTGCGTCTCTAGAAATTAAATTCTTTTTCCCTAGGTTTCTAGAAAACCCATTACACAGTAACAGCTCAATCCTGTATCTTTTTTTGCTCCTAGGGGTAGAGAAGTTTTACATTATAAATAAACTTCAGCAAAGGTAAGGATCTGTCCCCACTTGTTCCCATTTAAATACATAGTGTTTTTTATATATATATAAATGCAGGCTTGAGGTCTGTTCCTCAGAGAAATCACTATCATAATTGTTTTGAATAGGTATTATCTGTCTATACCACGAATATTTGGGCCACAGTGCTCTGGGGCCTAATTTCTGCCACGATCAATCAGTGTTACTGAAATTCCAATATTATTTAGTAATTGAAACCCTGAGCATTGTACCAAAATCTTCAAGCCCAGTTGAATTCAACAGTTTATCCTGAGTAAAGAGAGAAGAATTTAATGCTACACTGAGCCACA
Organism: Gymnogyps californianus; assembly: GCF_018139145.2. Taxonomy (NCBI): domain Eukaryota; kingdom Metazoa; phylum Chordata; class Aves; order Accipitriformes; family Cathartidae; genus Gymnogyps; species Gymnogyps californianus. The sequence goes on from NC_059477.1 coordinate 37,874,371, forward strand.
TTAAACAGGAGAGATGGCCAAGTTGTAACAGCCTGCTCCTGCTTTTGTCATTGAAAAGCATTTTGTACAAACGTTATACAAAACCAGAGAGATAAAATCCCATTTAAAGTGAGAACACCAAGTTCCTGTAGGATTGTGCAAATTACTCATGAGTTTCAAGTCATGAGCTTTCAGCTAATACTGTGGTGCAAAAGTGGACCTCACTTTTTTATACTCACTTCCTTTAATAACTAAGTATAGAAGAGATCCTATTAAATCCAAATATGCTGCATTTGCCAAGAACCACACTTAGAACTCTTAAAACTGCAATAAAGTCACATTTTGAAAACATGAAATAATTAATTTTATTGTCTTTCTTACGAATTGCAAAATTCAGAGCATACTCGCTGCAAAATTTTCCTAAAATTGTTCGAAGCTGCATTTTTTTTTGCCATTTTAGGGCATCATACAGCTAAATGAATAGATTAGTATTAATTGTCTGTAAAGCAGATCAGATGCTTTGGTTTAATGCGTTCATAAGAATGCAGAGCTTAACTGTAAGATCAGATTTAATTACAAAGTAGATAACTTTTTAAAAGACAAACTTTTTCAAATTAATTTAAAAAAAAGCCAGGAAGACTTGTTTGTAGAAATCTATACCCACACACACATGCCAACACAATACAAAAATTAAAAAGCACTTTGTATAAAGCTGTGAAGAGTTCCAGCTTCATGAATCAATGCCAAAGCAAAACAAAGATCATAATCTGGCAGCAATTTAAAGTTCCCTATGAAAAAAAAAAAATAATGATAGAAACCTTCTAAAACCAAAAAACTCTTCTCAATCCAGGAAAATACAGCCTGTAGCTTTTAATAAGTGAATAGACTGACATGATGTGGAATCACTGGAACTTTGCTTCAGTATTTTTCTTGACTAGGATTTAAAGGAGAAGTTTATTGCAGGTTCTGTAGGTACAACAGATTTTTCGTCATCGTGATAAAGGAAAGGCGGTTAGCGTGTGTTGGGGAGGGGAGAAGGAAGACTAAAAATGTGAAGTTGCATGGGCAATATACCAAGATCTTGTTCTTGCTAAAAGTTCTTCATAATAAATGCCAGAATTTGCTTTGCACTTATTTAGGGAAAGAAGAGAAAATTCTATACAGAAAGCAAAGAGAGCAACGCAGTGCTGCTTCTTCAGTCCTCACATTTGGCTGAAGCAGCAAGGCTGGCCAGCAGAACTGAACAGATGGCATCGAGGAGGGAAAAAAAGAGACAAGTATTCTTTGCAGCACTTCTCAGAGTGGCACAGTTACCAAGCTTTTAAAGAATACAGAGTGCCTCGCAAAGTAACAAGTTAAGATTAATTAAGGCCTAATTAAATATATTATATACAACTATAAAAAACATTGCAAAATTAATCTATATATTGTTTTTAAATCCACCATTACTGGGGTTTAAGATTTTAGCCTGCTGCTTCACTAATGTCCAAAACTGAAAACATAACATGCGTATTTGCGTTTTAGACTTACTTCTAAAAAAAAAAAAAAGTATACAAGTTAATAAACTGAGGGGAGACAAATGACATCAGTGATGTACAGGCACAATTTGGGAATGACCTGGGTGACGGGTAAATGTAGAGAGCCCTTGGGAAACCCTCCCTACCTCGTGCTTGCCAGACAGATTTAGGAATATCCCATGCTATTTAAAGGACTGGCACGACTCGCACCGTTAATAAGAAAAGAGCATCGCTTACGCAGCACTTCTCCACTTTCCTCTCCTGTCCTGGCTACGTCCCGTGTCGATGTGCTGCTGTGCCTATGCGCACAGCGAACGGTGGTGCTTTCACTGGAAGTTTTCCGACTTTCTGTGAACACCTTAAAATAATTTTCCGGCATCGTTCAATCTTCTCGAGCATGTCAGCTGTCGGTATCAGCCCCCCACCCCAAGAATTAGCGTGCAGCTGGAGGAGTGGGCGGCAGCGCCGAGTGCAGCCCAAGCTGGGCTGAAGGCGTACAGCACGACGTGTTCATGACAGCTTCCCCTGACAGGAGACACTGTGTGTTTGGAAGTTCAAGTTTCATCATGTGACACAGGTTTAGGAGACATCAGGATCAGGGCTTGGCTGCTTAGGTTTAACATTTCTCGCACTAAAATAGCTGCCGCACCAGGTGCAACTGTCTCAACAGCGTTCAATTTCATTTGCAAAACACCCTGAATAAACCTGTCACAATGTGAAACAAAGCGCACAGGCTTAAAAAGTAACTCTTTTAGTTATTAATATAAATAACTGCGTTATTTAAATGTAAACATATAGCATGAGTGCGGCGACGTTACCCAGAGCAGTCGTACAGTCAGCGCAAGACTGGCACGAGATTCTCATCTGATTCAGTGGCCGCTTATGGCTGGACCAGAGAGCGGTTTCTCTCCTTCTCGGTGCTGTACGAGGGATAAAAACCACAGGTTAGGGGACACCAAGGACGCCCCCGAACCCTCGGCTGGGGCAATCTCAAACCCGCGGTGGAGACCGACAACCACCCTCCGCAGGACGCGGTCTGGGTGCCCGGGGAGAGGCGCAGGGGAGCCGGCCCTTACCCGCTTCCGCTGCTCGCTGAGGCAGAAGGTGCAGATGGGCCGCGGCGCGGCGGCGCCCGGCGGCGAGGGCTGCGGGCAGGGCTGCGGGCAGGGCTGGGCAGCGGCCGTGCCCTCGGCCTGCCGCCGCTGCAGCAGCAGCACGTTGGCCAGGTGCGAGATGTAGCTGGAGGCCAGGCGCAGCGTCTCCACCTTGGAGAGCCGGCGGTCGGCCGGCCGGGTGGGGATGAGCCGGCGGAGGGCGCCGAAGGCCGTGTTGACGCTGTGCGTGCGGTCCCGCTCGCGGGCGTTGGCCGCCGCCCGCCGCCCGCCGCCGCCTCCCCGCGCCCGCCGCCGCCGCCCGCCGCCCGCTCCCGCCGCCCGCGGCTGCCCCGCGCCCCCCGCCGCCGCCGCCGCCGCCGCCGCCGCTGCTGCTGCTACCGCCGCCGCCGCCGCCCCCCCGCCGGCCTTCATGGCGCCTGCCGCCGCCCCGCCGCCCCATGACTTTTATGCGCGGCAGGTGCCGCATCGCCCCTGCTCGCGGCGGCGGCGGCCGCCGCGGCCCCGTGTCCCGCCGGCGGCGCGGCGGGTCGTGCTTGGCGCGGTTGCTGCTTTTAGCCGGGGGCCGCCGCCGCCGCCGCCACCACCTGTCGCCGCGGCCGCGAGGGGCCCTGGGCTCGACCCGGCACCGGCTCCCGCGGAAATCCCCCTCTCCTCCGCCTCCCCGCTGCCGGGGGTGTCCGCGCGGTTGGCGGGGAGCCCGCGGGGGACGGTTTGTACGGACCCCGGGAGCCTTGTCCTGCCCGGCAGCCTCCCGGCCGCGCTGGAGCGGGAGCCTCGGGGGCCGGGAGGCTCCCGCGGGCAGAGTTTTCCCGCCTCTGTCAGTGTGTCCCGCCTGTGTCAGCCTCTTCGCAGGGTGTACAAACTTTTACAGTTTTTACCGATTCTGCGCTCCCGTGCGCTGTTCCAGCTGCGCATATGTATGTATATGCGCTTATATATATTAGCTGGAGTGGGCTAATAGAACAAGCCCGGGGGTGGATTTCATCACCTTCCCCAGCAAACACTAGACACACATACAAATCCAATTTCTTATTCTGTTCAGAATGCGTGCCTACCTCAACCATTTACTTATTAAAAGGTCATCATAAGCACTAGTTGATTACACCTCTTTTCTCCATAAAAATTTGACAGCCTGTCTGTGCTGAGAAACTCATGAAAGGTCATGGTGCAGGTTTTCTCAAATGAATCATCTCTACCTGATTAAGCAGCCTTGACTGACTGTTTTCTTACAGTCCCAGAAGCTTATTTGTGGTGGTGGTGTTGTCTAAATATTAATCTTTCTTCCCAAATCAGGGCTGGATTAGCAGAGTCGTATCTCTTTAATCATGGGGGCACACACTTAGGATAGACAGCTGCTTTGACATACTTGGCTGGGAGTCATGCCCTCTCAAAATACAGCTAGCGTCAACAGGCAGGGCCACATCTAGGCACTACGCGCGTCTGCCGGAATGGCAAAGCGCCACTTTACGTTTGTTGCACCTTCCCTTTGGGCAGAGATTGTGGGCAAAAACGGACAAGCAGCTCTGTCTGTCAGCCAATTGCGACTGTACCATACCTTGGCGTATTAACAAGCAAAACTTCTTTAATGTGATTTTTATTTATATTACTGTCACGGATGAGTGATTTAGGATCCTTAAAGAATCTGTAAAAGTGCGACTTCACAGAGTTTGATGGCAAGGTTCACTCTATTACTTACTACATGGGAGAAGCATGCAAAGGAAAATGGAGTTAGAATCTCTTTTCCTTGATTTGCACAGCGATCGGAGATGCAAAAAGGTAAGGGAGACCCTGCCGCTGAGTCACGAGGTTCAGAGCGGACCCCCTTGCTTTCTAAACTCCTAATGGAGCTGAGGTGCAGCTAGATCCAAACTTAGTCTCAGACCTGGTCAACGGTTTATGTCTAAGAGATTCAAAGGGTAAGGAAAACGTCCCGTTGAGTCACGAGGTTCAGAATGGACCCCCTTGCTTTCTGAACTCCTTCTCAGAGAGGAGTCTAGGTGCGGCTGGATCCAGACTTAGTCTCAGACTTGGTCAACGGTTTATGTCTAAAAGATTATATGTGCACAATCAATCCTTTGTATCACTTAGTTAGGTTTTCAAAGTTTAGCATGCTATTAATCACTTACCGATCCATCCAGGCATCCGGTGTTAGTTCGGTCCAAAGTTCGAGCCCTCGGTTTCCCGAAACAGACTCTCAAGCATCGAGTTGTATAAAAAGCGATAATTTAATGGAGTGGTACAGCAGCAGGGTCAGCTCGAGGTGGGTGCCCCTGCAGGGGAGCGGGGTGGGGGTGGAGGAGAAGGAGAGGAAAGAAGGAAGGAAGAAGGAAGGACGGAACAACCCGAACAAAGAAATCCCTGGGCAATTATAGCCTTACAGACTACTCACCCGCCCCTCACGCGTTCTTCACACTGTCTTTGCGCATCTTCCCCGCGCCCTTTGGTCCAATCGTGATTCTGGCCTGACACCTTCTGACTCCTTTTTGGATTCCTTCAGCGTCTCCAGACAGGCCGTTTGTTCTCTTGTCAAGCTGCAGGTGCTGTTGACGGTTGTAGCCTTGAAACCTCCTTATCTTCTGATTTACGCTGGCTCTGGAGGCCCCTGTTTTGACTAAGGAGGTACACGCTCAGTAAATCTAAGTGAAAGTTTACAGCTTGCGGCCTAAGATTTCAGCAAATCTAGCTACTCACACTAAGTAAGTAAAGCTAAGCAAACAGCGTACTAAATCACACAACATTCTAACTTTAAGAAGTGATTCATTCTGTTTAAAACTTGCTTATGTGAGCTAAACGACTAATATCTCTTAACGTTGAGAGGCGTCCCTGCTCAAGGGGAGAGCTGCCTGGCGTGCAGTCCAGTTGCCGTCCAGGGAGAACTCAAACTGGGCTCATCCAACGATCTGTCATTGGTAAAAGGTCTCGTTGCTGGAGATCACCGCCATGCAGCCGCGCTGCCTAGCAGGGAGAGCTCAAAGAAGGCTCGCTTAGGCTGCCGTATTTATGGGATAAAGCGGTTGGCTCGTAGTCAAATGGAACCCAATGGGAGAGGTATGCACGAGACTCCTTGTACCCACAGCTTCCACTGTGTCGCTCTGCTCCTCTGTGGGTTTCCCAGAGGAGTTCTTGGCCCGGCTACGGCTCAGGCCTTTGCCTCCTTTGGAGCCTGTACCAAACTGCTGCTGGTTTGGTTAAGGGGGGTCGAGTGCATCCGTCATAATTACTTGGGAGAGAGGGGAAAAGGTTTTTGATTTCCCATCGGACAATGTTTTTGAGAATTTTGTGATTTCCGTAACAAAATGTTGATGCAATAACCTTAGCGTCAGGTTGAGGCTCTTAGATAGCAAAGGCTGCAGAAATACGAGGCTGGACAGGCGGGTGTGTGCCATGCCATCGATCCAGTGGAGTTCCTTTGGGGTGCAGAGCAGGATGTGGCCCTTCATCATCAGATGCTGGGAAAATCTGTGTTCAAAATCATGCAAGTGATAGTTTTCCCTAGAGTATGTGAATATAACTGTATCCTACTGCCGTAGTGTTAAAAGCTCTCTCTTCTGTCTGCTTAACCTTATAAAAAGTAAATGATCTAGAAAGTTCTGAAGTTGAATTTCAGTGCTTAGAAGTGCTGCTTTTAGTTTCCTGAGAAATGAAGTTCCCAGGTAAGCTTGCACTGTCTTCCATGCGGGTTTCTCCCATTTATTCACATACAATATTTCTAGAGTGAAATTCTAGCTCAGCTGAAGTCAATGACAAAGCTCCCATTGACTTTAATGGAGGCAGGATTTCACCCTTGATATGTTCTGGTAGCTGAGCAGTGTAGATAATTGATTGTTTGTCAGACTCAGTCATTTGCTTACCAGTGTTTTCCTGTCCTTAGGATTTCAGCTTCTTTGTTTTTTTATTACTGGAAGTAAAACAAAACAAAACCAAACCCCCTCAACAAAAAGAACCCTGAGACAAAACTACTACTGGTATTATGAAAATCAGAATTTATGGCTTATTGATAAGCTGGAAGAATGAGAAAAGGAACAAGCCATACTCAGGAAGAAAATGATGCTGTGTCTGCAGAGAAAACCAAAATGATTTTCACTGACATTCCAGCAATAGCTAATTCAGGGGTTAAGGACAAAGGGGTGGCCGAATGATTCTTGTTCTGTTTCCAGGGCAGTTTGAAAAAGTAGAGCAAGAAATGTTTTTTTCAGATAAGGAGACTTGTAAAAAGGCCAAAATGCTGGTGACTTTAATTACTAGCTTATTGATTGGGATAACATTTATGCAAGTGCTAGGGGGAGCATATTCCTCAAGGAAGGTGCAGTAACGCAGGATTGCTGTTAGTGTACAATTTGCTGACTTGCTAATAACAAGCAAGAATGGGGCTGCATGAATGTAAAGCAGGAGAGTGGGCAGTATTTTATGTGTAGTGATAAGGTTTTGTCTGAAATTTGCCTTCATGCTTCACGGAGAAAGATATCTGATGTTCATTGTAAGGAAGCATTCAACAATATTAAAAAGACTGGAAATACGAAGTATCTGACTGATATAGTTGCAGTCTAGTGGCTGGTATTTCTTTAATTTGCCTTTATTTTTTGAAGAACAGTGTTAATAGGTAGTACATAAAAGAAAGAAGAATTTGGAAGAAGACAATTTGCAAAAGCTATACATATGAAGAGAGCAAGTTGTTAATTAGAGGATAACAAAAGAAACAAATCTAAATTAGTGGCTCAGAATGTCTGTGGTCACAGCCAAGAAGCCTTCCAAGTGTATTTCCGTTAAATAGAAAGTATAACCTGAAATTGTTTCACTTGTAAAAAAAAAGACATTTAGAGACAAAAATGCCTTTAAAAAACAGTACTTGAACGTTTTTGGCATCATTCTGCGTCTGCAGGTCACACTGACTTCAGTTAGATTCTCTTGTGTATTCAAGAGCAGAAATACAGCGTAATCCTATAGAGAAAAAATTTATTTTTGGCATAACTGTTCATATTTTTCTGCCTCACACCATGGCACTCTTCTTGCCATATGCCATGTTTTTGAAGGACTATACTCTTTATTGTTTGTCTTCTCCATCAAAGTCATTAAACACGTATTTATTTATTTCCTTATACAGTATTGCTCACATGTATGAGAAGGTATGTATGTGTTGGAGGCAAAAGTACCACAGATCTGTAGTACAGATTTCTGAGCCGCTGACTGTGCGTTAAGACCTACTGGTTTGTGTTTTAGCTTTGGCAAATACTGCCATGGCAAGCATTCAAAACACAGGTCAGCCATCCGCATGCGGGGATGCTTCAAGCGGCTACCGGGCTCCCGTCCTCGTAGGGGACGAATATTGACCAACCCTGAATTTTGATATTGTTGTGAGTGCATGTGTGAGCTGCTCTCCCTTGTGAAGAGGCACCAGGCATGCAAGGTGGGCAAGCTTGTCTGGAGTAATCCACGATGCTCCTGTTCGCGTGTATATATGTTACTAACCAGGATACTTCTTATGCAGTGCTTACCTGATAAAGCAGGTCGGTGGTATATTTCAGTCACATTTGACAGATTCAAGGGAGAGTCCAGAGGGATCTAACAAAGAGAAACAAATAGAGGCTGTTGATGGCTGGAAATGCCCACACAGTTGAGAAGAATACGTTTGACAAAATGTTACTCATTATGTGTCTGTCTGTGACTGGCTGGCTGTGACAACTACTTCTATCCTTCACAACAAACCTGGATGATGGAGTTGTCATTTTTATTGCAGTTCTTAATAAATGTGACTGCCATAAAATATGTGTTGATTGAAGAATCTTTTAAATGGCATTTTACCCTCTACAGGTTCTGTAAGAGAATGATTTTAAGGAGAGAAGATTGAGGAGTAGTCAAAATATGGAACAGTGCAAGAGAATTTTTTGGAGAAGGAGGACTTGCACAGAGCATGTTAAATGAGGAAAGGTTAAACGTGAGGTGGATTTAAGGCTTCATGTGTTTAAGTCATGTCAGGTGGGATGGTGAACCTTCTGGATTTTAATAAATATCCTCCACACATTTTGAACTAGCAGTCTGCTACCGCAGTGCAATTTCCCAGGTAGGGGAGGAGCAGCACCAGCTCTGCCCTGGACGGCTGGTAGTTGATTAATGTGAGATCTAACAAGTCCCTTCTTGATATTCTACCCAGCCAGATTTAGCATGACACTTATCTCTTCACTTGCAATCTCTTCACTTGCAATCTCTTCACTTACAATCTCTGTTCTTCATCTGAATTGATCTGTGCCATGATTCTCTGGTGTGTTAATGAGTTTTCTGTGTGGTGGAGTGCTAGAGGCCTTGTTAAACTCCAGAGACATCCTGCCCACTGCATTTTATTTATACGCCCACTCTGTTACTCTTGACAAAAAGGAGCTGAGTTGTTTATCTTGAGTTTTTGTCAAAAAATTTGTCTTACAGTAATTTTCTCTGCTCTGGCTGCCCACGGAGGCAAATCTGAATATATTATTCACCTGTTATTTCAAAACCATTTAAACTTGCCAAATCTAAGTGGTGTTTTACATGATTCTGCTGATACTCTCAAAGTTGTTATTAACTGCCTCAGAAGTAATTTTTGATTGTGGTTGCATTCAGCAGAATGATGACAAGGCATATTCTTTTCTCTGTCAAACTGAAGCAGTATAAGGACGGTATACCTGCCCTCGGAAACAAAATGTTTTGCAAGCAGTATTTGTGCAGAGACTTTTTTGTTCATTAAAGCTGAATGCAGCCGGAGCTCTCGCCGCCTTCTCCCTTATTTCATTGCTTATTAAATTCATCCTAACCAGGCTTGATTGGTGGTTGGGAAGATGTTGTCTATAACATTCAGGTGTGGTGTGTGGTTTAGGGGCTGAAATCCTTTGCCAATCCGTTTGGAAATCCACGCGTTGGTGGGAATCCAGACTTTTGATGAAAGCTGTGGTTTTGCTCGTGTTTCTTTACGGAGCTGGCTGGCTGGCTAGGAGGGGCTCTTCCACTGTCCTGTACTTTGCCATGTGAATCCATGCCTCAAACATACACTGCTGAAATGTGCTCTGTTTGGTTTTACAGAGAAAAGGGACTTGAAGCACCATCCAGCAAAGTGTCGTGGACTCTTCAAACTTTTCTTACGACAAAGTACCAACAGCTTGTGCTCTTTCTGTCCACTTCCAGATGCTGTCAGCGTGATGGTCAGTCTGTGTAATGTCTCACTACCCCACATTCCATGTTTTTACCTTCTCAGAGACTAATGGTTTGCTAGGTTTGTTTTGCAATGTCTTATGATCCAGTCTTACCATCTTGGATCACTGATGGAGAATCTAGTTTTTCTAGCTTTCCTGGTATTTTCTAGGTCACTGAGAAGTACAAGAGGAGAACATATATTATTAAATAGGCATAGAATTGTCATACAGACCAGTGTTTTTTTATTTTTTGTAATAAAGGTGGAATGCTACTGTAGAAATGCAACTGAATTTTAGTTATAAAAAACACTTGGCTGTAATAATGAACATGAACACAAGATGTAGAATCGTCCACTTGTGTGGAACAACTATTGCAAACACTTCAAAATGCCTATTGCCATTTGATTTGTTCCATCTTCCCCTCCCCGTGATTGCTAGATCTTGCAAAGAAAGCTTTTTTTTCATACTTGTATTTTTACAATATGCTTTTATGAAGAGCACTATACTGCACAAGATTTTGTAGATACTTTAAAGGATGTATTCTCAACAGTTTCTTTCAAGTGCTTAGAGCTGACAAATACAAAGATATCCAAAAACTCATGAAAGAAATATAATTGCCTGTATAATTACTGGAGCTTCTGCAATATAACCACAACTGAAGTTGTTTGTATGGTTTCTTTCCCTCTTCTTAGCTTCTTGAGTGTCCTCCTATGAATATACTCAAAATCTGACATTATTTAGATCCTTCACTTTATTCTCCCTAGCGCTTCAACTGAACACTTACGCTTCTGTTAACGAAGACATCTGCGATCATGATTCCATAGTTCAAATTAGATTAGAGGACAGATTCAATTTCAGTCACTCGGGTTCAAGTCAGAGCTGACTTCATTGTCACCAGTTGAGTTAATCTGTCTCTGCACCAGTGTAGCTGGTGGCATAATCAGAATGATAATCAATTGCTGAACTGTAGACAAAATTTTAAGGTTATTTCATAATTGCTCAGTGTTACAAAAGCAGAATACAAGAGTTGGTCCTCACTGGTTAGCAATCCCTTTGATTCCAAGCTGATATCATGAGGAAGCCAGTTTTAAGCTGCTGTTGGAAATATTACACTGATATTAGAGGGGGGCGTGAAGGTAAATTCCTTTATATTCTCAATTTTTGTACGAGAAGTTTAAGTGGAATATATGTGTGTGTGTTTGTGTATAAAAACATAAAGCTATTTCAGTTTCAAATGTGTGTTGTAAAGAAGAGAGCGAACTTTGCAGTGCCATGTAGAGAAATAGGTGTACTGGAGCCACCTTTCCCAGTGCAGCCTGGCAGACGTGTGAAGTGCGAATGCATAGCTGCATGCTCAGGCATGGCCACAGCCGACCAGCAGCGTCACGCAGTGCCACCATTGCCTGGGACCCGTCTCCTCTGCTCCAGCATAAGAAAAGGCGGTGGATATGCCAGAACTGTTTTGTGAAACGGCTTCTGTTTACTGGGCACTCTCTCGATAACACAAGGGCACCCTTATGCAAAAATGTTGCATGAGATTCGGAACTAAACTTTTGAGACCTGCTTAAATCCAGTTCAGCATTTGCAAAAAGCCTGAAAGATTTAAAAGAGATTTAGACAGGTATTAGCAGGCTATACCAGTGAAAAGGTGGATGCATAGGCGGTTTGTAGCATCTGGCAAGACACTGTATTCATCTGATCTTCAGCTGGAGAGGACCTCTGCCGGGTCAAATCAAATCACAAATTAAATCAGCCCTTAGATATCTCTGAGGTGTTTTAGGATCTCCTTTGGTCCCCATAGCAGAGTATGGGAAAGTATGGGATTTTTTTTTTAGAATAAAATCATCTCGTCCCTGACCTTTTGCTCACATTTGAGGCAGTGGGTGTAGATACTGCTTTTGTCTTTCTTTAGATAGGGATGTGGAAAGTTTTCTAAAAAGTTCCTTTAGTCAATTACTAATTAAACCTAAAAGGGAAGGCAGATAATTTCACAAATTGGAACAAATAAAACAAAACCCAAACAGTGATCTACTTAAAATAGAATTTTCTCTAAAAAACATGTCCTTTAATTGAAAAGAGTGTTTTGGAAGCCTAAATCCACAGCTGTTGGTGAATATGTCTGATCAGTGGTTCTTTGGAGCTGGAATAATACAGTTTAATAAATAATAGGTGAATTATGGCAAACAAAGTTTACAGTCTGAAAGCTTAGAAGGGTATTCTATAATGCCAAATAAACATGGAATGATGCCAGTGTTATGCTTTTGGTATGAATTTTTAGCTCTATCAATGTAGATAGGATCATGTAAAATAAGTTTGACTAAGTTATTTAGATTAGGGGGCTGTGCAGACTATAACAATCACCTCATGTATACTGCAAGTATGAATTATATTTTTTGTGATTTTATACCTACAGAATTTTTTTCTTGATTCTGTTATATGATAAGTCTTTTACATATATTACAGATTGCACACCAAAGATCAAGCTCAGACACAGAAAACCCTCTACAAAGATTATTTGACCTTTCTTCAGGTGCCTATGGGGATATCACTTGGAAAAGATAAGTCGCTCTCATTAAGATTCCTGCTGACAGTCGGCAGACCAGGTGGTCCCGCATAACACAAGTGCAGGGTCTCATATCCCGAGTCTTTAAAGATTGTGCAGGTATAAAAAGTGGCTTACTGGGGCTCTGAATTAAACCAAACTGTTTTGTTTTAGTTTAAACAAGTGCTGTTTGCTTTGTGTTTTCTGAATATGCCCTGCTTTCCCCCTGAAATGTGCCCAATGTACTGTCTGTCTTACAGCACATTTTGGAGTCTTGTAGATCTCTTCTTTCATGCTTCTCTTTCTTTTAAAATAGAGCTTCCAAGCTGCCTTATGGGGTCCCAATAGGCTGGAACGGCTCACTGCCGGCCCACTGTCTAAACCAGTGCTCTTCCCTCACAGTGGATGCTGCTGAATCTTTCTTAGAGATATACAACCTTTCCAGAATAAACAACTGCTGATTAGCATCACAGTTTTTTCTTTCTCACTTCAGACTGTCACTAACTGCTCTCTGTCCAAGACTTCTGCTTCACTTTGGGCCAGCACACACTATCACAGTGTTTCCAACACTGGTCCAGAACTACCGGCTTGTGTGTGATCTCAGCTTTCAGGGAAAAAGTGAAAATGCAGATAATATTGTAATGAAGAAAACTTGAAGTCCTGAATTGAGCGTACCTGATGGAGAGCTGTCTGAATTCACAAATACACTGAAGCCATACCTCTGTTCTGTGCAAAGTAAGCTCTTCATCTTTATTAAAAAGCTGTCTAGTTGAGTGATTAAAGCTATGGCTTTGCTAAAGCCCTTGCCAATCGGAGATTTTTAAAATTTTTAATCCTTTTGAAATGAATGATATTTAAATTCATTTTATTGCTTTTGCCAATTCTATCTAAACCTCTGCTGCAATCATCGCCGTTACTTACATTGCCGGGAGAGAAAACAGTAGGCCAACATCTGTGTTTATACAGGTAGAGTACATATAATTTCTTAGCGTGTCTACTGTCAGTTTTCTTTTTTCCAGTTGTACTTGCCTGTTCTTTTGGACATTTTGCTCTCTGTAGTAACCCGCTGCCAAATCTTATAAAACAACATTTCCTTTTATATTAAGAATACTACCAAACCTTGTAAAGAGGAATTCTGTTCTTGTATCTGGCATTAAGAGTGTGTCGTTAAAGAAACTGCAGTTTGACATATCGAGCAACTGTACTGAAAATGATTTCTTACAGGAAATAATGGCTTTCTGCTGAAATCATTAAAATGAAATTCTTGACTTGTCTTGGGATCTTTGAAGGTATGGAGAGGCAGACTTGCATAGTTCTGTGCCTGTTAGGCATATCTGCATGCTGACCTGCCTTCTAGGCAGACCTGAATCCGTTGCTTGCCTGAGAGGTGCTGTACAAAGGCTTATAACTCACTTTCCAGGCAGACAAGAACAGGTACCTGTCTAGGAGACATCCCCTTGTTGATGACCTGCCTCCAAGGCAGATCTGTCTAGTTAGCTTTTCTGTCTTTGAAGCAGCTCCATACAGAGTTGTGTCCTTAGCAGACTGAACTGCTGCCTGCCTGGGAGGTACGTGAGTTGATAAGATTCCTTCTAGACAATCCTGAGCAATTATTTACCCAAAACGTCATCTCTCCAAAAGGGACATGTAGAATGCGAATTTGTAAATGATGTTTTGAGTTCTGACTGATCACTCTGTCTGATATTCACTGTTAACCTCACATGTATGAGAAATATAACAAACATCCTTCTCTCACGTTTAGAAAAATAAAGAAGTCTGTCAAAAAATTCTGCTAATATAGCACAGAGCTCGCACGTGCTCATGCTCGCTTCTGTGGCAGTAATCTAGCTGCCAAACTTGCTGAAGGGAAGGGAAGGAAGGGAGTGGGGAGACTTGTTTTTTAATTCAAAATTGCTATTCTGTGTTGAAGGACTAAAGGGAAGGTGGATGCTGTATGTTTCAGTGTTCAGTCTTAAAAGTTGCGTATGATCATTTTGAGTGAGGGAACCAGTTCTCAGTCACTTATACAATATCGTAAGTGCCACACCCTCATTTTTAACCAAAGAAATGCTTTATTTTACTTGGGGAAAAAAAGCAATTACTAGTTAACAGTAAAATACAATTCAGTTCCTTTTCCTTTTCCTTTCCTAGAGAAATTCAGATTGCAGGGCAGACATTAGACTTGAGAAAAAAGTGGCATATACATCCTCAAGGCCATAAACCTGCAGCGGTAAAGTCACCTGATAAAGGATAGATCAGATATTAAGTATTTTTATGTTTGGGGCAATATTGTTGTGTAAGTATATCGATGTAATTCTGCAGTAGCTTGGTTGCAGTCAGTGTATAGTCACTCTGGCGGACATGGAACGAGCCCAGAATTAGGCTCTTATTTTAGCTCTGCTTGTGTTTTGTGAGGAAGCAAGAGTCTTCCTTTAGATATGTTAGTCTTGCATACAGTATGACAAATCCCATGTGTTTGGAAAACATTGTATTAGCTCAGGAAGTGCAGCAGTTAATGGTAGGTATTGCAGTACCTATTGGTCCTACTCTGTTTCTTCCTGTAGTCTGAACCAGTTCAGTAGTGGACTAGTATCTCCTGTCACAGATAACTTCTCCCTCTTTCTGTCACCCTAAATCTCTTAGCTGGGGCACTAAGCCTGAAGAGCACTTAAGCGTGGTACACTTCATCTGAGCAAACGTGTGGCCATCCTCAGCCAGAATGCAGGAGCACTTTGTCATAGGACAGATATACGTCCAGGGTGAGCTGTTCCCAACATATGGCTGGCCCAGTATGTGTTTGCACTTGCATCACACACCTGGATGCATGGACTGTGTGATTTCTGCTGCAGAATTCTGCATGTGGGGTAGGGACTAAGGAGGATTTTCCACCTCTCCTTGCAGGCACTCTGGTGCCTCTGTATGACAGAAAAAACATAATTAAAGAAGACAATCTTGTACTTGGAATGGGAAGTGGTGAAATTTATGTTAGTTCTTTAGTTCTGATCTAAGCTAGTTTCATAGTCTGGAAAGGCTTTTTCTCTCTCTTCTGCCCAAATTAATTTCATTCATTGGGTATAAGGAATAGAAATTAGGAGCCTGAAGTCATACTGTGCTCTCCAGAAATACAGGTATGATCCCCTTTATTTTTTTCCTCATCTTTCTTCCCCTCAACCTCTTTCACCCCGTCTTTATTCCAGAATATTTTGACTAATGATTATGGCTGAAGAAATTGAAATCTGCTCATGGGTATTTCTCAAGCAGACTAAGTTTGTCAGCTAAATTATTCATTGTGAATTAGCTCCTTGGAGGCAAGGACTATACTTAGTGCGATGGTGACCGGACCGGACCTCTGGGTACTGCTGCAACAGTCAGATGTAGTGTTGACAACATTCACAGTTTCGAATGGGCACAAATGACAAAGTAGATTTCTCCAGCGCACATTAGCTGTGTGGAGCTAAAAAGCACGACCTGCTCAGGCGAGGGGAGTTGGATGCTGACAGGGAGCAAATGCCCAGTTACAAATAAGAAGTTGCAAATGGTAAAATGTAGTGAAACTGTGTATAACATTTGGGTGTAGGAGATTTATTAAAATGCTGCCTTCGTGGGAAATAGCTGTGTCCAACCACTTCCCACGCATGTTATTAATCAGGGTTAATTTGTTGTTCGTAAACCAGACCAAGATTCTTGCAAATCACCAGATGGCTTGGTGCTATCTGTCACTAACTGGGGTAGCTTTTGATCTGCAGAACTGAAACTGTGCTTATTTGAACCCGTGTTTTACTTTCTGCAAGACCTCGAAATGTTTCTAATAAAATGATGTGCTGTTACATATGTATCAGTTGATAATATGTGGCAAGTTATTAGTCCAAATATGCTTAAATAATTTTTGAGAAGTGATTGGAATAGTGCATTTTAAACACCAAAGTATATTGAAGAAAATGTACTAACCTCATGTTTTCATCAAAGGCTTTATAAGGATTTTGTTTTTATTGGTGTAGTGTCCTTTTCTAATCTCAGCATTGTGCAGCTTACCAAATGTGTTGCAGAAAAATCCTCTGATGCTCATCCATGTGTATTTTGAGAAACAGCAGGCACTAAAAAGAAGACTTTAATGGATATGGACAGAAGAAAAGAGTTACTGAAATCCAGTAACTGTGTTAGAGAACTGAATCTGCAGTAGACATGGGCAAAACCCCTCTAAACCTCTGAACCCTCCAAGCTTTAGTGGAGCTTCTGAACCCTCCAAGCTTTAGTGAATTCGATAAAGAGTAACACAGATCTGAGCTCACCATAGTTTTTAGTTTGAGTTTTGTGATGCTGAAGGTCCTGCCAAGCTTTTGCCAATACTGTCTAGGTTCTTCATCTCTACCCTGGATAACAAAATACACCCTCGCACAGTATGCCATGGTCTCCTATATACAATAAGAATGATGAGTGCAATTACCAGCTAGGAGCGAGGTGGAAAAACCTCAGCTTTTCCTCATTTCATAACCCTTCACTGGATCGAATCAGACACTTGGGGCATTTTAGAAACTCATGCCAGCTTCTTATGCACAGCGTTTTTTACACCTTGTTCAAGGTTACTTTGTGGGGTGTGAACACCCATTCTGGTGCACTGGGTATACAGTAAATTGCCTGGAAGCAACTGAGCAAATGAATGGAGAATATTTACTTCAATCCTTCACTCAGGCCGGACTTTTTCACAGGCATTGTGGTTTCAGGGTGAGCTATGACCTGTTTTTCATTTTCTCCTGGCTGTTTCTTTCAAAAGATGGGTCTATCTCTGTGCTCCTTTTCAAGTGAAATCCCACTGCTCATCCTGTTTTTAAATCAAATCAGCATTCCACCCCATCTCCTTTTTACCACGTGAGATATAATAATTTAAATGCTTTGGGAAGGAAAACCAGCCACTAAATTTTGTGATAGAGAGAAATGGGTTAGAGTAAGCATTAGTCCTACAAAATGCAGAACTCATGAAGTCTGATTTCCTATGGTTTTGTGCCTGTTTTGGAGCTCAGTTATGACTGAGCTTTGATTCATGCTGCAGCTTTTTTCTTGACGCGGTTGCGAAGTGCATCATTGCTGTCTAAGCATTTGTATTGATAAACTGTGTTAGGAACACAGGGCCTTTGAGCCTGCTACCTCTCTGTCAGGCTTAGTTAAACTAGCTGAAAGATTAAAAAGTTACTGAGTGGACTGCCGGACACATGCACACAAGCAGGATGCTTGCATACATTTGTTTCCTTGAAAATTGATGCAAAAAGCCTAACACATCTGATCCCCCCTGAACTGTACACTTTCAGTAGGCCCTGTTTGTCCCTGGCATCACTTTAAAACCAGAGGTAAGCTTACTTTACCTTCTCTCCATTGGTCTGACTGACATCGGTCATCAGTCTGTCTTTTATCCACATAGCCATTGTCTGTCCTGGGGCCTTGAAATGGCTCCCAACTGGTTTCTGCATCTTCAGCAGGTGGTTGCTTTTGGACTTGCGGCAGCCTGCTCTCTGCTGCATCTTTTCTTTAAGAGTGAATGCATCATGGTACGACGCGTGGGTCCATCCTTCCTGTCTCTGTGCCTGTTTGTTAGGTTTTGCTGGATTTTAAGCCTGCAGCTCACAAAAACCCCACAGCACAATAGCAGGCAAACCAACCAAGACATATTTTTCTGCAAAATAATTAAGGTCTTCCCCACTTTTAACGCAGCATGTAAGGAACCTGTTTTCCACTTAACGTGCACTGAGTGCGTCTCTCACAATTACAGCATCTCCAAATTATGGGCTCTCTTCTCTTGGTGCACGTCCAGGAGTGCACCTTGCCCAAAGGCAAGATGGTAGCTTTTGCTCACTCTGAGTTTACTTGTAGATTGGTGAGCATGAGAAAAAATGTGCTACCGGCATGGCCAGCAGCTAAATGTCAAAATTTGGCTCTAAGACAATACTACTTAAACTATTTCTCTAAGTAAGCGCTCCTTTCACAAGGAGGGATTGAAGGATCAGACTCATAGCATTGTAAAATCACTCTCTTAGGAATTTTCAGAACTGCCTAGAACATTTTGAATCTAATTCTCCAAACCCTCAGGCAGCTTTGAATATCTCAGCTCTAATATATTGAAATAACAGACACTGATTAAAAAAAAAAAAAAAAAAAAGAGAGGGCGATACTCTCTTATATCTAGGCAATTCCCAGCAGGGCTGCCAGAATAACTGAGGGCTGTGCTGCAGACTTCTGTCAGCGCTTCAGTGTTGATCAGGGTTGCACAGAGGGGTGACTCAATGGGCACCCTTGTGCCCACAGAAGGCCAGCATCTACGCATCTGCCACAAAACCCGTGCCTTGCTGTTATAATGCATTTTCTGGCGGCAGGTGTTACTGCTACAGCAGCAGACAGATCAGCTTTCCCTCTCAAAACCGCCTCTGTGCTGGGACTGGTTTCTTTAGCGGGCTGCTGAGGTGCAAATCTCCCCATATAGAGGCAGCCTTGGAGGCAATGTAACTCAGAATTTCATCCTGATCTCTGCATTAGATGTATTTTTAAAGGTCTTTTATCTTACTTGGTCAGATCTATTTCCTTAGGAAAATTCTTATCATTTCCAAAGATACACCGAGTTGCTTTTTAACCTGTGGCTGTGTGCACAGAAGGATGATGTCTGTCGGCGGTGGCGTTCCTGGGGCGGCGAGGCCGAGGCGGCGGAGGCCGGAGTGCCTTGCATCCCGGAGCATCAGCCTGGCTGCACGGCCTCCCAGCACACATTCCACGAGATGGCAGTGCGTTCCTGCTCTTAAAAACAGCTTTAACTTTATTTTAACCTTGTTCTAAAAGTTAAGTATTTCATCAGAAGAATTTCTTCTGAACAAAGATTGTATTTTCCCTCAAAAAACGGAACAGGGAAGATTGTTTTTATTGTCTTTTTCAAAATACAGGAGCTGTAAAAAAGCTGGAGTAAACTTCAGGGTTTAAAGTGGCAACTTTAAGGGATCTTTTTCTTAGTGTGTCACCCAGTTCACCACCTCAGGTCTCCCCCCAGCTACAAATCTTGCAGCTGCGCAAGGGGACTACTGCAGAAATTTCGTGCAAGCATCAGAAGCTGGTCACCTGCTTATATGCCAAATCCACTTTTTGTAATTGTGATGAGTTGTTTCTTTTTTAAAGAAATGTTTTTCACCTAACATCTTTTCCTGTTTCTTTCTTTTTTTTTTTTTTTTTTTTTTAAATTCTGAAATCTCCAAGGAGTACAGTCAAGCCACTGATTGAGAATAGGGAGGTGGGGATGGTGGGGGCAGGATAAAAGAGTGAATTTTTCTCTTGTGCTATCAGCTGAAGAACACCTTGGAATGTTTGCAATTAGATTATTTTATAAATATTATATTACAAGACTATAAACACTAAAAAATCACTTTGTAATTACTTGTTTGTAAGAATCGTGCTTTTAATTCCTTCAGCTGAGAGCCTCTGAGGATAATACAGGAATAAATTTAGTGTAAGTAGGATAAACTACCTATGCCATCAGTTTTCTCCAGTAGTTAATATTACATTTAAACTGATAATGATGGAAATGATTTTTGAATAACTTGCTATTTGAGATATTTGTAATTTTTAAAATTACATTTTAATGTAATCTCTGCTGCTTTATATGAGCTTACATTATGCATGTTGTTATAACAAGAAAAATGAAAGAGGAGAAAAAACTCCTTGAAAACAATTTCTATAAGGTTCGATAGGTAGGCAAAATCTTAACTTACATTGCAGACATTGCTTGGGACTCACAAGGGAATAAATACATGAAGACAGCCTGTTCCAGTCCTTACAGTGCACCGTAAGGACTGTTGAAAGCTGTCAAAGCTGCGACTCCTGCCCTTTTAGTCATTGGTGGTGTAGTTCTGTTCACAAGCGAGTAGGAAACGCTTCTTTATTTCCAAAATGAATTCCAGTCAGAGGTAGGCTAAAAGCACCATTCATTTAGATTAAAGATCCTGAAACTATCATGTTTGCAACCATTTGTCACAGTTTAAGTAGCAGTGCATAAATGTTGTGCTGTTGGTATACAATTTAATCTCTGCTGACAACAGCTCCATTTCTAAAGTTTCCTCAGCATCTTTTTTTAATGGTTTACGTTTCTTATAAACAACCTCTGCTGCTTATGCAGAAGTGGGACGGCTCTGTAAGTTACCAGGCCTGAATCTCCTCCCCATGGGGAAAAAATAGTAAAGCATCAAGGGCAATGTATGTGGGAGCACCAGTCAAATGGTGTTTGCATCTGATGGCATGTGCATCTAACTAAACACGTGGGTTTCCATTCTGCAGGAACATTTGATGTTTTTTGTTGTTTCTGGTCAGAACAAATTGGGTAGGTTTTGTTTTGGTGACTCCTCTGGTCTTCACTTCTGGTCCTTGCTCCCTTTCCTGTTACTTCCACTGTCCAAACCAGGGGAAAAATAACTCATATGACAAGAGTTTGTTTTTTCTTCATGATCTTTAGAGTTATTCTGTTAAAAAATATGAGCAATGATTATGATTTTATCAAACACAAATGCTTAACTTCTAGTGGATGTCACTCTTATTGTACTGTTGGCAGAATGTTTATAGCTGTAGGCTTTTACTTGCATTAAAGCATTGGCCCAGAGAGAATAGGTTATAAATCCTAGTGTCTCTTTCCAGTGATAACGTCCTTTATAGACCTCCTTGCTTTGTCTTCTGATTCTATCTGTGCTTGAGACTATGCCCGGCCTGGAGCAGGTGGAGGAAAAAATGGTGAATTACATGCCATTAAGAAACTTTGCTGAGCTGTTTCATTGCAACTAGCAGGAGTTTTATGGAAATTTACCTTAAATAGAGAAAATAAAGGTGTTGCTACATGGAAGACTACACTGATAGTCAGAAACATAAGTTGCAGAAGCCTCACTGCTTCATACTACCAAACAGAGATGTAAAAAGGTGTTTACAGTCTAAGCGCGTTTTTCTAACCCAAAGTGAGAAGAGGATATGTCTGAGTTCAGGATAGCCTGGAGGAATTGGAGGTCTGTTTTAGTGGGATACTTTTGATACAGCTGAACGTGGCTCCTGAAGATCAGGGTTAATGTGCTTCTTACAAAGTTACTGATGAGAATGGTTCATATCAGTACTTCAGAAACACTCTCCAGTCAGTGCTGCCAGGCTTTTGTAGTTATCATCCACAGCTTTTAAAATGCCTCCAATTGTTCTCGGTAGAAAAAGAGCAGATATGCTTGAGTAACCATTATACCCACAGAAGAAAAGTTTCAAGCGTATAGAAACAGAATCGGTCCCAGCTGACACATTTAAGCTGTGTCAGTGCTAAAAAACATTAGAGCCTCCTGAGTCTGCGGGAGAAGTGCCATCTCTTGAGCAAAGATCAGTTTAGCTGGAAGGTGCTGTGAATAAGTAGCAGCATCAGATTCAGGTAAAGGAACAGGACGGACAGAAAGTGCAGGTTGAGACTGGAGTTTGGTGGTAGGAACTAGGAACCAGGCAGCAAGAAAGAGCCAAGAGATCACGGCTTATTATATGCAAATACCTTATCTAAAATGCTATGAACTTTAATTTCCAGGAGCAAATATTGTATGAAAGTCTTGATAATGGAAAGCCAGTGCTACATCGAAATTCAGCTTGCAGCCTTCTAAAATACACTTCATGGAAGATAGCTGTCCGTCTTGTCGGATTATAAGAAGTCTGTGCTTCACACTGGTGCTTTGCATCCTTTCTGGCTCATTTGGCTATTCAGTTTACTTTGCAGCACTGGTTTTCACAGTATTGCAACGCTTTTACTGCACTGTCTCTGCCACATGACTAGAAATGTTGGACCATCCCAACACCCATTGCATAAACAGTGTTTCTCTGTTTTCCCTTCTCCATTTTCATCACGGATCTTCTTTCCCTGGCACCAAAGTAAGTGTTCTTTGCCCTTTGCCTTTGTGCAGCTGACAGCCACACTGGCCCATTTCCCTGCCCCAGTCTTCTGGGCAAGCTCTCACCGCCTCCTCCTCCTCAGCCCCACCAGTGCTGGGACAAGTCCTTTTCCACCTCGCACAATGTCCAAACGTGCCTTGTGATCCCCTTTGCCGGTCAGCCATCCTTCCGCTATGCCTGAGCAGGGCTAGCACCCTACTTCACAGGTTGTTTCATGCGGAGGAGAAGTCATTGAGAGAAGAGACAGATCCTGGTGGCAGGGAAAAGGCTAAATTAAACATTTAATGGACCAGTTTTCATCCAAAGGGAACCTCTGGACCAAATACGTTGAGAACCCCTGTTCTCTACTTTCTCATACAATGCTGATACAGGAACCCTATCTTAGCTCCTTTTCCCCCCCCCGCTCTTCTTTAACCACTACCAGGTTGTAGTCACAGTGATTTTACATGGCATTTCAACTGACATTACTTTTTTCCCAGTTATCTTTTCCTCCTGTGAATGAAGTCAAGATCCTAGAATCCTGTCTCCATAAAGGGTTTGGGAGCGAGTGAGAAGAGCTGAAATTTTGAACACATGGTAAACACATTGTGAATTTTAAGCCAATCTTATTTTCCCTTCAAAAACTTACCCTTTTTTAAATTTGAAACTTTTATTTCTTCAAGGTCACTTCAGATTTAATTTACCATTATGATATATGCAAAGCGTTAATTTAATAATCTAATACGGCATTTTTTTAAATTGCCTAACAAATATATTGTAAGTATGATCACATCGCTCTGAAATGAAAATCAAGACCACTCAATGTCCTTTTGTCAAACTGATTGTATCTAATTAAAAAAGAAAGAAATCCCAGCGATGCAGCTTTTCTTCCCATTAACATGCACTGCACAGGTTGCTACCTAATTTAATACAGAATGGTGTCTTGCATTGCTCCATCCCTGATGAAACTCCTCTGTTTAGATGAAGTTAAGGGAAATTCTGAGTTAGAAGAAGAAACAGCAATCCCCACCCTAATACACAATGATATATAATTTGACCATTTATTTCCTTTCCTTAATAAGCGTATCCAACTATGGAAGCAGACGTACTAGCCCTTGGCCTCATACCACTGCTAGCTTGACACTCTGATTTCTTGGTAAATAGATAAACATGCCTATAAGATTAAGTGACAAATTCACATCAGCACCCAAAGCTCTTTGATCAATACCACTAATCCATTAAAGATTACAACAAAGAATCTTATGTTTCTATCCCCTCATTCTGGTATTAAATGTAAACTGAAAAATAACAGACTAAAATCTTTCTAAAATTAAATGAAAAAAGCATATTACCTTTTGCACATTTTAAAGATAAAGAACCCTCATTAGTGCATCTGCTGGCCTGGACAGACTGCTTTTGAAAGCAATTTAAGTATAGCAACGTAATTTTCAAATTAAAAAAGGAGCGGCAGGTGTATAAAATGAAAATGTAACAGGGGCAGCCACACAGCCAGATCCCAAATCCCATCTATCTCCTGAATCTGACAACAGTTAATTTGACCAAATGGCAACTGCACCTGAAGGAGAGGGGGCAACAGCTGAACTAAAGCCAAGGCAAACGCCTGTTGAGAACTTAGCGTAGGATTCAAAGTCCATTGAAGTCAGTGGGAATTTTTCTGTTGACTTCAATTGCCCAAATCTGGCCTTCATTGCTTTGAATAAATGAGAGTTTATGATTCAGCGTATCCTCTTTCCCAGTGGAAAGAGCCCCGGTGAGAAGCTTCATCAGAGTGACTGAATTACAAGCTGCCAGGATTTTGCTGTAATTTATTTATTTACATGCGTGAGGGTATGCTTGGAGAGTCAGGTTCTGCGGTGAGGAAATTGGAAAGGATGCTTACTAACATAATGCTAAGGTGACCCAAGTAAGTGTCCCCTACTATCTGTGACCTGTTAAATAGTTTTGAAAGTACACCTGACTATTGAACAAGGTTTGCTTATTGCTTTTGATTCACTTGCCTCCGATTTCCTTTTGTGTTCTCATTTTTATTTTCCCACTCTCCTCTGCCATAGTCTTTTGCTTGTTATAATTGAAAACTGGTAAGAGAAATGTAACTTTCTATAAACATTCTCTGTGAAATAACATTTAAAAATGTAGTACTCGATGAGCCTTTGAGCTGACTGCTGGGGTTGTTAGATCAA
This sequence comes from Gymnogyps californianus, assembly GCF_018139145.2. Taxonomy (NCBI): domain Eukaryota; kingdom Metazoa; phylum Chordata; class Aves; order Accipitriformes; family Cathartidae; genus Gymnogyps; species Gymnogyps californianus. The sequence continues at coordinate 37,898,782 of NC_059477.1, forward strand.
GGTCATAATGAGTTGATATGTTTGCCTACTACAATATATAGGAGCCTAATGGCAGCTGCAATAATTTACTTTCACTCCCTGGCTCTTTGAGAGTTATTTGCTTGGTTACATGAGGTGTCAACAAGAATGCAGATGGGGATGAAACCTGGAGAAATTAACATAATAGCATCAATGTGCTGTCTTCTGATGTAGTGCCAGTTTCTTTAGAACTTTGTTTTATTGCTATCAATATTTTCTTCTGATCATCACTACTGCAACGTAATTTCTACACTGAAAGTTAATTTCATCTAAATGTACTGTCCTGTTCAATCAGCGATGGAGGGTTCATCCAGTCACTCCCTCTCCCCACTTTTTCTCACCTGCTATACTATCTGCTGTTTACAGCTCGTTCTCTGGACTTTCACACCCCCAACATTTGAGAAAGATGGAAAAATGCCATAGTTTTTCATTTAGTCTATATTAACTCCAGTCCCTTGGGTTGTGAGAAAGTGAAAATTACTTTGTAAGAGAAGACTTGGCTAACATAGGAGAAAATATCACTAAATGCTGAATCTGAAAATCAAAGTGTAGACAAGGTGCTGTTCAAAACTATTAAAGTCATTCCTTTGATGATCTTTAGGCATGTTGTTTCATGGCCAGTAGCTCTTGAACACTGCTGTGTGTCTTGGGGTTTTGTTGCTTTCCTTTTCACCTCCGTGTTGAACATTTACAATAAGAGTTACAGGTTTCTGCAGTAGAGGGAATGGCACTTGCGTAGGGTTCCTATGGGAAATTACAGTAGGGTGAACACCACAGGGGAAGGATAAGATTAATGTCTTCTCTTAAAAGATACATTCTAGTTTCTGAGAGGAATTCTGTATCCTGGAGGGAGAGGGAGAAGAAGAGAGCTCAGGGTGGGTAGTAAAGTCCAGAGCTTCCAGCTGTGGGGGCAGGAGGGATGGAAATAGCCCTGGTCTGAATGCAGGGGCTGTACAGTTACTGGGACTTGCTTGTGTCCCTTGCTTGGGAGCAGGCATACATTCAAGGTCGTCTCTCTCTGCCCAGTACATCCATTCCTCTGTCTCTGAACTATTTTGCATGATTATAGTGTCTGTCTGGCTCTTTGGAGTGAGTTCCATCATGTGAAGTGAAATATGTAGGAGGGAGATAGGGGAACAGAGAAGAAGAAAAACCCAGGCAAGAAATGTAAAATAAGGGGCTAAAAAAAGGACACTCCAGAAATACTTGAACAGAGTGGTCATATTTATATCTGCAAGCTGCAGCTGCAGAGTCCTAACAGTAGCAGCAGGGCTGCCTTGCTAAGAAAGAGCAGGAGGAGATCAGAAGACACGGATCTGGTAGAAGACTGGGCTGTTGCAACCTGGTGGAGAGAGGAATAGGCAGCTGCCACAGGCTGCTAGAGGTTGATTGAGAGCCAAGGGCTGGGGCAGCCGTAACAAGGTACCCAGGAGAGTGGACATCAAGGTTAAATCGCATCTATATGGAGGCTGAAGGTGATGCCAAGCAGTAACAGTATATGCCTTGGTCTCTGCTATTTTAAGTCCATTTGTCTGAGTGCTGTACACCTTTTGACAAAATAAATCATACTTTGTTTTGAAGAATTTTTCTGCATCATGGCCTTTTAGTAGTGCCTCTTGTCTTCAACAAGAAAAACTCTGTTGGAGTCAAGTCTGGCAGGCTGCAGCAGCAATTATCAGCCAAGGGGATATGATTTAGAGACCTATATCAGAGGGGTCCTGGGATCCTATGTCAAACAGAAACAGCTTCAGGCGGGTAGCTAAGAGAGATGCGGTCAAGGGTCTGCCTGAGAATCTGAGGAGGGGCAGGTGCCTGCTACTACAAATACAGGAATTTCCTCCCTCCTGTTGATACCTAGCAGAACAGGGAGGATTCATCTGTGTTATTGTTAGTCTGTATTATCATGAACAAACTGCTAACCCAGGTAGCCTCGGAAAGATGATTTTGGCACCTGAAGTTGGATGTAGGGAGAGCTGGAAGTCTGTCTTCAAGAAATTAAATGCTCAGGCATCTACCTGCAAACCCTGCAAGATGTCTAAATCCATTTGGATTCTGTGATTTGAATGGCAGCTGCTGTGTATTCTTCAGCTGGACATACTCTGCAGACTTTCTTTGTGCATGGCAGGAGATGCTCAGACAAACATTACCCACCAAGGGAACATCACACCTTCTCTGCAGATTTTTCATCCTGAAAGATAGATTCTGTATTTTTTACTCTTCGTTTCTAGAAGGAGTGGTAAAAGTTCTGATTATTTCTGAGTGATAATGATACTTAGACCACTGTTTGCTGATAGAATAGAGATAACCAAGGAAATGGAGATGGTAAATAAATATATCATATGTTGTTGCCTTTCGTATGTTTTTTTACCTGTGTGAGCAGGTGACTTTAACATTATGGGTCTGAGCATTTCTCTGCCTGGATTGACTCGTTACAAGGGCAGTCATTATGTTCCCTCCAGACAGATTTGCTTCTCTATCAATTTAACGTACCTTTAATTACAACCAGGAACCCTTTAAATTTCATCTGTGTTGTAGGGGATTTTCTACATTCTAGTCTGAATTCCACTCAGTAACATTAATTTAGTCTAATTTACATACAACTGACCTTGCCCAAACCTATACTAATATTAAAAAAAAAAAAAAAAGCTGAGAGTACAAAGTCAAGCAAGTCAAGCACTTAGAAGTCACAGGATCAAAGTCACCTATGAAACTTTAAATCACTCCTTTCCTAGTTCCAGATGACCTTTGCTTTGTTCAGCATACAGGGTTCCTACTGAATAAGTAGTGGGTCAGTATTTCTTCTAGTCATTGTTCTTCTGTTATTTACTGAGTGCTACTGAAACCTTGCATCAACAAATTAAAAAAATAGTCTCCTAGTGCTTTTGTGTGGTGCTTTCAGCATTGTATCTTGCTGATTTGCAATTGTTTGTGAGTAAATTAGCACAGCACCCCTGCAAGGTGAGGCAGTGTTGGCCCCTATGTGAATATGAACTAGGGCATAGATTAAAAGTGAGTGCTAATGTTGTAAATCCAGTTTGAAATGACTAGTAGCTAGTTTTGCAAAGTAATGCGTCTTCTGTAGCATGTTATATGTTCAAACTACATTTTCTGTTGATCTCAGTTACAGATGTGAGTGTTCAGCTTGTCTGCAAATCAAACCCCAGGTGTCTACGCTTGAATTCACGACCTTATCTTCTGACTGAGGTGGAACTCTTGTCTTTAAAAATTAATACAATTATGTACATAGAAGTTGTATCAGAAGCTGTATGTCTAAGGGAGCTGAACTAAGCTTCTGTGTGCAGTTCTCACTTTGCCATTTTTATTTTTGGAGAACTGGATTATTACAGCCCTAACAATTTCTTTTGACAGTTTCTTATAATGGAATTCTCAAAGGTATTTATCTCTCTCTCTCTCTCTCTTTGTACAGTATATATAAAATATATATATTAAAAATCCTTTGTATACATACATATAAAACATATATGTATACAATTCCACTCCTCTGCATCCCAGCCCAGATTGGCTTTGACCTTTTTCCTCTTGGGCATGGTGGAAACACTAATTGTAGACAAGAGGTAAACTGACTGCTTTCCATCCAACTGTGCGATGCTCGTTGACACGAGTATTTGTCTTCTCACAGGAACAGCTGCATGGAAGAACGTACCAAGTTCTCACTGCGTTGAGATGGCTCAGGGTTTGCTCAAGAGTGGCCAAGATACTCTGTGGATCAGACACATGCAAAGTCCACTCAGACTGAAGGAGCTGTAAGGATATAAGGCATAGAGCTGAGAAATTAGCTATGAAATTCTAGTGGGTTTCTAACTGAGCAAATATTTTCAGAGACTGAAAATGTGGCCAGATTTGAATAGTTTAACGTGATGGCAACAGGATTTTCCTTCTGTGCAATTTTTCCCTCAGCTAAAAATTCAGGTCTCCGCTTCCGAGCATGAAAGTACTAGATAAGACCGTCCCAAATGTTAACATGCACAAAGCATATTTTCACCAGACCTCATTCCAAAAAAATGGCTCAGCTGCTTTACTCAAGACAAAAATAAAAAATCAACAAACATCCAAAATTAAATGTCCCATTTGGAAAATTTTGGTTGTTACACTGAGAGAGATTTATTTGCAAGGAAGAACTGGACCTTGAATAGAAAATGCTAAATATACTTAACTACAGGCATCAGTAATTATGAAACCAACGTAAAGACCTTCCTCTGGGTCAGATACAAATTTTTTAGATCATATTTGAATACTCCAGTAACATGCAAAAATTGCAAATGTGCCAGATTTCCTCCTACTTTTTTTCAGCAAATAAAAGACTTCCAGTTATCTGTCCTGTAAGCTTCTGAGGGATTCTATTTCCTCTTGAATTTAGCTTGGATTAAAGCTTCTCAGCACAACAGTGAATCGTGCCAGAAGACAGATGGGAGTTCTTACTGGTGTGCTGGACTTCCCACACCGCGTTCATAATTCTGCTGGCCTCAGGCTTGTCAGGCCACCATTTTCAACCTTAACTTCTCCAAACGTTTACTAAATGTGGATGTGTTGAAGCGTGACTTTTTCTTTGCTTTTTTCCTCTGATCTTGCACAACCCTTCCCCAGCCATCCAAAATCTGTTTTCTTTGTATGTAGTACTTAAGGTGATTTGCTTTTGTGGCATACCTACATCTCCAGAGAAAAACATAAATTAACATTAATTAATTGGTTTTACATTCTCCCCCTATGTCACTGTTTTGGGGTTTCTTCCCTTTTAATTGGGAATGTGGTGTAAAGGGCTAATTCTGTAAAGTCTTGCGTTTCCCAGTTCTCTTTTATTTCAGGGAGTGTCTAACACTTTGCAGGACCTTCACTCAGGTCTGGATTCAGCCATTAGATTACTGAATGTTCTTCAAAAGATAACTGTGAAAATCTCATTGCTTCAAACTCTTTTGAATGAGGCAGTAGGAAATATACCACATGAAGCAATCGTGCGTTATTATTTAAATGGGCTAAGATAGATCCTCTTTTTCTTTAATAGTGTCTTTGACCTCCCTTCTTCCTGTAGTCAAGCCACAAAAAAATTACATTTTGTAGTATACATTTGTATATGGTGCTGTCATTTGGTTATTTCTTTTCCAAATGAAAACCACTTTCCTCCTCTGCCCCCCCCCCCCCCTTCTAAAAGAAAACTGAGTTTCTAGGAACTTAATGTGCAAAGTTCACTGTTACATCCTGCAAAATTGAGATTGCTTAATGGAACCAGAAAAGAAAGAGTTTTTTGTTTGGGTTTTTTTTTTACATTATGATCAAACTTAAACAATTTTAGATAGTCTGTTGTGGTCTAGTGAATACAGGACACTAAATCTAGAATGAATGCCAGAAGCAACAACTACAGTTCCTTTTTTCCTAATTGAATTCTTTGATGATGGGTTCAAATTCAGAAGCCCAGGTACTCAGTCTCCAAAATTCAGATACTTCGGACATTAAAATGATGAACTTATATAAATATTACAAGTACATTTACGATGTTCATGCCAACTGAAATGTGACATGCTATATAGTTGAATTCCTTCCTTTAGAAAAATAAGGAAACAATAGAGATGGGATTTTTAATTTTATTCTTTTTTTTTTCACCTTCAAATTGGTGAATGGTAAACATTTTCCTCTTAGAGGAACGAATGGCAAATTTCTATCATTTTGGTGGATTTTTGAAAAATTATTTGTGAATGAAAAATTTCCCACTGTGTTGGAAAATATTTCTGCAAGCTTACCCGTACTGGCTGTTTCCACCTTCAGTAGGTACAAAATAATTAGTTCATAGAAAAATTCAATGGGAAAATTTTTTAAAACTAGATGATTGGTGTTTGGCAACATACAGAAAATTAAACTTCAGTAACTCATGGAAAGCTACTGTATGTGTTGCAGAGATTAGAGGGAATACTGGTATGCGTATAGCATAACTGAATGGTATTTTCAGCTGATTTGTAATGGAAGACTGCAGTGTGTAAACGCTGAAGTCTGATATAAATGCCCTCTGTGTTACCAGTATAAAGAACACTTCGACTTGATGATGCCAACCAACCTGCCTGCTGTACTAGATATAGGAACATAGAGTGTCTGAAACGAAGCTGAGGAAACAGCCTAGAGAGATGGCATTTGCTTGCTAGTTTTAATTAGCCATTCTCCTCTCTCTGTTCTCATGCAGGATTTTCATCCTTCAAATACATTTTAAAAATTCATAATGTTTACTGCTTGTTCACATTGCAGACCATTTGATTTTTTTTATCATACATTTTTATAGTCTTGCTGGAAAAAAATGATATTCTGTCTTAAATCCCTTACTGCCTTGGTCTCTTAGTTCAAGTTTCTTGGTCATTTGTTATATATGTCATAGGAGGTCACATATCCTTTGTAGCACTTTCCTTCTCTACTCCCTTTAGAACTTCTTTATGCTTCAAAGAGTTAGCTTCTTTATTTCTTTTTAAAGAATATCAGCCTTATTTCTCTACTAAATCACTAGACTACTCAATTCAGTGAATAACTTGTTTTCCCTGTGTTATGTCATCTCTATTTCTATAAGTTCGTTGTATAAAAATGTGGCAGTTCAGACTTGTCAATATGAAAAAATAAGGATTCTTCTGCTAAAATTCCTTTAAAAAGGGAAATTATATGACATATCTTGACAATTCTCCTTCACATTTAAAAATCTGTCTCTATATTCTTAATGAAATCAGGCTAGGATTTGTGCTTTTAGTGTATATTCCCTGGAGCCAAAGGGGTTTTAATGTAGAAGCCGAATCTTCTCTAATCTTTTTTTCAAGGTTCCACATTAGCTGTTGTCGCTCATTGACTTATACCTGACTTGTTTCAGCTCCCAAAAGGTATACTGATAGTTAGTTAATGACAGTTAAAATGTCTTATCCGCTTTGCTTTAATTTCTGGGCAGATCGTGTTACACCTTCGTGTGTTATGCGTGCGCCCGCACATGCATGATGTGTGTTTTCATAGTTTCGTGAAAGATGATCTTTGTGTTCCTGAGCATTTCTTTCCAATACGTTATTTTGAGGCATAACAAACCTTTTGTTCCTTCAGTTCTTAAGAACTGTTGTTGTAGTGCAGTAAGAACTACAGACGTAGGCTGAGGATGAGTCTGCACTGTGCTGGATGCTGTATAAGCTTATACCAAGAGTTAGTCATTTTAGGTTGCAAATTCTTTGAGATTAAAAAGTGAGATGTAGAAGAAGCTGTATTTAATGGAATATTATCATCCTCTTTTTATGAATGAGAGGAACTGAAGCATTCAGACAAGTGACTGACTTGCCCAAGGTCAGAAAGGAAACTGGAGCTGCCGCCTCGTCTCCCTAGCTGCAGTTTCAGCGACCTAAATGCACACTCATCCTTCATGTGAGTTCTCAAGCGTGGTTTGTTGGTGCTCCAGGCACTTTTCCTAAATAAGAATTTTGTGGAATCTTTTTTTTTTTTTTTTTCTCCCCAGTTTGTTTTGGAGAAGTAAATAGACAGTAAAATTAAAGAAAGAAGATGCAATGAAAATGATTTTCCATAAAATGAGAGTGTGGTAGAAGCAGATGGAAATATAAAAACATTCTGGCTTTGATTTCATGATGATCTATAACCTCTTCCTTTAAGAGTTTTAGAAGATTATGAAATTGAAGCACAGAAAAAAAGAATATAAAATTCTGCAGTTAGAAAGGACTGAAGTTTTAGCTTATTTCAGAAGAAATACTTTATAGGGGCAGACCCAGTTTAGCAAAAGAAGAATATCTGAGTATGTATTTTCAAAATGGACTTCCACTTCCCAAATTTTCTTTTTTCCTAGTCGTATGATACTCGTGAGGTGGGCAAAGCAGGCCCTTTTCTCGTCTAATATTTCCATGTTGATGGACAGTCTGAATGAGAATTTGACTGAGTCAGTGCCCTTGGTCCTCCAGCCTGTCTTCTTTTCTATCTCTCTTCCCCCATCTGTTTTCTTCTTTTTTATCCTCATTTTTTTGCATATTATAAAAGAGCGGTCTGGTAGAATTTTAAGGTTTCAGATTATAATCCGCTATTACACGTTATTTGGCTGAGGGATGCAATGAATGTGTTGTACATGAGTAGCAATGCTTTTTTAGTACAAATGTAATGAATTATCCTTACAATTAAGCTATCAGTAAATTCATCACCAAATAGGCTATTAACTAATTAATTATATTTATTTTTCCACATTATTTTTATTAATTTCCAATACACAAGATCATAGTGGGAAACATTAGTCCCTGCTTGTGGAAAGCCAGAGTAAGATCCAGCTGGCATGATTACACTACAGATGATGTATTCCTGTAGTTGTAGCATGTGAGACATGGGGCACTTCCTACCTGAGCTTCTTAATTGTTCCTGAAGGTTTATTAAATCTGGTAATTTTATATGTTTTGGGGCGGGGGGGCTGTGTCTGAAAAGGAGGTGCTAGCATTGCTATAACATCAAAAATGCAGAAGAGCACATAGTGTATGTGGAGGGGATGATGATGATTCCTCGGGTTTCGCTGGTGGTTGCGACTGACAAGAGTCATGGTAGGCTTGCTGATGGCCTCCTGTTCAGCTGGTCCTGTTACAGCTCTGTGGTGGTTTAAGCCCAGCCTGCAACAAAGCACCATGAAGCCGCTCGCTCACTCCTCCCCCCCAGGTAGGATGGGGAGGAGAAAATACAGCAAAAAAACCTTATGGGTCGAGACAAGGACAGGGAAGGATCACTCACCACTTATGGTCACAGGCAAAACAGACTCGATTTTGGGGAAAAATAAACCAATTTAATTTGTTAACCAATTCAGAGTAGAATGATGAGAAATAGAACCATATCTTAAAAACACACCTTCCCCCCCGCCCCTCCTTTCTTCCTGGACTCAGTTTTCCTGATTCCTCTACCTCCTCTGCCCCCGCAGCGGCGCAGGGGATGGGGAATGGGGGTTGTGGTCAGTTCGTCCCACATTTTCTCTGCCTCTCCTTCCACAGGGGGAGGGCTCCTCGCACTCTTCCCCTGCTCCAGCATGGGGTCCCTCTCACGGGGGTCAGGCCCCCATGATTTTCTTCAACCCAAGTCCTTTCCATGCACTGCAGTCCTCTGTAAACTGCTCCAGCATGCGCTCTTCCACAGAGTTGCGGCCTTTTCTGGGCCCAGCCACCTGCTCCAGCGTGGGGTCCTCCACGGGCTGCAGGGGAATCTCTGCTCCGCCATTAACCTCCATGGGCCACAGGGGGACAGCCTGCCCTCTCACCACGGGCTGCAGGGGAATCTCTGCTCCGGCGCACCTCCTCCCTCTGCTCCATCTTCACTGACCTTGGTGTGTGCGTGGTTGTTCCTCTCACATCCCACTCCTCTCCTCACTAGAGCTCCTCCTCTTCTTCTTCCTCCCCTGCTCTCTTTACTGCAGCTGCTGCTGCTGCTGCTCCTCTTCTTCTTCCTCCATCTTATTCTCACACCTCAGGAGTTTTTTTTTCCCCTTCTTAAATATGCTATCACAGAAGCGCAACCACCATTGCTGATGGGCTCGGCCCTGGCCAGAGGCGAGTCCGGGTTGGAGCCAGGGAAGCTTCTAGCAGCTTCTCACAGGAGCCACCCCTGTAGCCCCCCCCTCGCTATGCAAAGCCAGCACAAGTGCTGATCCCTCAGAATAAGGAGGTCTGTGCTGGTTTCCAGAAGACTTGTTGAGTCTTGAGCCAGTAAAGCACAGCACTTCTCGTGTTAGATCTCCTGATCATGAGCAAAACTGCAGCACCCTGTGAACTGCTCCATGGGATCAGGCCCTTTGCTTACAACCGATGTAGTAGGGGTCCATGGGTGACCTTGTGGTACTGAGGCGTGTCTGATCATGTTGTGGGCGCCCTTTTTTAGCCTTTCCCTGCTATAGCTTCATTTAGGATTCCTTGTTAGTAAGAAATCAGTCTACAAACTGTTCCTTTTAATGTTTTATTTTTTTTTCCTCTGTCCCAATTAGTTTGTAAATTGAAGTCTCTTGTTACTGCTAATGTGCTCACTTAATCTTTTTAATTTCTCTTATCATTTCTGCGTATTTTGGGGGAATCAGGCAGTTTATAGTAATTCATATTAGCAACGTGATCTACTTATTCACCTGAAAAATTCAGCCTTAAAATAATTTACCTCTCTAAAAGTTATTTAAAAGTGTAACTGAGATAAGTGCTTGATTCTGATTCAGTTAAATTCAATAGACAGCTATTTATGCAAATTCAGTTAGCCTTACGGTTCAGACTTTCAATTAATAACAAGATTGATATGTGAAAAATTCACTTGCATAATCATTAGATTTCAAAATGCCTTACAGAGAGGGCTGCAACGTATTTCCTTTTTATAGATGGGAAAGAGAGGCTTGCAGGACTGAGGTGATTTACTGATTAAATCAACCTGCAAGCCACTGGCAGAACTGGGAGCGGGCAGGTACTGAGCCTTGCCAAGCCCCGTCTTGCTCTGATCGTGACAACAAGCTAACTTCAGCTGAAATCTTACCTCAAATAATTACTTATGTAATGCTAGGAATACTCCAGACAATTATGTGTAATGAATATAATACACGTACAATATGTAATGTTATGTATGTAATGAGTATTTAAAAGATGGAATTACTCATGCATATGTTATGAAATTGTATATATCACATGGGTTATAATAAAGGATATTTTCTGAATATAGGATATGAGGACACTTATGCTTTTACTTTAATAATTTATATAACTTGCATTTTAATTTTTTTTTAATTTTTAAAATTTTTTTTGTGAGGGTCTCGACACATCTTTTGTAGGAAAAATAAGAGTTCTTTATCTCAAAACTCTTGGCAGAGTCAGGGGACTTTGTTAGCTTGTGGAGCTACTTTAGGTGTCAGAAAACAGTGTCAAACTGCAGCTTCCACTAAATTATAGAGAAACTGTAAGTGCGTTATAAATGAAATTAGAAATGGATGAGAAAATATGGTTTCATCATAAATCAAGTGATATTTCAGGTGAAACAAAAAATAAGCGTACAGGCAGAATATTGTAATTGAGTCACATACAAAAATATTAAAAAGCTTCAAAGTGAATGTTTCCTCATGTGAGTTCCTTTCCAGCATTAAGAGAACACATGTAATATTGATGTATTGCACCAGTCGTCTGGAATGCTCCTTACTGCTGGAGTAAACAGAGTCACTTTAATATTTTTGAAGGTTTCTCTACATTGTAAGAAGCATCATGGGAGCTTATTAAGTTCATTAGAATACTGAAGAAATGTTAACAGCAGTTCTAAGTGCTTCTTTCCTCCAAAACAAGTTTTGTTATTTTGAGAGGAAAAATATAGGCAGCGAGCACTGGAAAGAGACTCGTGCTGGATGAAATGAGGAGGAAAAAAAAAGTAGCCACTATTGCTGTTTACAATTGCGGAATCTGTTGGGAAGCTTTTGAGTTTAGGGAGTCTGTGTGTTTTCACTCTTAAAGCTTCACTTTTTTGCATCATATGAAGAAATATCTAGCAAGAGATAAAACACTAAAATAAAGTTCTGGTAACAAGATGCAGCTTTCAAATATCTCAGCAGAGAAAACATTGGGGTGTCTGGGGCATCTGCTGATCTGACAAGTTGTATTATATACAAACAAAATATATACCTTAAAGAACTGTGTATCTCTCCTCCACTAAGAGTACTGTCTGAAGCTGATGCTTCTTGTCTTCAGACAATGGTAATGTGAAGAGTTATACTGATCCAGAGTACCATCTTATTTTATTCAGCAGTTGGGATCCAAGATGAAAGCCTGGTCACGTGGATGCACAAGAAAGCCTTCAGATAAGAGAAAGGGCCTCCTGGAATCAGCCTGGATGTGAGAAGCCAGAGTAAGTTTTGAGTCAAAGATGGTGCACATGTGATGAGCATGTGAGGGTACTGCTTGTATCTGTGTTGGAAGTAAGGATCCTCGGGGACTGATTTGAAAGCTTCTTGCCCTTTGGCTGACTGCTTGGCATGTAGAGGATGCCAGAGAGCGAGCACCTGGATAGACCTGTCTAAGCGGAGAAGTAGTTCTGTGAAACATCAGCCTGAAGGCAATTACTGAGTTTGTATTTTTGATGGCGTTATCCAAACAGATAGTGAGCTAGGAGCAAAAATGGTGACAATGGATGCAACTCTGTGGAACCACCTAGGAAGTTGGAAGAGGGGTAGAAAGGCTCATTTAACAAGTGAAGAAGAAGGAATGAAAATCGGGAGGTGACAGGGTCACAGGGGAGTCAAAGGAAGACAAAAATTCAAGTGAAAGGCTGGTTGCAGGAGGGAGTAATTCACAACTGAAGAAATAGAAGAATGGAAGCTGATTCAAGTTTTAGAGACTACATTAAGACTAAGTTAATGGTAGCTAAAAGCTAGATTGAACTGGGTCTAGTTTGAGACTGGAAAAGAACAACTCTGATCAGCTGTCGTAGACAAGAAGTTCAACAAACAGAAAGAAAAATGATCACCTGAGAAGCAATGGGGCTAGTAAAAACGAAACTCACAGGTTTGTACTGAGAGGGGGGACTACTGCATAGTAATGGCTTGAGGAAACGAATAAAGAAGGAAATGCAGACAGTGTGAGGGAGACCAGAAGCTAGGATGGGCAAGCAGATGAGTTAGAAGAGAAGAGTAACAGAGAAACTTATGCACCTCTGGCATGGAAAGGGAAGAGGCTTGAGCCTGGTTCTGCAAAGTGAAATACGGTGCCAGCAGAGTTGTAAGAATTCCTCCTTCTCCCAGTTCCTTCTGTCTGCTAAGGGACATTTTAAAATTGTTGTAGTTGATAGGGAGGCCCAAAGGTGAGAAGTATTGTTAAAACAAAGAAGGATCAGTGTAATACACTGAATATAGGGTAATAACAATAGTAGAGTACTCCAGCAGGAGCAGTAAAGGAACAGACCACAGTCAGCGTGGGACAGAGGCTGGTTGGTTCATGAAGAAGCTTGGTTCTTCATGGTTACCTACAACAGCAGAGGGTAGGATTTTGACCCTCTGGTATTTTCTTTAGTTCATCCTCAATTTCTGAGCTGGTATTCTGGCTCTTAAAGAAGCTGTGGAATCCAGAAGTGGCTGGGGCTCAGAGCCCTCCCAACCACACATTTTGTCTTTGGGCACCCAGGATTTCCAGTCCTTGCAAGGGATTTCCAAGCAGCTAATTACATTGGCTTTTTTTTTTTCCTTTTTTTTGTTTGATTTGGGGTTTTTTTTGGCATTGTGCCTCTTGTGAGGAGGTATGAAGCAGACTAAGATCTGTCCTGTTGTGCCTAACTAGAAAGGAAATCTTTCTCATCCAGTCATCCTTTACGTAAGCATTTTGAGTCCTTGTCGAAATGATGTATTCCCTAATGGCACCAGTACTAATGTGGATATTGAATTCTGAATAGATTTTTATGACATGTATATCAGACTTTTGAAGATCACTACGGAAAGTATTTCTACTGACTGCAATTTGATGAAAGGCATACAATGCCAAAAATAGCTGTTGATTTCAGATGCTGTTGCAGTTACAGGTTTTAGAAAAAAAACAAACAGGTAAAGCAAAATGTTTTCTTTGTTTCATGTGTATATGCTAGTTCCACTGTGAAATTTAAATAGCAGTGATTGTCCCTCAAAATAAATAGTTTTCAGAATTAAAAAAAAAAATAATCCTTTGGAAACCTCTAATATAATCATTGATTTTTGGCTGACTGTAGACTAATTTTCGGAGCAGTTATGACAGTAGATTTACAAGTCTCTGTGATGCAGAGTTAAAACAAAGCCCTACTGATAGTGCAGAGGCTTTTATTTCTTTGTCTGCAAAATGGCACAGAACAAATTGAAAGATGCCTTCACAGTAAGACATTTTGTTCTTTGATTTCAGCTTTGATTCTCTTCAAACATGCAGCATTAGCACCTTCATTTAGATGTTCTCAGTATGAACAGAAAATAGATTAATTCAGAGGGGTCCTATGAAAGAAGATAGTGCCATGGGGGAGAGGGATGGTTTCATTATTTATTCTCAGTTTGGCTTCCTGAACATTGAAATGCTAGTGTTCTTGAAAGACAAGTTCTTCTAGTGGAAATTAGTGTAAAAATGACATGGTATAGTAATTACTAATAGAACATAGTCTGGAGATGCATTAATGGAAGAAGTTTCTGTTTGTAAAAAGCAGTAAGTTTTCTGGGTGGACGTTCTTTATTGTCTCTGTGCCTCAGTTTTCTTATCTGTAAAATGGAGATCCCATACATTAACTGTTTTTTGGGATTCTTGAGTAATGTGCTATAAAAATGCAAATTTTTATATTTTTTTCGGTTATGGGTTTAAAATTCCTTAAAGCAGTCATAAAGATAACCATTTTAATTTCCCTTTGACTTTTAATTCAAAGCAAAATAGTCATTCAAAAGATGGCAGTATATGAGGTCAGTTAAATTCCCTTTATAGTCTGCATAATTCATTTCTAGAATAGCTGAGTCAACCATTTATAATAGTTTTTAAAGTTCTTAGTAATAAGCCAGAAAGCCAGTCTTCAGAAAGGTCAAGAAGACCAAAACATGATCTTTCTCTGAGTAGTAGCTGCTCTTGATAAATCTCTTTTCATTTGTAATTTATTGTTTCCACTCGGGGTGCCTCTACAATTCCAAGGCTTCTCATGTGCTCAGAATAAGTTGGTTTTTTCTTAAGTTTAGACTGCCAACCCAAGTGCCAATGTTATATTCAAGTAATAAAGGAATTGGGACAATTTGGTCTGATCACGCGAATCACATGAATATCTGCAGAACAAGTAAACTGTCACCGCTAGATCTGTCTGTAATGCTAAATAAGTAATAGACAATATCGCTTACCTGTGATTACTGTATGTGGGATACTGGGCTTGACAGATCAGCAGCCCAGCATGGCGCCTGTAATGTTCCACTCTCAAAGCTGACCTATACTCTCAGTTGCCATGCACAGATTTAAGAAAACATAACAGAATCCATATGGTGCTGTACTGCTACACTGTATGGAATAGTGCCGTGGAGCTCTTGTTTATGTCATACATTTTTATTTGATTTTATATTTACGTAGCACACTGACAGCACATAACAAATAATAGCAAAGTAATACCTGTAGAGATATTATTTTTTATTAGTATAAATAAATACATTCAATCAGGCATAATAGTTTCATTTATTTGAGAGACTAAGATTTATTACTTTATTTTTTGGTCATTTAAGTAAATAAAGAATATTCTGTGTGGCTCATAATCTTCTATGAAACATTTCTTTATTTTCTTTCATTCTAGCAATTCATAGACACATTAAGTAAAATTCCATATTTAAATAACATTAAAATGCTGACACAAATTAAAGTCATAGCAGTGTGAAAAAAGTACAGCTTGCCAAGATAAATTTGAATGTCCTAATTTTGATTATTTATGTTGCAATCTAAATGGTGAACATATTTTTGTAATGAATATGTTTGTAAATTTCCAATGGGATTTATATTTTTTAAAATACAAAGTTACTGGGAAAAGAAAATCTACTGTGACTATAATTTTCTTGCTCCTCTGCTGACACAAACAGCTACACAAACTTTAAAACTATGTTATTTTATCAGAACACATTTAAGCAATGAAACACAACGGGTGGTGGTGTTATGGTAAGATAATCACCCCCCGAGGTGTACTGAGACACAGTGTGGCTGATTACCTCTAATCCTGTTGGGATGTAATTATTTCATGGTAACGATATTCTTGGAACTGCCTTATTGCTGTTATCAAATTTCTTTTAGCTTTCTATCTAAACACATTAAACAATGACTTTGTCAACTTTGAGGTCCGTTGAGATTAACCTATCTTTTCACAATGTCTAATTGGCAGTTGAAATACTTTTTTCAAGTCTGGTTTCAATTTCCTTGTAAGATTCCAGCAGAATTGCAAGCAGAACAGTAGAAGATTCTGATCCATCCGAATGAAGCTGCAAAGCACAAAGAGTTTTATAAAATGTGTTAAAATTAGAAAAGCAGCCTAGCTGGCTAGCAGGGATTCCAAGAAAATTAAGAATAGGTCTGCACGGCAGTCGCATCAGGTCTGCAAGCCTCCTATTTTCAGTACAGGGTAAGATACGCGAATGAGTCTGAACTACGCAAGCTCACCGGGAAAGGCAGCCTGGAGGTCCTAGCAAGGCCTTGTTGATAAGCTCAAGAGAAAATGCAGCTCCATGCAGGCTAGTTTATCTTACTCTTTGGTGGATTTTGCAGTCTGTACTGAGCTTCTTGCTACTGGAGTAGCTGGCAAGGGTTTACAAGACAGCTAGATGAAAGCTAGCTTGTGTGCCTTGGCTGCAAGGTAGACGTGCCATTGGCTCCTGTCTATATAAACACTTACTAGGTGCTCAGACATACATAGTTGCCTGATCAAAGTCTGAGGTGTTCAAGCTTTTCCACTTTCCTTCAGCTCTATCTCCCAGGTCAGCACGGTGACATACAGAGAGAAAGTGCAGGAGGATGGGAAAACATTGCAGTCTGAATGCTGACGTCCACTTCTGCAGTGTTTGTTTTTTCTGACTCATGAAGGCGGTTCTGATCTCTTCAGCCAAACTGGTTACCTGAAGGGAAGCTGCTCGAATAGCAGGTACTTACAGACCAGTTCCCTAACTTTTAATTGGGAGAAGTGACACAGCAGAAGTTCAGAGTAAAACTTCCATTTCTCTTGCTTTCTTCAGTCTTCATCTATCATCAAATTAAGATATTTATTCAAGGAATATTTGATGTTATATGTGATTTATGTGGTCAGAGGGTATACTTAGACCACAGGGCAGACATTTCACAGTCTTGCTGTCTTGCTTGAAGGCTTGCAACAGCATGCCATGGCTCTCCTCCAGCACGTGTGCCTGGCTGTCCTGCCCAGAGAAATCAAGACACGGGAAGAGGAGAGCTCTAACCCCAACGCTGAACCGAAAAGGTGGGTTGAGGAGCTGGAAGCATTCCCTGTCTTACATCTCAGCCAAAGACACTACAGCTCTGAAGTCTTTCTTGCTAGTTTGTAAAACTGAAAAATGGATCTAGGAGTTAAAATGGATTGAGCTGAATTTTGCATTTTGGTGTAAGACAGGGAGAAGAGCAAGAAATTTGTCAGTGGATAAAGGCGTATTGTTAAGTCATCACATTTTGAAACTATTGAGCCCTTCCTGGAGACGAAGAATTATTCTGCTAAATCCTCTGAGGCCTATTAACTTGAGAAAGGATAAAGAGTTGAAGAGTCCCTTTGGGGCAGAAGAGATTATAGAATGGAACAGAAAGATCCCGAAGCAAAAAACCCTAGAAACAGTTCTGGGGGAAAGGCTTAGAGTAAGATTCATGGCTTTTTGTTGCATAAATTTATGCAACAAAGACTCCAGGAAACTGAAAAAGTTGGACCACTGTTTATATACTGTGTCCAAAGCAAAGTAGGATCTTTTTACAGCATGATAGCAAAAATTCAGATGGTTTATTTTTATTTATAATTAGTGTATATGTGAATGTTGGCTTTTAGGGATGATCTCATTATAAAGAAAGGAGGAAAGGATGAGCAAGATGTAATGCTTTCTGGACCTCTGCCCATTCCACAAATCACATTCTCTTTCAGGCTTTCTCAGCAGAACATCTTTGTTTTCTACTGAATGGTGTACTCAAAGATGAGTTGCATTCATTTATTTTCTAAAGTAGGGCTTGTTTGCACTCTATTTGGAATAGATTTCTGTCTTATACTAATGCACGTTCAGCCCTAATCTAATAATCTGATCTGGATTACTAAGTGCTAACAGAGCTGTTATCTATCATGGATGAGTCTATCTCAGTGAAGGTGATGACTTCCAAAGGGAATAAGCAAGATTTCAGAGTATGTATGTGAATAATAAATTAAGATACAGGTAGCACATTTTAGTAATGATGAGGTAAAATGATAATTGAGTGGCTCAAAACTGCTGAGATTTGAAGTAGATTTTAATCGATAGAGATTTGCAAGGTACATGATCATTGTGCAAGTTAACAGTGTTGAACTAAGAGGACAGAATACTCTTTAAATTTTTTTTTGCAATAGAGGAGGTGTCAGCTTAAATGAATTCAACTCAAGTTCCATCTGGTACGGTTACATTCTGCCTGTCTGAATTCTCTTTGGAGTTCAACTGTAATATTATTATTTTTAATTCTTACATACAAATTTTACTTAAAATGGTTGAATTTATGATCTGAGTCATTGCAGATGGTTCTTAGAGCATATTCTAACCTTGATAAAAGCAATTTTCATGATAAAATCAATTATGAATTATTCAAAGGAACATGCATCAAGTCCAAAATCACAACTTTTGATGGTAACGATAGGATTTTTGCAGATTAAAATGTTGAACTTCTGTTTTGGAGATGGGTTTCGTTTTGTGTCAGTAAGATCTGGTCAGCAGGTCTCCTATGACCAAATTTAGGAATTCAGCTTTGATCTGTGAAAGTTTTGTTTGAGATATGAGACCTTGATCTAATATTTGAGTTTTACTTTAGTAAGTTTGCTGAGCTACTGAGGGAAGAGACTGATCAGGTTTAAATGCTGCAACAGCAAACATTTGAGTAGTAAATATAGAGTAGTTAATAGGAATATTCCTATCGGGAGTTTAAGTTCCAGTAAGTACATTTTTGTGTCAATGATAGGAAAGGAGAAAGAACGATCAGTTATTGTGGCCACTATGTGATATGGTGTGTCTGCTGCCTGCTTTGAAGAGAGAAGACTTTGTCTGTCTGAAATGTAAGTTTGTACTTCTAATGGAGGAGATGGCTTGTGATCCTGACAAATAGGTGACTGTGTTTCCAGGCACCAAAGTGATTGAGGATTTCTTGGATCCACACATCATCCATATAAAAGCAGGTCCTATGGAAGTGGGAGGAGGTTTGAAATCAAGGAGAAAAATAAATCAGGAGGGGAAAAAAGGAAATGTGACTACTAAAAATGTATCAGTTTCAGAAGCAGAAGAATCTGAAGGCTGCCTTCATAGCTGAAAATGTCAAATTGCTCCAGGGTTTAGAAAAGAGGATGAGCGTTCTGCAGGCTGCAGAAAGTAAGCACATAAATTATATGCAAGGAACGAGGTGAAGGACAAACAAACAAGGCAGCAGAAGACACTTTCAGTAGGGATTTGGCCTATTGGAAATTGCACTTCACCAAACACGATTACAGGGATTTGGGAAGGGAACAAAGGGAAACACCTATCTGTCCTGATAATTTTCTCAAAAATCCTTTCTGTCCCTTCAGTAGGAGCGGAAAGACAGAAGAAACCACTGCGGGTGAATGCTGCTTAACAGGGCCCGCTACCTGTTTTGGTTGTGCTTCATAGCAGATTTTGTGCCAGTTTTCCTAGTTAAATTTGCATGTGTGTTTTGATGTGACACATCAAGCAAACAAGCTTGCTTATGAGGACGCATTGCAATAACAAATAAACATTTTGCAGATGTGCTGCAACTCTAGTTTCAGTCTGGAAAAGTTTTAGTGGTAGGGCAGCTTCTTGTCCTCCTTTGTAGTAAGTAGGGAACACCTTCACTCTTGGAAGAACTCAGAGAATTCCAGCCCTCCTACTGTCTCTCTTGATCATGAACAGCGGGGACATAGGGCTCAGGAGAATATTCACAATCTCTCTGAATTTTAAAAAGCTGAATGAAGGCTGTACCTCTTGCAAATAGAGGAAAAAAATTTATAAATTGCCAACAACAAAATCTCTTTTCTTCAGAAGTTATGAATGCAGAAGTTTAAATGCTCAAGATAAAAAAATTACTTTTTCTTTGGGTTTCCAGCACCAGAGTCTGGGATTTTGCTGGAGACCCTAATGATTTCTTTTTAGGCCAATACCTCATTTGACCTAACTGAAAAGCAAAGGCTTTTCATTTCTAACTGTTATTTATGATGGAGGTACCCAACTGAAACCTTGGTCTAGGTAGGCTAAAATCCTTTCCATTTTCATTCAAAAAATGCAATTTTCCTTATAAAATGGACAAAATCTAATGTCTGAATGATTTAGTATAGATTGTTAATAAGTGTTTTCTTAGTACAAGATAATCCCTGAGATGTTCAGAGTATTATTCTTAACGCAGGAAGACAGAGTGCCTACTTTGGAGAGTTTATTACCTTTGAGCAAGAGTGTTACTATGGTTTAAATCCTATCAGGGGCTGGAGGAATCCCTGTTCAAACTTTGCCTCTACAACCTTCCTATTAAACTTATGCCTCAGAGTTTCTTCTTAAAAGTAAAAATAATTGTCTGTTTTACAAGTGAGTTGAGCAGATGCATATTTATGAAGTACACTGGTGATACAGGTGCCCTGAAGACCAATACATGTTTTTTTGTGGGAGCAGTACTGGAGTTGCATGGCAAGGATGTTGTGTGATACCTGCAGGAAAGTGATGGCTTGGTGGCTCCTGGGAAGCCTGGTACATCAGCGGAGGAAGGAGGTGAGCTGGCAGGAGCTGCTGGACTTGACAGTACTTGGCTGCCCTTGGATGTAGCAGCAGAGCGAGCCTTCTTGTAGGCCAGCCAGCAGTGGAGTAATAGGTCCCTTGGAGAATTCTTGTCATCTCCTGTCTGTAATCCATTAACATTTCTTTTTTTCTCACCTTTGGCATCCTGGTCCGTATGGCTGGCATGTTGTAGTTCTCATCCTATGAAAATTTTAGTACTCTCAGGGAGCAGACTAGTCTTATTTTGAGAGTATGAGCTGGAGATAAAGGGTGAGTTAGAAAGGCACAATTTTACCTGTGCCTTGCATACTTTCCCACCAAGTTATTGTAATTATTATTAGCCAACCTTCAATTATCTGATTGATACAACTTCTGTGTGTGCAGTACCTCACATTCAGAAAGAACCTGATCTTTGCAAGCTGGGCCTTTGAATCTATGTCTTGACGAGCAGATCTGAAATCTTTAACCATCTTGCTGATGTCTAAATAGGCTGCTACTAATGATGGATGAAAAACATATGGACTACGTGCCCTGCGGAAAGAGGGGTATCCTGCTGGCCTTAGCGTCAGCTGCTGTAGAGCCTCTAAGGTGGAGGGTAGTGTATATGCTCATATCAAGGTGGTCTGCTGCATAGGTAGATAATCAAGGCAAAGATAATTAAGAGTTAGGTAACTGAAATATAAGTCCCGAATGCCCCTTCTTAATTTTACAGTAGTCTTATAGAGGACCCCAACTGAACTACAAGCTGTTTAGTTGGGTTGGTGATTGGCTTTAGTTTATTAATAAATTAGATGTGGACTCATTATTTACCTCTTCCTAATCTCTTTCTCTCTCTTCAAAACAGGAATCTCCCAAACCAAAGTGAGAGCGTGATCTTTAAAATGTGCTCCTTTTCCAATCTCTAATGCCCTTTAATTCTTTTCAAGGTAATTTTCACTCTTGTAGCACACCTGACTCATCACTGTCTTTACCCATTTATATCTTTGTCTGTGCTATTTTCACACTTCATTTTCTATTCTTTCATTCCTTTTTTTTTTTTTTTTTAACTTTTCTCCAATTGCTTCCTTAACTGTTTCTCATAAGACCAGCAGTCAGGATCCTTAATCAGTCATGATGCACTAGGCTTGCCCTGTGCCCTGCCTTGTGCTGTGAAGGCACGGGAGTCTGTAGCACAGATCAATAGACCACGCAGAGGATGCTCCATATTCCCCCTGCACCTTGTCCTCGGGCTGAGTTGATATTTAAGAAGCTGAATCTCACAGCACAAAACAAATGAGATTGTTTTCATTAGCCCAGGAAGATCTCAGCAGTGAGACTTAGTGTATATCAGATATGAACTGAGGACCAGATCGTTAGGTGGAATAAAACAAAATGCTACTCTGATGACTGGAAGGGAGATGCACTGATTCACCGCAGCAGCAGATGTGGACTGCTACGGTCTATGTTTATTTTTGGCTGTTACCTTTCCAGGCACATAGCAATGCCAGTGTTTTATTACTTAAAGAGAGAACACTAGCAAAGAATATAAAAAAACCCCGTACCACCACACTGAAAATTAAGTGTATAAAGCCAGTATAAGAAAAATGAGTAGCAGAGCAAAAGTGCTGCAAAAAGATTGCCAATGATATACCAGTGAAAAGAGGGACTGAGTCAAGAAATGAACATCTGTACTCCAAATAGTAATTGTAAAAGCATTTTTGATCCCTAGCATTAGTTACAGCAAATTGCTACATTCCTGTAGCACATATAAGAGACAAAAAATATTTTATTTCTGTTCCTTTTTGGATTGGGCAGAAATGTAAACTGGAAAGCTAGACTTGCTTTACTTTCTTTAGAGACTGAACTGAGTGCTTTTTTCTGTCAGGCACTGTCCAGTTCTGTCTAAATGGAGGAAGCAAAGAAAATATCTTTTCATTTATGTGCAATGTTCTTAGCTGAATTTCTTGGATTTTTTCCCTGTGGAAATGTAATCTTTCTTCTTCTGCTACTGCTATTTGCGAATTATTTCTTCATGAGGAAAATGAGATGGAGCAGTTGGTTAGGCTGTCTTTGTCGATTAACTATCTGCAGGTAGGATTCTGGATTGTACTGACTGCATCTCACCTTTTTTCTTTTTATTAATTTGAATGACTTTCTCCTAGAGATGGAACAGTTGCAAAGATATTGCAGGTACTGAAATCCTCAATAATGAGAAGCCCAAGGAAGGCAACACCTTGAACTGGTTTTTATGGGTGTGTCAGTATGAGTGCTGGCAAGGGAGCAACAGGCACCATTTGCACCCATGTATTTTGGTATGCTGGTGTATGCCGGTGGAGAAGCTGGAGGGGTTAGTGCAGACTGTGGGTCTTCAGCCCCTGGAGTTGCCGTTTACTTATTTTAGAGTACTATTGTGATCAAAACAGTACAAAGAGTTGTCTGTCAGAAAGTCAGGATTCATGTATGGTTTTGAGTTTTCTCAAGTAAAGGACCTTGTGCCCCAGATATCTGGGATGGTTCTAAAAATGTCTTCTTTGAACAAATGCTTTGAGGACACAGGCCGTTGCAGGTATGTTAGCTGACTATATGTATTTTGTTGTCTTTTACAATAATGATAACTGAAAATGCCACTGCCATTACATAGTACATTTTATGCTGTTTGTTTAATGCCCTTAAGCATCCTGTCCTGCTAAACAAAACTGCAAATTACTGGACCTGGGTAATCTTCCCTCGGCGGTTTGATGTTTGTGTTTTTAATTGTCAAACCAATTACTGGGACTTTCTGCTAGAGATGCTAATATTGTTTTGTGCTTAGCCAGGGGAAAAAATACTAACTATCTTCTAGG
This sequence comes from Gymnogyps californianus, assembly GCF_018139145.2. Taxonomy (NCBI): domain Eukaryota; kingdom Metazoa; phylum Chordata; class Aves; order Accipitriformes; family Cathartidae; genus Gymnogyps; species Gymnogyps californianus. Next base: position 37,922,053 of record NC_059477.1, read on the forward strand.
ATATCATATTTGAAATATAGGAATCTAAAAATACATATTTAAAACTTGGGGAAAAATGTAAAAATATTGTTTTTATTTGGGAACTATTGTGTACTTTAATATAATTAATATTGTTGTTCATTTCTGGAAATCTCAGCTCGTGTAGGGAATTCAAATTGGTAGTGGAATATTGTGAAGGAACTTGTAAAAGCTTTGATAAATGTAACAGCCTGCGTTGAAAATCATTCTTGAGTTTCTTATAAACAGGGTCAATGTAGGTTTACATAGTGTCAATGCGATTTCTTTTGTGCTGGGCTATGAAGTCTTCTAGCACGCTTTCCCTCGCGCTTAAACTCTGATTCTCAAGGCCATGTGCTGTTTTAAAGAGTCACTATAAATGTGAGCATTTATACTGATTGCAAGGAAGTGCCTCTGATCACAAATCTAACCTCTCCAAGTGACTGGAAGGACAGGGGCATGGAAAGGCAGTAGCTTGGGGAATGTGAGCCAATTGTTTAAATCAGAGCTACGTGGTGGGGTTTTTTCCCTGCCATGAGGTTTAAATGACTTCAGAGGCCAGAAACCTTCACTGGGAAATTTTACTGTATTGCCTTGTATCTGAAAAGGAAAACTACATTCTGCCTGCATTAATGTGCTATTTTTCTGTTAAAGTACGCAGAAACATTTTCTTTATCAGTCAGTGTTTTCAGTTGGTATATACAGAGGGGAAGTAATGGGCTGGGCTCCCTTGGAATAAACTGTTTAGTGTGAATTAATTGCCTCTGTTTAATCATGTGTATTCTGACCAGAGAATAAAAAATGATGATAATAGTAAGAAGCAGCATTATAATGGAGCCTAGCTGTGATTGGGACAGTTAGGTTTTTTGTGGGGTGAGCCACAATGCTCCCTGGTACAGACACATGCACTGAGATCGTACCTATGTTGTTCACTTTCAAATTTTAAATAGTGTGACATAGTCATAAAAGAAATCCTTTTTAATAATTACTACTTGCATGTCCTTTGGGAACAGTCTGTGGCTGTGACTATGTGAGTACCCATCTCAGATGTAATAAGCTTCTTATCTCAGAAATGTAGCATATATATATATACACACACATATATTCATTGGGGAATATATTCACCTGTATCAAACTGTTTTGCAAAACTAGATTTTATCCTGCTTACTCAGCACACATATTTTTTTGTCTGGACAAGTGCTTTTTCAGACACACAAAGAAGTTCCATGTAGCTTTAACTGAGAGTCTGTTTTGTATGTTCTTGCGTGTATATACGCAGAGGAGTGATCTGTATGTGTACATATATGTATATATATGTAGGTATGTATGCATGTGTATTTGGAAACTCAAACGATATTGTTTATAAATAATTAATAGATGCTGACTATTTAGATGCTTTACTCAAGTATTTTAAATTGACAATGTGATTGTACGTTTATTGATAAATCGCTATGTTTTCCTGCTGATAGCACTCTCCTGAGCCGCTTTATTTGCGATGTCCTTTATCAGCTCTTTGCCAGCTGAAGTCTTTGCAGAGATACTGAGTGAACGTGGTCCGGGTGACCCCCAGGCCGTTCTTCCCTGGGAGCCACTTGGGTTTGGAGCTGTTGTGGGCATCCAGCATCCCCACCCAGGCAGACTGCTCCCACCATGCTTTGGCAGAAGCCTGCTTCTCCAGGTGGCTTGTCGTGCCCAGGGAACTGCGGCGTACCACTGGGCAAACTGGTTCAAGTGCCACTGAAAGCGCTGGAGTAGTTTGGTTAAAATGATGGGTTATGGAAGATCTCCGCTTTACCTGTGTCAAAGAGGAAATTCAGGTCCCTTAGCTTGGAAAGGACAGAGTTTGAACGAGATCAACCTCATGATCTTATTTTTCAAACTGACTGTTTGTTCTGGGTGAACGGTACCGGGAGAAGATTGCACACTGATTTACATTCTGGATCCACATCTGGTTCTGTGCAAACTCAGCAAACTGGGGGCACAAACCTAAAGCAAGCAGTGCAATTAGTTAAAGCAGTGGACGTTTGATTTTATTATTGCTCTGTTTGTACCCTGGCTTTCCTGAGAAAGGGAGGGATGACTGTCTCCTAATAGGAGATAAGTTGTTTTGGTTTGGCGGCTTTTCTTCTTTACAACAGACAAATGTAGATTTTAATTTTTCTTATTTTTACATCTCTTCCATGAAAGCTGGATTTTCCTTAAGCCATAGCTATAATAGTTCCAATTAGATGAAAATGTTCATCCCTCGTTTGTTTGATTCTTTCTTTAGTAAGTGTATTTTTTTCAAAATAGTTTCTTTTTTTTTTTTAATTGGAAAAATCCAAAGACAGGGTTCTGTTTCAGTTTTATTTGGATCAGTTTCATATTAACTTGCCACATGAGAGAGGGAGAAGATCAAGTAATTGGTAGAAAGGTTCTCGGATGAAGCGTGGAGGAATTGTGCACATGCTGGCATGGAGGCCTGTGCAAGTACAAATAAACGTCAGAACAGAAGCAAATTTAACACTAAGTGATCCTGAATACTGAGATGACAGAGTTTTGCCCACCTTTGCAGTGTTAAAGGTAGGATGTCATGCTTTTTTATGCCCTTGTGGTGAAATGTAATTAGAGAATGATACAATGTAGACGGAGAATGTATGGTTGAACATTATTTTCAGTCTCATAGGAGTGTAGATGTTTAAGAACAGCTTGCAAACTGATTAGTTTTAAATCCCTCAGTGTGAATAGTTTCTGTATTAAAAAAGAAACCCGCCAGGTGGAAAAGATATTGCTGGAGAAATCCACCAGGAATGGAGTGCTGCTTCTTCACAGAAATACTTTTGTGGTCAGACCCATTTTGAATACTGTCCTGCAAAAGTATTTTGAAGTGTTGGAAACTATGTAACAAAACTTTTCATATTTTTTTTGAATTTTTTTTTTTAATAGTGTGTCCTACTAAGTGAACCTTCTGACGTTCAGTGCATACATTAACTGAACTGAGCAACAAGCTTCAACCTGCCTGTGGCGACAAGAGGAAGGCTGCTTCCTTCCCCCAGCGTTCCAGCTGTACTGTATTTCTGGAAAGACAGTGGTCCAAATTAATCCGTGATGGAAGTCTGCTGTCCTTGGTGAAGCTGCAGCAGGAATGAGTTTGGCTCAGTCTGTCAGAAATCATCACACCCTGAATCCCATGTGCCTTTGGCGTAAGAAATGGTATAAGGTTCTGTGCCTGCAGGACCCCAGCCCCTGTTTTGCTGCAGTTATTCTCCAGTTCCTTGCTCAGTCAGCGGCAAGTGTTTGGCAAAAACAGTTTACTGCCCAGTCCTGCATCATTCCCTCTGCTTTTGAGTACCAGGAGTCCAGTGCTAGGCTTCTGCGGACAACCCTGTTGGGGCTTTGCCTCCAGTGAGAGTTTTTTGTTTAGCACGTGCATGACTGAAAGAAATGCCACAGTGGCTGTTTCTGGGCTTGCCACTTCTCTTCTGCTGTATAGGACATACTAATTTGCAGGCAGTGGTGGTATGGGTAATATTGTTTCTCTCACCTTCATCCCCATGCATATGTTTTGACTTTTTCTTATTTTCAAAACCTGAAGCGAGTATTTAACTAGAAACCTTTTCATTATTTCAGACATGAAAGGATTTGTTCAACTGGAGTCTCTAAAACTGGTGCTCTGGAACACGAGAGGACCAACAGTCAAGAGCCTTCATCTTTTCTCTTTTCTCCTGGCTTCTTTTTTCCTTCCTTTTTTTTTTTTTTTTTTTTTTTTTTTTAAACCTTCTTCCTTTTCTGTTCTTTCTGAATCCAAATAACATGTTTCTTCCAACTAATGTTTTGTTTCTGGTTGTGGTACACAATGTGTCAGGTCATCCTAGTCCATCAGAGAATAATAAATTATTTAACTATAGATTACTAGGGAAAGCTTTTTTCCTAGAATCTTTCCTGTGGAGATAACTGCCCGAGTGAAGATTGTTTTAAGTGCTGAACTCTGTCCTTATATTTGCTTTTGCAGATGCCCTGGAATTTATGCATCATCTTTTAAGAACAGGACTAGTAAAGCTGCAAACCTCTCAGACACCCAAGTATTTCTTCAAATTATTTTTTTTTTTCTTAGTTTCTATGACTGTGTTCCTCTTTATGAGCCATCTTCTTCAAGATTCTTCACCCTTCCCATGGCACAGCACCTTTTAGTAAACTGTATCCCTCTGGATGTTCACTGGCCAGTGGCAATGTCTGCCCTTCTGGCTTTTCCAGTTTTCACTTGCACAGATCAACACGGCATGGTACGAAATCCTTGCTTCTCCATTCAAAGCTCTTTTTCACATCTCAGCAACAGTTTAAAGTCTGTCTGATATATTTCTCTCTATCTTTTATGAAAAATCATGTCAAATTGTCATGAAATGTGTATGTACAACTGTACCTGTATGCTCCAGTGAGGATTAAGATGCGACTGTGTGAGGTGGCATGTACTTGTGCTGTATATAATCTGTCCCTCCAGAAATTCCTACACTTTCAGTTTTTGGTGTGTCTACTACTCATCTTAATCCTAATGGTGCATGTGATAATAATAGCATGATCTTTATGACTTTTCTCCATTTTCATTGCTATCAGGTGTCAAGAACTTGAAATTTATTCAACTACTATATGATTTTGGAACACTGTATCACGTGAAATGTTGTACAGGAGTCAGGACAGACGCCTGGCCTGCAGCTGTCATCATACACCATTAAGATTAAAGAAGCTCATGCCTTAATATTCTTACATAAAATATGAACTTGCTTAAAGGCCACCAGAAAAAACAAGTGTGTGTTCAACTCTCATCTCTGTGAGAAATGTTTTAATGATGAACCTGTATGCGATTTATGAATAGCCACTCAAAAATGCAGCAGAAATGCATTGTTTCGACTGCACAGGGAGGCTGGGGCTTACAGCAGAGAGCCACTGGCCTCGCAGGGAGCCACTCGCTCTGTGTAACCCAGGCTCCAGCCTAAACCCCGATGGATGGAATTGTATATCAGGCCAGGGTCGCGTTCAGCACATGTTAATTAGACAAAAAGCTGGTTTATTGATGTGATGAACTTTATCTTGCCTGGGTTACCTGCCTCTAGATAATCACCTTTGCCGAATAGTCATCTCTAGAGCAATTTAGGCACAACCCTGTTCCCATTACTCACTGTCTTGAGGATCTCGGTGCACAGAGAGGGAAAGGATGATTTGGATGCGTTGCTGCCCCATGTCCTCCACCCATGCCAAAGACAGAGAACAAATACGGAGAACACTTGTTCAAGGGATGTAGAAATAAAGTAAGAACAAAGAGAAAAACTACATTTCTACCTGTCTGCAAGTCAATGTGAATTATGTAAAATGTTCTTGGTAATCAAACCACACCTGCATTTACAAATTTCATCGGAGACATAAGGTAAATATATCCACAGGCATAAATAGCTGAAAAACTAGCTTTTCTCCCACATAATGTACTTGCAATTGCACTTTTGACAAAATACTTGGAGACAATAATTCATATATAACGTCCTGCAGTATTTAATTATCAGATATGTCTTCCTAATTAGGAGTTCAGAAGGCATTAAAAATCATTAGAGAAATAGCTGGGTGAATGTAAGTGCTCTTTTTTTGCCATGAATGTCATGTTGAATTTGCAAATGAATACACTTTCACAATACTTCCCCTTCTTAGATGTTTATATCCTGCAAACATCTGAGCAACTGAGTTTTAGTATTATGAACAACAACAGAAAGTAAGGCTGAGTGTTTAAATCAGCATGGATACATTTTAGATAAGATATGACAGCTTGCATGAGGACAGGGTTTACAAACTCGATTGCCAGCACTCTACCACAGACATTAAAATGAGCAAGATATGGATCTTGTCACATACGTTGCAACTTGTGCTTAAAAGCAAATGAGTACTGAGGAATAAATTCAAACTTGGGGCTATTGGATCTCATTCAAGGTCTGAGCTTTGCAGGACATCTTTGTGTACATGCAAGTTTAATCCTTGCAGCACGTCCCAAATACACCTGATTCCTTGCAACGATACTGTAGTGTATCATCAGAGCAGGTCTTGGGGGTGCTGCTTTTCAACAATGGGGAGCTTTAGTTAATAGGTGAAAAGCTCACACAATTTTGTGTCACAGCATGATGCAAGCTTGCAGTCACTTCTGCTGTTTGAGTAGTTGGCAGCCAAACTTTTGTTACTGCTTGCAAACATCTGAACAGCTCTATGTCTGGTTTGACTTATTCTTGCTGAGGAGCATCACTGTCCTGGTTTCGGCTCTGATATAGAGTTAATTTTCTTCCTAGTAGCTGGTATAATGCTGTGTTTTGGATTTAGGATGAAAATAATGTTGATAACACACTGATGCACTGATACACATTGTTGCTGAGCAGTGCTTACAAGAAGTCAAGGACTTTTCAGCTTCTCACGCTGCCCTGCCAGCGAGGAGGCTGGGGGTGCACAAGAAGCTGGGAGGGGACACAGCCGGGGCAGCTGACCCCAACTGACCAAAGGGATATTCCAGACCATAGGATGTTGTGCTCAGTATATAAACTAGGGGGAAAGCTGGCTGTGGGGGCCGCTGCTCGGGAACAGGCTGGGCATCGGTCGGTTGGTGGTGAGCAATTGTTTTTCATTTGCATCACTTGTTTTTCCTGGGTTTTATTTCTCTCTCTTTCTGTTATTTTTCTTTTCATTACAATTCATTATTATTTTATTGTATTTCAATTATTAGACTGTTCTTATCTCAGCCCACGAGTTTTCTTACTTTTACCCTTCCAATTCTCTCCCCCATTCCACCGTGGAGGGTGGGAGTGAGCGAGCGGCTGCGTGGTGCTTAGTTGCTGGCTGGGGTTAAACTACGACACTCACCTAATTCTCCGGTTATGGTTTGGATTAATTTACCACCTGTCTTTGTGGTCTAAACTGCTGTTTCTGTTTGTAGAAGGTAGTTTTCAGAATAAACAAGTCGTTTCCAGTTCCAATTTTATCGTAATGATATCTTGAGTTCAGGAGATAATTATTGCACTGCCTGCCATGTGCGAAAATACCATGAATTCCAATAAACTTATCTCATATTTTCCCTGTCTGGAGTTCAAATACTTTAAATTCCTTTATTTGAACTAAAGGGAAAATGTGCAGGCCAGAGAAAATGCATAGTGAAACCAGAAAAAAACCCCTAAAATTCTGCTCAAGCAGGTGATGCAGTAAAAATACAGCACCTTTCGCTTCTCCAAAATGTGAGTCACCAGAACCTGTGTTCTTGCTTTGTAATTTCACAAATCTCCTTTCTGCATCGTCAGAGCTCCCAGATATATGTGCTTCCATCTTTCTGGTTAAGAGCTTAACTCTCTGCATTTGAGGAGTATGAGATTTCTAAAGGAAGGGAATACTGTCCCAGAAAGCTTTTATTAATATGTAGTCGTGGTAACAGATCTCTGAGAAAACAGCATGTGTTGCATCTTCTTCTATGTTGCAGGATATTGTGATGTAGAAAAAGGATAATGTCAATAGGAAAGAGGTTTTTATCTGGAGAAAAAAAGGGCATTTTTCTTGCAAGGTAATATTAGAAAGCTACATGCCTACAACTGTCAATGCACTTGTTAGCATTCAATGGAATTGTAGTAATAAAAACGGAATTTAAAGAGAGACTTTTAAAGGAAAATTGAAATTGTTTGGAAAAAAGCCCGACTGCAACTAGATAATCCCCTAGAAAAGCCTCTGCTGTAAATTTAGAACAATAAAAATTTGCATAAAAATAGATGGAAAATTAAACTAATGTAAGATTTCTTAAAGTGATTTGGCTCGAAGTAAAAATTAGTGGAAGAAATGATGCAAGATGTGACCCAGTGCCAGCAGGGATATAATTTCTTCCCTGGTGGAGTGCAAGATTTTGCTCCTCATCTGGTCTACTCTGCCCAAATGAATCAATGACTGTCCTGGGTGAATTGTTCTTCTTGATTGTCGAGAAAGGATCTTCTGTCTGGACATAATTGCTCTTGAGTCCAGTACGTTTTTGTCCTTCTCTGCAGAAGTTTAGAAGTTTGATCTTAGGTTAAATATGGTTTGAATTTATCACAAAGGATGGATACACTACAAGTAGATTTAATAGGTCAGTACTTACACTGAACCTGGGTACAGGCCACCGAGATCTCATGCTGGTTTTAAGACAGAGAATGATATAAATTTCACAGGTTATGACACCCCTTTTTATCACCTGCTCTACAGCTCTTGTCTTAAGGGCCAGCAACCTGAAGTGAGCATGTGATGAATTGCTGGTGAAGGATAGGTAGGAGGGACTGAAATTCATCTTCCCTGCCATAACTCGGACAGGTGGCATCATACAGGGTCCCTCTAATTGCCTGATCTTAATGATCTCTTCTGGAGAGAGTGTACAATCTATATTTGAAGTGTTCCTACAGCTCTGTTAAAGACGTGTCTGTGCCTGATGCTTTTGTGTCTCTGTAGCATTCAAACTGCAAGGTCTGTTTCCATAGGACTGAGTCGGACAAAACCAGTAAGTCTGAGTGCAGCTGAGAACCTCAAACGGCACCAACAAACTATAGGGGTGGGAGAAGAAGTGTGAAGGTTACAATAACAATGTGGCAAGCTATTCAGGATGATTTGGCACAGATAGCTCATTGTGTTATATGCACCACAGCCAGTAAGTCATATGAACGTAACCAATTATACCCTAAGTAATTCTAGGCCTGACAAAGGACAGTGGTTATTCATTCAGTTTAAAGTTTCTAATGAGCTTTTTGTACATCACTATTCTTGGAAAACACCCAAAACAGTCTTGTCAAAGTGAAGATGGTATTTTATCTTTGAAATTAGGGTTAGAGAATTTCATTGCCCTGAATATTCAGCACTTTTCACATCCCAGTTCTGCTCATTGATCATGCATGTAAAACATTAGTGGCTTCCTGGGTACTGAATTAAATTCAGTCTTTGCCATTTGCAATTCTACTCACTTTGGAGGTCACCGAATGTGGCAAGGCTGCATTTTAGTTTTAAAAGCTGTGTAAACACCTACCTAGCCTGCTGCTACCCATCAGCCCAGGGAACAGCGTTGTACATCTGCTAGGAATGAAGTCCAGTCCACAGCAAATTAGCTGGCTTTGAAAAAAACCCTCCGTGAATCCTTTGAACCTGATGTGCCAGTTTGATTAGCAATAGGAAACTGCAATATAAACTATCCACATGGCTGCCACAACGACCGAGGGAAGAGGAATAGCAGCGCTTTCAGTGTCCTGACTGTTTACTTTCCTATCTTTCTTGCTTGCAGATTTACCTGACCGATGTTTTTCTTCCCTTTCAACCCCGGTTCTTCTTGCCTTTATTGCGGTGAGGTTAACGAGCACAAAAAGCATTTCCTGGAGATGACGATCTTTTAGACTTAGAACACTGTACTGAACTCAATTACGATTGTTATAAATAGCCATTGCTATTAATGTATAGTTATATACACATCTGAAGTGTTGGGTGACATATCGCATTGCAAGATAATAAAAGACTTGATTAAAAGCTAAGAAATTTAAATCTGTGAGGTTAAATATAGGTACACATATCCTATGCTGTGTATACTTTTGCCTAAAGACATATGCTTTCACTGTTAATTGTGGTTATTTCTTTGCATCCTTATGGAAGAAAGTGACAAAGACAACCAAACCCTCGCAATGTTTCTTAGAGATTCAGTAAATGTAATAAATTGCCCATACTTTCATGTTTGTATGAAACTGTGCTTCCTCTGAACTGTCTCAATCTATTTCGGTGCCAACCACAAAAATCCTCTTTTCTGAGAAAAACCTTCCATTGAAACTGAATGGGATGCCTTAAAATTACTTGGAGATCTTCCTGGGAAAAAACTGTAGGTCCAGCATTCAAAAAATGATCTAGACGACTCAGCTATGTAAGTACTGGAGTTTCAAATCATGTCAATATTCGTCCTGTTCACAATAGGGTAAAGCATAATTACAGGTAAAAAGTCTGAAAAGCAAAAATTCGTAGGCATATGGCAATAGGCATAGACAATACACTTTATACAGTACCAAATGTGCATTTAATTGACAGCACATGGTAATATATGCATAGAGTGACATGTTTCTTGGAGGATTTTAGCTTCCTCAGAATATTTTAGCATGTCTTTATTTTACTACCATTATATTTTACAGAAATATTATTTTTCCTTCTTCCTAGACAAAATATAAAATTAGACTCCTTGTTGCTCGAACCCCAAATCGCACGGCAGGTTAAAGATACACTTTGTTTTAATCATGCTTAAATCTTACTGAGGTCAAAGAGGGATTCTCAAGTGCTTAAAACTAAGCACGAGTTAAGTGCTTTGCTGGAGTGAGTCAGAATGAACAGCACTTTGCTGGATCAAGGCCTTACGGATTCACGGTGGGATTAGTTGTGTGATTACAAGTAGCTTTTTGTGTTTTAAGTGTTTATTAAGTTAGAATCCAGGGAAAATGTTGCAGAAGCACTCAAAAAATAGCTTTGGATAGTCTTCTCTAAAGATTTTTTTTCTTTTTCAATTTTTAAAACATCCTAATGATTATGCATTCTTTCCATGTACATTCTTATTGTTGCTCTTTGCCCTTTGTGTGTGTTTATTGTTGCTTTTCTCCCTTTATGCATACTAGAAAGTTAAATAGTAAAACAGGATAAACAAGCAGGTATTATGTGATAATTGAACTCTTAATGTCAGTGTTATGATGCAAGTAATGCAACTCAAGGTCTCTTATCCTTCAGTAGCTAGACAGTAATTGCCTGATGATAATCATGATAACTACACTCCCTGGAGTTACTTTACTGCTGTTGGGAAATATCTTCTGGATCTCTTACATGAGCATGATGAAAACCCCCACATTCAATTATTCTACTGAAAGTTGAATGATTATGATGCATGTTCCCTGACATGGTGATTTACACAAATAGAAGTTTTATTCTGCAAGGAGAGATAATATTTTAAAGTAGAAATAATTAAATCCGGTGTGGAAACTTCATTCATTGCTGAATGCAGGATCTTCTCATTTGCAGAGCAAGCATTTTATTACCTGTACATTACCTACATTACATCCCTCAGCAAGTGGGGATGTAACAATAACTGATTATATTAAGAGGCTATTTTTGAAAAATATGGTTGCAAGGAGTAATCAGTTCAGGTCTGGCGTGAGGGGTGAATGGAGATTACATCCTGTTAATTGTTTTGGCAAGTTTGTCGTTCTTGTATGAACGATGATGCCTTGTTACCCCGTACAGCTACAGCCAGTCTACAGCTCACTCACGCAGCCCGAGGTGGACTTCATTTGTTCATGAGTGTTTTGCTAACTGCGCAATCGTTTAGATGACCTAAGCCAGGGACAGTTATTGGTGGGTTTTGAATATTGGTTTACTATGAAAAATAACCTTTTCACAATGGATATCACAGTGGATTGTGGATAATAAGATCTGGTTTCTTATGCAAATTATCAGAAACATTTAAATCTTGGAAATGGGCAGAAATATGCTGAGGTATTTTTTTATTGCTTCCTTGGGAGATGAGGAGTGTTGAAATACAGATTGTGGAAGGTGTAGGTAATGCTGTCTTTTGCAGGAGACTGAGACTTTTTTGTGGCTCTCACACGGCTATTACTGTAATATTTGGGGTGAGCGTTTGGGATGATGTGCTGGATGCAGTGATGGCAATGGCAGAATACCTGCTGACTTCAGGGGGGCAGGATTTCACTTGTCCTCCTTTGATAACAACATAAAAACTGCTGGACTGAAGCGGACCACTGTCTCCAGCAATTTCCAGTAACAGATGCTTATTAAAAGAAATAGGAGGACCGTAAGGTAAACATCCTCTTGGCATATTCATTCAGCCCAGGCAAGAAGCAGTTTAGGGCCTTACTGAGGAATGGTTACATTTGCACCATGCCTGGCAGCCCTGATTAATCTTCCTAATATCTTTTAAAATCAATTTATTCTTTTGGTTTCCACAAAATTCTTTGGCAATGAGCTCCACGATTAAAATGCATTAGGTAAAAAAGTACCATATGCATCACTGTATATAGTCTGTAGGTCATCTCTGTTCTAAAGAAATTGTCTTATTCGCCTATAGTGAAATATGTGTGTGTATAAGGAACGCTGTCCCACAACCTCTTCTCCCCTAATAGCCGTTCTCCCTGCCTCTGATCCTCATCATACTTCCACTGCTATTTTCCAAGGCGCAGGTTAGACAAAGGCTTGTTTTACAAACTGCTGATCTTTGAAAAGGGTGAGAATGACTTATGTGCCTCAAACTGTGCTATTTCCCCTTGCTTTTAAAACTTGTTTCCTGCTTATGTTTTTGAGTTCCTCCTAGTCCTTGTATTTTGAAAAATAATGTATAATAATTCTTCTCTGTGCTAGTCATGTTTTTGTAGTTGCTATCTTTCCCAATCTGATGAGTCCTTGTCTGTTTAGTCCCTTCTCATATGAGAGCTGCTCCAAACCCCTGCTCAGTTCAGCCGTGTGTCAAATAGGGATAATAGGTTCTTTGCCTTGCAGGTTGTTATGAAACTAAGTGACTTGATACTTTAAAAAGCTCTTTGAAATCCTTGGATAGATCTATTTTCTATTTATTAGCCCTTTTCTTTCTCCCTTAGATTTATGGAGAAACACAAAGGTATACAAACCAGTTGTTTGCTCAGAATGTCAGAATTGCCTGATTTGAATTTTTGGTAGGGTTTGAGTCTTACTTTCATGTGAACCACCTCATCCAACACTTAACAATAACCTCAGTAACAATGTTACTAAGCCATTTAATTTAATTAGATAATCCATTACTCAAGAATGCACAAATCCAGCGGAACCAGGGGAATTTTTTTACCAACTGGCAGCAGCTTTGTCCAGGTCTTGGAGCATGCATGAAGTGTTGCAAACCACTATTCCCCGTTGTGTTACCAACTGATCGTGTGAGTTTCTGAGCAATTAAACAAGGTGAAGTAAATTCTTCATGCCCTTGCAATGACGATATGCTGGTACATGTGGAAAAGTTTCACTGATTTCAGTGCGGTTTCTCCGAATTGCATCAGTTATTTTTTCTTGTGCTTTTCTTAAGCTCAAAGTAATCAGAAGGGTGTGTATTTGTATATATCGCAAGACAAAAAATGTTTACATTCTAAAGCATCTTAAAACAATAGCTAAAAAGAACGTGTTTTTCAATGATTGCAAAAGTTATTCAGCTCTTTGGGAAGCCCTCATCTTCTCTGAAGATAATGATGGTTCCAAAGGACAACTGATCAGATGTAAATCTCCTCTGAAGGGTTCACTTCTTTTGAAGTCTAAGGCAGCCTCAAAGATTTGAGCCCACATCTTTCTTATTGCAAATGGAAGATGCATTTTTAAGGCATGGCAATGAAGATGTCCTACAGCTGGGTTTGAAAAATAACTCCTGCAAGTCATCCCTGTTTTCTCCCTCCCTCTGTTTCTTTTTTAAAGCCATTCATACAGAACTATGCAAATTATTTTAAATAGACCTCAGGCTAATGCCACTGTTTTAAACGTGTAACAACACTGTGAAAGATGTGAGCACGCTGTTTAATTTATTTGCAACAGAAGTTCAGTGTTTCTTATATTTGCTTCTTTTTTTTTTAAAAGAAAGATTTAATCCATGAGAGAGCAGCAGACCTAGAATTCTGCTCAAGGATCCATGTCCCCCTCCTGCGTGGGGAGCAGTGGGAGGACGAGGAACACACTAATAATATTTTTCTACCATAACCACCTCCATTTTCTTCTTCAGACGCTTTTGTTTCCTGCACTAATATTCTAGTTCTCTCGACATAATGAATGAGCTTAGGGACTTGCAGGAGTTTCAGTACCATTTGTTTTTTATCCTAAAGGAAAATACAAACCCCTCTGTCAGACAGGACTCTGCATAAAAATAAGTGCTTTTCGTAATACAGAAGTTGAAGGTGACCTATGGTAATAACTGATACAAACTTTTTTTAAGCTGAAAGCATTTCTTCCTAGATTTTATTTGTTCTAGCTAACATTTCCTTTCATGATTTAGGTACTGCATAGTATTTAAAGCATACAGCATTTAAACGGTAATAGATAATTGAGCATCTTAATGGACTTTCTTTTGTCTATCAAGTATTGTTTACTGATTTACTTGGTGAGAAAATGAAATTGAACTTGGATAAAAATGGATTTCCTCATTTGACTTTTAAAATTTGAGAATGAAAGCAAGTATTTTTCCGAATCAAAAGCTGTTAAAATGTTTGGTTAGGTCAAAAAAGATGTTTATGTTTCCATCCTATTAAAGAAAAGCACAGTAAAGGAACTATTAAAGAAATAAATTAAAACGAGAACAGAATCAAGAGATTTTATTTAAAAGGTAGGAAGCTTGCCTGTTTCTCCTGTTTCTTGCATTTTTTCTTCTATTTCTTAATTCCATGTTAGCTATCACCATTTTTTTTTCTTTAAAATTTTGATGTAAATTTCTTTGCTTAGCTGTACCTCTCTCTGAGAAGGAACGTTTATTTTAATATTACTCTGTGCTATTGATCAATATTTATGCTATTAACCAAGCAGTTGTATAACAACCTGTCTGTTCCAGTACCTAACTAAAGTATTTCTTTCTTCTTTCTATAAATTGCTCCTTTGCATCTCCAGTTTATTGAGAGAATAAGTTACTTTGCTTCTTCAGTAATAAAAGTCAGTCCCTACAACTGAAAATCTTTGGGCAGTCGATAGCAGTTGGGGCTCAGAGAAGTGACAGAAATGCTCTGAGTGAAGACGAGAAAGGATGATATTCTCCTTCCTACCCGGAGATGTCATGGTTGGACTAGGGGCTGCCTGGTCCCTTGAATTGGAATTTTCCCTCAGTTTCCATAAAGGCAGGACTGAGACCCATAGACGCACAAAGCTCTTAACAAACTAATTAATATTCACAAAAGTGAGCCAGGAATTGGAAAGATGAACTAATGAGAAATGATTAAGTGTTAAATATGCATGGCATGGCTTAACAACTATTAAAGAAAAGGACACAGTAGTTGCCTGCAAATGCAGAATGTAAATATAAAGGGGCAGAGGAATTAGTGAGTTTGGTTCTGGAACTAATAAAATAATATGCAGTAAAGTTGTTGTCTTTTTGCTTATTAAACTTTCCCTTAAGCTCTAATGCAATAGGAGATACTGGAAAGAAAAATGAGAAGGAAATTTCAGGATAATAGGATAAAATTGAAAAAAAAAAAAAAAAATCCAGGCCCTGGCCAAAATATCAGATTTTAATGACACTTTCTGCATCTGAAATCATTAAAAAATGTGAGAAGGGGGACCTAGGGAGTTACAGGGCTGTCAGCCTCACCCCAGTGCCTGAGGAAATCATGGAGCAAGTCTCCGTGGATGTGATGCTGTGTCCAGACACACAAAGCACAAGGAAGTCACGGGAGCAGCCAGCACCGGTCTGCAAAGGGCAAGTCGTGCTTGGCTAATGTGACTGCCAGCCCGACGGGAAGACTCCCTCTGTGAGCTGGGTGACAGCCATGAGTGCTGCTCGGCTCAATATTAGCATAGCCATCAAGGCAAACCCCACCAAATCCCAACAGCCGAACTGAGGCAGCAGGGGCTAGGTGGGTGGCTTAGGAGGAGGGTGGACCTCAGAGGGATCTCAACGGACTGGACAGACTGGCCATCGGGAACCTCACAGAGCCCAGCGAAGGCCAATCTGAAGTCCAGCACCTGGGATGGAGTGACCCTGTGCCACAGCTGAGGCTGGAGATTCACTCCCGGGGTAGCAGCTGAGAAGTACCTGATGTGCCGGTGGACAACACGTTGACATGAGTCAACAGCACGGCTTTATAGCAACGCAGGCTAACTGCAGGCTGGGTTGCGTTAGCAGGACTGCAGCCGGCAGGAGAAGGGATGAGGTTATTCCCTCCTGGGAATGGCACTGGGAAGGCTGCATCCACAAGACTATGTCTAGTTTCAGGAGATGTGCACAAAAAGGAGGGTTTTCTGTGGAGGGCTGCTAAGATGGAGAGGAACAACTGCTCACCTGCGAGGAGAGGCTAGGGTGCTGGCTTTGCCTAGCTTCGAGAAGAGAAGGGTGGGATGGGGTAGACCGAACCTAATAGCAATCTCCCCCAGCTCTTCTCAGAGAGGCACAGGGGAAGGACAAAAGGAACAATCATATATTGCAACAAGGGAGATTCAAATTGGACATACAGAAAAAAAACTGGCACGGTGCACGTGGTTAAACACCAGAGCAGGAGCCCAGAGAGGCTGTGGAGATTTTCTAACCTCAGCTGGACATGTCCCTGGGCACCCTGGCCTCCCTGGGAAGTTGGCCCTGCTTCTAGCAGGAGGCAGGACTGGGTGACCTCCAGCCTGCGTTTTTCTGTGGTTTTGTGCAGTGTCCTGAGCATCCGATTACAGCTGGGCCTCTGCTGCAGGGGGGTGTTCAGAGAGGCGGGGTGAGCAGGGAAGGAGGGAACAAGCCTATGAATTAATAGTCTATAAGGAGGATTTCTGAGTGGAGTTGAGAAGTAGCTTGTGGTCAAAGATTGCACATATTGTAGTCAAACTCCAGTGTAGCCAAACAAAGGTTTTGGGGACTCCATGGAAAGCTTGCAGCTACCAGGGGGCCCTACAAGGAACCCAGGGCTCTATCTGGGCATGGGAGAGCCATATGATCCCATCCCGCCTTGTGATCAGGAGCCATTTATGAGAGTTTTTGTGTTGGTAATTGTTTTCTATATTGTTTAAACCAGATTTAAAATGCAAGTCTATTGAAAGAGTTTTTTGGTATTTATTGTTCTAATTTAGTTGACAAATTGATGCTACTATAAAGCCAATGTTCTGTTAAATCTAGTTTGCTTGAAACAATACTTTACAGGTGAAACACTAGAATAATTGAAATGTGCATGCCTGTTATGCTGTTTGAAGTGATTCACCTGCCTTTGCATGCATTCAGCAAGATTTACTTTAATACCCAGTGTCATACAATAGAACATTTCAGAACAATCTGCATATTTAAAATGCTGTAATTCTGTTTGGCAAGTCAACTAAACGAAGTACGGGCTAACAGAATGACAGTGCGAGTGCTTTCAAAGCCTGATGTCTGTAGAACACCATTCTGGAGCCCAGTTTGTTGGCGGGGTGGTGGAGTGATAGCCCAGCTGTGGTCTGGAGATACCGGCAAGGTTCAGAGGTGCAAGGTGAGCCCTGAAATTTGCTTCCTGAAAGCATTTAGAAAATATACTTACTTAGAAGCATAATTAGAAGTATACTTAAAATCCTGATTTGGATTTGCTGACATAATAGCTTTCTATCATCTCTAGAATATATTGTATTTTAAAATTGCACTATACACCTCAAGTAGCTTTACTTGTGAAGATGTGAAGGAAACACAGGATGAAAAACAGAAGATTTAAGTCTAGCTATAGATTGAATATTGGTGATTTATATTGGCAGTGGCGATTTCTGTGCTTAGAAGGTCAAGAGTTCTTTTAAATCTGTATCTGACTATAACAATATTGGGTCAGAAAGCATCAACTTCATCTAGGATAAAAAAAACCCTTTTTGCCTTTCTTACAAGAAATAGTATTATTGTAAACTTGAAGTATGGAAAAAAACCATTATTGCCTCCAAGGTGGTATGCCATCTTAATAAGACTTATCTTCAAGACAAGAAAAAAATGTACTTTTCAAATCCCACATGCATTATAAACCACCACTTACAAAACCTTTGTTCTAAAGTGCTGGCAATTTTACCTGGGGCAGACATTTTACTGCATTTAAAAGGTCTCCACAGGATACTAGTAAATCTAAGGTGAACCATAAAGACCTATGGATACAATGAAATTTAAAGTTTTTGTTTTTCCAAGTTTTTGTTGGTTTTATTCTTTTAAAAAAATGTAACTTCCATCCTACTGATATAATCTTAGTTTATCTTAATATCATATTTTAAGAGAGAAGTGGCGAGTGAAAAGAATAAATTCATGGTTTTTCAAGACATATCATTAGAAAACATAGCGCTGTGACAATTAAAGCAAATAGACATTTGAAGTAAACTAACAACATAACCAGCAATCTATTTGGGTCATGAGCCAGAAAAGGCCATCTGGCATTCCCAGTGATAGCATGAACAAGAGCTGCCACCTTTTATTGCATATTGATAAGGTCTGGTAACTACTGGATTGCTCCACCTGAATGCAAAATTGCAGACAGAGTGGGTAACGCTGAATCACAAGCGGTAGTTAATGCAACAGAAAAATAACATTACCAGGCACACGGCCTTTCCAGTTAGAGTCAGTCTGCTTTGCTCCAAAGACCTAGAAACTGAAATTCTGCAACCAAAGTGCTTATTTGAGATAAAACAAAAATAATAAAGGACTGTTTATGCAAAAATAGATTCAATTCCTGAGATGTATGACTGGCTGTCAGGCCTGGCCTGCAATCTATACCTACACAACAGCGTGGCAACGGTGGTTCATCATGAGCATCTCGGTAGGTTTAATGCAAAGTGAAATCCTACTGAAAACAGGTATGAGATAGCAGGCTGAGCATGAGTGTGTTTTCATTGCACCCGTAACAAATGCAGCTTGGGAGGAGTTTGCAAGCTATACCCGGCCCCTCCAGCAACCTGGATTTTAAATAGCACAAAGCTTGAGTGAGAGGATTTTTTGTAAGCGTGTGGACAGTGGAAGATAATTGAAAATTAGGGTTTATGATTGAGTTGTTCTTTAAGTCAGTTTACAAATTCATGTTAGGATGACACTAATTTTGCCTTTACTAGAATTTTACATGGAATTGGCAAATGCCAAACCTTTTCCTTGTGAAAACAAGGCCTAACTCATGAATTACAATCCCACAATCAATGTTGCACCAGTCACTCTTAAAAACGTTAGAAATGTCTATATAATTTTGTTAGGATTGAGAGCTTTTGGTATAGTAACTGGGAGAGCTAAGTTTAATAACAGAGTTAAAAAAATGGAAACAAAAGATGGTGCCAAAAAGGTTTCCTCTTCTTCCTTACCAGTCATTTTCCTGGCATTCTTTTGAATGCCTCTCAGCCTTTTATACCTATGAGCAGAGGTTATAATAATGGCTTTAAATGTGTAATCTTGTGCAATAAAACCCCTGCCATTAATGCAAGGTTAAGTATCTGATTTTTAAACCTGTGAAGGTCAGGAAAGTAAGGAGACAATATTACCAATGCAATTTAGCTTGCAAGTTTAATGTATTAAACAGAGTTTACAACTGCACACTGTAGTGGAGGAGCGTCTGTCCCAATAGTCTGAAAAACATGTTTATGATGACTTAACTGGTTCTCTGACTGATCAGTAAGCAGAGAAATCAATACCAAGCTGAGGCAGGACCACGCGGCGTGGAGTCTGCAGTTCCTTGGGGCCAGGCAATCGTCAATCCTGTTCCCTCGCCACTTGCCTACCCAGGAGCGTGAGTTTATGTGACCACACTGCAAAACGGAATATATGGCTGGGCACTGGCTCCATTATCTAGACAGAGAAAAAAAAGGCCTCTTCAATCGATTAATCAGTTTTTAGCTTCAGGCTTTAGGCTGCTGCTTTCTGGTGGGATTTCTTGTGCCATCATGGGCAAAAGTCTGAAATAGCAACTGGAGAATGCTTGGACAATACGGACCAGTTATCTTTGGAAGGTGACAGCCTGTCTTATCCCATGTTTTTATAGAATCTATAAAAAGAGCAGGAAGAAAATTGTCTTCTTTTTACTTTCCTCCCTGTTTCTTTGGACCTTTATGAAGTCCAGTTAAATTCTTCAGTCTCAGAATCCTCCCTGACAATTTAGCCATATTGAATTTATTGTTTTTTGAACTTGATCTTCATTAGTGGCATGATTCCCGCCTCATACTCCTTTTCTTATGTGATGTGTTTTGTCTATAATTGGCTGTGAAACATTCTGTCATAATTGCGTGCAAAAGAAGTTTTGCAAAAAGTTTTATAGTTACTTTGCTTGCAGTGAGTCCTGCTGCAGCAGTATTTAAAAACAAAAGTAGGTGAAAGTCTCTCAGAGGATTCAATGCAATGATTTTAGTTTGCTTTTAATTAAGCTTTCTTCTTCCTCCCTTGAAGCTTAGTCTCCTCTGAGGCTTGGCACATGCTGTGGAAATATTCACCAAAATTCTCATCAGCTCAGTGAAAACTGCAGCAAGGCCCAAATCGCAGCCGATCTTCCAGGAACTCATGGCTCATCTATGATGGGTGCCAGTTGTTTGAAATGAGTCAAAATTCAGCATGAATTTAGTCTCAGTCAGACCTGAATTCTAGTTCTGTTGAGCTAATATCCCTAAAAAAAGCATGGGTAACGATGTGCTAATTTGATGTGTATCGATTGGATGTGAGCTTTTGAGGAAACTCACCCAAGGACTCAGCTTATCAGAGGAGGGAAGCTGCAATTATATAGAAATAATTTCATGCCTCTTGGGTGATCTTTGCAACTGCTACTTTTCCTTGTTTTTCCCTTCTTTCCTCCCCATCCTGACATCAGCAGAATCAACTTGTCCTTACCCATCTCCTTGCTCGGCCTCTTCCCCTCCCTTCCCACACCTCTGGTTTTGTATGTATGATGTCCACCTCCTTCATCCTTATCACTGCAAATGACAGGGAGATGGGCTGAAGCAATAAGGAAGGACCTCTTCTTTCCTGGGTTCTTCTTGCACACATTATATTCATGCCAGAGCTTTTGTTTGCCGGTTACCTCATGGCAGCTCACATATTGGTAAACAATAATTTGGACAATCTCAAAAAATTTATTCCAGGCTACAGATGTTAGTTGTTTTGCTGGAAGACTATCAAAAATAGCAGGGAAGAGAACTGTTGCCAGACTGGATTATCATGTGCCAAGAATGAATTTTCACTCATGGTAAAACTCAAATTCAGATCACAACCAAGATTCTCCTCCGTATGTGGTCTAAAGGCAACGGGGTTCGCAGGTGTTCCGTCCATGAGGCACGATGCGTCAGTGAGACATGGACGATTCGAACACTGTGATGGTGAAGAATGCGTCAGGAAGTAGAGGAATACAGGGAGGCAGACGTGTTCATAACTGGCCTGGTTCACTGCTAATCCTTACGGGTGTGTGATGCTTCTGGAGGTACTGTTGCAGTAGGTAATGGTGAGACATGCCTAGAGGACTGGCAGACCATAAGGGATTTCATCTCCGTTAATCCTTTTCATGAGGATATCCTTTTAAAGGAAAGATTTTCAAAACAATGAAAGGTCTTTATATGTCTTAATAATGGAGGTTATTGAAGTATAGAACATTTTAATGTCTTTGCTGAAGGTCTATGGTAAATTTGTGGCAGATTTAGGATTAAAATTGATGTTTTCTCTCCCGTAGTCCTAAACTCAGTCTCACACAGTCCTAACACAGTCTTTCTGAGTCAGGCCCGTGGAAAAGGGAGACTGGCAGGGTCTTCCAAGATGGTATGTACTGTTAACTCATTCCTACAATGTGTTCTGCTCCCTCCTATGCTAAATGAGACCTAGCCATGTACGTTGGGAAATGGAAGAAATCAGAATGGGTGCTAGTCTTAAAAAAAAAAAAAAAGGCAAAAAACCTGGCAGGAGAACAACTTATATGTCAATAGACTGACCGCTTTCTGTCCCTTGGTGCAAGCAAGATGTTGTCAGAAGATTACTACTGCATAAAAATCTCTCTATACAAGGCCAAGTAGAAGAATGCATTACACTTACAAGAGTATTTCCCAAGAGGTAGCTTCCTTCAGCTGAGCCTCGAGCCTGATCTCTCAAAAATAAATATTCAGCTACATGGAATATTGCTTAGCTTGTTGCATAAGAAGGCTGAAAAGATGTTATTGGTAAAGTTAGTGGAGGCAGTAAGATGGAAATTAATATAATAGCCGGAAAAATATGATCGTTTATGGAAAATCCATTTATAACCTTAAGGGGCTTGTTCATAATTGTTACTGCTTTCCCCAGAACGGTTGGAGAATGCGTCATAACCTACATTTTTTTAAAATGCAGTAGCTATAGTGTATTTTCATAGTCTGTTTATCTTTAAAAAAGCCTTAGATTTCATAATAAAATAAAACAACCTTAGTAAAGTTGAGTTACGTTTGTTTATTTATTTATCTGAGGTCAGAATATTTATATTAAAATCAGAGAGGCAGGGATAAATAGCCATGCATCTTATAGCTGTCGTGTATATTAATAATGGAGATACTAGCAGATTTCATAATGCTTTTAACACATTTTTGCCTGAATTGTTTGTCATAAGCCTGTACCTGTGTTGAATGTATGTCTGTTCTGTATGTTAAACACATAGTTTCAGAATTGAGTGATATGTCTTTAAGTCCTATATGATAATGGACAGTGAGTTTCAGAAAGGGAGAAATTGAACATTATGCATTTTATTGGAGCTTTGTGAAGTTGCAGACTTCAATTTGCTACAAACCAGTGGAGCTAAACCAATGTTCACAAAGATGGGAAATTTTAGAGAAATAAACCTATAGCTTTTTTTCTCCTGCCTCTTGCTGTCTTAGAGGTTAAAACTCTATAATACTTTGTGCTAACAGTAAGCTTTATTACATGGACTGTGCAGTATTTCAGACTATTACTGCATTATACTGTTTTATTTTAGTGTTGATGCTAGATGCTGAACTTCCAGGTGAAGAAGTTCTGAAGGAATAGTGAATTTTACACCTCAGTGGTATCTTCTTTTTCTGTTAATAGGTTGTGTTAGACATAAAACCACACTAAGCTAAAATGAACTCAAGGTTTATTGGTAACTCTTTCCTTCAGCTCAGGTAGAAAGCAAGTGTGCTAACCACTTTAATAAGTTAAAAGGTGTATTAGCTCATTATCTTTGTAAATGCCACCTAAAGCAGAATTAAAAATGGCATAACTGTCTTCTTACATTCATTTGAAACAAAATAAAATCATGAGAAAAAATAAATAATAGTACTTTTTGGTAGGTCACCACCTGAAATATCAGATATTTAGACCACTCTCCTTAACATTAAGTTCTTGCTTTTAAACTTGAAAGCAGTCATTTGTTACAGATCAGCTTTGCAATTATTAATGATAAAAATTGTAAAATAGATTGTACAACCTAGAGTAAATTATTTAGAAATAAAAGGAAGTATTTTAATGTGAATATAATCAGTAAATTGAACAATTATTCATTATTGTGACATGCATGTCATGCGAGATGAATACTGAATGTTATTCTACCATGTTAACAGTGACAGTAGCATTTACCTTCAATATAATCTTTTACTTTTAAAATAATAAGGCTGTCCAGCTCCTAGAAAATAATCAGATTTTAAGTAGTGTAGCTCTAGAAATTAAATTCAATAAATTTTCTATCTGTCTATCTATGTTTAACTGTTTTCTTTCACATAACATAATAGATGAAGTTCAGTTAATGAAAATGATGTACTAATCTGGTAAAATACCACCTCGATTTTAAAGCTTTTCTTGCTTGTAAAATTGACTTTTTTAAGGGGGAAAAACTTCTATCAAGTATCCCAACTAATTGGAAAACTGTACTTGTGATATAATGTGATAGAAAGTAGTCAAGACAGCGGAAAGTCTCTAAGGGACATTAAACAGTAACAAGCCCTGCTTGTGTGGAGCCAACAGCTGCACTTAAAATTCAAAAGATTAGCAGATAATACTTTATTATTCTGTTCTGATTATCAAAACTCTACATATAATTTATATATTTTTAAGTGAAGCCTGCAAGCACTGAAGTTTATAATGTTCCTCACCTCTTCCTTATTTACTTCTTTATCTACATCTCACTTTCATCCCCTAGTATCTCCAGCAGAGATTATTTCCACAATCTTTTCTCATCTTGCAGGCAGAGTTAGTACCATTTTTTTTAGCTATCAGAATTGAACCAGGGAGGGCACTTGAGTGAAGAAGAGGAAATCTGCTGTGTGCTCAGAGGTAAGAAATGCCAGATGTATGGCAGACTGTGTGCAATCTGACTCTGGCCCCTTCCTATGTCCATACAGCACACCAGCTGAAGCAAGGATCCTGTGGAAAAATGCGTTGTAATTAAAGCCCACATCACTCCATTTATGAGGGTATTGTTAAGGTTTAAAGGATAAGTAGCAGCCTGGCATTATCTGACGCCGACAGCCTGACATAGAAACTTTTAAAAGATAAATGGCCTGTTTTTAGGCCATTTCATCTCAGTAGATGTTGTTACAGACTATTGCACTTGCAATCCTGATTCTCCTGTTGCCATTGCAGAAGCGGTTACGTTATCTGGCAGCCCCGTGGTGTCAGTGCCCGTGGTGGGGAGGAAGAGCTTATGGGACCCGCTGCCCCGCAGGGCTCTTCCCTGGCATCCAGAGCGGCTTTGCGGACGTGGCTTTGGCCGGTCTGAACAAGCCTGGGGCAAAATAACTCTTGTCAGGTTATTCCTGCTATGAAGAGGGGTCTGAGCGGCGCTCTGGCACAACGCTATGGGCCATCCTGCGTCCCAACCCTTGGCAGGCACAGCTTGCCCTTCCAGCTCCTGCACCTGTGTCCCAGGAGCTTGAGGGGTTCCAGCATTTCGGGAAGCTGGAGACAAACCTAAAGACATTTCTGCTCCCGCAAGCCCCGATCCCGGCAGCCGAGGACCTGCGGGGCTCAGCAAGGCGCTCCTCTGTCTGCTCCCCCTAAGTGCATCAGACATTTCCGATTAGACCTCCTGTAGAGTCGCGTTAGCACAACCCAGAGTTTCCATGGAAAATAATGTCCTACAGCCAAATTAAGTTGTGCTGCAATGACTTAATGAACCTGCGTTACTGAATGCTCCCTGCTTGTTTCTGTTCACTCAGTATGCTTTCTGCTGTATGGAAACACTAACAAGATGGGTTACTTTCCTCAAAATAAGGCTTGACAGTTTTAAAAATGTCGATGTTGGGTAGGATAGCAAAAAATTCCCAATGCAGCTCATCAACAGCTGGGTTTTGTGTGAACATTTCTGTCCACGGCGCTCGCTACCCATGAAAATGAGACTACTCAGTCTCTTCATAAATATCCAATGAGCTATAATGTCATCAGTCTTCCTAAAAATAAAATATTAAACACTGTAAATGGTATTTGACCTCTATTACCCTGTCTGGAGGATTAAGAATGCTCTGATTTCAAGCGGCGTGCAGTCCCACATGCCCCAAGCCTGTGCTGTGTGTTTGCGGTTTGAGCCTGTGGCAGGGGACGCCTGGAAGGCGGGCAGCCCGAGTAAGCGCCGCCTTTCCTCCAGCACCTGCCGTCGATGGTGTGAGCACAGCACTTTTCTGGGCTTTCAGTTATGTTTTAGGAATGATGTTGGAAATACGGAAAATGTGCTACTGTGACATCTCCAGACATTATCAACAATATGGTACCAAACTGCATTCTGGCAGCTTCGCTTTCAGTTTTTCAGAGATAATGTTTTTGCAAGACTATTTTTAAAAGCTATACTTACAGTTCCCTTCTGAGCACTGATAACATATGTTTCAAAACAAGGATGAATTTGCCATGGAGAACTGCCATATTTTTCTTTAACAGCCAATAAATAATGTTTTGTGTTGCTGAATGAATGAAGCTGAACTGGTGCCTTAAGTTATTTGAGAACACAGGATTGTTATGGACTAATGTGTCTATCCTCATTTCTATCAGAATATCCATCATACTTCCATTATGAAATCAATGATAAGGAGCAAGGAATATCATCTGGCTCTAGGGCTTTGATTTACAATGGGATCTGCTTAAAGAAAGGAAGGGAAAAAGGAGGAGCAGGTGGATGATAGAGGATTATGTCTCTATATGTATTTAGCCTGGTTACTAACACGGAAATGCATAATAGTCAACATGAATTTATTAAGAAAAAATCATGTCAAACCTATCCTTTTCTGCAGAAAGTGGTATGTGTCTTGACTTCATTGTCTTTTGCAACTGTGTCAGAACTTTTTTCATAAGTAAGCTGAAGAAACCTGGTCCAGGTGCATTTGCTGTGGGGAGAGGAGGGAGCAAATCTGAGGAGTGGCTGATGGTTCACAGTATCTGTGTGGACACATTTTTAGTGAGACTCCATTGGGTCTGCCCTGTGTTTGGTGACAGCCTGTTTTTGCTAGTGACTGGGATGGTACGACAGAGATCCTGCCTGCGAAATGTGCAGGTAATCCACAGCTGCAGTGGGCTGCAAGCAAACTGGAAGGTAGGATTAAGATTCAAAATAAGTTTAATAAATTGGAGCAGGTATCTGAAAAAATAGGATGCTGTTCCACCGTGGCAAGTACAACATACCACACTCAGCAGGAATAATTAGCAGCCTGAGTACCAGATGGGTAGATGGCATTTTTGTAAAAAAGCATATAGAGGATTATAGTGGATCACAGACAAAATATGAGTCAATAGTGTCCTGCTACAGAGAAGAAGTCAAAAAGCATTCAGGGATATATAAAGAAAAGTATTGCATTAGTACTAATGTTGCCTGGCACCAGAAGGCCTCAGCTTTTTCCCTGCGCTCAGACAGGGAAACTGGACCTCAGGAAAGGTCTCGCCCATGACAGAAGTGCAGAGGAGAGCAGTGAGAATGATCAGCAATGTGAAAACAAGAGCGGGGAGCAAAGAGTGGGAGAAACAGAGCCTAAAGAAGAGAAGATATGGTCGGTCTTGAAATGACCAAGAAAAGCTGGTGCAAGCTGAAGGACTTTTCTGGTATAATGCCTCACTTGGTTATGAAGGGTTGGTAAACTCCAGTTTTAACTGTTAATCCTTTCTTCAGCTCAAAACCAGACTTTTACCTATTCTCGGCTGATATGAACAGTGTATAAAAGGGAGGAGATAGGAATCAAGGTGTATTTAGTGATAATATAAATATTACAAAAGTAGGAAATGAGTCATTTTACACATATACGATGTAAGGCTTTATATTTTGAAATCTCATATTGGCTGGAAAATTTATTTATTTTCTCTCATTTTGAAGATGGATTATATAATCAAATAATTTTTTTTTTTTTCCTTTTCCTTATATATTTTGATCGAAGTCCATTCCAAGTTTTGGTGCTCTGAGCTGGCATATTTTCTTCACTAGAAATTGTTTACACAATTAGAAAGATAAAATGTAAATGTTTCCATTGTCTTGGTGGTAATTTTATAAAATAAAGATAAAACATACAGTAATATTAAACTAATTTTTGGAAAATCTAAAGGCCAAGCTTGATCTGATTGTGTCTCTTTGAGTTATACATTATTTTACCTATAAACTACTAATTAAAAAGTAAGTGCATTGTGCCCAATAAATGTCCAGTTGGATTTGTGTTCTCCAGTAGTTACTTCTATCAAAGAGAAGTAAACAATCATTTTATAATCTTTAATGGAAGTGTATTATTTAATAATGCTTTAGCTTTTGTCTTCAATAACTCTTGCTGTAATTTTGTTAATGTAAAGTAATCTCTGCTTAGTTTGTATGGCATATTCAATAATGAGACTATGCTTTTCAATAAAAATACACTGACTGCTGGCTTCAAATCCCAATGCCTACTAGACATCTTTCTAATTTGCAAATAATTTCAGGTTTTTTGTTTTGCTATTATGGACTGATAAATCCACAGTCTAGAACTCAGTTACAAGCTCTTATTTTCTCCAAATTTCAGTTCCAGGGCTTTATAAAAAAATATAACCTTTTGAAATCAAAGAAATTCTCTCTTTTGTGAAGGTTCACTTGCTTGTTAGTTCACTTAAGCTCTTGAGTTGGTATACTGAATAGCTCCTGTTACCTGTGTGCCCAGTCTCTAGGGAGCCCAAGGAGGAAATGCAGATAGTTTTTAGGTAGGTCAACGTATACACACTGAACGTTTGCTTGATGCGACACACCTTGGCTACAGAATATATGGGCAAGAGCATCTGTAACTGAAACTCCAGCATAGATAAGGTGGTGTTGAAAAGCATGTGGAGGGGCTATAGGGAGCTGCAGGAAAGTGAGGAGCTGGAATTACTTTTGGCCTGGCTTCAGTAGGGCAGGCAAAGCATACGCTTCTCCGTACAGCTATGGAGTCAGAGAGGATTCTGCTTTCCTTCAGGCATCTTCCTTTGTGTGTACAAAAGGGCTGTGAGACTGTTTGATCCTGAGAAAGCTTGAGCTCAAAATTAGCAAGAAAACTTTCTGAACTCCTGCTTAATTTGTTTTGCTGTTTTAAGTTTTTTCCCCCACATTTGTGTTAGTAATTTTGTACAAGCTTTGCTCAGGTAGGAGCTACTTCAGCAGCATACTACGAATCTGTGAGCACACCTAACTTGCATAAAATTGAGTGTATTGCAGGTACCCTCTCTTAACTAGGAAAATTTAAAGCTACTGACTACAAATCCAAGCATGAAATGATCCAAAGTGGAACTCTGTATCTCATGTGGCCTTTTCTCCTTCATCTAAAATTAGCCCTCAAGTATACAGATGCATCTTGCTGTGCCCTTGCACCCAAGGACAGGACTTAGCCTACAGCATCTAGGCAAAACACTCTCCAGCGCTCTCAGGCAGTAACAGATTGCAGTACTGTAGTTGTCAGTACAGTATTAAAATTGCAGATTAAGATTTCCTTTCATGGACGCAAAACACCACACAAACATTAGAAGCAGTTTGTAGTGCCAGGCTGCTGGCACAAAACTTTTCTCTTTAAGCACAGGGACAATTTCTCGCACGTCTATGGAATATTTATTAGTTCTCAGATTGCTCATTAACTGGGATGAGTGGACAAGTGCATTTAGGTTCATACTGTAACTAAGGTATTAAAATGGGTTTAAAATAGCTTGAACTTTGCTTTCTAAAGTTTGTTTCAGTTGAACTGTGGACTAAACGGTGGCAGCATGGCCTTGGAAACACTTGCCTTGATTTTGGTTTGTCTGAGTTGTAGCTTGCCTTTGTGGTGTCCTGTGACCTTAAATAAGTCATGTAGTCTTTGAAAGAGTTAAGACTTTTGAGTAGTGTTCAATATTACTTATTTGATATAATTGGCTCTTTTTTTTTAATATAGCAAGACCAAACTAAAGTCAGTGTCTTTAGAAAGGAAAGATGGCTTTAATGTAAGAGCATCGGTCTGGGACTTCAGAGATTTGTATTCAGCTCTTGGTCCTAAGGTTGTGTTGGAATAGGCTTGGTCTGGCTTGGTAGCACCAGCTGCTAGGAAAACCACAGCCTCCAGAAAGCTGTGTGAGCACAGCCACTGCTGCTTCTGCTCTCCTCTTGGCCTCACTGGAAATTGTTTCTCTTCCTCCCGCCCACTCAGGCCGTGGAGGCCTCCCCATCTGCCTCCTCCTTGGTCTCTTGGAGGACCTCAGTCAGCTCACTGCCGTTGGCAGTGGAGAGATGGCTGGATCTGGCAGAAGCATCTTATTAGACCTGTGGAAGGTGCCTTGCCTTGTTGCACCTGATTTCTTCATTTCACAGGTGTGTTTCATTTGTCCAGTTCGTGTATATAGATTGTAAGAAACTGTGTGTTCACATAATACACGGCTCAGGACTTGGACTTTGAAAACTTGCGTTCAAGTCCCTGTTCAAATC
Organism: Gymnogyps californianus; assembly: GCF_018139145.2. Lineage (NCBI taxonomy): Eukaryota > Metazoa > Chordata > Aves > Accipitriformes > Cathartidae > Gymnogyps > Gymnogyps californianus. The sequence continues at coordinate 37,951,554 of NC_059477.1, forward strand.
CCATCACTTTCTGTTGTGATGACTGGCCTGTCACAGCTCAGCAGAAAATCCATTTTCCTTATTCCAGTACCTTCTGCTTTGTGAATAGTTCCAGGAATGTTTGAGGTGGAAGAACAATTTAAAATCCCCTCGAGGCCCTTTTCAGTACTATTTTATTTTTGTGTAGAAACCTTGGTTTATACAAGTGCAGTTCTCTTCCGCCTAACCAGTAACATTTCCAAAAGTACAGGCATGAACAGTAGATTTGTGTACTTCCTGCAAACCCATGTGTTTAGCATCTACAGATCAATTATATCAAATTAACTCATTGGGTTTGAGTCTGATTCTCTCAATTATTTAAAAACACAACAGGTACCATGATTATACAGATTTTATCAGCATTTCCACTGATAGATTCCCTCAGTTTAAGATCAGCATATATGCAGACCCTTCATGATCAATGTTTTAACCCTTTAAAGAGATTTCATAGAATCACAGAATCATAGAATACCAGGTTGGAAGGGACCTCAAGGATCGTCTGGTCCAACCTTTCTTGGCAAAAGCGCGGTCTGGACGAGATGGCCCAGCACCCTGTCCAGCTGAATCTTAACAGTGTCCAATGTTGGGGAATCCACCACCTCCCTGGGGAGATTATTCCAATGGCTGATTGTTCTCATTGTGAAAAATTTTCCTCTTGTATCCAATTGGATCTCCCAGGAGTAACTTGCACCCATTACCCCTCATCTTGTCCATGTGACTCCTTGTAAAAAGGGAGTCTCCATCTTCTCTGTAGCCACCCTTTAAATACTCTTCATATGTAAACATTTTCCTGTTTAGACTGTAATCCACTTTATAGGTCTATAATAATTTCCTATTATTTTATGTAAACGTTCTTTATCTTCCTTTTTTAATCCAGGCAGTCTCTAGTGTAATAGCTGCTAATTTAGATCCTATCCACTCCCCTCCCCCAGCTCCTTTCTACTGCTGCCGTAACCTTGCTCAGGTTCTTCTTTTTTTTTTTTTCCCCCTGACCTTATGACTCAAAAATTCACTCTCAGCTTTTGCTACCTTGAGACTAAGCCTGGCTTTCTTTTATTTATTTTGGATTCATTTCTCTCCTCCTATTCTGTTTTTTTAAGGAAAGGGAAATCAATGTTCTGGGCTTGCTTTGTAATATCTATATAGCCTTATGTCAGTTATTAATCTCTGTGCTTTTGCCTTGTTCAGATAACACCCTGTTTATTACATTGTTTTATATTAGAATAGCCTGAACCTTGCATAATTTCAATAACCAATGGTTTTCCATCTCGATCTTCCTAGCTACGGTTTTTAAAACAATTCTGTTTAGCTCATTGTTCATGTCTTGACTTATATCTTTATTCTCAGATGTTTCCAAGTAGAAGCTGCAAAAATAGTTCTTGTTATGTATGAAGAAATAGAGAATAAAGCCAGGTTTGAACTTCATTTTGTGTGTGAATAGCGCTTTGGTCGTTTTTATCTCCTGCAGGAAATCTCTGCCACTTGCCTTCATGAACCTCCAGTCTTCTTCAGTAATTTGGTCTTGTAAAGTGATGGCAGGTCGTAACTGTCGAGGGGAAAATGATTGCTTGGTTTATAAGGGCATAAGCTTTTAAAAGTGTTTTAATAGCAGGAGAAAGATTTTGAAATGGTCTCTGTATTAAAGGGCAAATGAACGTATTAGGTTGATAGTGACTTGTGGTATTGAACAGATAGGCTGCTTCATTTTGTGCCCATTGAAATTATTTTTCAGTACCCCAGACTTAGTTAAAATGTGAAATAAACAGGCTTGATGATCACAAAGGCTTGGATCTTCTTTCTCTGAGACATCCATGTTAGTAACAAACTCTTTGTTGACTCTCAGAAGCTTGGCACAGAGTAGAGTGAAGGCATGCAGCTTTTGAATAGGGTAATCTAGTTTTGCTACACCTTTATGACAAATCTGTCTTATACCTGACACGGACTCTGACAGCACTAACAATCTAATAAATCAGTCATGGGTAATGCATGCCGAAAGCTGCTTCAGGGAAAAAAAGGAAAGGGAAAAGGGAGGGACTTAAGAGCAGACCAGGAGTATGTTTCTTTCTTTCCATGGCTCTGAGGCAAACTGATTAAAAGCCTCTGTATTCTCTCAGTAAACTTATCACAAGTTGTTCCCATCTTCCTGTTACAGTACAAATGCCAGCAAGTTACAGGTCTAGATCGAAATTATTCTAAACAGGGAGAAAAAAAAGTCTTAACCAAGTGTCAAAGAAATCAGCTGGGAAATTGGCTGATCCCATCAGGAACACTGTCATGACAGAAGAGTAAAGTTTCGAGAGTAAAGTTAGTACAAAAATTTTTCACAAATTTATGATCATTAGGATAAAAGTTCTTTTTCTGGTTCAGACTGAGAATTTGTCTAGTTAGGGTTTTTCCTCGGAAGCACTTTCCATTTTTTGATCAATTTTAATAGAGAGGCTTCTCCAGGCCAGGTTAGCTGCAGAGTTTGGGGAGGTGTTGAGTTATCTATCAAACAGGAAGGTAACAACAGAACTGGCTCTGGCACAGAAGAGGGAGAGAAGGACATAATTCTTTGAACTCTGAAGAGCTCAACTAACATCTAATTTGGAACTGAATTGCCTGTGACTCAGGCGGAGGCAGAAAAGAAAGGCACTTCTGGACAATTTGTGTCTTAGTTTAGGAGCACAGAGGCAGAACACATCCTCTTGGATAAGGGAGGCAGGCACCGAGAGAAGATAGGCATGGGCTATGCTGCAGGAGCCTGACCATCTCTGCAGGAGGAGCTCGTGCGGGGCCGCTTACCTGCCTCTGTTCACAGTGCAGGGCTTGGAGGTCATATAAATAAACCGCAGAGTGCACCCATGTGTTCCTCTTCCTAGGGGAAACTGGCTAATGTCAAGTATCCCAAATCTCAGCTGATACAAATAGAAAGCAATGTAGAAAAGAAAGTAATGTCTATCTGCGTCCTGTAAGGCAGAGATCGTCTTCCTTTCCAAACCTGCCTTGCAGGTGCCTGGAGATCAATCCAGAGCTCCTCTTCTCCAGCACAATGAAAACTTGTTCTGAATAATGAACGTTAATTTCCAATGTGGCAGCTCCTACCCAGAGCTCCTGAGTATGAATTAGTTCGCCGAAGTATAAATGGTAATCTTAGAGGTACATATTGTTATGCATACCATGTATATTCTGGTATGTCCTGCTCCTTCTCCAACTGATATTAATGTTAAAAAATTAATTGAGAATAAAGATGTAGTATTAGGCCCACAGAGCATGTCATGCTCTACAGCTTTTGTAGTTAAATAATTTAAAGTGAAAATAATTTTATGCATAATTCTGTGTGTGTTTATTTATGTATATGAAGTATTGCAAAGTCTTTTTCATTTGGGACATGATTTATGAGTTGGCAGACCCTCTCAGTGTGTCATCAGCTTGAATTGAGCCCCAAAATGTACTCATTTCAATCCATCATCTGCTGGTTTTTCAGTGACCTGTGCAGAACAGGGTTTTCTGGCAGGAAGGCTGAGCGTTAAATACGCATAGAGACCAGATCATGCTTCTCTCCCCTACGGGTGGTCTCCCTAGGACAGAATTAGTGGCTTCTGCTGTCGAGCTGCTGCTGTACTTGGATAAACCAAGGAATGACATCCGCAGGCCCCCGAAAGCGGTACATTTCTAGAGCAAAACTCTGCTCATTGTAAAAGGAGTTAAGACGTTGTGTCTACCTACCTGTTCTGCAGGGAGTACATGCACTTCTTTCAACTTACATTGCACTTCCTAACATGAGAGAAAAAGCCCTTTTTAAATGAAAAGAAAATGGTATTTTTCCTTCTGGAATACTGAATAGCATGGCTATTTTTCCATTAAGAGCATTTTCTTTGCTTCATAGCAATTTCTAGGAGGTTTTAAGCTAATGTACTATGGAGATACACATATATGTGCATACATACATATGTTCAATGAAGCATATCACCTGCTCCATCTTTTTGGCAAAAGTTAATAATGGTAGAGAGTAGGCACAAAATTTAACTCCTTCCTACTTATTGCAGTCTCCTGTTTTCTAGGTAGAAAAAGTGTTAGTGTCATCTTCTCTCTTGAAAACAACACAAACCCTATGAAAATTCAAAAAGAATAAAGCCAGGGACTTAATGTTTAAACATCCACATGAATGAATATTATAAGCCATGGATGAGTTAAATCTGCCAATGACTGTGCTCTTGAAAAGGTTTACATTAAGCAAAAAACCCGAACAATCCCCTTCTGCCTAATGGTTCTGTTTGCTATTCCCATAACAAGAGATCATGATTTAATGTACCCTATTTATTTTGGGTTTTAATAGGATTTTGAAATAAGTCTTCAGCAAACAAAGAGTATTGGAAGTCATAATGACAATTAGAAGTTAGAACTAAGTAACTTATAACTTCAAGTAACTATACTGAGCTGGTACATTTTTTTGGTAGAGTGCAATTAGTAAGACTGACTCCTACCTTAAGCTCCTTGCAGTATTTTTGGACACATAACAATTACAAGAAGTGGCTTATAAGACAAGGTTTAGAAAAATAAGACCCTGTATTTGCAAGAAAATGTCCCGGTTGGATATTTTTCAACAAGATAGAAAACACTTATGAAATTCTAGAGAAAAATTTTTCTCTTACATTATTCTATATCTTGTTTAAAACACAAGCTGGGAATATAGTCATCACTGTATCTAGTGACTTTTTAGAAAAGTATATTGAACAATCAAGGGAAGAAAATCAGTTAAGTGCTAAAGTGGCTGGGAGAAAAGGAACATTGTCGAATTCATCCTCCAGAAAAGAAGTGTTACACTGACATGATCTGAGAACCTACGGTAACTGTAGGTAATCTATAGTTTGAGATCAGATACTGGAACCTGAGCGTTGCTATTTATTAGCAATTGTTTCTGTTTTATAACCACACATGAACTATCCTCAATGATGCAAAATAACTTTCTAATTGTCTAAAAATAGATGAGGATGTATATTGTCTCAAATAGTCGCTTGACTATTCACTTCAAATAGAAATACAGTGAGAAGCTGCAAGGCGTTGAAAGCTGTTTTAGGTTTTCAAATCCAATCTTGGCAAGGGGTTTTGTTCATTAGCACCATCTCTTGTAGACATTATGGAGGCAAGATAATAGAAATCTTTTTTATTGATTGGGGCTGTACTTCAAGAAAGGTGTAATTGCCACCCTAAATTTAATCTTGTAGATACTCATCTGGTGCCAATGTTCTGTTTTAGTATTAATGTCTTCCTGGAACTGTTAAAGTGAATGCTAAAAACTTAACTTCATATTAACATTGCTAACTGTGATCTAGATCAGTATGTATTAGTAAAATATAGTAAGTATTTCTGAAGTCTGGTCCTTCGTCTAAGTGTTTGTAGGAAATTTGCAAGGAGTGGCAAGTGTAATTTGCTTTTTTAATCTTTTGCATTTGGGATACTATTTACATTGGAGCAGTTCATAACATAAAATGAAAGGTGAAACTTCAGAAATGGAGAATAGAGAATCATTTATTGGAAAACAGAATAGATACATTTAAAAGCATTTTGCTACATTAGTTAGACGTGGGGAAAAAATGCTACTATTAGGAACTCGATGAAAGGGAGGAGGAATGTTTCTGTGAGTTACAGTACTGACAGTTTTTCCAAGCTTTTTTAAACACTTAATTTGCAGTATTCAAAGGTCTCACAGTCAGTATTTTTTATTCGTATAAATTGACAGTAAGGGTCAGATCAAATCTTATATCTAGTTACTGTTGCAGCCCTGAAGGTTCAATCAAAAAATCCTTACTTGTATCGTTGTTCCCCTAAGTTGCTTCTGGAAGAGTGAGGGAATGTCAAAACTTCTGTATACCTCCATCAAGACACCAAGATTTTGGTCTATAGTTGCTCTGAATCTTCCAGTGAGACAAATGAAAGGAGAGCCTGAAGGCCCAGAGCGTGGTTTGGGATTTACTTTACTGAACCTGAGTTGTCCGAGGTAACAGTTTAAAACTCTTCTTTTCCAAGTGAACTTATAATTGGTGTCCATATTCCCTTCCTCGCACTCCTTCCTCCTCCCCCCAGGTTTTCTGCCACGGCTCCATCCCATCCTACGTCAGTACTGCTGCCTGTGATGAAACACGCGGCTCATCTTTTGGCCACTGGTAGGTGAGCCAATGGTAGATTTCTGTAAATCCGAATTTTCAGATGAAGATGCAAATTTCTGAGAGCACCTAGATTTTCCAGTATTTCACTAAGCCCCTATTGTATGATTAGAAAGCTAGTTTTCTAAAATGCTTCCAGGGATTAAGGCTGTATGGCTACATGGGGCCTTGTGTGTCCTTGGCATGTCAACCGCTAACTCACCTAGGAGCAATGTAAAGCTGTTAAGGGCAATGTAAAGGGCAAAGGAGAGCTCAGGTGTAGAGGCAACTAAAAGCGAGCATTTCACCAGGTATTGCGTTGGTACCTCCACAAATAAATGCTGACACATTAACAACTTAGAAAACTAGAGCATTTGGCTTTAGCAGTTACTCAGCGGAAAGACACTACAGGCTGGAGCTAGTGTTAGTTAAACATTATTGAGGTCTTTCCCTTGGTAGTCACTGAAATTTCTCAGTAGAAGCAGGATCTTATTTATTCACTTTTCTCTAGACTGTGGGTAAACATACCTATTTTAAAAAAATGGGAAGAAATGAGGAAATTTATCTGTGCCTTCAAATTTTAATGAAAACAGAATAACACGGCACTAAAAATCTTTATAAAATGGTCTGTACCATTTTAAAATCTTGTTGTCAGGAACAGTCATTTTGATGGTGTCACTACAGCCATGGATCATGAATTTGAGCCTTGCCATAGACAGGTTTGAAAATAAATGTAGGTTTATTGACATATGAGAAGGGACTTTTTATTCTTCTGTGTGATTATATGAGGGTAGAAGGGAGAGAACTAGCAATTTCTTTACACTATATCTTCCCAAATGAAAAATGTGCTCAGTGCCAGATTATCAATACCCAAATGATTGTCTTCATTGTCCTGCTGTTATGTTATCTTCATCCTATTGGGAGCTGCGAAAAAGAAATGAGGATTCAGCTGCTTAAGGGACTATAGAAGAAGGAGCCTCATGCATGTGATGTCATGTAAGAAATATTATGTGCAAGTGTTCAAATGATTTATTGTAGTTACTGTATTTTCTTTGGAATTTTTATGTAATTACGGCAAAATCACAACCCACATTTTTTTCAGAATTTTGACTTAGGTAACCAAAGTTTTTATTAACCAGGGAATGAAGAACACGTTATTGAAAGGGATTAAGCAGCAAAATGATGAATGGAACTGTTTCCAAAGCGTGCACATAAAGTGATATCATCTAGCTAAGGCTGATTTCTGCTCCATCGCTTCAACAGGAAAAAAGCTATATTGCTGAAATGATTCGGCTTAGGCTCTATTATTTGCGGTGGCGCTTGACAGTTATGGAGTTGGAATTCAATTTCTTTCATCTAAAGCAGGTGTGCCTTAAAAAAATCACTCTGCTACTTCTGTATAACGCATGGAGATTGTTGGCTTCTTGCCTGAAAGCGTTTCAGTGCACTTATCCCATTTTCATACAGCAGAAGCTGTCCGTGAATATCATCTTGGTTTAAATACGAGTGAATTTTCTTTATCCCAAAACAAGATAATAGATGATATGAAAAGCTTTATTTTATGCTAGCACATAGATTTAAGAACCCATTTTGAAGGGCAGTTTTATAGAAATCTATATTACAAAGCACATAAAGATGTTGACATTAATTTATTATTCAGGACAAGAAGAAAGGTGCTCCTTAATCTTGATGTATCTGTTTGTGATATGACAGGTTAACCTTGATATTAGCATCATGTATCCAAATTTTACTTCCCTGTTTGACTCTAAAATACCTTACCTTCGTTTCTGATAGTGATGCATCCAGATAGCAGTTGTTTATTTGTGAATAGTACATGGCACATTTATTTTATGTGAAAAGAAAGCGTACTTCTACAAGTGTCTGCTGGGATTTAGACAGGTTTAGTTAGAGTAAGGATTTGAGTTTACATGGAAATAATGTGTGTAATATCTGGAAGAGTGATATATATTTATTGAGGTCAAATAAAAATGTATGTGCATGTCTGTGTCATATTACGTATTCCCATGTATCTATATACACATTTATACTAAAATATATATCTGGATTTTAGATGTGTATATATTTGTATGTGTAAACATATATATGGAGAGAATCATAGAATCATTTATGTTGGAAAAGACCCTTAAAATCATCAAGTCCAGCCGTTAACCTAGCACTGCCAAGTCCACCACTAAACCACGTCCCTAACTGCCACATCTACATGTCTTTTAAATACCTCCAGGGATGGTGACTCCACCACTTCCCTGGGCAACCTGTTCCAATGCTTGACAACCCTTTCGGTGAAGAAATTTTTCTTCGTATCCAATCTAAACCTCCCCTGGCGCAACTTGAGGTCATTTCCTCTCATCCTATCACTTGTTACTTGGGAGAAGAGACCAACACCCACCTCGCTACCACCTCCTTTCAGGCCGTTGTAGAGAGCGATAAGGTCTCCCCTCAGCCTCCTTTTCTCCAGGCTAAACAACCCCAGTTCCCTCAGCCGCTCCTCATAACACTTGTGCTCTAGACCCTTCACCAGCTTCGTTGCTCTTCTTTGGATGCAGATATATATATATGTATGTTTATATATAAAATAGGACATATTATGAAACTTAAAATGCTGCAAAGGCCCTGTCCTGCTTTCTTTTGGCAGAAACGTGTGAAGAAATTTGAAGCATATATTTAGTACCAAACAGGGCAGAAACTTCTAAGTATTCATGTTACACAGACCTGTCTGCAATCACCCCAGAACTCCATTCTGAAGGCATGTGTCAACTGAAGTCAAAACATATCAGGGAAGACTTTCGATAGACTGGTTTCTCATGTGTTCATGAAACTCGAATGAGAGCTAAAGAAAAACATTGTGATTTCCAAATCAGTAGTGCTCTTCTGTCCAGTTTAGACTTAAAGAGAAGAAATAGGATGCATCTTTTTATTGCAAGGAAACAGCAGAACTCCAGAATGAACACTTTTATAAATTTTCTTTCTTCATAAGTTTCTCTGAGACTAAAAGTATGTTCAAGTATTCATTATGTGCACTACCATAGTTCTTTAAATCCTTTAAGGACCAGTGGCAGGCTTTTGTTGTCAATAGGATGAGCATACATGGAGACCTCCAGGTTAGCAGGGACCCGAGCTGGTGAGTTCACCTGGTAGGGCACATCTCTGCGTGGATTTATCTGGGCACTCCTGGAAGCCCAAGCTCTTGGGTGCTTCCCGGTCTAGACTAACTACAGTGTATCAGGACACCTCTGAATACAATCTGAATACATGAACAAGTATATGTGTTGAAGGTATTCAGTGATATGATGAGGAAATCACAGTCATTTTTCTTGCCTAAATAGCCTTTACTCCTCTTACATTCCTTTGTAATCAGCAAGCAAATAGTCTGACTGACATACATGTGTAGCTCGATACTGTTTATATTTGACTTTCCCTTTTTTATCTCATATTACTTCCATTTATTTGTCAAATAATTTATGAATAGGCATGCCATTTTTTCCTCAAACTCCACAGATGACTTGCTTGTATATTCACAGACACTGAATACAGCTTGTATAACTTGAGCACTGTGATTTGTGGTTTAATGTCTCTTAATGTATAAATGAACAAAGTAATAGTGATGTTAAGGTCACTAAGTGCAGCAAAGGGTTGCTTAATATGAGGAATTGTTTATTAAAAACATCTTGTATTTTCAGGCTGTACTGAAATCAATAGTATGTTTAATCTTTGGAAGGCAGTCACTGGGTTCATTCATAGGAAATGAATGGCCTGTTGCTGTTCCATTTACTGGTAAATTCCATTGTTAAAAATATCTGTTATACTGTTTGTCTTTTCTTAATTATTATTTTCTGTAACAGGCTACACTTCTCAGTACCTTTATGCCTTAGAATAAATATACAACAGACAGGCAAGTTTAGTGCATTAATATTTAAACTGTTACTGGGAAAATACACCATCATGATAGCTTATAGTGTAATATTATGTACCATTTATATCTAACTAGATAACATTGTTTAGCTTAAATTAATTCTGTTGGCTTAATTAATGCTATTACTTTAATCCATTAGGAAAGGAAAAAACCCCAAGGAAAGCATGATGGTATCAGATAGGACAAGAGATACAATATGAATTTCAACTTTCTGAAAAACTCCCTGTTGTACAAATGACGCAGTGATTGTCTTAATCTCTTTTGGGAGTAGTGCCAAAGTTTCTAACTGTGGTTCCACTGGAAAAGAAGTCTGTTTAGTCTGTTTTGTTTGGGTCGCCCCTTCCAGCCCTGAACAAATGTGCTCTAATGGCTATTCTGAATGTAAAAGTCAGCAGGAGCATTTGTCTTCATGTCTGCCACGAAACTTGCTAAATTATCTGGATCTCTCAAAGAGTCAATACAAATTAAAAATACACAAAAGATTTCTAAGAGAGTGATTGCTATTCTAGCAAGTTCATTAGCCTTCTGAGGAATGCTGTTGGCAGGCTTTGTTTAGCAGAAGTCCAAAACAAAGTAAACCAAAAATGTCAGAAAATGAATTGCAAATCACTTGGCAATATAAATGTGAGAACGAGGATGTAGATGATGAATAATTTGGGAAAATGTATATTGTTCCTCCAGGAATCTTAACTGCACAAAGGGGAACTATACCGAGATTACAGCAGAGAAAGGGGAATAACTTGATTAAGCAAATATGGGCCGTCCAGCTTTTCCAAATGCACTGGCAAAACCAGACTCCAGACACTACTTAGTTTGTGGAAAAAAAAGGAGTTCTGCAGTGAGGCCTTTTTTTTCCTGCTCCCTGTATCTATCTCCTTAGTGTTTTCAGTCTATACTCTGAAAAAAATGCTACTGAAAATGAATTTTTCACTCTAATTTTGTGAGACTAAGTTGAAGACCAGAAATTAAGTTCAGAGGAGGAAATCAGTCTCCTAGCCTGGGTGAGTGGCAATTCCCTTGCATCTCCTTCCCTAGGAAAGGGAGGCTGGCGCCATTCGGTTAGCTGCAAGTGCAGTCACCGAGAGCATCCCTTGTCAGCTGCCGCTGAAGGAAGGGAAGAGGCTGCTCCACTCCAATTTAATCCAGGTTTTTTGACAAATTTTACATGCCACTGCTACTGTATTGTTCCCATTATTTGAAGTTTCATAACAGAAACAGAGCAAAGCATGTGTTTAAACTCCTATAGCAAAACATAGTGGTAAATCTAACAGGAAGGAGAGAGGATTGCAGATGACACAGGCAAGGCTAATGTGCTCAATGCCTTTTCTTCAGTCTTCACGGAAAGGTTAAATGTGACAAAAGGTTTAACATGATCAGAATTAACAAGGGAACAGAAATGCAAGGGAGAGTAGGGAAGGAACTGCGTATTTAGATTCAGAAAAGTCAGATTTAAGGCCTGTTTACAAGGTTAAATGACTAGGCAATAAACTGGGATTTGAATTTATGGTATGCTATCTACTGTGCATTAACTCTCCATATGGGAAGTCTTAGTATATAAGAGGGTCTTTACATGAAGCAGCTTTTCCAGGTCAACAGGGCCTCATAGAGTTTACCCCAGCATATTTAAAGATGCGGTTTCCAAACCAGCAGTGATTTGCTTTGAGAACTCCTGAAGGATATAAATAGTCCCAATAAACACAGTACGTATCTTTAAATGAGAAAAAAAAAAAAAGGAAAAGCAAGGGAATGACGGCCAAAGATTCAGACTAAGTTGGTATCTGGAAAGATACTAACACAAATTATTAAACAATCAATTTATAAGCACCTCAAGCTTAATAAGGGAAGCAGCCACTCTATCCACCAAGAGCAGATATATTTTTCACTTTAGGGAGACTTCTGATATGACTCAGAGAGTCATGGCAGTAAGTATGATTCAGATGAAATAAGTAAGGAGCAAGCCCTGTTTGAGAAAGTATTATCAAGCAATAATTTTATCAATAGTCTGTAGGCCCTAATTTTTCTACTATTTGCTACTTTCATTAATGTCTTAGACAATGAGATGTCACGTTTTTGAACAATATCACACTTCGAGGCAGTGCAGGCAGGCTTAGAATTAGAAATCTTTTTGATAAATGGGTGAAACAGCTTGAAATCCATAAGACAAAATTAAGTAAAGACAATAAAGATGGTGCTGACAGAGGAAAAGTCAACTGCACAAATGCCAAATGGGAAATAAGGGATAAGGTATCAGCACTGTGGAAAAGACTGAGCAGGTTGCAGTGATTTTGCAGAAAAATGTAAATCTCTTGCTGTAAATGTATTAATCGGAGATGGGGGAACCACACAGGGCAGCAGTTGCTGGGCACTAGCCCGTGCTGGCACTCAGCTACAGCAGGTCAGGAAGGATATGGAGAAACTGGAGAGAGTTTAGACAAGAGCAACAGAGAACAGGGTTTGAAACTTGGTTGGGTTAGCTTAGGAAAATGGGAGAAAATCATGCAGCAGAGACTCTAATTATCTTCAAATATGTAAATGTTGTTACTGAAAGAACTGTGATAACTTTTCTCTGTGCCCACCAAGGTTACCCCAAGAAGTATCAGTTTTACTTGCAACAGATTGGGTTTATGTTCAGTGTTAGGAAAAACAAAACTGTGCCTTAATAATGTAGTTAAATACTTGAACAATTACTTAGACAAATTGTGAGATTTCCACAGCTGACAGGTTTGGAGAAGTTGACTGAAGCATGTTCAGATTGTTCATTTATACCTGATCCAGTCCGATAAATTAACTCTTGGGAGGCCCATCATCCCAACTTTTCTACAGTAATATGGGTATGAATTCCTATGTTTACAATTTACTATAATCCATGCCGGTAAATGAGCTTTGTATTTTAATCTTTCTCATAATTTTGGTTTTTGGAGGTGTAGCTCATTTGCTTTCATATAATATAAACCATGTAATTTAAACTAGACATCATTAAATCCATCATTTTTATTACTAACTTTGATTCTAGCTTTCAGCAAGGCTCATGGATTGAAGGAAACCTGTTAATTCCCTTTTATTCAGAACGTTTCCTTCTTCACATCAAAGCAATGCACGTTCATATCAGTGCAGCCAATCAGTATTTCTGCAGAATAAGCCATGAAACTGAAGAGTGCCTCAAACAGTCTTAAAAAATGTGAGATGAATCATCACTAGAGAGACCCATGTGTTTACATGTATCATTGATGGCTTGGCATTTTGGACATACATAATATGCAAAGTCTTTTTCTACTTTCTTTTTCTTTCAGGACTGATTTACTGTGTAATAGTTTATTCATGGGAAAAAGGAAGCCTGTTTTTTTGATGTAATATTTTCTGTTAAGTGCAACAAAGTTCCACTTCATTTGTGAAATGACAAATATCATACTTTCACAACTAGAATAGTGCTCTAAAGCAATCCTGATAATCTTTGTCTGCTGTATCAAAAAGGGCAACTCTTGACCTACCAAGGGAAAGTCTCCTGGATATAAACACCAGCAGACAATAACTCCAGTTTATTTTGGCATATTCCTGCTTCCGTTTAGACGACTTCTGTTATTTCTTGGAGAAAATGTGCACCATATTTTCCTAGGCTACAGCCAACCTGTTTAATAGATTTTTTATATATAGAAAATTACAACACTTACTCATCTTATCTACATCAGCTGCATTTCAGTATTGATGTAGGAGCTGTAATTTAGTATGAGAATGTACTTGTTAAGAAAATCCATACAGAACTTTAATTCTGGTATTAAAATCTAATTATCATTAACAGAATACAGTGACTATCTGAATAGATTTTCATGCTTTCTCTTAATGCATTATGTAATTGAAATGAAAATATGTTGATTTTTGCCCCTAGCTTTTCAGTATATATATAAATGACAGGGCAACCTGGCTTTTTGAAAGCTGGAGAGTCTTGGGCCAGTCAAGATATCTGAGTGGAATAGCGTTTGACTTATGGGAAATGACCATGCCTTAAAAATGTGGCCCTTAACAATTGTAAACATGTAAAATGTTTTGGGTGTTTGTGACTCTGGAAGGGAGAAGATTCTTGAGAAACAGGGGGTGCAGGATATGAAATAAAGCAGAACTCAAAATAGAAAGGGAAATTCAAGTTGATATATACAGTGTTTAGGCACACCAGGAAACATGGAAAAAAAGGTTTTGTCGTGGTGGTGATGCGGGGGACTGGACTCAAAGACATACACTGATGTGATGGTCAGGTCAAGCCCAGCCATCAGATGTACTGTAACCTTGCAAACCATTCTGGCAGTTGGACATGGCTTAGTGGTTTTTTTTTGGGGGGGTGAGGATAGTATTTGCCCAAGTCAATGCTTCTCAAATTCATGCAAAAAAAGATTTGCATGAACTGGACTTCAGTTTGCTTTGGTCAATGCCAGGAAGAAAGAAATCATTGTTTCTTCATAAGGCAATGGGAACAGCTATCGCAGCAAGAAGACACAGAGCAGGACAAGTGTCGCCTGTTTTGGCTGTCATTCACCTTGGCAGGGCACAGAAGATTTAGTCCCATCAGCCCTGTCCTGGTTTCAGCTGGGACAGAGTTAACTCTTCTTAGTAGCTCTTCTTAGTCGCTGGTACAGTGCTGTGTTTTGGATTTAGTGGGAGAATACTGTTGATAACACACTGATGTTTTAGTTGTTGCTAAGTAGCGCTTATCCTAAGTTAAGGACTTTTCAGTTTCCCATGCTCTGCCAGCAAGCAGGCGCGCAAGAAGCTGGGAGGGAGCAGAGCCAGGACAGCTGACCCCAACTAGCCAAAGGGATATTCCATACCATGGAACGTCATGCCCAGTATATAAACGGGGGGGAGTTTGCCGGGAGGGGCGGATCGCTGCTCGGGCAATGGTCAGTGGGTGGTGAGCAATTGCATTGTGCATCACTGGGTTTTTTTCCTTCCCCCCCCCTTTTATTTTGTTATATTCCTTTTCATTACTATTATTAATATTAGTGTTAGTGTTAGTATTATTATATTTTATTATTATTATTGTTAATTTTATATTTTACTTTAGTTATTAAACTGTTCTTATCTCAACCCACGAGTTTTACGTTTTTTCCCAATTCTCCTGCCCATCCCACCGGGAGTAGGGGGAGGGGGACGGGGAGCGAGGCAGCGGCTGTGTGGTGCTTGGCTTCTGACTGGGGTTAAACCACGAGAGCCCTGTTTGAGCACAGGCAGGAGGACCCATTTGGTAATGGAGTAGCAAGTGCTAACAGGTGCTAGGAGAGTTCATCTTGGAAAAGAGCTTTTAACAAAGTTACTTGGAGGAGTGAGGTGGATCCCTCTCTGACCACAAGAATAGTTTTGGTGTTTTGCCACTTTTGGCTAGGTCTGTAGTGACATTGAATGTAGAGTTGGAGGTCAAGCTCAGCAAGAAGCAGCGGGCTGTCTGTGGACATCGGAAACTGGAGTGGAGAAGGAATGAACAAGAGTAATTGCTGCTCGCAGACCTCCTGGGTGCAAGGCCTGAGGTTTCACATTGCCAACAAGAGGGGAAGTTAGGAAGGCAGCGGGGTGAAAAGCAAGTGGAGGGGCGTCTGGTGGGGAGGAACAGGTTGCCCTTGCAATTCAGAAAAACTTCCAGGCCTGGGCTGGACTGCAACTAGCTATTCTTCTCCAGGGTTTGCTGTGCAGATGATCAGTGGGTTTGGACAGGAGCACTGTACTAAGGATGACCCTAACTACCAGAGTAGACACAGCTTTTGCGGGTTTTATATTTGAAGTATTAAACTGTTCCTTAAGGGAAAATTTTGTATAGAATTTGGATACGGTGTTATTTTGGCAGCTTAGCAGTCATTAAACTTCCTTTAAACTATTTTGTAACCTTATTTACATCTTTCATAATGTTAACAAAACTTTAATCCATTTTCCTGTAGGCTATTTCAGTTACATTTGGTTGTTTTTGTCCTTCTTACCATAAGAATCAGTGGTCCTTTAAACTATTTTGTAACCTTATTTACATTTTTCATAATGTTAACAAGACTTTAATCCATTTTTCTGTAGGCTATTTCAGCTACATTTGGTTATTTTTGTCCCTGTTACCATAAGAATCAGTGGGTTTGGACCTTACCTTCTTTTCACATGCTGAACCAGTATAGCCACTTCTGCAAGCACAGACATTTGGTCTTATACATCTGCTTCCAAATAGACATTTCTGCTCACAAAGTGCTACAAATGAAAGATAAAGTTGTTTAGAAACACACTTATTCTAAGTCTCGTAATTAGAAAAGGAATATTTAGATGCTTTTGAAAATATTGTGACAAAATATATTATGATTCTGTAGTTTCATATGATGGAGGAAAGGACAATAAATAAAAAAATATTGAGGCATTAAAGATGGTTTACCATAGGCTTTTTCATGCCTATGTGTCTGTTATGTTTATAATTTTCTGTGTTTTTTTTCTTTTCTCCCCAGTGGCGGGGAAAGAGAAGACTGTGCTAAAGTAATTGCCTCAGCTCAGTTGGAAATGGATCAGTGCAAGGCCTAATTTTGAAAGCCAGGATATATTCTGGGCATTGACGGTTGGGTCAGATTTGTGCCAAAATTGATTTTCTTTTGTTCCGATTGAAATAAAATAACAGCTGTTAAAAGATCCATTCTTGACTTGAGCTGAAAAGATATGTTACATATGCACTCCCAAAGGTGATGCTATCACAATAAATAAAAGGGAGAATTTGGTGAATTGCATACTTTACACCTCTGGAAAGCAGGGCATAAGAACATGTAATTTCATGCTCTCGCAGAATCAGTAATGAGCTACTTATTCCAAGTAAAAAGGAATCAGAAACCATTTTTTGTCTTATCTAGAGTACCAGTGTGCTTCCAGAGGCCCATCCGTTTGAAGATATTGTGTTAATAAAAGAATCAGTGTTTTTTTTTTTTACATGAGAAAAAAGATAATCAATTGAATTAGTCAAATTTCAGCCAGTTTTTCATCCTCATTAGCATTTTATATTGTTATGACATTGATTTGGCATAGAGGAAAGAGAACAGCCAATTCATAGGGCACCAACTCAAGAAGAACACACATGTCATAGTATTTTAATTAGATCTCATGAGTTAAACCTTCCATAAATATTGCCAGAATATTGTATCCTAGTTACAGGCAGTCAAACTAAATGCCTTCAAAACTGGTCAGATGTGTATCAACAAGTGGCTTCTTATATTTTCTTGTGTGGCAGAGGCATTTAGGAGGCTGCAAACCATGCACCATTAAGACAGATCTGAAAATACAGTAGGCGCATGTCTATGATCCAATACCATCTCCTTCATCATGGAGCAAAGTGTTCCATCAGATTTGAAAGAGTCTAATGTATCTCTATGAGGGTTTTTTCCACAGAAAATCAACTTCAACAAATTGAAGGAATAAATTCTAGAATTTCAGTTTGTTAGACTTAGGTTCTGATTTTGACACAGATTTAAGCCCATGCAAATTCTTTGTGTTACGATCTGAAGTCTCAGAGAGAGACCAGGCCAGTGAAATTTCTTTAGAAAACGCATAGTGAGATCCTAACCCATCCAAATGTGATTCTCAGAGTGACGCTAATTGTTATAGTGACCTCGGAAGGCCAGCAACAAGATGTTTAACAACATCTGGAGTTTGTATTGGTTTTGTTCTATCAGGTTATCATGGCAGCTAACAGTCAGTGAGGAGGTTGAGATTTTGCCAGGGTAGGGAATATTAAAATCTAAATATGTATGCTGAACTTCAGGTCTGACAGCTACGGGACAGAGAAGTGAAGAAGCAGACTGATTGCCACTCTACGCATCTTAAAAAGGAGAGGCTGTAAACAGCCTGGCAAATTGCTACTCTTAGTAGTACAGTCAGGTAATGAGAGTTCATGCTGTGTCAAAACTACTGACCCATACCATGTCCAGAACAAGAACATGCAGAGACCTGGACATGCTGGTGACCTTCAGGTGCTCCTTTTCAAAAAGCAAGCTGTGTCAGGTGGTTAGCTGCTGTAGGAGTCCAGGGACCTGGAGCTAGCGACTTGCCTTCCTCGTATATAAGCTAGTTGATATATTTCTGCAATTTTGAAAAGGTAAAAGTGCTCTTTTGCTGAAACAAGATTTTAAGAAGCCAGCTTGGTTTTGTTAGGTGTCTGTTGCAAAACACTCAAGACCCAGAATGGGCAGCTGCAAACTTCTGATTTTCTCCTTCTTCTGAGAGGGGGAGGCCCAAGTTTGAATCCTGGGTGTGGATGGGGCAGAGGAGGAATGAAATCATGCTCAAGCTAGAACAGCGTGCTCATCATCTGCCGACTGCTACTTCAGCCCCTCCATGAACTTTGAAAGAACTCAGATTTATAACTGGAAAAATCTTAGCGTTTCATTCACTGGAACAAAAACGTTTCCCAATAGGGAGTGCCTCGTCAGCAGAAGGGGGTCCTTGTGCCCACACCAGTTTTGTTCCCCTGTGTAGTGAGCTAGAAGAGAGAGAACTGTGTATGATATTACTATTACAGAGAACTGTGTATGATATTACTATTATTCATTTGATATGAACTTGGGCTGGGGAAAAATGGAAGTTGATTCTCCTTTCAGCTTGGTAGTGGATAAAATAAGAACAGGTAAGGCAAAGAGAGGTGCACTCTTCTGGAGACCCCTATAGCAGCTGGGGGTGTTCTGGTATGCATGGGTGGAAGAACAGGCATTAGATAAGGTACCAGGCTTTTTTCTGTCTGTGGTTTCTTTGATTCTCAGTTGATGCAAACAAAGGAAAAAAAGGGAAAAGATTTCCTCCTTTTTTATCCTTTGCTACCTGCCTGTCTCTCCCTCTCCACCCACTGGTTCCTGCTGCAGTGCTCAGAAAAACAAGACCTGAGTTCGGAGAAAAGTTAAAAACATTTTGGAAGAAAATTGGAATTGAAATCACAGAGGATAATAACATAGCTGAAGTTCAAATGAATATTTCATAAATGTATTTACAAGGGAAGCTAAGCCACTAAACACTAAAAATGACACAGGCTATGTATACATTATCCTGTACAGATTCAGCAAAGAAAGTCATTTAATAAGCTAAGCTTATGTTAAAATTATAATCAATAAATGCCCGTTTCAAAAAGAGATTTATCCCTGGGTGTTAAAAGAACAGAGCTATAATTTGCATGCAAACTATATTCTTTTTTAAGATTTTTCTTTTTTTAAGGTTTGAAAGGGTTACATAGGAAAGCTAGAAGAAAGGCTGTCTGAGATGTTGTTCAAGGCAGAGAGACAGAATGAGGAAGAATGTTGAGGAAATTATAAGGCTATAAGCTTGACACTTATAACATGCAAATAAAGAGAAGATATTCTGAAGGGCAACGAGGAGCCAGTATGGGTTCAATAATATTAGAACAGAAGATAGCAGCATGAATTTTAATGATGAAGATCCTTCACAACTATAACCTTCTTTACTTTATAATTAATTATTAGAATTATACCTTGATCCTGCATTCAGAGCCTTAAACAACAGACTTATATCCCTGGCCAGAAGCCTTCTGACTTTACTAGGTTGTGTTTTGGCTATATCTGTCAGGGTAATCAGATTGCACTGTCAGGTCTTCACTGCTTTGTTCTAATGTTTCTTTTCTAGCTCAAGAAAAAGAGATGTGAGTTAACATTGCAGGAGGCAGGGGAAGCCATAAGCATGGAGCTTCAGACTGGGTATCTAATATGGAATGGGAAGGAAATCACTGACGAAGACATGGTGATCCTGAGATACTGTTTATGTGTTTTCAGAGAGGGAATTTTTGGAATGTTTGTGCTGCTGTCATGAAAGCTAAAAACAGAGTCAGACAGAAAATATGTTCTAATGGAGGGAGCCTAATCTGTGAAGCTGCTTGTTTCTATAGTTGAGACATGTTGAATATTTCAAACGGCATTTTTTAACCTGTCCTCCCGAAAGGTAATTTGCCTACATTTGCAATACAGTCTGAAACTTGACCATTTTTCCTTAATCTATGACCATCAAAGTCACAGGTATTTATCAAGGATAATGTGTGTATTCCACCGTACACCTTATTTGTTGGGACAAATGACCTATTTTATTGATTCTCTTTCAGAAGCTATTCTGTTCAGTTACAGATGAGTGGGGAGCAAAACTATTCTCTTGACTGACCTCTTTATTTACAGTCTGATAAAAGAGGACTATTGTGTTTTATCTGTTACCAATGTCTCCTAAAAGTCTCTACTTCTACTCTTGCAGAGTTCTGCAGTGTAGTGGTAGCCAGAGACTGGTCTTGCTTTCTGAAGCATTTTCAAAATACTTTAGAGATAAAGTTATTCTGACTTAGACAGTGCCAATCTTCATTGCAACAGAACTGAAAATCTGCTCTAGGTTACTGTCAATGGTGTTGTCTGCTGAAAGGTTGAAACGTTTTGGACTATCACTTGTGATAGAGACCTATGCCCTTCTTTCCTGGTGAAAGTTGGCAGGTAAATCTGGGACATCGGTATTTGCACTTGTAAGTATTTAAATTAATTATTAGGGACCTGAAAGTAGAGAATGTCATGTTTTGCTTTTTCTGGTTTTATAGAAGACTGAGAACAGAAGATTTAGAAAAGATATTATTGTGGCAGATATATCTACTGCTGCCTCCAAACATCTTCTTGACCTGTCCACGTAGGCTTAGGCTTTTGTGAGTTAGAAACTGCACTGATGAAGGTGATCTGTGACTTCTTACTAAAGATAAATCAAAAGTGGATGTCCAAGATGAATTGTCAGTATTTGTCCATTGTCGTCTTTGTTGACTTAATGGCTTACTCTGGCTAGCTATCTCAGTATAGAGGATTGAAACAATTTTTTTCCTTCTGAAAAATGTCCAGAAAATACTGGAAGTCTCTGTAGATCCTTTGGTTTGGTCACCCTACTGGATGTGTGTTAGGAGGTTAATGAGGAAAAAATGGGGTTCAGTGTGTAGATGAAACCTGTATCTCCATTTCCATCTGCCATCTTGATAAGGGCAGCTGCATGAATTCACAGGCTGAAAAGAATGAAGCGGGGGTTATCTAACCTCCTCCTACCCTTGAAAAATGCCCAGAGAAACAATCCAGCCCTAATTGCTTCTGGATAGTGGAGAAAGTACAGTGATTGCTGAGAAAAGTTATCATCTGGATTGTTACTTGTAAAGTGAGATGGAATTTTTGCATTATGAAATGCAAAATGATGAATAATATGAAAATATAATAATAGATAATATAAAGTAATAAATTCATATACAATAGAATAAATAATATATATTGTTTTTATATAGTATGTAACAAAATAAATTAATATAGAATATGAAATAATATTTGAATATCACGAATAATACGTTGCTACTACTTTCTTATCTTATAAAGTGAACGTTTTGCTCTGTTGTTGAGTTTAACAGCCAAAGTCTGTAGTTAAAGCGGTGCAAATCAAGGCCATATTCAGCCTTGTTGCTGATATTATAGCGAAGCACAGAATTTGGGCATACGCACCCAAGCAGGAAAGGGGGTGCCGAGCACAGGGAAACGTCGGGGGCTTAAATTTGACACGGCAGTTTTGCACAGGGGAGTAGTGTGATGAACCAAACGCCTCCTTGCCAGAAATGCACTGGTTCTGGCGGAGTGCATGGATTTGGCCCACTATTTGTGCGCTGCTGGGAGATGGGAAACAGGCCAAAGTAATAAGAGGGCAACAAAAAGATGTAACCAGAGGTTGGTTACAGTCCTCTCTGCTAGCAGCCTGCGCATCAGTGCCAGAGCTGAGGCGAAGGCGAGCACTTCTTTGAGCAAGGGAGGCACTCAGAAGGCTTTTTATGTTTAGGCAGATAAATACATTTGTTTCATTGAGTTCTGGATTTGGGCGAACAGACTCCCATTAAAACACAAAACCAGACTTGCTTTCAGAGGTTACACTTCTGTGCGAAACTTTTATACCTAACATCTGTGAGGATGACGACTTTCTTGTTCCCCTGCTTCCTCCCTGCCTCACTGTGAATGCCCTGGAGCAACATTATAAGACCTCACCATCTGCTCTCTGACAGTAGTCTTCTCTCTTTCTATTTAAAAACCCAGAAATTCCAACCACTTGGTGATTATTTGGGTTTGCTGTGGGACCTAGGACTTTCAGCCAGCTCCTTTTGGACAAAAAGCTGATTTAATTCCCTACTACAGTGAAAACATGGGAAGAAATAGTAAAAACAGAGCGACTAGCAAGTGAACAGATTTGGAGCAAAGTTTCAAAGGAGCTGGTTAAATAGATACATAAAAAGTTGCCTAGGCTTGTGTGCCTGCATAGGACAGCAGAAATTGTTAATGATAGTAAGCCTTACATGCCTTTCACAGGAACAAGCACGATTCATTTATTTATTTAATAAAGTGAGTCAAGAATATGTCATCAACTAATAAATAACTTTAAACATTACCATGTTTGAACTAGAAGACAGCTGGCACAAAGAAACAATTACACAGCCATTGGGATTTAACGAACAAAAGATTTCTGTAAGTAATTACGCTCTGTGAGTGTGAGAGGAAAGAAAGATTGCCCTTTACAGGGGATAATGCCTTGGTATTTTCCTCATGCCCTTTTACTGTAAAGCTAATAACATACATAAACTGAAGTGACCTGTATGTAACAGGCAATAATGGATCTCTTCCTGTTCCAGTCCCTCCACATGCAAATACTTCCAGCTATCTCGGTGGTCAGCCTGAACGCGTAGTATTTACAGGATCGGGCTCTTAGGTTAGCAGATACACAGAATTTCTTTCTGTGCTTAATGCCATCTGGGTATGCAGAATGGGCTACTCCATTTCTTTTTGTCCCTGACCCCTCTTTTTTTACCTCGTATTTCAAATTATTTAATTTAAAGACTACTAATTTTTTCTGACAGGTGGAGCTTAGCGTCCACATAAGTGAAAGATGAGTCAGGTCTCTCTCACGTTGAGGTTGAGTCCAGAAATGTCTTTGAAAGTAATAGTTTTTCTGGCAGCATAAGATTGTTCTGACAAATAAGAGGTAGAATTTAGGTGCTAATCATGTTATGGTTGACTTTTACATGTAACAGAATCATAGAATCATGGAATCATTCAGGTTGGAAAAGACCTTTAAGATCATTGAGTCCAACCATAAACCTAACACAATATACAAATAGTAGAAAATGTAATGTGTAAAGATCTCCGGTGCAACGTGCGTGGCTACAAAACTATAGTAATTAAAGCAGCACTTACGGGTCTGGCACAGCGTTCCTACCCATCCTCCAGAGCACTCGCAGATGTTTGGACCTATACATTCTCCACCGTTCAGACATTTCTGCAGGCAAACAGCTGAACAGATTGACATGAAACAAGTGAGAAGATGTACATGATATATCTGGATGTTCAAGATCTGTCTGAAAGGTGACCTGCCAGGTTTTATTCCATATGGCTAATTTCTAAAGAAGTGAATGTGTTCTATTCATCAGATAATCAGTGTTCAGGACTCTTTGATAGTTGCTTCTTAAGAAATTTATCTTTGATGACTGCCTACTGTGAGCTTTGCTATTTCTAATGCTCAGCTCACCATCAGTTAAGAATACTCTCCATATGATATATTCATATGTATTATATGCATATTATGTGTTCCATGTTATAAATACATAGATTCTCATAGTAAAGTTTGATATGTTTATTGCATATATTATTTCTTCAGAGATCCTGAAAAAGTGAATGCATGTTTTGGTGTATATGTGTGTGAGACACAGACTTCCTTCAGAATTTCTGAATAAATTATTAATATTATAATTTCAAAACACTGGTCCTGAAATAATATTTACTATCAGGATCTAAAGGGTAAAAAGCCATTATTTTAATCTGGTTTATATACAGTATGTCATCTTGATTATAAATTTATTCAGTTTATCTGTCAACACCATGGTAATGAATAGCCACGTAAGGAAAAATATTCCTTGAAAATATTTTAGGGTGAGAGGTTTTTTTTAATTACATTTTTATGTAACTGTAGTCAGATCTGGTAGAGTTACAGAGTAAGAACACATCATTCTCCAAATTATGCACCAAAATGTATCTGGTGACCTTGAGAGTATATCAGTTTGGAAGGCTTTATAGCAGGCTTTAAATAGTTCTGCATTTTGAAATATATGGCATTTCTCTGTAAAATATAACAAAATGTGTGAAGCTGTTAAAACATAAAATCAATGCTTCAAGTTTAATACTATAAAAATGAATTTCCATAACAAGATGTATAACAGACAGCTGCATGAAGGAGAACCAGGGTTCCCCTACGCAGCTTTTTTCCTTTGCAAGCATCAAATGTTTATAGCATTTTGTATTACCTGTACTTAAAACTGGTTTTCTTCAAACTGCTGAAGTAGCAAAACCGATTCTATTCACTACATCATTGTTCTTTAATATGAAAAGAAGATTACAATTGATGTTGACTGGCCTAAGTAGTAATAATCTGTTTGATGGGCAGTAGAGGTGCTTACATTTATTACAGTGCTTTCCCCTCCAACCAGATGGACAGTCACAGACATTTGGGCGCACACATTTCCCTCCGTTCATGCACATGGGATCACAGACACCTGCAGACACATATCAAAGGAAGAACATGGTAGCTGGGAAATGAGGGAAGACTTTACTAGAGACTTATTCGCTGCCTTTCAGAAGGTTCAATTGCTTGTAATTAAAAACCAGAAAAGTAATTTGGATTTGAGAATCTGAAACACAGAGGCTTGATAGCTCCCATAAATCCTTCTGGAAAATGCTGCAGTTTGTGTGGAAGCTCTTTCGGGGAAGATCCAGTAAGAGCTGCCTGACCAGAAAAATGAGAGAGGCATTAATTACAATGATTCTCAGAAAAACAAGTAAGAATTTTCTGTGGCAGCTGTGGACAGACCTAATACTTGTTAGAGCTTTCACTTCCTGATTGGAAAACATGTTCTCAGATGTTCATTTGGATAAGAAAAGACTTGAAGAGGATAGATTGGTTTCACAAAATTTTGGGAATGATTTTGCATTCAACCAAGCATAAAGACTAAATAGATCTATTCCTGCATCGCCTTTTTGCACCATTCTTTGTTAAAGTACTTACCTTTTTACTTTATTCTTTCATACAAATAAGATGTGAAAGCTAAGTTGTTCTTTCAACCACAGGAAACCAGATGATTTTTTTGTTAGATTTCATTAGAAATCTAATTGCTAATTTCTGTGTCTCAGATTAAGCCCTGTATTTATCAATATTGTTGTTTTACAACATCCAACAGTAAAATCTCACTGTTCTGGCACGTGAAACATCTCCCAACCCGCTTTGATACAGGTAGATGCCATAGGCAGATACCCAAAGTCCTCATCTCCTGTTTCTCCTTGCCTGTTACGGTAAGTGTAGGAAGGACCCATCAGAGGCAGTGTAATTTAGAAACATGGCAGTGCTGGTATGATGGGAGTAGGAATGATTTGCCTTTTACATGGAAGAAGGCATTGGATAACTGGGTGAAGACAATAAAGCCATGTTACATACATAGCAAGTGGTTAGACTGGAGTCTGAGAGTCAAGTCAGGAGGAATCCGTCCATGAAGGTCTGAGAACACATTTGTGTTGAATGGCTCCTGCCGTGTTTAAAGCTTTATAGGCACAATGGGATTTCCCAGCCATGGTGGTAATCGGCATCAGCCATCCCTGCTTGCGGAGCCGGGTGGCTGTTGAACACCCAGCTCTTCCTCAGCAGGGAGCTGGCTACTTGCTTCTGCAGGCACCGAGGGGGCTGACCGCTAAAATATAGCATTACAGTGCCTTTATTAGCCTTAAGGTTGTGATGTCTTTTGGCACATCAGCAGTAAGAACAGAACTTGAATACTAATGCTGTAGCAATTCTGATTTTCAAGTCATCAGACCTTTACTGTAGAAGGTGGAATCCTGCAAAGAGCCTCAAAATAGGAATGATTACTAAAAAATAGCATGCAAAAATACAGCAACTGTTATTTGATGGGAGAATAACCTTCTGTTCCTCTCAGGTGTGATCAGGCATTTTTAGATAGGTAGATTTAGATTCCCTAATTATTCCTCTGATGTACTGAAATATTGCTTTTGTGGCTTTTCATGTCCTGGTCTATTCCTTCAGTGCAGATGCCGCTGCACTGGCAGCTTTTAGCACTACGTTGCTGCTCTTGGTTGGCTGCTACATTTGCATTTTGTTCTGTGCCAAGCCTCCTGGATCCCTCAGCGTAGTGACCTGCCCTCAGGCAGGTCAGACTTACCCACGCTTATAAGGGCTGCTTGGATCTAAGCCCTTAAACTGTCGTTCTCTGTCCTTCTTTCTCCGCCTCTCCTGATCCGTGCCATAACCTTGTCCTCTGCTTACTAAGGCTAACAGGGATCTACAGTTCTTGCTGAACTATCAAAAAGTGCTGCAACCACTAGTTAAAACCTAGATGAGTTCAAAGTGTCATGGCAACCGTAACTCTGAAATCGTTTAATCTTTTATTTTCCCTCTTCCTTTTTCTCTCCCTTTTGATCTTACTTCTCCAATAAGGACTTCTGACCTACAGTCTTATGTTGTGTTGTATTTGACTTCCCGTTTCAATTATAAAACAGCTCAGATGATATTCAGAATTTAGAAAAGATGACCCCAAACCATAAAATTTGGTTCTAGATTTCAAATAACCTTATGCTTTGTGATATTCACGGACTATAGTGTCCCCAATGCTAACCTGCTGTCCCAAAATCAGTTGAAAATCTAGAGATTTGATTTTGAGATATTATGAAACTTGGACAATGTCTTCCCCCCACCCCTTAAAAAGTAAAGCCAAGAAAAAGTAACTAGAAGCACAGTAGCACTTGTTCAAATGGGTATTTCTCCTTTTTTTTTGTCCCTTACATTTTCTGTGTATTTTTAACCTTATACAAACAATTACATTTTAAGATATTCCTGGTTGTTTTGTACTGATAGCAGATTTTTAAAATTGTAGAACAACAGACTTTTCCTTCAATTACAGGGAGTCAAACCAGTGTGGTTTTTCATTAACTTTTAGTTTTCAGTTTGTGTATAACTGAACTTGTTCCAGCTCAAATTGCATTGTAATTCAGCAAAACTTTAAGCAACAGGTGAGGTCCAATCTTGGTCTGAGTGAAATATATCAGTTCAAACTGACTTTCAACTTGGGATCTATATCTCTTTTTGTACAGCTGCCTTACAAAGGAACAAGTAACTACGAAAATATAGCATGAACTTCCTTTACGTTGTTTATTGCTTATGGCATCTCTCACTTCGGTGATAAATCCAAAGGAGTTCAATTCAAAGTGAACTAAGGGAAGTACCAAACCTGTTCTGAACTGGAAGGGCACTTCTGACTGCCTGCCCTCTGGGGTGGATACTTTCTCTTCTTGCTAGGGAATGCACAAGCACCTTTATGGAAATGAATGCAGTGTTCTCTCTCCCCTTTTCCTGTCTGACATCTCCATCTTGTTCTCCCTTTCTTTAACTTTCTTAAATACAATTCTGTCTCAATACCCATCAGGCACACTTCAACATTTGTTGATGATAACTAGTCTGGATCCTTTCTAGTCCCACTCCTTGGCCTCTGTGGAGGAGCTCCAATTTGAAAATAGCAAACAAAAATGTTATAGCCTCTCACAGGGAAACTAAATAAATTATCAGACGCTAGGAGAGCAAATCGAATTATTGTAATTCTCCTAGGCACTGGCATGACTTTGAAAAGACTCACATGTCTTTTTTTCCCCTCCCCTTAAAAAAGGCCTGGCATCTTGACCCAAAGACAACAGTGGTTTGATAGGTTTCCCACTGCCTTGGGGACTAGCCCTAATGACATGGATTAAACACATTCGTGTCTTCCCTTTGCTGCAGTTTGGTAGGGTATATCCCTGGGGGTAGAGAGAGACCCGTACTATCAACATATCCTGGGTGCAAGCTTGCTGGCAGTCAGTAAGTATCACTAAAGCTTTAATCCCATTCCCCTGGCTGTCACCGTCGACATTTCCATGCTCTTCAGTAAGAACCGAAGCACAGAATTTCATATGCAATAGTTACCCAATTCTATAACGTGCCACAATTCTATAAGGCCACCGTTTAAAACTAGAAAGGACTTCCGTGATCTTATGTTTTCCAAAACTGGTAAGTTAGATGAGGTAAGCCTATGTTGAAGGTGATAATGCAGGTTAAAGAAAAAAGCATCATTACGTGTTGTATTTCAGGTGAGGGGTGCTTTTGATAAGGTAACAAGCAGCTGCAGGCGTAAAGAAGCCAGACATTTCCTTCAGACTCCCACTGCTTCTGTGGCTTGGAAGACAAAAACTTTTCAAGTTGAACCTAAGCCACCTTTTGATGTAAGTAAGTACCTCATTACACCTTTTCTCGCTAGAACTAGATAATAATAAGTAGTGAAAAGCTTGTAATTTTGTTGAAATAGGACAGTCTTCATCACCACCCTCATAAAGTCAAAACAGAGGGAATATTAAATCAGGCTCCTAAAATCTTGGCAGAAATGGACCCTCTGCAATGTTTCAGGTATACTTCTTGCCGCAGCTGAACATCCATGTCCTTTCCTGACAATGAGACTGCACAGACTATTTCTTTCTGAATCAAAAATTACCTGTCATGGCATATCCTGAGCCATGCTGCTGATGGGGAGACAGCGCGTCACGCTGCAGTGCTGATTAGAAGATGTAGTTTTCAAGACAACTTTTCTTTTTTTTTTTTTTTTATATGCCCTGTAGAAGCTGAGAAAATTGACCTGCTTCTGGATGCATTCTGCCTTTGGATGGAAGAGAGAAATAGCCTCAAGCAGTAACATCTGTGTGGGCCAGCTAAGGTAATGCATCAGGCTATAGCTTACTGACAAAGAACACAGAAATGCGGCCAAAAGCACCTACTGGTAGACACATACTTCAACGTATCCTTTAAGTTACCATCCCTGTGCTGTCATTTATATGTGATTCACAGGCACTGCTTTTATTTCTGGCTGGTGTTGGTTTTGGACTGTCTTCTCTGCGGATATAGTGCATATTTCAACTTGCTCTTTCTGTTGCTCTTTTGAGGAGCAGGAAGCTTGATCAGTCGCAGTTTTGGCTTTTGTATGTGTACATATTGTTTTAATGTTCATTTTCTCCTTTCTGCTTAGTGGTTATCTTGATTCGGTGTGATATTCTCAAAACCAAAGAGCTGTAGCTGGGGAGATATGACACAGTAAGGACACAGAGCATGGGACAGATTTAAAAATAACACCGACTGGTCTTGTCAGGAAAATACAGATGACAGAACTCAAGCTGAGAACAAAAATGAAACCAGTAGAAGTGAATGCAGTGGGGTTGTGTGTTAAAACTGGCACTTCTAGTCCTTTTCCGATGTTTATAGGTAATGTACATCACCTATTGATAAAACACAAAAACCAGGGAGAAGCTCTGTGCCAGGAATGGGATGATCTTGAGACTGCAGCCTTAAAATGTAGGGAGGTTGCTGATTTTTTTGTAGGATGAGAACTGGAGGGTCAGGTCAGCCGTTTCATGAAATAGCACAGTTCAATTGATCGACTGGAAAGAAGGTTCCCCATCTCTCTGGATGCATTATGCATCCCAGCAGCACTGCTCAAATGAAACATTATCCTGACTGCAGTAAGGAAACAATTGGTTGGATGCTTCTAGGCTCCAAATAAAGATTTGATCTTGCTGAAAGATCTTAATCCTTTGAAAAAATGAATCACAAAATGGGTGTGTTCTGGCCAAAAAGGGTGTTTCTAACACAAGGCACCATCGTTTGGATTCTACTGCCCTGACACTAGCAGAAACTAGTCGAGGTAAAAAGTGTCATTCTCCCCTTCAAAGGGTATAACTGATGCTCAACAGATCATTAGCGAGATGGATGTACCAATATATCTGCTGCTGTGAAGGTCCCAAATGCACATAGCTCTGAAAAACATGTTATGGATTCGGGACACAAGCAATTTCTGGTCCCTTTTTTTCTATTTCCAAGGGCAGTAAGGAACTAGTTTTGCCTGTGCTGAGTTTTAGGCACATATGTTTTTCCAGAGAGTGATTTTCTCTGGAATTCCTCATCTATGTTGATTTGGATTTTTAAATAAAGGAATAACTTTCTCTCCAAGCTCTATCAGAGTAACCTCGGATGTGTGATCCACTGAATGTCAGTAATTATAACCACAGATTAAATTTTAAGAAGAAGGAATACTTGTCATGTAATAAAATTGTTAGCAATTTTTGTGCAAGATTCTCCTAAAATTTGGATCCTTATCCATAGCAAGCTACCAATCATTTTGAGGTTTGCTCATCCCTATTTCTTGCTTCACATATCTCTGACAGAGATGCAAAGCACTTCTTCAATAAATTACCTTGCTGAATGGTAAAAATGATCTGGTAGAAACCTCTGAGGGATGCAGTGCGGGAGAACAAATTACTACAAGACACAGAGGGAGCTGTAAATGTAATTGTGATGGGTGTGGTGACAGTTTGCATTTATAATATATTCACTTTACCACACAGCTCTAGCAATATGAGTTAGTTTGCATGACCTAGCACACATTTCAGAAGAAAAAAACAGTCTGAAAAATTGTAGACCATATAGATAGCAGTGCAATGCCAGTGCTTTGCCTAATTGTGTCTGGTCTTCATTCTGATGCGCACTCTGATATACCTATGGGGCCTTTTAGAGATGTGAAAGCAGGAAATAAATCTAATTTAGGTATTAGTTCAGGAAAAATGGGAAAAATGATTAATGCTGTACGGCAAAACTACTGAGGTGCTAGGCTAAACTCCGAGTGTCGGTGTGTAATGTACTGCATTCCTGTTTGCTGTCCTGTCACTCTCATCAGATGATAACATTTTCTAGCAGTTAAAGAGGATCCTGGTCTCTCCATCTGTACTTCCAAAAGATTCCCTGGTAGTGTGTGGTAGGCAAGACTCTTAAACCTCAGGAAGCTGCGGAAACCAATGAGGGATTGTCACTCCAATACAGACAGGGGACTCTCCACTCTCCTTGGACTGAAATGGTTCGCCCTCTAGGTCTCCTGATCTTCATTTTGCCTATTGTCTCTTGTCAGGTGAAACTCTTTCTAGAGATACAATGTTATGATGTTTGGATAGCTGCAAAATATTTCAGCGTCTTTCAGAATGAAAGCCACTATAAACAAAATAAGCATGTGCAGGTGGACATTTTTATATTTGGGGAATATTCTGCTAGGAACCATCAGATTTTGAGATCATTAGCAAAACCTTTTTCTCATTTACTGATTGGTTTTAGTCTGATTGCAACACTATTAATTTGAAAGAGACTATAGCTATAATTTATTCTCATCTTTGCAACTGTTAGTATATAATTAATGCGGGGAATTGTAAAGTATACTCTCAGCACAGTTTATATTCCCATCTTGTTAGGGTCTTGGGTTTGGTAATATTTTCTCTTCATTGAAGAATGCTCTGTGTTTTATTAGGTCAGTGAACCATTTCAGCATGTGTATAAATTGTTCTGTTGAGCTGCTTTCTTGTCATGCTTGAATAAGAAGTGAAAGAGGATTCTCATATACATTGTTTTCCTCTGTTGATTGTTTTTGCAGCTTCTGTGCTTGCAGTATGACCTGCCATTTAGGCACATTTTCATTGCGCTGAGTGGGCTAAGCCGTTGCCTATGCTTGATGCAATTTGGTTTGTTTTCGTCTGTACAAAGGAAAAGGGAGATTCAGGCAGAATAACTGAAGAGAACCGCATTGGCATGGGAGACACAGTCTCAAGCCAAGAAGACCAGCCACAGGCCACTGTGGTCCAGCTGATAACCCAGCCGAAGGGCGAGGACCTCAGGTGGGAGCCCGGTCAGGGGGTTCGGAAGAGGACTGCTGTCTGCATTGGCACTGCACTAATCTGTTAGTCATCCTGTTATTATCTGCCTTAGAACGTAAGCCAAGGCTTACTTGGGAATCGATGCTGGAGAGGATTGTCTTGCCAATGTCTTTTTGTGGATAAACAGACAACATTCATCTCCAGAATTGTCCGTCCTCTGGGATTTTCAAGTGGTAGATCCCATGCCCCTTTTTTAAGAGACATTTTAAAAATATTTTAGTTAAAAATAGACCCCCAAAAGTATTGTTTCTTAAATCGATTAGTGGAAAAAAGCACTTATCCTCACACAGAAGCCCACTGCAAAGAGAAATGCAGTAATTCAGGAATCCCTGCTCTTTAAGTATGCGTTTACATACAGCAACAGGTCTGACACATTTCTTTAGTGCCTTTAAGATACAAGTAAAGAAATACTGGCTCAAAACCTACATTTTCTACTCTAGTAAAATTCATGCTGTAGTCTGTGAATGTTTTGCTTATGGAATGAATAAAAATTTAATAAGGCTTTTGGGCTTATTTAGGATATATATTCAATTCTTACCCAGATATATTCTTGTTCTCTTCCTGCAAAATAAATTTAGACAACTGCTTGTGCTCAAAACCCCTATTAAAATAAATGCATCAGCTACATATATATGAATAAAATGTAGCTTTTAAGAAAGGCCAACTAATGGTTTTGTCACAAATCCTTACTAAGAGTAAGCAGAGAGGAGCACTGCTCTGAGAGCAGACCACAAACCAGGTTGTACCTTGAGTCACTGTCTCCCCTTTGGCTCTCTCCCTTTCCCCGGGAAGTCAGAGCTCTCCGCATTCGCCCCAGGCAAGATGCATGGATCATGTTGTGTTCAGCTGAATGGGAAAGACAGCAGTAGCCCTGATTTTTTTTCTTCGTCTTCTGTTCTATTTCCTACCCAAGGAAGGAAGATGACATTAATATGAACCTATTCTGTTATATGGGCTGGAAAATCAAGTAAGAACTGAGACCAGTGTTTCCTTTTGCTGTGTCTCCGGACTGCGCACCAACCAGTCAAGCCAACCTGCCAATCTTTCTACTTCTGTCACAAAACTAATGCTTTTAGCAGTACGTTACAAGTCTCTCTGCTATGAGCAGCTGTTTACTTATTTCCAAACACCCACTATCTGAGGATATTGGCCATCCAGAAATCTTGGACAAATAGTTGTTGCCTTTGAGCGCATCCTTGACATCTGAAAAGCAAGTCTAACGCAAATGATTACTCCATCCATTTAGATGAGATACGTGGATTGTTCCCTGCTCGGTTGTGTGGGAGGGTATGCTGGACCTCTGGTTTGCAAACTGGCTGATTTTAGATAGCTTGAGTCAATCTGCCTACTCAGTGAAGGCATTCCAGAGCATATATCACCTGTTGACAGGATGATAACTCGATGGAATTCTAATTTGTTGAGCAGTAAAACTTCCTGCTTATGCAGCTGGCAAGGCAGTAATCTACAGAAACAACATGAGGAGACTGGAATATGGGAAATCAGTGACTTTCATAATATGACATTGCTTAGCAAAAAGCTACCTTTGAAACCCAGTGTTCACATTTCCAATTAGTTTGCCTCTAGCTCTCATGCAAGTAAAGTCCTCACGGTACCGGGAAGGAAAAAGAGAGGGGGAGGGAAGAGGAGCAAGCAGAGCTGGAAGAATGAGCGTGAGTTATATTGTGCACTGCGTATTGGCTATAAATCCTGCCTGCAGGAATTACTGAAATGGAGAAATAGTTATCTACTAACTTTGAGCTCCAATCTGCAAAGTCCTAATGTCAGTGGGATGATTTATGTGATACAAAGTCGGCAGGATTTAGCCTGACACGATAAAATAGATGCATGCAGAAACATGGTCTCTGTTTTAAAACGTACGTAAACTCCAGCTAGCTGGCTGCGAGACGACTGGCAAGAAGGTACGCTGCCGAAAGAGATGCCAAGGTCAGGCTGCAGGTGTGCTTGGTATTCTGGAGAAGGGAGGAGGAGGATGTTCAGCATTTTCTCCTGTGACCTTTGCTTGCTGATGAGCTCCAGAGGGAGCTGTGGCTTGCCTTTTTGCTCAGAGATGAACTCACTAGAAGCAGATAGCAGCGGAGAAGGGATAAACTTGTGGTCCCATGAATTTCTCTTTTTCTCCCCTTCTCTTCACTCCAACCCTTCACAAGAAAACTCAGCTTTTATTAGCTTGCCTTTTTAAAGAGTTGTTTCTAAAGCAGTCCTATGAAAATACGTGTGGTAAATAAATGAAATCTAACCTATTTTCTTTGTTTATAATTTCTGTAAGGATGTAGTAGAAATCAGTGTGAACACTGCTTTAAAGCCTCATGAACAGGAGTGATATCTGAGGATTGTTACAGCTGTGCATTTTTTCAAAAGGGAATTTAAAACTACGTGCGAATAGCTTTTCTTTAGTATTAATGTGGAGTATGTTTGTTTGATGCAAAGTCGATTCAGAAATATATTTTATTTTGAGGTACTGCCAGCATTTGCCTCTTTCCGCTCAACAAGACTAATTATACTGAAAACAATGCATGGCAAGCGAGGATACAAGGCTGTACGATTGCTGAGGCATAACCATACATTTCACTGTCGGCTCTGACACCCACTCATCCTGGGTGTGGGTGTCTGGTTTGCATAATCACCAGGCAGTTATTTATCAGAAAACACACCAAGCAAAGCCTTATATTTCAGCTGGCAGCCAATCAGAGCTGGTTGATTTACACGTTTTTTTGAGACGATGTTTATTTACATACAAAACAAACACAGACTTTCAGGCTGAATGCCTTTCTCCGTACACTAAGGAAGCAAAGAAGTGTAAGCCCCAACGGCAAAAACGTGGTGCTGCCACTCTCTCCTGCATGTTTCTGGCTGTCAGGCAAAGAGTATTAGAAATGCCAAACTGTACAGGGATGGAAGTGAAAATCCTAAGGCATGTTGCTATATGTTTAAAATAAACCAATAGGGTATTTGGGTTCGGTTTAGAAATAACCTGTCTTTGACTGGTTGCCATGGCTTTTAGTTTTAATTATCTCCTTCAGTTGAGAATCTGAAGCTGCCAAAAGCAAACAGAAGCTTTTGTTTCTCTGTTCACGCAGGTGAGATACTAAGATGGAAAGAGAAATGTCTAAAAGCAGTGGAAACAATGCCAAAATATCCAAGGGGTAAAAGTGACCAAAAACCTGATTGGACTTACTTTTCTCTTTGCCTCTAAACACTGTTCCTACCTAAAAAAACCCAACCTTCATAAAACTGGTATCATGACAAATATGCACTTTGTTTAGAGTATGTGAATTCTTTATTCTGTTATTTCAGTTATGGATATTAAGGTGCCTTTTTATGATATTTGTTAAGATGAAAGAAGTAGTTATGAGCATTAATAGCTGGAGAAACAGACACCTACAATTATTATTATTATTATTATTTTGTTGACTCATCACAAGGACAAATGTCTGTCCCACTTGACCAGCTGCTACTTACATCTGAGTTGTGAGACACTTGGGTTCACACATTAGGAACAACCCTAATGTACGAATTATCTCCAGGATGGGCATCCAAGTGCTTCTGGCTTCCCTGACTTCACGTAGCTCCATCAAAGGGGTCATCCAGAAGTGTGTTATGGTACCGTGAGCCTGCAAACTGTAGCACCCCTACTGTAATCAGGGCTGTGCATGGCAGCAATTTTCCCCTTGCTCCAACTCCATGTCAGAGCATACTAAAGCTGAAATCTAAGGGTTTACTGATGCAATTCATATCATTATTAGTAGGTTTCAGAGATAACTGTGCAAAACCTGTGTACTGCTGTGTATAAACAATGACAAAATTGAAAAGACTGCCAATTTCAAGCATTCGCTGCAGGTTCAGAAAGGTAATGCTTTTGTTCAGATCACTGTTTCTGAAAAGACTATTTCTCAGTTTTTATGGTTCATGGGAAATTTCCCAAACCCACAAATATTTTCCCAAACTAAAGATCAAGAATGTGAGGCTGCTCTGCATGTAATACATGGGTGCGAAACATCTTCAGACTTGTCTTTCTTAGTCTTAAGTTTACTCACTCTATCTTGATAGGTTTTATTAGGCAGGTAATAAATCCACCCAATATTTCTAAGATTAGAGACTCAGTGTAAATACATAGTAAAGTTGATTTGCTGTCAGACATTTTTGAAATTGTACTGGAAGTGTAAAAGGACTAAGGACACTGAAAAATCGTATTCAGAGAGTGAAGAACAACTAAAATAATGATAAAACCCCTCACAAGGAATAGTTTTTCTCAGAATTGTCACATTCCTTATTTTGGCTAAGCCAGCTGTACATTTCTTAGCGTGGGGTAACCTGGCAGCAACAGGTTAGACACCGCCGAGCTATGATTTGGGCTACAGGTTCACCTCTGGCCGTTCCTCTGAAAATGTGGTACATTGTCCTGGTGGTTTGCAAATGGGAGCTGTTGCAGTATTAAACTTCCAGTAAACTTTGTATCTAGTTACAGTTTTGCTATTGTCATGTATGTAGTTCTTTTCCTTACTCTTTGTGTGTCGTGGCTTAACCCCAGCCAGTAACTAAGCACCACGCAGTCGCTTGCTCACTTGCTCCTCACCCGTCCCAGTGGGATGGGGAGGAAAATTGGAAAAAAAAAGTAAAACTTGTGGGTTTAGATAAGAACGGTTTAATAACTAAAGTAAAATAAAATAAAATATAATACTAACAATAATAATAATAATAATAATAAATAATAGTAATGAAAAGGAATATAACAAAAAAAAGAGAGAAATAAAACCCAAGAAAAGACAAGTGATGCACAATGCAATTGCTCACCACCCACTGACCAATGCCTGAGCAGCGATCCGCCCCTCCTGGCCAATTCCCCCCAGTTTACATACTGGGCATGACGTTCTATGGTATGGAATATCCCTTTGGCTAGTTCGGGTCAGCTGTCCTGGCTGTGCTCCCTCCCAGCTCCTTGCCCACCTCCTTGCTGGCAGAGCATGGGAAACTGAAAAGTCCTTAACTGAGAATAAGCGCTACTTAGCAAGAACTAAAACATCAGTGTGTTACCAACATTATTCTCCCACTAAATCCAAAACACAGCACTGTACCAGCTACTAAGAAGAAAATTAACTCTATCCCAGCCGAAACCAGGACGTTGTATAAGGATATTACAACTCTGAACAAGCTGTAATACCCTGGGCAACTCAGGGCACAGCTGGGTCCTTAAAGGCAACAGAAAAGATGCTCAAATCCAGAGAAAACCCTCTCTGTAAAGTAGAAATCTACTGGTTTTTTTTCTGATTCCTTCTTGCCATATCCTCCCCAGAAAGGTTAGCAGAAGCACTGCACGGATTATCTCCCAGCTGGGTTTCTGAGCACCCAGGCACACAGCCCAAGGGACCGGTCTCACCTCTGCTGAGTCAGCTGCCCAAGAGGCCACAGGATTATCGAAATTAATTTGATAAATGTATAAATACATATATATACTGCTAGTGACACTGCAAATGAGACAGAATGAGCTACATGATACATCAGCTCTTTTTGGAACGTCAAATGGTACTTTTAATATGTTTTATTTAAGAAAAAGGGGTTTGGTAGTGGAACTTCTTCATGCTACGAATTTATTTTCCACTTTTTCATTTGTCTATGTGTAAACAAGTTAGGAATACATATCTATGTATATACTCCTAGCCTTTAAGTGTATGCCATGTACGTCAACTGATCCACCAATCAGGTCAATGCCTGATTGAAAATGATATAAAATCATGCCTAAAAAAAGGTATGAAATGCCTTTCGCATTTGAACTCTGAGATGTATGGGGCTGAGAGCAGCCTCCAACTGATGGGAGCGTGAGTTTTCTCCATTTTGTTCGTGGGGGAAGGTTTGCAGATGTCAGCTGAGACTCAGTTCTGCCATGTGCCCTGCAGTCCTTTGCTCCAGAGGAGCGGAGAAATCTGGATCCTCTGGCAGAGGAGAGAGAAGCTATTTCATATTGACAACAATGATGAGACATACAGCTCTAATAGCAACTGCTTGTTGTGAAAAGCTTGTGAATAACCTACTTCTTTCTATGGATCGTGATACCCATCCCATGTGCGATTGATTTTAAGCAAGAAAAAAGAAACATTACTCAACATTTTTTACCTATTAACAGTCAGTGGCCAGTAAGAGTAAGTAAATAGTAGTATTTGCCTTCTACTTAATCATGTTTCTCTTCATTCATCACAGACACAGGGCCTTCATTTTAGTTTTTATAACACCAGGCTAAATAAAACAGACTATATAGTGGTTATTGAAGTAGAATGGAGGCTGAGATTGGACAGAACAAAAATATTTTCATCATATCAGAATGCTTTTTTGGAAAAGATTATACCAAGATGGGCAACAAAATCTCATAAACTTTTTGAAAGTGGAAGGAAACATGCTGTGGGTTGGTAGCAGTTGGAGAATTTAGGGGAGTGCTTTGCTAGATTGCAATCATGATCACCTCTTTTTCCTTTGATCTGTCTGGAGATGTGGTAGTATCTTTAAAGCTGGAAACAACACTTTTCTAATGTTCTCTAACTTCAAAAACAAGATGCTAAACATAAGGTTTTTTTCCTCCTTTCTTCCCTCCAGCTTGTTCCTGACAGAACAGACTATTCAACTGTGTACTTTGCAGCCAGGCAGAACTGTGCATCGTGATTCTCCCTGCTGAAGGAGGAGAGAGCTGTAGTATGGGGACTGAGAGGGCTTTTGTGGCTGGAAGGAATTTTTTACTAGCTTTTTTTTCTCTGTGTGTGAGAGACATAAAGTGCTCTGGAAACATACAGATCCTTCCTGCCAAGAATGGTTGTTTTCACAGCTCCCCTTTTGCCAATTTCAAACTGGTTAAGAAATAATTAAAAAAAAAAAAAAAAAAGTTTTCACATACATATCCTAAACTCCCTGGGTGACAGATATTGTTAGGCAATAGAGTTTGTAAAAGTGCCAGAATAACCTGTTTCCCCAGAAGAATAGAAGAATCGAATATGAATACTGATGCTAAGGTGAAGAGGGAGTTTTCAGTGACAAGAACAAAGGCAAGGCTGAAGCATTATTAACCAACTGTCTTAATTAAGCCAGAAGTGTGATGTTGTAATATTTTTAAGGATCTCAGTCAGCTGCTCTGCCTTTGACTTTAATTTTTTCCCCAAAAAATCTTTAATGCAAAATAATTAATTCATCTCCAAATATGAGTGTTACTCATTCTGAATGCACGAAATATTTAGAGAGGATTCTAGCAGAACGTTCTACTCTACATTGACTTGGCCTAATGCTGTTCTAATTAACAAGTTGGTTTTAGACATAACGTAGTGCTATATGTGCTTTGATGGAAAGATAGGAGATCACGGCATAAATCCAGACTAAATATTCTGTTGAAAATGCACAAAAAGGAGAAAAACTGTTTAAGAGTCAGAGACCATTGGAAAGCAAAGGCAAGTTTGTTACTTACTTTTCTGACACCTTCTTCCAGTGTAGCCCTCGGTACAGGAGCACACATTGGTTCGAACACAGTGACCACCGTTCTTACAAGGGGGAATGCAAACAGCTGGTGAAAGGAAAGCAAAAGTTTTGTGCACCGAAATCAGACGGGATCAACGTTGCCTAAATATAGGTGCCTTATTTAGGTGCCTGTGTTGGGAGACCAGCCTGCAGAGGCTTTTTTCTTTAGTTGGGGTAGAGAGGGTGTCTCTCCAAAGGGCGATTCGGGCAGATGCCGAGCTGGAGATCCTGATTCTCTCTTGTTTGTGGAAAGAATGTGGGGCATGATTCCTAGCACCTAAGGCTCTCTTTTAGATACCTGCAGTTAAGTGGTCAGAATATTCCTGAGAATCTCTTAGGTTTTTAACTCTAGCTAAAGGGCTTCTTCAAGGTATTCTGCCCTTGAAATATAGATCAGTGTTTGGTATTTGCTAACTTGGTGTTGGTACTATTTCTTCCCCCTTTCTCAATGAAGCAGAAGGAAGGGCTTTGCTTTTCTTCAGCATCCATCCACTATCTCCCCATATCACTTCCATATCCCACAAATGTGGATATTTAGTTTCAAGTTTTAGTTCTGTCTAAACCATAACACTTAAGGATAAAAATTCCAAATCACCTAGATGTTGAAAATCACCTTCCATGTTGAACCTCACGAGAAAGATCATCAAATTACAGAGTCTGTATCATTTTCACTCTCTCCTTCACCCCCAACTTCACAAAAACAAATTGCTTCCAGCAAGCTCCATTTGCAATTAGATTTTTGTGTGTGAATCATTCACTTGCAAAAATATGCATTGGGATTGCATTCATCTAGGAACTCCAGGGAAACAAAAGAGAGAGAGAAAGAGAAAAGAACATTTAATATTGAAATAGTTCAGGTTTGGTAATAAGAGTATATTTATATTCCCAGGTTCAGGAGGGGTTTTTAGAGCCATGCTCAAAAAAATGAAAAGCAAGTAGTACAAGCACAGGGGCCTTCCTGCTATTTGAGCCTTAAACATAGGTTCCTCTCTCCTGTCTATTCCGTCTGAGCTAATGGGTAGTTAAAGTATTCATTTGTTTGACTTTTGCAGCACAAAGTGAGCAAGAAGCCCGAGATACTGTTAGCCTCTGTTCAGAGCTCTCCCCTTTAGGACAGGGATTCAAAATCAGGTCCTGCTCTATGTCAGGCAGAGCAATATTTGATCAGATCTTCGAGCAGGGATCTGAAGAAGTCCTACACAAGTTTCCAATCCACTACACTCTAGGATGGTCAAGTAGGTGATATTGTGAGCCCCATTCGAAGATAAATTATCATCTGGCTCTGAAACACAGTATAGTACACACTATAGAGTATGCAAAATGAACAAAGTAGAGCCATGCTTTATCATTGCATTGAATAGTTGCTAATTAGTGATATAACTGACTTCAGATAGTTTTAGATTAATTGTTTAGTTATCATTACTGCCATTATAAATAAGTGCTTACTCCTTCACAATACCATTAAGAACAATATAATGTGGATTTACGACAGACTATAACATCAAAGGAGCACACAGGAAGTTATGACAAGGAAAGTCTCTGGATATACTTCATGTGGGGGCAGGTAATGATATAGGCTGCTGTTTATATTTTAAGCCTGGATCCTTTATCAAGATGATAAATAGAACTTTCTTACCTCTCTGGCACTGTGGCCCGTAGAAACCATAAGGACATGTACACATGTTTGGCCGTACACAGATTCCTCCATTCAAGCACACAGGATTGCACACAGCTGTATGTGAATATAAGATAACTCTATGAATCTCTTATAATTTTGACTTTTTTAGAGTAGGCACTCTTTCGCTGCTGTACATGTCATTAGAATAAACGTTTCTAGTAATATTGCGATAAATTTCGCACAATCCTTGCTGGTCAGTTGTGCTGCAGCATTTATTCACTGTCAGCACAGTGGGAGCATTTCAGTGGTGTTTTAGCATAGCTTGGGGGATGAAATAAAATATAATTTAATAGTTTATTTCTGATGTCTTCCTTTGATTTGCACAGTTCATTTGCTTCCAGTCTAGTATCCTCACCAAACACGATCCCAAGGTAGTAAAATGTAGTCACGTTGCATACAGCCTGGATAACCTGGAGATGAGATATTAACCATTTGCTGCTTTGTTTGAGTTCAGCGGAGCATCGTGGCATTTCCGTGAAGTTGAATAGGTATGCACCGCAAAACCTCTGTTTGTTCTGCCTCATTTAAATGCCAGTTCCCACAACATATTGGCTTATGCATCACCAACGAAGCCACTGGCTGAGCTCCCTTTGCCTCTTTATTTATCTGTTATTACTGTAGATGATCTAACAGGCATTAGGAATTAAAAGCTGTCTTGCATATTTCTATGCGGCAAGTACCTGACTGTTGAAAAAAAAGTATTAGAATTGCAAATTAGTTTAGTTGGCAAGTTAGTGTGTGAGGAATAAGGAATCTGATAAAGGTTTCTTTGTAAAGCAGAGTGACACTTTAAAACAGTCTTTTTCCTTCTGTTCCCTTTGTCTTTCAGTATCTTACAGAATAGCCCATTAAATAAATTAAATACATTTAAGCTTAAATAAATTAAGGGTCACTAAACTGTTTCAGATGAACTAAAGGAGAAATAAAATGTCAATTTGGAAAGAAAAAAAAAGGGAAATTGTAGTCTCGATGAGAGGCTTTTCTGACTAAGCAGCAATCACTTATGAAGTCAAAAGGGACTTCATTCATTGCTGATAGTGAATTTGGATTAGTTGCCTCATTGTCCTGGCTAGTTCACAGATGTCCACACTCTGACAGTGTTTACATTTCCTTTGGTAAAGTCCCCTAAGTCCCATTTTTTTTGTTTCTATGTCTGTGTTCATCCAGAAACTCCTGTCATATCACTTGAGGCAGGAAACCCCAACAGTATCCACAAAGTACCCTGTGTGGGGCACACAAAACAGCGCCGGAGAGGTGAGCCTGATAGTCTTTCACCTAAGGTATTGGCAGACAAACAAATCCTGCTACTGTTATTCTGGGTTGGAAATTACTGCTTCTGCTGCTGTTGCTTGTCCTCCTCTTGGAGTAATCCTGTTTAAAGCCACTCCAAAATAAATTTGCAGAACTCAAGCAGAGTAATCTCCGGCAGGAAAAAGAGGAGATAGCGGGAACCAGAATAGCTAGTGGCAATCCCAGTCATTTACCATGGATCTTAGCTAGGCTAATTTATGTGTCCTCAATAGGTCTGTCATTTCAACACTTACAGGAAGAGCAATCTCCGGGAGATGGAGGTTAAAATGACATCTCTCACCTTCCAGGAAAGGTAATGTAGGCTGAAGGTGTCTCAGTCATTTAATATTCACTATGGCAGAGGCAGATTGCCTCTGTAGCCTTGAGGTTTGGCACTGATTAAGGTACTCCTCATTCTTGCTCCTTTTAATATTTCACTATTTTGCATGCCTTGACCCAGGTGAGTGCTGTAGTTGCTGTGCCTTTGGAGGAAAAATATGTACTCCAGCTTTTAGCGCTTAGACCCTGAGCGGAAGGTCTGAGCTGTATCTATTCAAAACAGGGTTCAAAACTATGAGTCCTGACTAGAAATAGGTACCTAGTTCCACTCCTCACCTTGTCATTTTGTACTGATGGGTGGAGGTGGCTTTTCTCTGAGCACGCACACTTCTGTGGATACCTTTTGTAGGCACTTGGCAAGTATGAGATGCAGGCAGGAGGAGCAGTGTGAGTTCTGGCAGCAGCAGGATGTTTAACATTAGGGGGTGAATGGTTATGTTCTCCTTGCAAACTGGCTTTTGTTCTGTCCCGTACAGTCACAAGCCATCTTCTGGAATACCAAAACTGAATCCAAGAACTGGACCACAGAAATCTTGGTAGTCAGTCTCAGTTTCCGATAACTTACCTTTCTAGGCTCATTTTTCTTCCTTAGGCTACGCAGTATTAGAAGTGCGTATGTAGTTGCTAACTTAGCAGCAGAAGTCACGTTTGCTTGCTTATGTTCTTGTCCTAACTTAAACTGGCCTCCTTCTATTCCTGTCTCCACATACTGTATTTTTAAGTTCAGATTTGACTGCATACCGTTAAAGATCACCAAAAGCCAGACCCTTCTTTCTACCCCCCCATCATACCTTGAGAGAAATGTCTAGGGTTAAAAGCAATGAAAACTGGAGGTTGCACAGATCGTGAGCCGTGCAGATGGCTGCATTGCCCTCATCTCCGCCACTGCGGGCGTGGGGCAGGACTTACTCTTTGAGCTCTCTGTGAACAAGACCAACAAAGAGCAAGGTTATGTCCATGGCAGCTGAGAGTGTAAATGAACATATCTCCAAAGTCCCAGTGAGAATTATTTTCATTTGCAGAAGCTACCTAGTAAGGCTGTAACTTCTGAAACGGTGAATAGCTTTATTTTCATTTTTGTGTGTGCTAAGAACAAACTCCAGAATCACACAAGCTTAAAAAGCTGCAAAAAGGTTTTGTTTGTGGGTTTCCTCTATGCGACCCTGAGATTTAGATAAACATCTGAACTTCTGAACACTTACATAAACTCAAAGCCTTCCAAGGTTTTCCCCTTTACTTATGTTTTAATGCTCTGTTCTTATGCTTTAATTCTTTAAGCATTTCCCAGTCTGGCCGCTGAACTGCGGGAATCCCATGGATTTCAGGCAGCAAAAGACATGAGAGACCAGTCATTTCTAACC
The DNA here is from genome assembly GCF_018139145.2 of Gymnogyps californianus. Lineage (NCBI taxonomy): Eukaryota > Metazoa > Chordata > Aves > Accipitriformes > Cathartidae > Gymnogyps > Gymnogyps californianus. The sequence goes on from NC_059477.1 coordinate 37,995,653, forward strand.
ACTTACCTGTTTCGCAAGAAGGGCTGCTCCATCCATTTCTGCATTTGCACTCATCCGGTGACACACAGACCCCGCCGTTGTGACAGTGTCTGTTACACACCACTGGAAAATACGCAAAGGGTCAAAATCTCTTATCGGTAACACCAATGCAGATCCTAACGTTGCTCTATTACAGCAAATAACTAATGGTATTAGTCCAAGAAGTAAACCGAGGGATGAATCTGTCCCTTTCCTTGGTTTTCTTTCTCTATTAGAAGTCTTGCATCTAGAATTCTTTGCTTTTTAAATATTCCAGCTACTCTGGTTCAGAGATAAAATTATATTCCTGTCAAGGGCAATCTGATATTTAAATATGCAGCGAGGACTGTAATAACGCAACTGCGTATGTTTCACCATTCAGCTAATATAGAAGGGTTTGAAGGCTGATTTTTTTCCCAGATGTTCTATATATTGAACTTGTTTTGTACCTGGTATTGCACAATAACGTGACTCCTAATAGGTATGGTTGTCTTCTTGTGTTCTCAAAACTAGTATTACTGCATTCACTCACACAACCTTGAATTTCATAAATGTTACTATAAATAACATGGAGGTTTTTGCTTGTTTGTTTGTTTTTCCAGAAGCACTTTTATGTAGAAAATGTTGATATAGATGTGCATAATTTTACATAATACAACTATGCTGCTGGTAAATATATGCTCTGAAATAGTTTAGCTACTGTATTACTTCAATATATTATACTTTGATTTCCTTGCTGTATTCAATCATCATTTTAAGGGGAAATATAGAAAAATAAAAAGGCTTTTTTTGTCTTCTAATTTTCTGCAAATTCAAACAAGTAACAAGGAGAAAAGCCTGAATGAGTTCATACATACTTGTTTCACATCGAGGACCAACAAATCCATAAGCACAAGAACAAGTGTTTTGAGATAGACAAGTTCCTCCATGCTCACATGGTGGATCACACTGCACTGCAAGAATAAAACATGAGAAAATAAAATACAGTTCAAATATTACATTTTGTGTGTTTATGAGCACAGCACTTGTTACGACTTTTCCCATACCATTTTTTTAATCCAACAAGTAGTTTGGCTACTGAGGAAAACACTGCAGGATAAAAGTAGGTATCACATTTGTAATACAGCACTAATGACCAGCTATATAATGTCTGCAAGGGAATGATTTTAACATATTTAACTTCTGAGCATGCACATTTTTAAGTATGTATTTTTGAAGTCTACGGATGGATCAAGTACAAATGCAGTTAATACTAAAGACCTTGCCCATCCCTCTCTACAAATTTGCCTTGTGGATGTTTGGCAAGCCTTAACAGGTGTCAGAAGCTACACTAAAGCAGAGATGAAGTGTTTCTTCTATATCGAAAAGAGTTGTATGGGAATTTGTCAGCAAAATGACAAGCATTTAAGTAACAATTTCAATGTTTAATACGTAGTATGAGGTCTGCAGACAAAGCAGCAAGTTAGATAATGATTTCTTGACATATTGCAATATGCAATGTCATTCTGTGGAAGAAAGAGGAGGAGCGGGTGTACTGCGTAAAGCTGGAAAGTACTGCAGCTCCTGAAACAGGCTATTTGCTGAAGACACGTGTTTGTTTTTTAAATGTTGATCGTTATGAGCCTAATGGCTTTGTTGTGCAGGGAGCCTGGAAGGTTTAGCCTCTTAAACCTAAGATCTGAGGTAGATACCTGACATCTGATGTCATGAACACTTCTATTTGCAGCCCTCTAATAAGAGGTAGTTTTGTATGCCAAACACAGGAGAGGAGGAGAGAAGACCACTGAAGGCAGAAGACAACCACTGACACTCGAAGAAGTGCTGTGTGCAGGAGCAGAGCAAGGCATGTGTGTCAGCTGGCTCTCACGCCTTCGGGAAAAAAAGCCACCTCACATAACAGAATGAAAAATATCTTTCCTTGTGCTTGGGAAGTGAATAAAGAGAAAAATGTTGTACTTTGGCACACTTTACTGGCAGAGTTTTGTCTTTTATAATGGATATGAAGCTAAGCAAGGTTATTCCAAGGAAAAGGCAAAATGAAGACAAAGAGATCTGAAACAAAGCATCTTTCATTTTAAGTATTGTTACAAGGGAAAAAAAACCTAATGTACCACATTTTGTTCTTAAAACTGGAAAATGGACTGTGTAATTGCAGTTAAAATTCCAATTGCAGTTAAAAGACAAGCTCCAAGAAGGTACCTTTAAATAAACCATTTTGACACAAATAACGTTAACGAAATATATTTGGTATTAGATCTGCTCTTCAGGTTGTTGTGGTTTAACCCCAGGCAGCAACTAAGCACCACGCAGCCGCTCCCTCACTCCTTCCCCCTCCCAGTGGGATGGGGAGGAGAACTGGGAAAAAAAAGGTAAAACTCGTGGATTGAGATAAGAATGGTTTAATAACTAAAGTAAAATATAACACTAACAATAATAATAATGAAATATAGTAATAATAATTGTAATGAAAAGGAATATAACAAAAAAAAAGGAATAAAAAAAGGAATAAAACTCAAGAAAAAAAACAGTGATGCACAATGCAATTGCTCACCACCTGCTGACCGATGCCCAAGCAGTGATCTGCCCCTCCCGGCCAACTCCCCCCAGTTTATGTACTGGGCATGGCATTCCATGGTATGGAATATCCCTTTGGCTAGTTCGGGTCAGCTGTCCTGGCTGTGCTCCCTCCCAGCTTCTTGCACACCTGCTTGCTGGCAGAGCATGGGAAACTGAAAAATCCTTAACTTAGGATAAGCGCTACTTAGCAACAACTGAAACATCAGCGTGTTATCAACATCATTCTCCCACTAAATCCAAAACACAGCACTGTACCAGCTACTAAGAAGAAAATTAACTCTGTCCCAGCTGAAACCAGGACACAGGTACTTCAGTATTTACTTTTCCTAATACCTACAGTTTTAACAGTGAAATTTTCAATGTTGCATTAAAATAACTTTAGGATTTGACATGCCTGAGAACAGAAGACTCACCAGATGATATAGTTTAGATCCATACTATACATGCTGAGAATGTCATTAACCTAAATTTAGTTTTGATTTGATGGGCTATAAGGTTTAGACATTTACAATTCAGCATTTGTTTAGCTGAAATTTGAAGTGTACATCTCTCAGAAAAAAAGAATAAAAAAAAATTGACATTGTCTGGACAACTAAATAGGTTTGATTTGGACCCATTTAAGCAGTTAGTGTTAAACTTTCCCAAAATTTTTCTAATTCAGCCACCGGTAGCAGCTGTTGGAGCAGGTCAGAGGCTCAGGCAGCCCGGGGTCTCGTGCTATTAAGGCAAACAGCAGGTAGCACTCCATGATGAAATGGAAAGTGGAAGAAAGGGAAAGAAATTGAAGCTGTTTTCAAAGAAATTTGTTATTCCTTTAAAAGTGCAGCACTATATTTATAAGCCACCACTTGCGTTCGGGGGCTTGCGCTAAATCTCACTGAAGTCAATGACAGGCGTAGGGCTTTGAGAGGAGGATGCCGACCCGTCCGCTGCACACACGTCCATCTGAAGCACCCCCATTCTCCTGGGCTTGGGTGAGCACAGGACGTGTTTATAAAGGGATTTCTTTGCAATCAGAAATTAACAGTAGGTAGAATTTGTTAATATTCTCTGCATGGAGACAGGGAAACACAAAACCTGGGAAAAAGGTACCACTCTTTTTGAAGTACGTGAAATGTGATTGCCTTTCCTGTAGGACGATGGTTGCATAAAGCCTCCAGGTGCCTAAGTGCTATGCCAAGCAGAGTGACATTCAAACATATTATGCTTTATTTCAGCGTGTTTTGTATGTAGCACTTAAAGCGAATGTGTCCATTTGAATAGAGTACTTTCCATCTGGCCTTTACACATTTCGAGATGCATCTGAACTGTCAGAAAAGAACATGGTATTTTGGATATGAAAACATTTAGCTCTTATAGTGACATTTAATGGTAAAATGTTTAAAACTATTCTATTACTGGTGAATAGCAAAAGGTAAAAACTGAACACTGGCTGCAACGTGAGAGCGAGAGTAATAGTCACCTAAAAGACATTTCCCTCCATAATAGAAATACACTGTTTGTGTCAAATTCTTTTCCAAAACTTCTGTCTTTCATTTTCTGGAATGAATTTTTTTTTCTATAAACATTTGCTAAATTGTACAAAGGTATTGCAGTGTTTTTATACTAAGCGGTTTTGGATGGTATAAAATATCAGTAAAGAGGAAAACATTGCTGCAAATGGTCAATCTTGCTGTCAAATGTACATATGTTTATGTTTATAATTTAAAATCTGGAGGTGAAAATGGAGAAGCCTGTTATTGTTTTCTTTGAAAGGGCTTTTTGGGAACTATCCCGAAACTTCTTTTTTCCATTAAAATGAGATCATGCAGTTTTTATAAGTTTCTCTACGATAACTTTGGGGGTACTCAGGAATACCAGATGCTGTGTTGTTTCCTCCATTTTCGATAGCCTAATCAGCAAATGGCTTCCAGGACAGAGTTATTGCTTAACACCTCAACAGCGAGTAAACTCCCTGTGCCATCCGGCACATGAGGTCCTGGGCACGCGCCACTAAAGCAAGGCTCAGAGGTCTGAGAGCATTACCTGAAGTTCCATTTAAAAATTCGAAAACCAGTCAGGTCAGGACAGACTTCACTGGAAGGAGTGTAGTCTACCTTGTTTCATGCAGTCATTGTACATTATTTCTTTTCTTTGAAAGATGCATTAATCTAATTTCCTAAATGTACAGATGAAGTTTGAATATGCGCAGCACAAGGGAGAGAAAAAAATGGAAAAGAAAGTTACCAGGTTACTGGTTTTCCTTTGAAAAGTTGTGGACTGAAGCCTTTCTTTTGCATGTAAGATACACAGATAAAGGAAATAAAGCATAAGGTTAAAGCATGTATTAGTGCAATTAAAATAACTCATATGCATATTTAAATAGTCCAGCAGTCCGGAGCCCAGTTACGAAATAAATACCTATCATAGCACACAGAAAATTAAGATTATCTTCACTGAATAAAGTGGGAATACAAATGCATACAACGGTTCTGGTTAGGTTGTGCTAATGGATATTGTTTTGTGAAATGTCAGCTGAGTGCTCATCTGCAGTCAAAAAAAGCAAATAAAATGTTAGGAATTAACACTTAGAAAAGAGCAGAGCACAAAATGCCAGACTTTATTATGGTCTGTATCCATGGTGAGCTGCATCTTAAACACCGTGTTCAGGTCTGATCCCCCAGCTCAGAAAAGATATAGTAAAAGTGGAAAAGATGCGGAAAAAGGTGACAGGGATAACCAAAGTTACAGAAGGGCTTTTGTACAAAGAACAAGTGAATAGATTAGGTCTTTGGGAAAGACATGACTTGGGGGGATAGGATAGAAAACTGCAAAATCAGACGTGGCCTGGAAAGGTTGAACAGGGTACTGTTCAAAGGCATCACCTTGGCTGTTTGAAGCCCATGATCCATAACTTGCTGAGAGACTATTCTGGACAGTATCCCTGTATCTTTCCCATATACTGCCAGACATCTGCTCTTGGTAGCTATTGGCGATGGGGGAAGGACTTTTGGTCTGATATGGTAGAGCTTTTTGGGTGTAAAAATGTCAGAACAGACGAATGTCAGCTACCTGATTTTTTTTGCCTCGTTTCATCCAGCTGTTCATCCTGAGGTCGTAATACTTTCTCAACTACTCCATCTTTCCTGTTATTTTGAAAATTATTTGGCTTGAACAGTGGTTTTATAATGTCAAGGCAATGCTGTGTTTTTAACTCTTGAGCAGAAAGCATGACTACTACTGTTCTAGGCTCCCCCTTCCCTTAGAAAATACTGTGCAAAGCCTATAAAATATCCCAGAGTTTTACTGACTTAACATTTTTAAGAAAATGTTTCTCAAGCAGCATGACTTTATCTTCCATAGGAATTCTGAGGAACTTTTATGACTACTAAAAAACTAGAAAGATAGTAGTCCTTAACTGTCACCTAATCCAAAATAGCTTTAAGTAATTGTCTGTATTCTATGGAACTGAGTCTTTGACTTTTTAATCATACAGTTTTAGTAACCAGATGCTCCCTATCGAATGAACTTGGGGTTAGAGAAATAAAAGCAAGGATGACCAGAAATTTGGCTTAAATTCTTATCTTTCTTCAGTCTTCAGGTCTAGGTCTCTCAGAAAGAAGCACAACAATGATGACCAGAGCAGAATTTTTTGTTAACTTCAACCCTGTTATCGAATGGAAAGGACATGTTCCACCTTAGGGCACCCTAAGGAGCTCAAGAAGTACAACAGCTGCTCTCAGATAGTGCCATATGCACAGACCCTGGTGAATAAACCGAGCCCAGGGAAAAGACAGTATTTGTTTCCTTGTCCAGTGGATACAGCATCTTTGAAAGTGCAAGCGTGTGTCCCTGTTGTAGAGCGGGGAGCAGAGGCAGGACGATGAGTGATTGCTCTAAGGTGACTAACAGCATTAATGAATATTTCAGAACACTAGCCTCAAATGTTACAAAGTGCTGCATTACATGTGTGTCGTGGTTTAACCCCAGCCAGCAACTAAGCACCACACAGCTGCTTCCCTCTCCCAGTGGGGTGGGGAGGAGGAAAAAAAAAGAGTAAAACTCGTGTGTTGAGATAAGAACAGTTTAATAACTAAAGTAAAATAAAATACACTACTAACTACTACTACTACTATAATAATAATGGTAATGAAAAGGAATATAACAAAAAAAAGAGAGAAATAAAACCCAAGAAAAGACAAGTGATGCACAATGCAATTGCTCACCACCCGCTGACCGAAGCCTGAGCAGCAAACCACGCCTCCTGGCCAACTCCCCCCAGTTTATATACTGGGCATGACATTCTATGGTATGGAATATCCCTTTGGCTAGTTTGGGTCAGCTGTCCTGGCTGTGCTCCCTCCCAGCTTCTTGTGCACCTCCTCGCTGGCAGAGCATGGGAAACTGAAAAATCCTTGACTTAGAATAAGCGCTACTTAGCAACAACTAAAACATCAGTGTGTTATCAACATTATTCTCCCACTAAATCCAAAACACAGCACTGTACCAGCTACTAAGAAGAAAATTAACTCTGTCCCAGCTGAAACCAGGACAATGTGCCACTTGTAATACACCAGACAAAATATCAGAAACATTCTGAAAACAATCCTCTTTGGACTAGTTATGGATTATTAAAGTACTAGGTTTTTACTCGATTGGCATACTGAGCTGAAACGTTTAAAGCTCTGTAAGTGTTATGACACTTCTGCAGCGCGCTTTGGCAGATGATAGGTGCTGTCCCGTAAAACTGCTAGGAGTGTACGTACCATGGTAATGCACTGGTTTTATGGTATATATCCTTGAAAAGGGCACTCAGAGTGGAAATTAGGTATTTAGTAACCTCTCTCATCATCAGAGGAACTCTTGGCTAAGTTTACTCCATAAATGCTAGCGAGCATCTTCTGCAAGAGAACATGCGGGAGAATCCAGTGGACTACAGTAGGCCTTATCTCCCCTACTTATTTTTTATTATTGTGTAGGTGATGCTGGCTATCTCCAAAATGCTACTCTGAAATGAAGTTTTGCAAGGCCTTGCCTGTTTAGCAGACTAGTCTTAACATCAGGCCACTAATAAATGGTGATACTGCCTTTGTGCAGGAAGGTGAAAGAGCTCTACAAGCTGAGAACCCGGCCAGCTATAGGAAAGGGCATGGGAGGGATGAGTAGAGCCTTGAGGAACTACTTCATCTCACCTCATCTGCAGAGTAAGTAGCTGCTGCCAGAAGTAAAAGAATTAAGCATCTGTAATGCTTATTACGCCAAAGCAAGATGGGCAAAAGCAAGGTCCTACTTTTTACAGATGACAAAGTTGTCGGTAGTGAAGGGAATGATCTAAACGGAAATTGCTAAGAGCATCTGAACATATCTCAGTTTAGATGCCTGAATATAAGCCAAACACACTGACATCTAGCTATGTTCTTCCAAAAGAAGGTAATAGGTTAGACCTGATGATCCCCAGAGGTCTCTTCCAGCCTGGACTCCTGTGAGTCTGTGATTCCCAAAGCAGGAAGACAGAGCAGAAGGAGAAGACTTCCAACTAAATCATAACAGGGAGACTGAGGGGCTTGTCCAAAGGGGTAAGAATATTACAGATGCAAAATGTCATATGATTTACTTTTGAAGTGAAATTCGTTTTCAGGATGCTGCTTATTTTTTCCCTAACAGTCCTCCAAGCCTGATTTTGAATCTGCACAACTGGAAAAAAAAAATTACATTCTGTCAAAAGATAAATATAATTTGGTAAAGTATTTATTATCTTAGAGTATTTTCAGACACTCTATTAAACAAAGGTCACATCCCCTCAAGCTCCACAGGTTTTAAAACTTGCTACTGGTGGGCTGTTTCTTTTGTCTCCGTGAATTTTGATATCAAATAGGAAGGTGACAACTATCGGTAGTGTCTGAGTCTGTCGACATTTTTGCTCACTTGCCACGGATGTTGCATCGAAGCCTGAAGATTTCTCAAATGTTGGTCTCATCTAAGCTTTGATCACTTGTTCAATTTTGCTGCTTCCTGTTCTTAGAGAGTACTACTGCTTTGAGCGAAGTCAGTACAATCGTGGTGGCATTGTGGCTTCACTAAGGGCAAATCGTGTCTGACAAATTTGGTGGCCTTCTACATCGGGGTTACAGCATTGGTGGATAAGGGAAGAGCAATTGACGTCATCTACCTGGACTTGTCCAAAGCATTTGACACTGTCCTGCACAACATCCTTGTCTCTAAATTGGAGAGACATGGATTTGACAGATGGACCACTTGCTGCATAAGGAATTGGCTGGATGGTCGCACTCAAAGAGTTGTGGTCAACGACTCGATGTCCAAGTGGAGAGCAGTGACAAATGGTGTTCCTCGGGGTCGGTATTGGGACCAGCGCTGTTTAACGTCTTTGTTGGTGACATGAACAGTGGGATTGAGTGCACCCTCGGCAAGTCTACCGACGACACCAAGCTGTGTGGTGCAGTCGACACGCTGGAGGGAAGGGATGCCATCCAGAGGGACCTTGACAGGCTTGAGGAATGGGCCCGTGTGAACCTCATGAATTTCAACAAGGCCAAGTGCAAGGTCCTGCACGTGGATCCGGGCAATCCCAAGCACAAAGACAGGCTAGGCAATGGGTGGATTGAGAGCAGCCCTGCTGAGAAGGACTTGGGGGTGTTGGATGTTGAGAAGCTCAACGTGACCCAGCAATGTGCGCTTGCAGCCCAGAAAGCCAACCACATCCTGGGCTGCATCGAAAGAAGCATGACCAGCAGGTCAAGGGAGGTGATTCTCCTCCTCTACTCCACTTTCATAAGACCCCAGCTGGAATACTGCGTTCAGCTCTGGGGCCCCCAACATAAGAAGGACATGGACCTGTTGGAGCGAGTCCAGAGGAGGGCCACGAAGATGGTCAGAGGGCTGGAGCACCTCTCCTATGAAGACAGGCTGAGGGAGTTGGGGTTGTTCAGCCTGGAGAAGACAAGGCTCCGGGGAGACCTTACAGCAGCCTTCCAGTACCTAAAGGGGGCCCACAAGAAAGCTGGAGAGGGACTTTTTACAAGGGCATGTAGTGACAGGACAAGGGGTAATGGCTTTAAACTGGAAGAGGGTAGATTTAGATGAGATGTCAGGAAGAAGTTCTTCACTGTGAGGGTGGTGAGGCACTGGCACAGGTTGCCCAGAGAGGTTGTGGCTGCCCCCTCCCTGGAAGTGTTCAAGGCCAGGTTGGATGGGGCTTTGAGCAACCTGGTCTAGTGGAAGGTGTCCCTGCCCATGGCAGGGGGGTTGGAACTAGAAGACCTTTAACGTCCCTTCCAAGCCAAACCATTCTATGATTCTATGATTGTAAGGTGGTGATAGCTGAGGTTATGACAGGCCTTAGTCCAAGGAATTATCCTCATCTTTCAACTTCATCTGTCATGATGAATCAGCTGCATCTGACATGGGAAGAGACATCAATGGCTGGAGGTACAATGGGTGCTCTTCACACTTCTGGCCACGTTCCAAGGTGCTGCTCACAGGTGTGCAGGGAGGCTCAGGGTGAAGGAGAAGCAGGGAGCAGACAGGCTTATTGTTGAGTCAGGTGACACAGTCAGTGACAAGAGACAAATAAAGGATGTTTGTGTATCGTGTCATAAAGCCCCAAGACAGAGAATGATGTTGGTAATAAAGTATTTCATCCTAAGGACTCTCCAGAGAGATTTTCAGTAATACCAGTAATTGAAGAAGACATCTCGTCTTGCGAGACAGTAAAAGGCAGAGGCAGATTTATGTTTTAAGAACTATACTGATGGGCATACTAAATATACACAAAGCAGCCGTATGCCCATATTCATAAGCATTCATATGTACATGGGCCTGGTCTTTGAGGGGAGGCCATTCTGTGGTCAAACTTGCTTTGGGCTTCCCAGTACTAGGAGCTACTTGGTACTTTTCCAGCTCCAGGTATAAAACAGAGGTCAAAGACAGGGTCTTTTGTGCCAAGTAACCTTAAGTCCTTTAGAAGGAGCATTTCAGAAATGTGCAAACAGGCAAGAATTATAGCACCCAAGATTATAGTAACCTTTTCTTACGCGTTTTGTAATACATCTCCAGCACTGCTCTGAGCTCAGAGGGCTGCAGTATTGCTGGGGGCTTTACACCCCCACGAAGCCTTGCTTACAGCAAGGAATCCATGCAAGGTCCTCCACAGTGCATCCCAGCTGAGACCCCCCTATGCCTGTCTGCTCTGTGCACAGAGCACGAGAAACCAGATGTGAAAGAGAATGAAACAGATGATGCCAATACTTTTGCTTTGTGTAGTGAAAGGCCAATTAAGATATCAACTTATCAGAGGGGTTTCAACAAAAGGTGTAATTAATGATAGCTAAGTCAGGGAATTCATTGTTTCAACAATGTGCATAATACTATTGTTTTACGGAGGTATTCTAAGCTGTCTAATAAATAACTCATATTGTGAAAACCCTTCTGGTGCTATACATTTCAGATGACAAGTTCAGTTTTGTATTTAAGGTATGAGAGAGTTATTTAAAAGTAATTTTTAAGGTAGTAGAACAATTAGTTTTTCCTAGAATATGTGTTGTATAGAGAAACGGAGTCAATTTTACTGTTTCCCACGGAAGTTTTCTATGTTTTCAAATGTAATGACTTCAGTAGAATGAATCTGGCCTTAAGCAAGGATAAGCAAGATCGCAATCTGTCCCTGGTTTCAATAGATTAGATATTATCAAATAAATGTCATTTTTGTAAGCAGAAAGAGCTTTTTCAAAGTTATAGAATGTTTGTCTATTATTTTGAAATATAATAAGCTTTGAAAACCAAAATGATCCCAGCTAGAAAAATCTCCAAATTTATAACCAAATTAATTTTTACTTTGGAGTGTTATTAGATTTGAAGTTATAAAAGAATTTGAAAGAGGATATTCCCCCTTACCTTCACATGTAATTCCATCACCGCTGTATCCAGTGGGACAAGGCCCACATTTAAATCCTCCATCTTCAGCCGGCTCGCACTGCACACCAGTAAAGCACGGCATATTAGCACAAATGACTTTCTGATGCATCCTGCTGCTGGTTTTTGGCAGTTCCACATGATCCATCGCTGTGTTGTATGCCTTTCTGGCTGCTGTGGTCTGTGCTGGAAGCCTTGCTTGGGGAGCAGACCCTGCTGGGACGCTAGCACTCCGGGGAGCTGTATCAAGGGAAGAATCTATTAAATGGAAGGGGGAGGTGAGGCATGTTGCCAAAGGAGATGCTCTCTGCTGCTCTATTGGGAAATCTTGGGATGGTTTAGTCTTCAAGACTGCGACTCGACCGGGCCATTTCCTTGGAGAATAGCCGTGCTTGGAACGAGTTTGCTGAACAGCATGTGGCCTTGCAAAGAATGAACTTGCATTTGTGTTGCGATGAGAAGGAACAGTCCGTGTTGTACCTGGTTTGTGTTGTTTATAATGGAGAGGGGTATGGGGTGTCACACTGACAGTTGTGGCTCTGCGGTCTGGCTCCTCATGCAGAAGGAAAGTATGTGCATCACTTCTCTTTTCAACAAAAGATTGTTTCTCAGGTGCTGTGGACTCCATATCAGGTTTTTTTGCTGATGATATGTGAGCTTGGGAAGTCTTCCTTTTCATTGTAAGGGTTGGAGTGTTAATGACTGTGGAGTTTCTTTCCAAAAGGTAAATAGTTTCTTGTCTTGGAATTTGGGTTTGGGAAAGAAGGGAATATACGTTTCTTGATGTCTTTAAAATGTTTTCTTGGTGAGAGCCTCTAGCATCTTCAATATTTCTTCCAGCAAAATCCACATGGCTTTGGGGAGATCTTGAAACTAAGGCAGAAGGAAGATACATATTAGCCATATTTACTGGTCTAGAGTTTAAAGGAACTGCAGTGAACACTTAGCTTCTGAGCAAACAAGAGAACATAAATTCTAGAAGTAAAAGAGTTCACCTATCATATATGCTAAGGGCATGTTTGTGCTGGCTGGCATAGAAATGATATGGTGTTATCTGCTATGGGTAACACCAGCAGTGGATGCACAGGGAACTGCAATACTGACACTTACAGGGTGGCAGTTCATGAACTAGATGAAATATATTTATGCCGGCTTAACATTGAGCCTAAAGTAGTAAGTCTCAGTGAAGGTCAGGCATTATTCTTTGAGGTGCAGCACTGGGCTTACAGGGGTTAAACTGCAGCCAGGCAAAAACACATGCCATGCTGGTTTACTGATTTTGGCTTACGCTAGTCCATGAGGTTTTGGCACTGTGCACCTTTCCGTGATGCACCCTACAGTTCTTGACCACCTGAGCTAATATTTGTTTCTTATTAACTGCCTACATTGCAATAGTGTGCTGGGAAATGTTCTGCTAGACAGTACATAACGCAGAGACTTTCCATTCAAGCTCTTGCAGTCTAGGTGTAAGACAAGACATTGCAGTTTGGGACAGATAGATATCAGAGATGGAGACATAAACAATGTTAAGAAGGTCCTTGGCAAGATCGTGTCCTAGGGAGACTCTAGTCCCATCACACCAGTGTATAACTATGTAATGCCTTTGTAGTCCTTATGGCAAAGGAAAGTTTTAGGAAAGCATTTAAAGGAGACAAATGGAAAAGCTTTGTTAATGCTGTGTACAGCTCCCTCCAGACGTGAGGGGCAGCATGTAAGAGAGACTGCTGGTTTGTAACTGTCACCCACTTGTTACAAAGCCAGCCACCTTTTCAGCTGTGTAAGGAGGGATGATAGATGGGGAGAGGGTAGTCTGTGAAGGGCCTTGAAAGTGGAGACGAGTAGTTTGAATCAATACTTTCAGGAAGATTAATGGCCATCTGCTGACTCTAATGAATGGAAGAAGCTATTTTTAACCGGTTCTGGCATACTCACTCCATAGGAAACGGAATATATTGGATCCTGAACAAAAAAACCCTCACTTGGTTCTAGGGTTAACCCCATGCAGGATGTACCTCTTCCTTTTAAATATAAATATTAATCACTTTCTTAAAACTCCTATTGATATAGAAATTAGCCATAGTTAGCCAGGAAAGAGATTAAGATGCTTGGCAAAGATCAAAATGAAAGTTAACGCATTGACTAGATCAAAGCAAATCCTGGCATCCAAAGCTGTGTTTATTTGGCTGACAAACAGTGTCATTCTGCTGGTGGCTGATGAGTTTTTATTGCCCTGAAGCATAATGTTTTGGAGTTTTACAATGGTACTGGATCAAGCTATGGACATCAGTAGGTAAATACACGGTATTTAGTAAAGCAGTAGGTAAATACATGGATTTTACTGTCCAAAGTAAGGCTGATGAATGATGAGGTACACAGAATGGAAGAAAAGAGATGGTGAAGCAGGGAGAACATCAGCAAAAAGAGCATGAGAGGATAGAAGTCAAAGGATATTTAAAAATGAATGAGAGAAAGATGAAAGAAATATCCCCATAGAAAATTATCAGTAATAGATGATCATTACCGCCTTTAGAAAATTCGATTCAGGGACCAGAAATCAACAGGAATGACAGTGAAGGGCTGAATGACCTCTCTGACAAATTTCCAAAATGATCCCTGATTATAGCTTCGAGCTTCTTCCACTGTGTCATAATTAAGTGGGTTTTCCTCCTAACTAAATGTTAGTAATGTCCTGGTTTCGGCTGGGATAGAGTTAATTTTCTTCTTAGTAGCTGGTATAGTGCTGTGTTTTGGATTTAGTAGGAAAAGAATGTTGATAACACACTGATGCTTTTAGTTGTTGCTAAGTAGTGTTTATACTAAGCCAAGGATTTTTCAGCTTCTCATGCCCAGCCAGCAAGAAGGCTGGAGGGGCACAAGAAGCTGGGAGGCGACACAGCCAGGACAGCTGACCCAAACTGGCCAAAGGGATATTCCATACCATATGACGTCATGCCCAGTATATAAACTGGGGGGAGTCAGCCGGGAGGGGTGGATCGCTGCTCGGGAACTAACTGGGCATCGGTCAGCGAGTGGTGAGCAATTGCATTGTGCATCACTTGTTTTGTATATTCTAATTCTTTTAGTATTACTATTGTCTTATTATTATCATTATTTTTCCTTCCTTCCTGTCCTATTAAACTGTCTTTAACTCAACCCATGAAGTTTTTTTTTTCTACTCTCTCCCCCATCCCACTGGGTGGGGGGAATGAGCGAACGGCTGCGTGGTGCTTAGTTGCTGGCTAAGTAACTAGTAACTAGTTACTTAGTTGTGACAAGTGACAAGTAACTAGTAAGGGGATCAGACTGACTACCTGAGAAAGGGAAAGCTTTTATTTCTTTATCAGATGATATAGGTGATATGCCCATCCTGCAAATAAGCTTCAGCCTTCCCTGTAAAGGGGAGCATACTGTTGGAGTGTATCTATGATAATGCAATTTTTACATCTCAAAAAATACTACCAATGAAGAGTAGTGGTACATTTTGGTTGGTTCTTCATTATGATATATACTAATCAAGGCCCCTCATCCACTCTGTAGAGGCCACTAAACTTCATAAGATGTTGGTGTCATTCAAATGTGGCGACTAGAGTGTCCTCTCAGCTTTCATTATTTCAGATTTTTACTTATAGTGATATGGTACAATTTAGTTAATGATTAGAATACGATAGATTTTTTCTGGAATACCTGGAAATTTCTTTCTACAGTCTTCCAGATATCTAAAGAAGCTAAACCAAAGAAGTATACCAAAAGATTGCAGACTCAGTTGTCTGCAGTCAACAGCTTTCTCAAATCCTGTATTACTTCAATTTATTTTCCTTGCAGTCGATCAATATCTTCAAATGTATAACCCATTATCAATGCAGCACTGTGATTGCATGAATCTGGTTTTCTCTGTGATGCCACTGTATGATTACATATCGGACTGGATGAAAATAACAAAAAAATGACAAGGCAAAGTGCTCAAGGTTATGTGATGGTACAAAAAACACATTTTCACTACCTGTCAGTATTTCTGCCTATACTCACAGGGAAACATGCAGCAGTGGAAAGGCTGAGTTTATTTTTCACAGAGGTAGACAACAGACCAAGAACCTGCTGTTTTGCTCCAGCTGTGCATGGCAGGTGCTCCATTTGTATCAGTGGAGTTACATTGCTGTAAGCACAGCGTAATGCCGGGATGGATCAGTCCCCAAGAAGATAGATTCCTCTCTTGTCCCCCTGTCTGGGGAAGATTAGAACCAGGGTGACAGAGGGCAAATTTCCGAGACAGAAGTTTAACATCCCTCATCCAACTCAACACCAGGACACTTTCCATCTATGTGGTGCAGGAGTTCCCTCACATGAGAACCCCCCAGCCTTTGGTTCACCCGGTGTTTCAGATGTTTTGTGCACTCGCACTGAGCTCATAAATCAGAATCATCATAACCAGCCTCTGGTTCATGCTTGCCAGTGCCATTACGGCATTGTTAAGGCACAGCAAATTCTGATTTCTTCTCTCACTTGAATTGCATTTTATAGTGAACTACTAGATATCTGTAGTTGAAGAGGATTGTGTTCATTTTGAAGGTAATAAAATGACTATATAAGCTAGCGAAAACAGCAGTTCACAAACAGAGAAGACACTCGACAGTGTCTTAAACCCGGAGTGAGATATCAACACTCTGAAACACAGAAATCTAATAAATTTTCTCTCTTCTGAGTTTCTGGTAATTTTTTTGCATTTACAAGCTTTCAGAAAAAGGCCACATCTGGATTTCAATTAAGAGAAATCCCATCCCCTTCTGACCCAACCATTTCTGTTCCCAGAGAAGCAGCACACATTTCATACTCTGCCTGGAACAGGGTGGACCAGGCTGGTTACCATATTCCTCTGTGCCATTCACCTAAGTCTTTGCTGGTCTTAGACTTCCTCCACACCTTTCTTCCCAAGCCCTGTGCCTTGGAGACAGCCCCATCCTGGCCTACAACTAGCAGCTGACACTTCAAACACTTGTTTAAGCTTCTTGTAGACATGAGTATTTGTTACCTTTTCATTGCCATACTTCTCTTTGCAGCTGAGTTAGTTAGAAACTTACATTTTGTTTTTTAAAAGTAGGTATAACTTTTTTATATAATGGCATGAGGGAGACACCTTAAGCATCGCCATGTAATCTCAAGTGCTGCTCTCTCCTTTAATCTAATAAAATGCCCCAAACCAGTCTACTCTTCAGATGGAGACTGGCTCCTTCTCCTTAGCAAGATCATTTGGCTGTGGTCTCTTCTGCCTGTCAGTTCAGAAGATTATGGGCACCTTTAATTCTGATCAGGTGACAACTATTTCAGAATTCTGTGAAGAGTTTAAGAATTCATTATTAACACAATTTAATAAATTTACAATTTGTGTAGTTTTAGAGCTATTAACATTTAGTAGTACATGCTGTCTAGCACATTTCTCATTCAGAAGAATGTCGTCAGAGAAATGCTCTTCTGACATATTACACTATGTGGGTCATCATTTAAAATTTGAAACATCTACCAGCACATAAATCTTATTTAAAATGTCAAGAGAGAATAGAAAAATTACACTGGTCTAAGAAGTCTTGTTACCAGAGTATTAAGGATTATCCCATTTCTCTATCTCTACTTTTCCACATTAATATTTTTTTCTGTATTTACTTGGTGAGAAAGGGGAAACAGAGCAGCTGTCAATAGGAAGCTCTAGGGAAATTCTGTTTTTCCATTAATACTTAATCTGCTGTTTTATTTGATTAAGTTCTGGCATAACTTTCTTCTCCAGTCAGAGTGTGTTTAATTCCTAAATCTTCTGTATAGCCATCCAAGCATACCCTAATGTCTTCCCTCTCCCAAATATTTAGAAATATAGCTTTGATTCTCCCTTCCTTCCTCTTTAGCATCCAGAATTTCTCCACATTCAGATGCTGGTTGGACTTCCCAGTCACCCGTGTTCCTTCTCTTACAATCACAAGCAGTAACTCCCAGAATAAATTCCTCAGCTCCTTTAAGTGAGGTACAGCTTCGACTTCCCAAGTTTTACAAAGGGTGTACTTCCAGGATTATTTTTGTAGCAACAAAAGCATTTTAAAGACTCATTGAGATTGCGATATTATTATAAATTTAGATAGGAGCTTAAGTTAGAGTTCATGATCCTTTACCTGTTTTTTATGTCAAAAACTGAAGAGTCAAATGTGTTGTAAAAGAGTTTAGGAACACACAACACACTGGAAGTAGGCACAGGCAAAAGTTAATCCCCACTTTGAAAAATGTGGAAATAGAGGATATGAGTAATAACTTTTATATTAGAGGTGCCCAGATCTGGAATTCGCAAATCAGAAAGCGATGTGGAGCTGCGTGCGAGCCACTAGCTGTGCATAGGCAGACAGACCAAACCAGCCAGGCTATTTAGCTTGTGCTGGGCTGACAGAGCAAGACAGCTTGTGGACCTAGCGTGCCTTACATCCAGACGGGTCAGCACATGAGCAAAGCAGTCGCGTGACTCTGTATCCATCTGTACAGGCACATTCACTCTTAGTAAAATTTGTGCTCTCAAACCACCACTTCTGTGATGGGTAAATTTACTCACTTGTTGCTTTAATGATGAAATTAAAAGGTGAACATCTAGTTCACCGTCCCTGAGCTATGTTTCAGGCTGATAGAAAATGAGATTGTGCTGCTGATGTTGCTACCTGGTGAGCAATTTTCTTCCCCTTCACCTACCAAAATCATGAGCAATAGGGAATATTCTATGGAGTCTGCATCACTCAGCCACTTCTGATTAGAACTATTCCTCTGCTTCAGACTCTTTTGTTTGTCAAACGTGGCTGCAGCTGCACATACACAGTTCTGTAACACCATTCATAATTTGCAATGCAAATTTGTTTTGTGTGTATGAAATACAAAATTATTCTGCTCTAACACAATGCTTTATGCGGAGGAGAAAACCTGGGATCTTCAGCCAGCTCACCCACTAAACTTTGTTTATGAATCTCCCTGTATTCAGAGTAAATGATTCCCACAAATGGAATGGGGTCTAGACTTTGCCATCGAGGAGGTCCTTTTCCAGTTCTGGGATGTTGAAATCCTATGAGTATATGAGAAAATATTACCTCAAGAAGAGATAGTGTGTTTGCTTATGTCGCATTAAAAGTCTTTTGGTTTTGTTTGCATCTTTGTGCAGTTCATTTGCCTCTAGGTTTTCAGAACAATATAATTGACATCTCAATTCATTAACTGATGTATTTAAAGAAAATGGGGGTTCTGAGATGCTTGGTCAGGA
Organism: Gymnogyps californianus; assembly: GCF_018139145.2. Lineage (NCBI taxonomy): Eukaryota > Metazoa > Chordata > Aves > Accipitriformes > Cathartidae > Gymnogyps > Gymnogyps californianus. The sequence goes on from NC_059477.1 coordinate 38,014,428, forward strand.
AGCAAACAGTTCATGAATATAGAAATGATATTACCAACTACATGTCAGAGAACCTTTTCAGTCTTATCTAAGATATATCAAGGAATACATAAAGATAATGCCTTTCATACTCAACAAATACCAAAACAATGCCTTAGAAAGATTTTGCTGAGGTATAGCTCTTTGCTTATACAAAATATTTTTCTATTCATAAAACTTTTTCAACAGAAAGCATTATAATTTAGATATTAAGAGAAACAAAAAACTTAGAGTTGGGGCACTGATACTGCCTTAGTTTATATTCATTTAAGCCAGATTTCTCCATAGACTTTAAATGATCAGCTCCTTTTTAAGTGTCCTGAGTAGATAATAATAGTATCAGGCTATAAGCTGAATTTCTAGAATGACACTCAAGTCTGAAAGTAATGAAACAGTTTTAAATATGAAACTTATCATAATACATGACACTTTCACGTAATATATGTGTATCTGTGTTCCAAGGAGGTATCCATCAGCTTTTGGTTAGGAAGATTCTTGGGACAAGACATCATACGCAGGCAAAGTGCAAGAACAGTGCAAGAAGGTGATGAGCACAATGACAGCTGTACAGAAAAATGTGCCTTTGAGGAAAATAAGGCATTTTGTGCACTTTGTTTGCAGACTCTGTTTGTTGGTTTTTGTTTTTTTTTTTACTTTTGTGATGTTTTCTGTAAGTAAGTTTTCAATAGAAATTTTAATGTCAGGGTCACCAGAGACAGTGTTTTTAAAACTGGTGTGAGAATTACTGATTGCAAAGATATGAGCATGCTCCCCAAACAGGGATTTTTTTTCCATCTATCAATATTTTTCCTTATCAGTATCTTTTTTGGATTGCATAGGGAAATTTATAAACCAGCTATGTTTTCTCAAACAAACAATGTTTTCTCAAACATCTCTCCTACCTTCCAGTTTATTTCAAGATTTAATTGAAAAGTTCTCTCCTAGGGGTTGGAAAAACTCAGCATGTTTGAAGTGCTCTCACCCCTTGCACAGGAGCCTTGCTCCTCTTGCTCCTTTGTTACTAGATCTCTTTCCATGCTCTTTACATTCCTTGGGTCTAACCCATTCTCTGCTGCAGTTTTTAGAAGTGCTCTTCCTGTGCTTTTCTCTGAATATCCAGCTAACAAAACAGGAGGCGGAGGAGAAGTGTGGTTGTGTTTCAAAACACCATGGATCACCCACTTAACCCCCTCGTAACTGTTTTATCGTCCTTTCTTTCATTATCCATTGTCCATCTTTCAGGTCTGAACTTTTACCTCTCCTCTTTGTGTTCTACCTTAACTATTTGAGTCTGCAACTGTACTATTTCAGCAGCTACAAAGACAGTATTAAGATAGAGTTCATAAAACCAAATTATATTTTCTATTCAGGAATTGGCAGTATATTTTACTTCTCAGCACTGCGAGAGATGGAAAAATTAATAGAAACTGTGTTCTTATCTGATGATGCCTTGTGGGCCTTCAGACTCTCTCATGGCTTGAACAGGTTGATAGATATATACAAAATAGGCTAAATCAAGACAGATTGTCTCTGAAGCATCCCTGTCTAATTCTCTGAAATATCTATGTAGAATCCTTTAGAACTGTAATAATAGATTATAAAGAAAGTTCATAACATTTCTTCAAAACAAAATCCATAATATTTCATCAAAGAAAAAATAGCTTAAATTTGAATATTTTACTGAAATTCTCCTTTTATTCGATTCAAGAAGTAAATGGTCTAAAACTGTAATTATGTTGTTTTGGGCTGTAAACACATAAAAATCAGTTACTTTACATATGAAAGCCAAGAAACAGTCTGAACTATGCCTTGGTAGAGACCAGTAATGAATCTATTTTAATGCCATATAAGCACATATAAATACCCTCAGTGAAATCATGCTTTTATGGAATTCTCCACAATTTCAACTGATTAGGCTGACAGCTACCTATAGTTTCTTTTTAATACAGAAAACAAAAAGGAAGGAATTTCAATAATAATTTTCAGATGGTATGTCACAAAAGTTCTTAGTCAGTTCTGCTAATTTATATGTAGTTTAACCAAATGGGTTTTTCACTGTTGCCAACAGGTTAGCAATGATGAACAGTGTGTCCATTTAGCTGTGCATAAAGACTAGGAACAATATGCATTGAATTCAGGTTGCAGTTTAGAAGAGGGATCGGCATCCCTAAGTCCAAGCTAAGCAGCATTAGTGCAGAATTCAAAGCTTATCTTCCATCTGAACAGCATATGCTGTTAATGCAATAGTTTCTGAAGTACGGTTATTTAGCAATAGCTCACTGGTAACGTAGGTGTCATCAGCTCTTGACAAAACTTACTTCTGCCCTTTGAATTCTATGGTGGCATGTTGGGGACAGTCGTATCGTGAGACTTGCCTTTATAACGTTTGTAGTTTTCTCTTTGAAAGCGTATTAAGAAAAGTGTATTTTGAAAGCAAGTAGAGACATTTGATAGTGGCACTTCAGCTAGCAAGAGTGTTGTGTTTAATCTTTTCCTCTTTTAGGCTCTGAGGATCTATTATGGAAATTATTGTTTTTAATGGAGCAAGAATTTTGAAGCAAGCCGAGGTCACTTAGAGATTCAACACTGTGACATAAATAGCTGTGAAGAAGATAACAGGTCCCATTATTTTTGCATTCAAACAAATATAAAGGGGAAGTTATGAACTGGCCAGAGGCGTTTGGGGGAGAAGGAAGAAGAAAGCTTAAGGACTACCTTTCCTGTGAAGTATTACATTAGCTTAAGAAGAATTTAAAATTTCATAAACCAATAGCTTGATTCAAATCTGAGATTCTTAAGAAAATATTCTATAAGTACTGTAAGCAGCATGTGTTAACATGGAGAAACTCTTAGCGAGAACTGTTATTTTTTAGTAATATAAAAGATTTATCAGCTGTTCCACCACTTATAGACCAGAGAGCTCTGGGGATGCTCTCCAGTGTGAGGTTCTACCTCCCTGTGTCCTATAGAAATTAAAACAAAACAAAACAAAAATCTTTTGTATTTTTATCATAATATATGATACAAATTTTCTTTGAGAAATCAAATGTTGGACCAGATGATCTTTCAAGGTCCCTTCCAACCTGGGCTATTCTATGATTCTATGAAATTCTTAATCTAATAAATTATCAGCATGAGAGATTATTTTCTCCTGCATCCCAGAGCATCAGTTGTCTTGTGTTAGCTGTAGGCTGTTGCTGTGTCCCTTCAGAAATGAACTAGCTCTATACATGTGACATGTAATTTTGGGGGCAAAATTCACATGGTTTGGCAGTGAATATCGCCTGATTCTGCAAGCAAGTCCAGTGAAGTGAGTGCCACTACATCTGTAGGTGCCTGTTCATCAATAACAGCAAGATGTCGAGGAACGAGTCCTAAATTTGTCCTGAGCAACGATGAGTCTGTGTATTTCACACCTATTTTTACCCCTCGTGCTGTACTGTGCTTTGCATTGCTTATGAACCCTTTTTCTTCAACTCCTGCTTTGCTTTTGCAGTTAGTGGCAAAACTCTTGTGTTGCTTTAATGGGGCCAGGATATCGGTCGAGTATGAGTTACTTACAGTTTTAAAGGGCTTCTAAGTGCCTTTAACAAAACAGCAATCTTATCAAATTTGTGGAAACAGGGTTGGCTCTCTTTAAAAGCTATGTGCTATTATAGCTAGATGATTAAATGAGCTTGGAAATTTTAAGAGGAGATAATCTTGCTCTCTGTTCTGTCAATGTAAAAAACTACAGGGCCTGTATCCTCCACAGATTATTTGGCGGAGACTGAGTTGTTATTATCACTTAAAAGTCATGATGGCACAGTGATTGCTTAAGCAAGAGGTGGCACATTCTTGGTAGGAGAGAAATGTAATCTGTACTTGATGTTCTGATTGAATGTAAATATTATTCATGGCATATAGCTGAGTCCTCTTCCCTAGTGGTTTTATGGCTTGGGCTTCATTGGACTTCTATTGCTGAGCTACATCATTTCCTAAATATATCATCTGTATTGGAAGCACTTAACAAATTCTGGATTGACAGAGTATATGGATCAGTGAAGCTGGAAACCGTTTATCTTTTAAATTATCTAAACATATTCTTCCCACCGTGCCTACTTTAGTTGTTATGTTTGGGTCATAGCATATACCATACAGGCCTCTGCTGATATTTTTCTGAAAATACTTAATATTTTATTACGTATCCCTAAGGAGGAGAAAGCCATCAGAAAAGTTCTCAGACTCCCTTTCTATCTTGACAAGTACAGGAGTGGATTTTCAGTGGCAATTACATACTTAGAGGGCAGGAAAGGGTCACAGCCTATGTCCAAAATGTGAGGCTGATCTTGGCCTCAGACAAAGATTACTGGTGTACCGTTTGCAAAACTGTGCCTTTCATGAGTCCAAATTTATATGGAATGTCTTTGCGTGGCATTTCTAACCCCACTTCAGTTGCCATTTCATCACGTATCCCTTGAAGGAGACATCATTACATCATAACTGGTCAGTCTGAAAAAAATGTATATTTTGTCCCGAAATAGGCAGACGAGAAACACTGAAACATAGTTTACAAAAGCGATTGACAACTTCCACCATAAATTCCAAAGATGAATTGTGGACAGAGTTTCAGTGGCCTGAGTCAGAGCTAGGAGCTGGAAGCCATGGCATTGAGATGCAATGCTTCCTGGTTTTGGAGCCCACAAGAATAACTGAGAGCTATTACCACACAGAGGCAAATCAGAGTATTATTTACTATTTATTTGGTATTTCTGTTATGCCTTCTTTGCAAGGATCTCAGACAACTTCACAGCTAATGCCTGCAGCATCAAAATATTCCTGCCTTCAAGGAAGCCTTGTAACTCATTGCATAAACCTGTCAAGACTGGTTAGTTACTCATTGCAAAGCACCCTCTGAATGCTGAAAAGTGTATGCATTTTATCTACACCTATTGGTACATACAGACTTCGTATTTAAAAGTTCTCTGTGTGATGTGCCTACCTTAACAGGTTTTAAGATGTGTCTTCCAGGAACAGTGCTCGGCTCACTCCGTTAGGGTAATGCTATTCATTTAATGGAATCACTTATGATTTACACTGGTGTAAGTGAGACTGGAATCTGGGCCTTGATCTTTTTAATGCAAATTCATCAATTCTATTAGATAAGAGATGAAGGGAGTCCATTATGTTCTTCAGTCATCTCTTGAAGCAAAATCAGTTGATTGGTTCCAGGCAGTAAGAGGTCCCTACTCCTGCAGTTAGTTCCAGAGATGAAACCTTGGGTTGGTGACCAAAGCTCTTACTGGAGTTATTTATTTTTCATGGACAGTGATCAATGATGAGTGCTAATAATGACAGCAGTGATTTCAAAGTTAAAAGTTAAGAATGTAAAACTTAAGACTAATATGTTCCTCTGGTGTTAGACTGAGCACTGTGTTTAAACACACACATTCTTTTAATTCAAAACATTTTATTCTCCTTTTAAACCCACACCTTGATGTTAATCTGACAGTGGTGCAAATGAGAAGGTCACAGAGGTCTCTCTGATGTAAAATCAAAGTGAATTCAGAAGCCTGGTGCAGACACTGGAATAGTGTAAAACATAGAGTACGTAAACATAACAAATAGCTGGCACATACAAAAGTATATCAAGTGCGAAATGTCTACAATACTGCAAATTAACTGCTATGGCAGGAGAGCTAGCAGTGGTGTCCAGAATGGAAAAGCAGAACTCGATTACAGAGATCATAAAATAATCCTCTCCCTTGATCTTCGGCTCCCTAAACCAGGAGAGGCAGAAAGAGCTGCCTCTGAACAAACAATCTTTTATTGGTGATGGATGTGGCACTGCTTTGTCCAGTAAAATTGCTGATTTACTAATAGGAAAAAAATAAATCTTTTGTGATGACACCAACCTCTCTAACCTGCTAAAGAAAGTGCAAACAGATGGGTATCTCTGTGACTGTGAGTGATGAAACCAGTCTAGAGAAATACCAGTAGCGTCTGACGAGAACTAATATTGCAACATGCAGTAACATCACCAGCATCCCCCATTAGGATATATTCATTTTCTTTGTGTCAAGAATATGACCAATGATACTGCATGGTTTGATTTAATAGATCTACCTCTTCTAACAAAAGGTATTTTATACAAATGTGAAATGTGCTCAGGGAAGCCTGGACAGATTTAAATTCCTTAGACTTTCCTCTTTATTGCAATGCCAGCAAAATTAAGGGACTTTTGATCCTACTAGTAAATTTTTAAAAAAAATGTAGGATACCTGCTTTATGGATTTTGAAGGGAGAGAAATAGTTTTTTGGTTTTGATATGAGAATGTGTTTTTAAAAATAATAATTTCCTTTTATACATGAAACTCTTTATTGGCTTTGATACTGGTGATGTTTTTCCTTAAGACTAATCTGATGTACTTCAAGAACAATTGCAACCAAGTCTGGTTGATTTAAACTGGTATACAAGCCAGGTAAAACACATAAGTGAGAACAGAAGGAGGCCCTGCATTGTTGGCAGAGCAGGTAAATACAGCTCAGAAACTTATTTGTGGAGTTACATAGTTTGCAGTAAGTCAAGTACATCAAAAGATTAATACCTATCACATATCAATGCTGAGGGAATGGTACTTGGTTGATTATAAATCAAAATTGAAGGACTTTTGGGTGCAGCTCATCAAACACTGACTTAGGAAACAATTTTCTTCTGCATATTTTTTCTCCTCAGTAGTCTACAAAGGCAGTTGGGTAATTTTTGCGGCTTCTGTATGAAAAAATACTTATCCTTTAATCCTTAAATCACAACAATTGAGCATAACTTCATGTCAAAAGCAGCCAATAAAAGTACAAAATAGGGATTAGCAAGAGTATTTTTATATTAAAATTACTAGAGTTGGAAAGAAGTGGCACATAATCTCAGTACCTTCACAAGGACTGTAGCAAGCTGAAGAGGATTTGTTCTGTTTCATTTGAAGACTGATAGCATAAGTTACAAGGGAGAGAAGCTATTATACTAACAGGGAGGATTTCATAGTAATCATAATCCATAACTGTACACAAATTTAATTGAAAGTTCATTCTTTTTTGTCTGATATCTTTTAATCATCAATGCTGTACGATACTTCTGCTTCAACTAGCAAAGCACATGGGAAAGGAAGTTAAACCGATCATTTTGGTCATAAATTAGGACACTCGTACAGCTGCAGCAATTGCTTTCATTTCTAAATATTAAAACAAATGACTACTCTCGTTTAACCTTGAGGCACAAGATTCTCATCATTTATATTGTGATATAATTCACATGAGTGAATAAAAGGTTCTGATGGAACGAAAAATAATTCCTCTTCATTCTCTCCCCAAAGTGCTCAAGCTGGTTGGATGGCCACATTTGCAGCATGAAGTCCTGGACTTGGTTTGCATATTCGAGAGGAAAAAGAAAAACAACCCCCCAGCCACTGATATACAGCTCACTTTTGAAAGAAGCATGTATTCGTTTCAGATCCTGATACTTGGGATATTTCTTCAATCTTGCCTGGAGTTGTGTATGACAGGTATGCATCACAGTAAATGGCAACTACTGTCTACGCTTCCCTTTTTAGAACATACACAAATTTATTGGTTAATGTTTATATAAGCACGATGTAAATGTGTCTGATTTACTGTATCAATACCTACAGCTGTAGACTATCTGTTCTACTCAAGAGCATTTAAATGACCTTTGGGGTGTACAACGTATATCCCATTATCCCATTAACGACAAGGTGCAGCTTTGGGCAATAACAGAAATGTTAGTTTATTTATATGCACAATGATTCTTTTTTTTTTTGCTCAACTGCTTTTACAGCTTCACCAAGTTATAGAAGAGTCAATAGCTGACTTAGTGACTCTGACAAAGTAATACTTTGCACATACTTATCGCTAGAGAAAGAAAAATGCTGGGTTTATTTTTGTGACCTTTAGATTCAGAGAACTGGCTAAAATCAATTTATAGTTCAAAGAGATTGGATGATACCTCCACTAAGCAGTAAAATTGCTTCCGCTTTGATAGTGTGCATTAAAATATAACACCAAGGTAACAGTCATTGATTTGGATACAGAATGGGGAGTGAAGGTGGGTTTGTCAAGTGTGGGAGGTTGGGGAACAATGTGACAGGTTTCAAGCCAGTCTGTCTTCAATACTTAAGAAAAAGGTTTCAAAGAAGACCAAGGAATCTGACCTAGTGTTGTGGTTTGACCCCAGCCAGCAACTAAGCACCACGGAGCTGTGCCCTCCTCCTTCCCCCCTCCCAGTGGGATGGGGAGGAGGATCGGGGAAAAAAAAGTAAAACTCATGAGTTGAGATAAGAACAGTTTAATAACCAAAATAAAATAAAATATAATACTAACTAATAATGATAAAAATATAATAATAATAATAATAATAATAGTAATGAAAAGGAATATAACAAAAAAGAGATAAATAAAACCCAAGAAAAGACAAGTGATGCACAATGCAATTGCTCGCCAACCGATGCCTGAGCAGCGATCCGCCCCTCCCAGCCAACTCCCCCCTGTTTATATACTGGGCATGACGTTCTATGGTATGGAATATCCCTTTGGCTAGTTCGGGTCAGCTGTCCTGGCCATGCTCCCTCCCAGCTTCTTGTGCACCTGCTTGCTGGCAGAGCATGGGAAACTGAAAAATCCTTAACTTAGGATAAGAGCTACTTGGCAACAACTAAAACATCAGCGTGTTATCAACATTATTCTCCCACTAAATCCAAAACACAGCACTGTACCAGCTACTAAGAGGAAAATTAACTCTATCCCAGCCAAAACCAGGACACCTAATAACTACTGTTATTAAGGAATAAACATGAGTTCTCTTGGCAAATCGCTCTGTGCAGTAAAAAGGGGACGACCATCCAGACTGTCCCCGGAGAACCACACATTGAATTATGAGAATTTCATTGAGAGAGCGCAGGATCGGATGACTGATGAGTGGTTGCTATGCTATTGCCACTTTCTGCCTGAGGTCAGGACCCAGCTTTTCTTTTATCACAGCAGAAGACCTCTTCTAATGATCAGTCCTCAGAGATTAATGGGACCAGCTGACTTTCAGAGCTCCCTAAGGAAGATTATTGCTCAGGCTACAAACGATACTATTGAAATGCTTTAATTATCTGTCGCCTTCAGTTGTTGGTATAGCTGTTCTTGCATGACACTTTGTTTATCATCATCTTCACAGGTCACCTTGGAGAACAGATGCCTTGCAGCAAAAGAATTAGGAAAGAAGGAAAGCGGAGTGATACTGGCATGTGTCATGTTCTGATCTTACTGAGGAGGAAACATGTTTTGAAATCCCATGCCAGTGCTGTGGCAGAAATACAGATGTGGTGATTCATACCATCTAGTAAGTCCTGTTGTGAAGAATTCTCCCTACTGGCAAATGAGGTGGTTAATCTATTGAATTTCAACTCATAGAGCCAGATATTCCTGAAATAAGACCTGCTAGCTGCTCATCAGGTAAGAGTGAAAGAAAAAACCTTTAGCGTTTGATTATATAGTACATTGTATTGTAATGCCATACTAGTTCGTATTTTCTTACAGCCTTTGTATGCAAAACCTTTTCAAAATTCTAAAATTTAGAAAGTACCTGGTCGGGGGACTTTGGTACAGATTCGACCATTTCCAAAAAACCCTGCTGGACATCGGCCACAGACGTATCCAATGTAAGGGGGTTTCCGCTCAAAACATAGCACTCCAGGAAAACACGGCCTGTTGGCACAGGTAGTCATATGTGACAGTGGTGCTGCATGGCCTAAAAAAGAAGGGAGTCCAAGCATGTTTAGTTTTAATTTCTCAAATCAAATGCATATATAAAATTACGCAGTGACTGCTTGAGCCCAGCTAAAGCTTTGTAACTGCTTTTATTCTTTTAAAGTCTAATTAATGCAGAATGTTCCCAAACCTTGAGCCAAACATGAGAATGTCCTGTAGGCACAGTGTAACAGAACAGCTGTTTCTCATTAAAGCAAGATTTATTAGTCCTCTAATTACATGTTTTCAAGTTTATTACTCAAAGTTGTTTGGCATTTATCATGGATAATATAGAAACTGTAATTTTCAGCATAAGTGAAAGATTAACTGAGTGAGAAACTGTATTATTCAACATCCTTTCGGTCTTTTATAACTGGAAGGTAATCATCAAACCCTACAGCACATATACTCTACCTTTAAAAATACACTGTCAAGTACATATGTTTCTGATCTAGAAATCATCCTTAATGTGTCAAACCTTGTATGACGGGAGACTACTGTAATTATCTTAGAACTACGTGCAAAATTTAACACTCTGGTAGTATATAATATTTTATCACTTATGATGTCACTGAGTAGCAAGTGTATATGAACTGCCTGTGAAGTATTTAATAGTGTCAAGACAGAGAACAGATGACGAATAAAAACTTAATGATGGTTGTAGATCTTTTTTAATTGTCTCCAGTGAGGTCTCCATCATGATTCTCAAGTATTTTCAGCATTATTCTTGCACCTTACCTACAGCATTATGATGGATACCTGTAAGAGGCAAGTTCTGGTTAGGTGTTGGCTGGCCTGGTACAGATATAAAAAAAGAAGGTGAGAAAAAAATAATCTTTTCTTTTACATATGCCCCTACACAACAGATATGCCCAGTCTCAATTTTTCTGCTCCCTGCTTTCACTAGAAAATCAGCTAAACGTGCAGCACTCATTAGAACAGGGCCAACGTAAGCATCGTGCGGGCGCACACCCACGTTAGAGAGTGCTGTAGTGCTCCACCCCTGGGAAAAGTAACCGCCACCGTCAAGTTCATACTTCGAGTCAATCTTTGCTTATGCTCAAAACTCAGTCTTAATTCAGTGACTGCCCATCAAATAGTGAAATAAAATGTCAGCATCACTTGGCTATGGCAAGCTGGCGTAACCTGTCATTCTTATCATCTTGCTTGCTGTTGATCGCTAAGATTTGGAGTGAATTTGTTCTGTCTCAGAAGCAATGTGATTTCTAGTTAAGCCTGACCACTCTGATTGCTATTGCTGCAATGTCTCCCTTCCACGTAAAATTGTTTAGCAGCAATCCACAGCCTGTTGTATTAAGGGGGTTTTTATTTTTAACTCTATCTTTCAATGATGTATTATAAACAGCTAGTTTACTGTTAAGATGGTAAAACATATGATTTTTGAATATGTAAACTGCAGCAAACGAAAAAGATTTCATATCCTTGTATACCTACCACGTCTATCACTTATGTTAAAATTCTTAATTACAGGAGAATCCTTTGCCTCTAAGGGTTGCAGCAGCTGCTTAACCTTGGTCTTGTTCAAATCACCTTTGCCATTGCCTTTTTCAATGCTTAAAGCTTTTGTAATGTCAGCAGCAAGCACAGCTGTGAAAAGAAAGCATGGAGACAAGGAAACAAGGTGTTAGAGCTTAGCTGTGATTGATGATAAAAGGCAACAGTAACAACAAATCAGATAACCTGACATAAGTTTATTCTGGAAGCCAACCATCAAGCAAATAAAGGCAAATCAGGTGAGTCAGCTGCTGACACGCAGCAAAACTTCAACACAAATATAGAAAAAAAGACTATGTCCAAACTCACTGAACTTTGCTTATCTCGGAGACGTACTTAATATGCACAGTGATCTTTTATTGAGCTAAGGGCACTAAGGCGGCCCCAGGCCCCCGTGTATTAGACAGCTTTGTTACTTGGATGAAGATGCTACGCTACACGCTGGGACCTGGGCTCTGTCTGATTCCCGCGTCTCCTTGAAAGCTTCTGTCTGAAACTATGTGGTGCATGTTTGTTGGATTTGGTTAGTTCAGCTGCAAAATTTGTACGTGTCAAAATACCTGTACAAAGTATACGTGGATGTAAAGAGGAAAATTGATTGGTGGAGACTCTAAAAAATATTGTTTTCTGCATAATTTTAAGATAATTTCTTGAATTAATTAGGGACTGTAAAGTCTACAAGGATAACGTTGCAAGTTAAACAGCTATTGCCCTGGGTCTCTTGGATATTCTGTAGTCTTAATAAAGCCTGAGACTATGACTCTTCATATATATTAAACAATGCAATGAGCTATAGCCCACTCTAAGAGCTGTAAAGTTAATTCAGTTTTCTCCTCCTTCCTCCCAGAAGCCTTTATACTTGCTTAAGCAAGGGAAGTATGAGTAGGTATGTTAAGTCTGTATATCAGAACCACAAAGAATGATTTCTATCTTATTGTGGGTGGACAAGGAAGCCCTCAGGTTTATTCCTTCTAATAAATGTGCATTTTGGAAGTAGAGAAATCTTTCTGTAATTAAAAAAATGCAAAGGAAGAAATTACTTTTCTGATATATTTTAAAAAGGGCATTACTTTGTATATCCTTCCTTCATTGGTCAAATTAGCTACAAAAATATGTGTTAGTGAAACAGATGCAAAATCTCTTTGAAATAACCAATGTGGCCAAATAATACAGCAAAGAAAACATTCTATACAGACATTTGGCAATCCGATTGAAGGGATATTTGGTAAATCTGGCAAAGGCAGTCCTGCTGGTGCCAGGATCCTGCAGTTACAACTGAGTCTTTTTACATTGGATTTTTTTTTTTTTCCTTTTTGTAGTCAATATGAGGAAAAGTTAATATCTGCACAGTTAATATCTGTATCTTTTGCTTCTTGGATTTCTTTGGCAACACCAACAAACAAACAAACAAATGCAAAACACTTCCAGTGTTGATTTCTCTCCTTCTGGCCATCAAAATGTTATTTTTGGAGAAGATTTACGTGTATACGACTGAAACAAGCAGAGTGTGAGTAGGTCTCATCCCACGCACTGGGAAGGTCTGTCCTGGTTTCAGTTGGGACAGAGTTAACTTTCTTTTTAGTAGCTGGTACAGTGCTGTGTTTTGGATTTAGTGTGAGAATGATGTTGATAACACTCTGATGTTTTAGTTGTTGCTAAGTAGGGCTTATCTTAAGCCAAGGACTTTTCAGTTTCCCATGCTCTGCCAGCAAGCAGGTGGGCAAGGAGCTGGGAGGGAGCACAGCCGGGGCAGCTGACCCCAACTAGCCAAAGGGATATTCCATACCATAGAACGTCATGCGCAGTATATAAACTGGGGGGAGTTGGCTGGGAGGTGTGGATCATGGCTCTGGCATTGGTCAGCGGGTGGTGAGCAATTGCATTGTGCATCACTGGTGGGGTTTTTTTGTTTGTTTTTTTGTTTTTCCCTTCCTCCCCCTCCTTTTTTGTTATATTCCTTTTCATTACTATTATTATTATTATATTTCATTATTACTATTGTTAGTATTATATTTTACTTTAGTTATTAAACTGTTCTTATCTCAACCCACGAGTTTTACTTTTTTTCCCCTCTTTCCTCCTCCTCACCCCACTGGGAGGGGGAAGGGGGAAGCGGCTGCGTGGTGCTTAGTTGCTGACTGGGGTTAAACCACGACAAGGTCTCAGCAGAGCACAAAGTCACTGTAGCCTCCCAACTAAAGAGTCTGTTGCCCCAAAAGCAAATACTGAGCAGGTATAAAGTTGTTCCTGGCCCTTTCTTTCACTAGTTGGGACCTGTGGCATGACTTTACACCAAGCATGAGCTCAGCACCTGTGGACTGCATCCTCTAATGAAAGCACAACTTGGAAAAAGAGGTGCACATGGACCTTCTTCCTCTTACCCTACATCCTGCTTACACAGCTTTCGCCCCAAATAAAAGTAATCCTGGGGGGTGCTCCCCAAGTACTTGTTAGCGGATGGTATATTTAGGAGTGAAATAGTGGAGAACATGAGGAACGTCCTTGGCAAACTATCGAGCTGGCATCTGGAAAGTACTTTTTTGTATGCTACGGTGTTCATTCTAACCAAAATGAAACTAAATTGCAGTGAAAAATAGCAGACACCAATTTGCAATTATCCATATTAATATAACATGACAATAGTCTGCTTTGTACATTTAAAGGTCCGTACTTGAAGCGAGTGGCAAAGTACTCAATTAAGGATAATAGTAGTAGAATTGAACCCATTTTTTTTCCCCCATCTATTAAAATAAATCATGCAAAACACTTACATTTGCAAGTTTTACCATTTCCCTCCATCCCACTGGGGCAAATTCCACATGCATATGATCCAAAGGTATTCATACAAGACACTCCAGGAAAACAGAGACTCTCTTCACATTCATTCCTGTCTTCCTGACAAGTAAGCCCTGTGGCAAAACAAAGGGGAGGTTAATAATCAGGAAAGATTCCCTGTTTATTCCTCAGCTCAAATGTTGAAACAGACTAAGGCTTACTTCTCAGCTGTAAACTCATTACAGGGTACGTCACTCATGTTAGAGCCAAATTCCCCACTGTCTCACTTAAACCTGCTTTTATCACACTGTTTATTACTGTCTTTATTGGCACCAGAAGTGCTGAACTTGAGACTACTGCTCGTAGAAAACTGTGCATGTTAAATAAATCATTTCCCCTGCATTTCATATCTTTGCTGCTGCTTTTGTTGTCTTGTTTATGTGAGGTCTTTGTCATATACTGAAGAAGCCACTGAACGTCACCATTTTGGCTGTAGGATATGAAGAGCCATGTACTGATCTATTGTGCTTTTCATGATGTGAACCTCACATAACTAATAGCTTATTGTGAACCAGCCTGATAGAGTCTGGCTGAAGGTAAACCTTACAAAATGATCAGATCTTTTAAAAAACAATTTTTTAATTTAAAATTAAAATTTGAAGAAAATGTCTCTGAGCCACAGTGCTGGTGTACAGAAGATAAGCTGCTATAGGATCTGAACCCAAAACAATGTGTCTTGACTGTTGCTGATTTTGGAAATAGGGTTTTAAAAATCCCTTGAAGCAATTGATATTCAAATTCACAACTCTGGATGATTTAACGGATACCTATGGGGGAAGGTGACCCAAAAGTTAGAATGACTATCTGAACAGCAAATGATGCAGAGTAATCACATATGTTGTCAAAAACTCCCTCAGGCTTTAGGTGTGCGTGCTGCTGTCTCTGTGCACTTGGGAAAACTTGCTTGGCTGTTGCTGGCTACCAGAATATGCAGCCCTGATAGCAGGTCGTAAACTAGCCCATATCACTGGTATTAAGGCATGCCCTTTGTCCCTCGTAGGAATAGCCAAGGAGATTGGGACACCTTCTGGAGAGTCCAGGTACCTGCTTCAAGACATACCACAAGGTACAGAAAGGCTTGTTTCATATCAGATATGCCAGCTTTATTATGAAAGAAGATCTAAGGATAAAAGAATGTTTCTTTTCTTCAAAAAATAAATTTGTCACAGTGGAATGAACTACAGGATGATAAAAACAGAGGATTATTATTCATCTCCTACAACATCGTCTCTCATTGCTTCAGCATTTCAGATAGCTTCCACTACTCCTTTCAAGTTAAAATAGCATCTCCATGTAAAAAACTCAAATTGAAGTCTCTGTTGATGGAGCTGCCTAAAAAAGCTTGTGACATCACCTTCTCATGCCTGCTTTGTCTTGCAGAGAAAAAAGAACAGCAACGCAAAAGCCATGTCCCTCTTCTGGTGCCATCTCAGGCTAAGTTGTTCTGGTTTTGCATGCTTCTTGCTTCTTTCATTTAAGTTGGACATCACATAGTGTTGCAGGGCTTAACTTACTTTTTTTCCTCCCTTGTTACAATTTGGGTTACTATTTCTATTGTATAATTTAATTAGCACATTCGTAGCATCAGGCTGCTTTTCTCTGATACTGCTTTCTGATGACGCATTGGGAAATTATTAGACATCACATTATGGAAAATATTGAATGAGTTACCCTCTGATTAGATTAGTAATTCTTTTCTTTCTCTGAGTATCATATAAAGACTAAACATGATACCATAGACAATGAAAGTAGGAATGCAGTTCCCAGTTTCGGTAACAACAGCCACTTCTCCCTCAGTCCCCTCTCCTCCCTCCTACGTACTCTATTTTTGCTGCAAAGGGCTGTCTTTAAAATCTCAAAGATGAGAGAATTGCAAAAAGCAAAGGAACACCATAAGTAACAAGCTAAATTTTAAAATTCAGTCACTTGACTGATTTTTGTAACATAAAGGTGGAACTATGCAAGCACTTCTTTTCACTCAGAGAGACTTGATTTTAAACAGTATCTGATCAATTCAGGCATAATGATAATCCAGCTGAGTCCAAGGACAAATGTTTGCAAAGTCTGAAACTTGGCTGAAGGTTGCTGAAGAAGCAGCAAAAATGGACAGAAGATTGTCTGCACCGAGAAGTGTCAATTATTCTGTTTGCACGACCTCCAGTGCACTGCAACACAAGGGAGTCGCAATTCTCTTGGCACTGCTACAGTACAAATAAAAATAATAGGACTAAAAGATCTTCAGGTTGGAAGGTTGAAACATCTGTTTCTGTGCCAGCTCTATTTCTCCATCCCTGCATGGGAAATTGGCTGAGAAGATAAAGTCCTCTTATGCCTTGAGAGGAGCTGACCCCCTACAGATGCAGAGAAAGACTTTTTGAATGTGTTTACATTAAGTTGACTCTAAAGGAACAGGCAATCTCATTTAGGGACTCTATGGTTGTTACAAACCATGAACAAATCTTGAGGTTTTCTTCAGTTTCCTGAAAAGTAAAACAAAATTATAGTTCCATCTTCCTCCTCACCCTCCAATTTTATGTTAATCACTGGTATATGGGGAAAGAAAGAATGGTTTTGTGATTGAGATACAGTTTTCAAGCATGAGTTCTGTTCTCACGTGGGTGATGTTCTTGCTTTCAGTGGCTAAAAGAAGAAACAAGAGGAATTCTTGTTATCTTGTTAACAATGTCGAAGAAAAATGAATGAGCTTTGAACACTCAGTGAGATAAACATGTATAAGTCTCTGCAGAAATTTAAAGTAGTAATAATTCTGGAGTCATCTGTCTCTCAGATTTTCCAATAGCTCTTCTCCCTGCCTTGTTCCCATTCCTACATTATACCCTTACATCGCCTGAGGTACACCGATGCACCTGAATTGTTGCCGCTTAGCAACACGCTGTGTTCCCTGTGCTGCTGCTTCTCTTGCAGTGGTGTTTGGGAAGCTCTCAAAAGAGTTAACTTTTTGTTTCTACTACCTGTTCACTATCATTTGTAAAGATTTGATGGTGAAGTGGTGCTGTCACTTGAGCAGTATAGCATTGCCTTCTCATTAGATTATTGATGGTTTTCTGGGGAATTGAGACATAAACACAGCATCAAGGATGAGCTTTTATTGTTGTCACAGAACCTGCCCTGAAGTAAAATCATCTACTTCCCAGCTGGCTTTCAGCTCCACTTGCTTATAATTTTTCACCTGCTATTAAAACTTTGAGATGTATTCCTATTTCACTCAATCATATCTTTTTTTCTGTTGTTGCTTGTGTTTTAGCATTTTGGGCCAGGGAAGAACAGCAAAACCAATGCACTTTTATTTAACCTGGCAAGAATTAAGGGTTCAGGAAAACCTAGTGTTTCTCTGGCCATCAAGGTGTCCTGTGCCCTTGTCTCTAGAGTCAGCTGTACGTTGCTTTCAAGCGTGTTATTTTGAAGTGTTGGATATTTAATTCTTTACTGTTTGTGTAAGAATGAGAACAACATTTCAGAATATACTCCATGTGAATTTATAAACAATGCATTGTAATTATGGCAGACTATTTTATGTGGAATAATAGAGCTTGATTTCACTCCATCTATGTGCAATACCACATAAAGTGAGAAGGGCAGCAGTGTGAAACTGGTGAAGGTCAAACAACAGGAGCAGATCCACTGAAGTTATTAAGTCATGGAATTATATTGCTTTTTATTCATTTAATCCACCTCCTTACAGGCAATGAATAATTGTTCTCATTGTATATCTCCAGTGTTTAACCAAATACAGCCTAAAAGGTTCCCAAATTTCCCTGTGCTCATAGGAATGTTATTTCCAGGGGGATTCAAGACGTTCTGCATATGTTTGTTTGGTTTGGGGATTTTTGTATTTTAATCAAACTTTTATTTCCTAACTTTATTCTCCATGCTTAGGCTTGTGTGTTCTTGCATCAGCAGTCTCTGGTGGCATAAACATTTTGGATAGCAGCAGCTTTGGCTATTTGGTAGCATTACCTGGAGTCAATACCGTCTAGGTGTCATGGATCTTTTAGGCCATTTTTCTGAACTTCCACTTCTGAATGATTTTTATTTTTCATTTCTGCTGGAATTTTATAGTTAATGAAATCTGGACTTGCAGTCCCACATGACCAGAACAAAGAAGGTTTTGTGAACTGCTGAAAGGCAGAAAGGGTACCTTGCTGCCTGCATGAGCCCATTGGGTAAAATTTGTTCATTGTTTTTGTTTAAAATTGAGTTTCTTCTGTATGTACAGACTATAAGCAGTAATAATTATGTGCATTTGATGTTACTTCTACGTGATTTTTCAAACCTATAGCACTGCACAGCAGCCAACATTATGGATCTCATGAATTCATTCATGCTTCTGTATGTGAACACAGCAGAGTTTTTGACAGGTTCAAGGACTGAAATCTGAGCTCAGCCTAAGGTGTTTTTTTCTTACTCTGCTTTTGAAATGGTTCTGATCCGAGAGATGTTCTAACACAGTTTCAGCTAGCACCTTTCACCTGTGGGAGACTAATTTGACTCTGACAAGAGTGGACAGTAACACAATGTCTTTACTTTCCAATGACCTGGGTGAGTGGGTGTTATTTTAACTGGCCCTTTGCAAAGCTAAGCAAGAGCCAGGTTTAGAAATCCTGTTCCAGTCCTGTATGTTCAGATTTGCCTTGTACCTCCTGAAGAACTAAACTGGAAATGAAAAGACAACTTCCATGAAACTCCAGGAGAAGGCGTGTGTAGGCCAATGTGAAAATCTGTTATGTTGGAAGCGAGCGGTGTTACGAGCAGCTGGAGCGTGGGTCCCAGCTTGGAGGAGGTGGTAGGCACTCTGCGAGACCCAACAGTGACTCAGCTCAGCCAAACTCCAGAAGCTTAATGCAGCAGAGAGTCTAATGGCTGGCTCTGCCAGTTCCAGTCTGCAGGGCACGGGGGAGTCATTGTCCGCGTGCTGTCACAAGTGCTTTTTCTCGTGTGTGAATCATTCACAGATGTCCTGAGTGCAGTGAAGCCGAATATAAATTGCATGATAGGTACACACATGTTCTCTCCTCATCTATGTTATCCATTAGATGCTTCTCTTTCTTCTCACACTTCAGGTCTTTACTCCATTCCTGTTTGCACTGTATGTCTTGCATCCACCTCTTTGGCCTCACTACATTTCATTCTCCAACTCCTCCTCTTTATGCTTTTCATTCTGCTTTTCTAAAAGAATCTTTTTTTGGTGCAGTGATCATCCCTCTTCCCTTCTTCTCTTAAAATCATATTGTGGCCAGCCCTGAACAGTTTAAAGGTTAGATTTTTTTCCATCAGCATGTCTGACAACCAAATGGGCTTGTGGTTTTCTAATGCTTAAATTTAATGGAGCTTCAAGTGGGACTAAAGGACAATTTATTTTTGCATGTTTTCCATATCTACTTCTCCTTCCTAAACCTAGAAGAATCTTTCATTCCAAGTTCTTTTGTTGGCTTAATTTAGTGAAATCCCGTGGAGTGCAAAAGGGTCCTGGATCTTTGCCTTTTCTCTCTTCCACTCAGTCTTCTCCCAGCTCATCTCATGGATGGACAAATCCATGGGAAATAAGCAGGTGGAAACTGAGATCAGGGAGGTTCACAGCATCCTTGGGTGATCATTTCAGGAGTGCAGAGCTTTAGGTAATTTTTCCTTCCTTGAGCATGGATAATTAGATAGCTGGTTTTGCACATTTTCTATCTGTCTAAAGCTAAGCCATGGGAGCAGAAGAGGAGGCTTATGTAGTCCATTTGACAGATGCTTGTGGTTATGCTGCACTCAAAAAATCCTGCAGCACAATGTATCTCTAGTTAAATCAGAGATGGAAACAGTGAGATGTTACCTCCCAAACCAGGGGGACATTTACAAAAGTAGCTATCCACACTGTCCACGCATGTTCCGCTGCCACAGGGATTTGATTTGCAGTCATTAATATCTTCCTGGCAAAACTCTCCGTCAAATCCATTTGGACATAAGCACAGGTATTCACCAAGGCCTGGAGGGAATTTAATATTGGTAACACATGTTCCACCATTGAGGCAGCTGCAGGGCTTCACTCCAACCTGAGGAAGGCAAAAGGGATTCGTGGTAAGATTCCTCCGAATAATCACAGCTAAGAGGTATATTGTTACCCTTTAGGAAGGGACAGATTTCCAGTGGAAACATGTTATCTAGTATTATGAAAACTTATTTCTAAACAATTTCCTTTGTCTAGATAGATCGTCTCATACTCAGCATACTTATTTATTTGACTGCAGGCTTGACTTTAAAAGGATTTTTTTTTTTTTCCATTATTTAGGGGCACATTCTAACTTCTTGTAAGAAAAAAAAACCTATTTGCTATAACAGCAGTTTTTACATAGTATCTGAGGGCAGAATTTGTTCCTTATTCTTCAAAGAAGAAATGAAAAATCTTTTCTCTTTGCCTGCCCTCCTTACTGTTTCACATTACAAATGGCTCCCAGGCAGGAACATGATTGTGCCATTCCTTAGCTGGTCTCTCTTCAGGGAAGAGAGGTCCATAGTTGTATGTTACGTATGTACAGGAACAGCATTTCAGCAGATTCAAACCTCTGTATTATTTCACGTAGTTAAACATAGGTCTAGTTTTGAAATGTTTCCATTAAAACTGTATCTAGACTCCAGTTTCCCCTTTGATGGTGGGTTCAGCAGATTGGTATTTTTGACGACAGTGGTTTGAATGAGTAAAAATAGGAATCTTTAGGAATGAAAATCTTTTCTTCGCAAAACTGTTCTTATGTCAAGAGTCTGCATCCCACTTTACTAGCCCATCCTATCACAGGATTAATGTTAGACTATACAATAAAGACAAAGCAATGCACAAGCTCTGCCAAGAAACTTGAAGTGT
Organism: Gymnogyps californianus; assembly: GCF_018139145.2. NCBI lineage: Eukaryota > Metazoa > Chordata > Aves > Accipitriformes > Cathartidae > Gymnogyps > Gymnogyps californianus. Next base: position 38,035,444 of record NC_059477.1, read on the forward strand.
GGAGTAATGACATAAGAGCAAGACATCCTCTAAAAATATCATTGAGAATGAGTTATAATCTCCCTTTTATAGCTAAAACTTGGTCTTTTATGTTATATGCTTTTTTCTGCAATCCAAATGCAGAATGTGAATTTTAAAGCAGATTAATGAACCATTAAAAGGCTCTGCAAGAGTGTTCTTTCAAACAGCAATCAATAGCACTCTCTCTTGTTCCTTGTATATATAGTTTCTATGTTCTCAGAGATATTTATTCCATGAATAGATCATTATTGCTGTGCTGGATAATATACACTTATGAGGAAATAGCTGAAGTCTTAGTTTTCAAGACAGTAACAAATTATTAGCTATAATGACAATTGCACCAAAGCAATGACATGATAAACAGGTTTGTTTTGTTTTTGCTTTAAAGTGTTCATTTCCTTACCTCAATAGAGTATCTGCGCTGTGCGTTGCATTCATCCGACACAGTGAATTCAAAGGTCTGCATTTCTTCTGAATCAACTTTCCAGATAAGAAGGCCAGCAGGAGAGAGCCTGGCATCCTGTGGCCCAGCCTCTAAGATGAATAGCACAGCTGACCCTTCCGGATCCACTGCTATTAACTGGTAAACAAAATTCTCACCAATAAATGTCAGCAGCTGGCTGGAGGGGGCCTGGAACACAGGAGGCAGGTTGTCTAAACAGCAAAAATGAAACCATGATTACATAAATGCCAGTTTCTCCCATGTAAAGATTCACAGCGTGGGTCTTTGTAGGCGTGCTTTCAAAGAAAAAGGTACAGAACGTACCCTGAGACAGACGGAGGAAGTGATTTAGACGTTAGAGGCAGCAAAGGTCTTTACCAAAAAGTACACCTTTTTCCTCCTATTTTTTTCATGCCCCATACTGAACTTTTCTCCCATACCGAACTTTGATTACTTTTGATGTGTTATCTGATACATGGGAGGAGATCAGACATGACTTCTATAACCTCCCACTAGTCCCCCAGTTCTTTAATTAATTGCATTTCTAATACTTACATATATGTATTTATTCTGTCTACCACTCTGTCTATCTATCTATCCATTTAAATATAAGTAAACTAAATCTCAAAATGATGAATGACAAATGAATTGGGTGGGCAACTCAGGGGGAAAAAAAATGTGTAACTAACTCTTCCATTGAGTAGACTCTCCTGCCTTTATACATGAGTAGTAATTAAGCCTGAGCGGTTTGACTGAATTCAGTTGGACATTTCATCAGGAATAAAGATCTTTTCAGTGCCAGCAGAGGTACGTCAGTGATGCTGAGATTCTCTATCCCCAGTGACAGTAGCGCGTGTCATGTCACCATTGGCATTGTTATTTCTCGTGTTGTTGTTTACATTCACTATTTCCTTAATGAAGATAAAAACCTAATTGTACAAGGCTATTTTACAGTAGAAGACAAACGCTACCTGAAGACACTTACAATATAAATAGGTAAGGAGGACAAGATAGAGAAAAATGTCACATTTTATAATTAGAAACCAAGGAAAAGTAAGATCAGATGAGTACCCTGAGGTGACAGCAGCTCTGTGCAGGGTCAGGAAGTTCGTCTCCATGTCCTAAGCCTCCTCAGTCTCAAGCCATCTTTCCTCTTTAACCAGCAGTACAAACTGACATGTATTGATATTTAAAGGAATCTTCTCACAATGTAATTTGACCATAGTTATGTTTAACTTAAAGTACATTTCTAATACTGAGGATTAGTTTCAAGTCACGCTCTAAAACTATGAACTATATACGTGTTCTCATAAGGACTGCATGTGTCCTTGCATTATGCTTGTAGGAAGTCATCATTAGGGTTTTTTTGTGGTGCATATCCTTTTATCAAGCTTTGCTTTCCATAGCATGTCTCATATTATGCAATTATTTAAATGTGTCTCTCCAGTCATTGCTGCTGTGCTATCAGAGCTTTCTAAACTGCTTGTCCAGCAGATTGTCCTGGCATAACTGTTGAAAGCTTCCATCTATTAATTTACCTTTTATTTCCCAAACACTTAAACCATGGAGCCCATAAAAGGTGTGCCCAAAGTAATCAATGAAATATTGATGCTGGGTATGCATTTACAGATAAACAGAAAGGTGTTAACTAGATGGAGGGTAACGAGAAGTTGTAGGCACAAAATAACATAAAATCAGATGTTCCGAAAGTAGTCTGTGAATAAGTGTTTCTCATTCCACAGAGATCTCTTTGCCATCCAGTGAATATATATACACTCCCAATTATTGCAGAACTTTTAAAAAGGTTTTCACAATTTTGGAAACAAGTCTGACAAACCCTTTCTTTTCAATATTTTTAAATTTTGAAATTCTTGAAGAGTGAACCATGACCTGTTTCAGATTTCCCAAATCACTTCTAGCTCTATAAATTCCAAAACAAATGCAGTTTTTCCCTTTTAAACCATTTTCTGGATTTTAAAATGGAACTGTCTGGGTATTAGTAAGGAGTCTGTCTATATAACAGTCAGGATCACCTCATTCCTAGAGATGCTACTGCTGTGGCCAACACAGTGGAAGGACAGAAAGGAGGCAAGGTTTGTGAGTTACAGATAATATCTCTCATTAGATTAAACTATATCCCTGGGGGAAAAAACACAGCTTTTGGATGTACAAGCTCTTCTTCAGGTCTGGCTTACCCATAGGCATTTTAACTACTCATCCAAGTAATATCCAATGGGATTTTTAGTTGGCCAACTCTTGGGATGTATCTGCCTACACCTTTTCCTGACAAGGAGTTTTAAATTCCAAAAGCTGTATTTTTTAGGACATAAACTAGAGGCACATGTTTTTAAATAGAGAAAATTCAAAGTGGCTATCCTGGAACAGGAATTAAAAGGACTCATGTACAACTCCCAACCTTCCTATTGTGTTCTTGCTTCCAAAATTTATTTCAGACAACTTATGACTTCTTGTGTTGCTGGAAACTGTTGGGTCCTTTCTGGTTCTCCTCAAGGGCGTTTCCATCACCTCTGAGAAGAGCGGAGCTATGGACTCCAGCCACTGTGATACAGCTCTCGCCGTTTCTGCTGCCATACCTTGCACTTTCTAGGAGCCTCTGTCCCTTAGCATCCCCAGCTGTTCCCCAAGGACAAGAGCAATCTTCCTCTCCTTCCAGAAGGGTCCTGCTGACCTAGTCACCCTAAAGGAATATAAAACTGCAAACAAACAAAGCAAACTGGTCCTGTCACTCACATACCTTTCCGTAATTTGCTTGTGTTTACAGAACCTAAAAGTGCAGAGAAACTCTTTCTAGAACCAACACATGAATCTACATAAAAGCAGTAATATAATCTTTATATTGACCAGATGCAAATGTGCTCATGTAAGTGGGGAGATGCGCTGTGAGGATAATGCTGCTAGAAACATGGATTATCTGTAAAGAATGCGGTAAGTAATGGTTGCTGTTTACACCGGGGATGTAGCCATGAAAAAGCTATGATTAAGTCCTCAGCATTCAGGAGGTGCTTCAAAAGGCAGCCTTCTCCATGACCCCTGCCACAACGGGCTGCAGAATGAGCCTTTAGGTTCTGTGGCAGTGAAGGTAATGAGTGGCTGATCCCTATCACTTAGACTCCCTGCCAAGCCAAGGTCTTTTGTGTGGCATTTCATAGGATTTGGATCAGGGAAAGGAAACAATTCTTCCAGATACCAAAAATATACACTAGTGTTTTAAAAATAGTATTTTCCCCAAATTGTCCCCTTAAAGATTTGTACCTGCGAGATGATGACAGAGGTATTTAGAGTCCATCACCTTTCGCTGACAGACTTGGGCACTGCATGGGGCACTGGCATATCAAAATTTCATTTTCAGGTGTTATTTTTGTTTTATTAATTTGAGATTTGTCAGGTTTCAGCCAGAACAAGGTATGTGCCCAGATGCATAGTGCGTGCGGTGGAGTACTGTCTGCTTCTGGTCAGTCTGCATTTCTGGTGTACCCAATTATTCCCACTGCAAACTGTCGACATGCACTATGCAGGATAGATTTATGTTAGCCAAATGAAGGAACGATGTATTTCATAGACCAAGTCATAAATTCCCAGACAAGTGCTTCTAAATCTTAGAAAAAACTGTCTTACTTTCATTAATAGACCAGGTGAACTTAGAAATGTCAGGTTCACAGAGAAGACAAGGACTGGTAGGGCTTGACTCTCCTTCACCATAGCAAAGTCCATCTATATTACAAGTATTTTCCTGCCAAAAAAGGAAATAAAAAATGGGTGGGAGGTGGAGGCAAGGAAAAAAGAAATAAGAAAGATAAGAAATTAGCAGTTAATAATCTCTGGAGATAATCAGAAACTCACTTGTCTCTTGAAACAATAAAATAGTAACAATTTAAATTCTGGTACTTTCTCCTGACAGGGAGAAAACAAGACATGTAAGTTTTCCAGTTTCAGTTTGAGATCCTTGTAGCTTTGAATGTTTTAGCTTAGGCAACATGTGATGTTGCTTGTCATAGATGAATGCAACAGAATGTGATTCTTTTTTTTTTTTTTTCATTTCCACACTTCTGTAGTGTGTGTGATCATGATTCCCAGCTGTGACTACTAATACGATGGTTATTAGGTAATGCTCAAAAGTGAGCTCCATGAGACTAACAAAAACTGAGACCAGCTAAAAGCTCTGTTTGAAATTTTGGAATCCTGTTCTGGTCACTTAATTCTTTCTGGAGGTTCTTCATAAAAATATGAAAAAGCAATGATATAAAAGCAGAATAAAGAAGTGCATTAGATTTTAGGCTTCCATAAGATAGTTGTAAACAAGAGCTAAACACATTGAAGGTGCCTAGGTTGGGCAGAACATCCCAGCAGAAGTTCATGTGGTGCACTGTGGGCACAGCAGCCTTTGAGGCTGACCTGGTCCTCTCCTAGTTAGGGTGGCCACCAGGGCCAGGGAGGCCCAGTGGCTTCCACGCGGGCTGAAGACACTTGGGTTGTCTGAGAAGTGAGCACAGGGACGTAATTAACAGCTGTAATTAAACATCTATGCCATGGGAAGGTCCTATGGCAGAGTTATGGCTTTTGCTTGTAGCCTGTGTTGGGGCACACCTGCAGATGGGACTTTATCTGACACTGCCGATTCCCAGCAAAACATGGGGCACGGTTGGGAACACGGGGGATGTCACCGCTGCAGTGGGACAGCGGGAGGGAGAAGCTACCAGGACCAAAGACATTTTTCCTTTTCCTTCCTTTGAATACACATTGCTTTTCTGAGACTGATGTGTCCCCTGTTACTGGCCTTGTGGTTTCTATCTACGGCTTTATTATTTTCTCAAACTTCTTTCGCAAAGTATACTAGTCAATATTTTAAATAATACCACTTTAAGAGTAATGGGTAAGGTAGAGAAACAAAAAGGACTCTCATAATTGCCCTGACATGATAGAACGCAACATATCTTCAACATTAAAATCTGGATGTTAAGTAGATTTTATTACATCGTTGTTTTCAAAGGCTTGATGTTCTGATGAAAAAGATGCTTTTGTCTGATGTGATAGTGTGGTACAGAATGAGCTTCATAAAAGAACACAGAATGTGAAATGGCCTGATATAAAATGTCCCCTAATAGAAACACCTTTTCTGAAAGCAATTTAGGTATTACAAAGTAATGTTATAAGAGGGGTAATTAGAATGTAGTCTGATGCATTTGGAAGCCTAGTTCAAATAGTCCCTTGAAGCATCTTAGGATAGAAATTATTATAATCCCTAGAGAACACCAGCATATTGAGAAAACATATTTCTGAGTTTCAAAAATGTAAGAATAAGGAAAGCCTTTGACAAAAAAACCCACCCTAGCTTTAATTGAAATGGTTCTGACACAATTATTTTAATCTGAAATTTAAGTGGTTTTGCCCTTATTTGGGCCTATAAAGTAATTTCTGTTCACTGATTTATTTGAAAAACTGTGAACTTTCATTTTATTTTAGTAACTGATATGTTCTTGCAATCAGTGCATGTTTGAAAACTATTTTCCCATTAGTGTTAACGAGAACAGTGAGGCAAATGAGTTAAGATATACCTGATTAATTTTCGTTTTATAAAAATGCAGAGTGGTGGTCTCCTATTCATTCGTACTTGCCTCAGGGTAGGAAAGCAGGATCAGCACATTCAAATATCCCACCCAATACCCTCCAAAAGTTTCTTTTGAAACCCCACTGAAAAACAGAAAAATTGTCTAACGCAGCTCTCTAGAAAATAAGAGCAGGGGAGCTCTTTTTGAAGGGATGGGAGATGTTACACTAATAAGTCCACAGGAGAACAGAGGGTTACAGTGCTCTCCAGGCAGCTCCTAGCATGTTGGCAGTTTAAAACGTAGCACTAGGCTTTTGATTACGGTTTTGAAACTGTCAAAATACTATATGTTTGTACTTAGCAGTGTTTAATGTAAGCAAGAATGTTTTATGTTCTCTCAAGGGTGTTTTCCCATGACAAAAACTGTATAACATGCATCTTAGTATACCTCTTGCTAAGGCAGAAAATGGGTATAGAAATGATATACCTTACAGTTACAGTGCCCTCGCCAAACAGGCTAGGAGAGGTAAAATAGCAGAGACGCTTAAAAAGTGAAGTTAAGCTGCCTTTCAGGGGAGACTCTTCAGTCTTATTTACTTCCATTAACAGCTGCAAGGTATAAATATTGTCAACCACGGTCTTTCTGGAAGTGGCTATCTGAGAAAGGTCCATCATAAAGCATGCTCTATCAGGTATTCATACCCCACGTAAATACGAAAAAAAAGAAAGAGAGAAAAGTGTTAGGCTGTGCAGCCGACCTATGAAATAGATTTTCCTCTTCTAAAGCAGTTATTGCACACACTACATCAAAGGGAGGGAGAGGGCTAAGGAAGAGATGAACGATCCATATTAAACCTTTATGATCTTTAAATTACCTTTAATTTACAAAGTCCGGTTGGATGGAATTGGCAGGCCTGGCAGACCGCATCGTACAGGGTCAGCACTCTGGAATTACTGTACTGGAAGCCATCGTTAGTGATCTAAATGATACAAAAATCATCCTTATAAGTAATAATCTTCCATATGGAGACTGTCTGCTCATTTTGGAGCATATACCATTGCCCCCTTGAACTGGATGCTTGCCAGCAAGATAAATTAAACCACTTGTGAGTGGCTCTACTGCAAGCTAACAAATTGCTTAATGCTCCAAACTGGAAACTATTCATTAATAACCAAAAGATCTTTTGGCTCAGCTGGCATTCAACTTTTCTGATTGCAGTTAGGTTTCTTCTGAGGTTTTTTTTCAATATCCTTATGGAAACTGTACTCAAGTACCATAAGCGGGTCTTACAAGGAGTTGTGAAATGAAATTAAGATTTTTGGCTGAAATTCAGGACTGCTTTTTTACTAATGGCAAATCATTAAGCAAACTCCTTGGGGTGAAAAAAAAAAGAGAATGCATATTATATAGGTGATTTTAAATTAACCTTAAAAAAAAGTGCTAGGGTGGATAATACCAGAGAGCAACAGTCCCATTTCCATAGGAAGATACATTAGAACAGTCACCTCCTGTCCCAGCTCACAATTTCCTGTACATGTAGGTAATTTAGAAAGCCTTAATTCAGCATGGCATTTTTCATATGTGAATGTTTACACAGTAACAAAGGGTTAAGTGAGTTTATATTCTAATTTTTCTACAATAAAAATGAAAAGATACCAGACTAGTGTGGAAAGGGTTAGATTTGAGAAAGCATTGTGACACCTCTTGAGAGGTCTGAACATTAAAAAGCATCCTTAAACACTGCCAAAACCATGCTGTAAATGCTGATGAACACCAGCAGGAAAGCAAAGCCCTTTCTGTCAGGTATTCTTTAGGTTTTGGCTTCTCACAGTCCAACTAAAGCCACTGTTTAGCAGATCTAACAAGGCCTTTGCTTTGGATCAGTCAGGTACCCCTCTGTCCTCTTGCTATAAAACAACCCCCAAGCCCTCCTCCATCTCTCCTGTGACCCCAAAGCTGAAACATCCTCAGTCCCTTTACAAGGGATTTTTACGAGGTCAAGAGTATGAAGTTTTTTGATCAATTAATAAACTATTTCAGTTCACAGAAAGAATGTATGTTAAATTGAGCAAAGATAACTGGAAGTACAGAGAGTAAAAATTAGTTTAGTAAGTTTCATAAAAAGCACCAACTATCATAAGTTCACTAAGAATGATCTGAAAGCTCACGGAACATAACACAGTAGATACTCCCACAATATCACATGTGATGGTTCTCAGCTCAAAATGCACTGCGAGCTGAGTGTTTGTTTCTGCCGAAACCAACACAAGGAGGTAAACAGGCAGTATTAATGGATATTCACGATTTGAAATTGTGGAAGAGAAACAACTTCTTTGGACTAATTTAAATTGGTCCAAAAATTCAGTAAAATTCATTGGTCCAGTAAAATTCATTGATATAACTTTAAGGAAAACCATAATTTTTTTCCTGGGCATCATGTTCAGTTGAGATATTAGACTACTGTGTGTTATACTAAAGGTAAAAACTCTTTTAAAAGAAGAACTTATCCTGCAGTTTGAGAAGAGAAAAAAATGAAACAGGCAACCCCCCTCAAGACCTGTTCTTCACTGAACGACAGTGCTTATTGGCAGCAAGACTTCCATTAAGGATATATTATTCCTAATGCAATTTACATTTCATTTCATTCTTATCCAGAGCATCCAATGTTGTCTCAATACTGGTGCACTAATAATGGCTGAAGAAATGGGTAGACAGGGAAAAATATAAAAAGCTATAAAATTGCACTAATTGTTCTGTCTGAAGTGAGCATCATGAGTAAAATGTAACTCTCGCCAATTTGATTTTTTTTTTTAATCTGTATTTTTTTCCACATTCTATTATAAACATCCATTTTGGTGTCTTTTTAGAATTGGGTTGTTTTATAGCTACTTTAATTGCTTTTCCATTAGTCACCTTAGTGATGTGGAACAAATACTTCAATGAGACCTAAGCTGAGCAAACCTCTCTTCAAATTCGGTTGGCCCTTAAAAGCCAAAGACGTGCGTAGAGTTGTGCCTTGATTGCTTGAACATACGTATCATCTGGAAAGAAAGAGCCACTTCTTCTGGATAAGCAGTCAGGACAATCAGGAAGTCTGTCGCTTCTGCCTGAAGTATTTCATTCATCACGAAACAATCTTGGCTATTTGTATCACTCATAATCTACATACAATTTGACTCGTACGAATGTTTGTAAACGAAAAATGAAAGCTGTAAAAACTTGCCGAATTCAAATTCAGTTTCTGCCTCACTGACTTTTTAACAAATATTTTTTCTGCTCTTGACAAATACAGGCAACAATAACAAATTGAGGATAAGCAAGAGGCCTGCTTCCCAAATTAGGTAAGTATCTGCCAAGCACATCTTTCACATCTTCACCCAGGCATCTGTGTGGACAGCCCAAATCATCTGCTGCCCAAGTAAGTGTTTGTATTTTGATATCTAAACTAATTATACCAAACGCTCTGGTGTAGCCCCATGTACTTTCTTATCTACGTTCGGCAGCATGTCACGGAAAGAATGAGCAAAATCTGAAACATGAATACAAGAGCAGATAAAATGAAAGAGCACTGAGAAGAGCTTGTCAAGCCCCGTTCCCTCAACGTTGGTAGTGAAAAAAGCTTATGTGGAACTTTGCTGATTCCTCTGAAATTTGATTTGGGAGGGGGGAGAGATTCTGAAAATATTGAACAGTGATATTTCCAGAAAGAATTGTTTTGATTCTTGGTTCTGAAAAATCTTTTACCTACATTTTAAAAAGTATCTATTAACATAACCCAGAAGATGAATGTTGCAGTAAGTCTTATCAGGAATTTTCCGGAGCACAAATTTTTGAACATCTGTGGAATTCGTTTCAAATCATTTTTTATCTTGAAAAGCTCCATTGTTTTGTTCTCTGTGCCGCCGTGTAAGGCCAGCTGCCTTTGAAACTGAGCACTGAGCTCTGCCTTCCCAATTCGATCAGCAAAAAGATCCACAGGAGAACTAGGATTCGCATGCGGACTGAGATGATTTAATTGTGCATTCACTGCATAGCCATCAACCTGTTTTTTCTGCAGGGTTTGAAGGAGAGGGAAAGGGCAGAAGGCTTACAGGTGCAGAGGTTTTCTTGAATTTAAGTGCAAGGAAAGAGACATTCTGTGTCTGTTTTGAGGGGAAAAAAATGAGAAAAATTGTACAGACCTCCTCAGGGCTGAAAGGCAGCACTTGAAAACAAACTGCATCGTAATACACCTGAGCTGCGAGGAAGCTATCCTAGTTACACTGGAGAAACAGCCCTGTGCACGTGCAAAAATGTTAGCTGTCCTCTTGGGCCAGGAAAATCAAGGGTGTCTCCCTCTCAGATCCTTCCATCATGAGGAGGCATTTCATCTCACGGTTGGCAGAGTTCAGTATCTCTTTTGAGAAATTTTGGAGCCCTAAGCTCGGGAACTGCCCTCCTGGTTCAGCCTTGGTGTCTGCCCACTCTGACAGCACCTTCTCCAGAAGGAAGGTCCAAGGTCCACCCCAGAAGCCGATGGTCAGGCTCTGCTCCCACAGAGATCTTTTACATTAATCTCTTAAACCACAAATCCCTATCTATTTAAAATAAATGACTGGATAGAAAACGTGCACCACCAAATATCTTTCTGTTTCCCCTAAGCCACATGGCAGCACGTGTCCCCAGTCTGGGGTACAGACAGCTGTGGGGTGCAGGACAGGCAGTAACACCACAGTGAAGTGAGTGTTTTATGTGTTTCATTTTTACATGCTGCAATTTTCAAAGCACATCTGCAGTCTTCCTACAATGGCAATATATTTTTCTCAGCTATAGAGCCTTTAAATGATCTCAGTCTTACAAAACCCAACCAATCTGCAGAAAATAACCATCCAGGCTGAGCGTGAGACCAAGGGTAGCAGGTGCAGGGTCAGTAAGGCACGGATTTCCTGGAAATATTTAGAAAGTAGGTATCATTTTGTGAGCAAAAGGGGCAAAAACCACAGCAGAGAACCTGGCATGAGCAGGTACTGCACACGCTTCTTCCTGCAGTCATTCAAGACCAAGATCATGACCATGACACCCCTGCTCACGCCATGCCAGCCCTCACCTTCTGCCCAGGAGCCAGCCAGTGCTCTGCTCCTGCACTGCACAAACATCGGTCTTGCAACCAGGGAGCCAAAGGTGTCTTATACTTCCTGCCTAATCAGAAGTTTGAGCTGGGGTTTCCAGAAATGAAATACTAATGATTAACAATTGATTAGTACAACTGCATCAATCTCAGGTGATTACCTGGAGAAGTGATTGTAATTTGCACTTTTGGATTGCCTATGAAGACACCTGTTTTTAACTCATATTGTTTTGGTTGGTGGGGTTTTTTTTTTCCCTACGTGACATTAATGTGAGTATTTCTACAGGCATTTTCATTTCTGAAGGGAAGCAAATTGTGCTTTGCATTTTAATTTACCATGACAACTGATTTTCTCCTTCTAAATAATTTCTTAGAAACATAAGAAATTCCTACTTTCACTTGCCATCTTGCGAACGGCTCATCACCGGCCACAAAGTGCACAGCCTCTGTCTCTGTAATGTTCAGGAGAGGAATTTGGCAGTCAACAGCCTCAGAGCTGAGAAAATCTGCTTTTGTGGTTTCTTGTTCTCTTGATATCCATTCGCCATTGAGATGCTACAGTAAAACAGAAGGAGAGTGCAGAAACTGAAGGCTCGTATAAAGAAATTCCAGTTGTCAACATATGTTTATATTTCTAATTAATAATATAAGGCATTTCCAGATGGTTTATTTGAAAGAAATGGTGCTGTTACTATAGCCGCGGTAAAGAGCAAGCCATGCTCATCTATGCATGCAAGTGGTCTATTGATTCGGGAAGTGCTGTGGTCTGCACTTGGGATGAGCAGCTGGGATGAGACAGGGTAATGTGGTGGAGGAACTTTGTGTTTGCTCCTGGAGCTCAGCAGCCAGCTTGTTGCTCCTTGAAGGCGACATCAGCTACGTATCGAGATCAGCTGCACAAGACATCACTGCTTGTTAAGAGCCTACGGAGCCCTAAGCGGGCATGGTAGGCAAATCTCAGCTATGCCTTATTAGCATGTTAGCACTCGTCTTTTATGAGGTGGATTTATGAGATGAATCAAACACTTCATATCTGAGTATGCTGATCCACTAAATAATTTAGTCCTAGCATTGCCTGTGTATAGTTGTTTATAATAAAATTATAGTGTTAGCAGAAGAGGTGGGTTTAATACTCATTAAAACTTCTGATTTGATATCAAACTATGACTACGAAAATTCAAATGAGAGCCTCTGTAACTGTGTTGAGGAAACCTTACATTTAACCACAAAACTTAGCATTCAAATGTGTTCAGGAAAACGACCAAGCGTACCGATTCCAGATGCACAAAATGAGAAATAATACTGTGATTTCAGGCTTCACTGGACTACAGTGCAGCTGAACCAAACAAGAGTTAAACAAAACCCCACAGAGAAAATTAGCAGGAATGCATAGCTGTGCATTTCCAAGGAACCAGTCCTGGAAAGAGCTGAGCCTCTTCAGCTCCCCTCGCTCGTAGCAAACATATTGGCGATGGGTTTTGAAGGTATTTGCACCCCGCTGTGGCAGTGAGAGATGATGGCACTCGGCACAGTTCAGGGTAAAAGGCTTGAATATCAACATGTCAAAGTTTGACTGTGTCATCAATACTTTACGAGCCCATGGGAAGTTGCTTACAATTAATCTGGTGACCTCACAGTGCAGGTTGGGCGACTCTTTGAAGCCGAGGCCAAACACCCGGATCCTGGTGCAGTCAGAGGCACGGACGTCGCAGAGGCCCCCGTTCTCTAAGCCTGTGATTTCCAAAGCTTGCTCTGAAAGGGTGAGATAGATATAAAGCTTTAGAGAGTAGCACTTACATGCTGTTCTGTTGTGGTTTATCAGAGATTTTGTTGTTGTTGTTGTTCCTGGTTGTTTTGGTTTAATTCTTTTCCTTGGGGTCTTCCTTGCCTCCCTGTGAATTTCTCTTGAAAAGAGGAGCAGCAGTTGTCAAAATGGGAAGCAGAAAACCTCCACTGAATAATTGCCCTATGCACCCAGTACTGCAAGATGTATCAGTGAGCGTTACACGGCTCATGGAATCAATTAACTGAAGCTGCAGCTTCATGTTAAAAGGTCTCCAGTGCTAATACTTCTGCTGACCCAGGTAACAGGATGGGAGCGCAGCTGAGGGGACAGTGTCATCCCATAGCATAGAGAAGCATGAGAAAGAGAAGTGGAAATATCTGAAGATGACCATGCCACCAGGCTTCTCATAATGTGACACAGCAGTGCAAAAGACAGTCCTTTTTTTCAAAAGCTATGGATGCAATAAAAGTAATGATCCTCAAAGGAATGCTTGCTTGCGAGGGTTAAGTCATTAATGGGTGGCACTCAGCTCTGCACAGTGTCAGCACAAATGTCATGCACCAGCTAAGTTTCACTTAAATCCTGTTTTGAGGCCTTAAGTAGGGCTTAAGTGATGTACAGCCTGTGCTGCCCCCCTTACAAGGTTGAATTTCACCCATTACTGTTTTTAAAATGTTTTATGATTCTCAGATAAAGTTTCATTTGTGTTCTGTTGTACTTTAGGTATGCCCTATTTAAAATTGTTCATTGCTTTCATATTGGGGTTATTTTTACAGAGTAAAAATGCAAGTTCATTGGATGGCAGAATTCACATCTTTAGAAAAAATATAATTAGGCAGATATTTGCATCGGCACTTGGATAGCACAATACTCAGAAAGTCTCTAATATCCTATGTCAATAGCAGCAGTCAGCCAGGATCGTGGTTTTGTATTTTTGTTGATAATATTTGTAGTTCTAATGGTCAGGAGAAGCCACTATGATGACAAATAACACAAAGCAGAAAATTTTCGTCTTGTTTCCTGAACAATGCTTAATAGCAGGGGCATGACCGAGAGCCCTCGGAGGCACATCATGCACCAGCACAGTGTAGTGCAAGCTGTTTTCCCTGTTACGCAGTGGGAAGAGGCTGCTTAGCTTTTCCCCTTCCCTGCCCCATCACCACTGCTCTGGCAAAGCAATATTGCCCATCAATTTTCTCTGAGCTGTAGTTTATCTAAAACAGAAGCTCTGCATTGCCTAATATTTTAATGGTACATTGGTTCAGCTCTGATTCAAGGGGCAAAATGCCCTGAGCTGAGTTGATAACCTTCCCTAGTACCTCACTGTTCCTTCAGGGCTCTGCCATTTAAGCTGTAACTAGGATGAATGCAGTTTAAACACTGCGATGCCACCAGATTGCAGCCCATAACAACATAGCTGCATGACTCTCATTTCTCCAGAGAAAGGAAGGAAAGCAACATAAAGGTGCAAAATAGTGAAAAGATTTTTTTTGTACTTCTGAAATGCTCTTAGCTTTTCTTTCTTTTATTTTTTTTTTTATTGATTTTATTGCAGCAGTATTAGCAGCACTGTTGGACGCTTTGCAATATTTACAAGAAGAGAAATGGTTTACAGCTTGTCAGCATTCATCAGTTCATTGTGGATTCCTGCAATTTACAAAACTATTAGTCAGATGTAGTGAATGGTTTTGATAAATTGCCTTCTTCTGTGGTTAGTGCATAAAAATTAAAAAAAAAAAAAGCTTCATTATGTTTTTCATGAGATTTTAATAGTTAGCCCCACTAGTACTGAGGTAGCTCAGATTGCATTAACATTTTCATTATCATTGCAGATTTTCAGGCTTCTGTGGGTGAAGTAAAATCTCATAGCCTGGGAAGGAGTGTGGCACAGAAGTGTGCTCCTGCAGCCGTTCCTCTTCCAGGAAGGCACTCTCAGGTTGGTTGCTTGTTGATGAGTCCCGCCTGCTTCCCTGAGGGTTTCCTTCCCTCTTTATGAGCATCCTGACACTACCGCGACACCACTGTGTCAGGGCCACAGCAAGATTATCCAGCCTCAATGCTCTTTGAAATGACTTACAGTATCAGCACGACATTTCATATTTATTTCTCTCAAACTATTCTGTACACACTTTTGTACAACATCTTTCAATTGATCTAAATCTGGAGGAAATATGTCGCCGTATATGCTTTGGATATCTTCTCTCAAGATTTGCCATGTTGTGGGTTAATCAGGATGAAAGTGAGATTTCTTTTTCCGGTGAAAGGGGTGAAAGGTTCATGGAAGAAAAATGCGCCTTGTGTTTTCTGTCGTTTGATGAAGGTGGGGAAGAAGGAGGGGACTGAGCTGTTGTTTGAGTGGGCTTTTTTCTGTTACCTCAGCCGGACGTGTCAAGCCATCTTCAGCTGGGAGCACTCTAAAGGGAGGAATACATAGCATGGTTGTGTGGGAGACCATATTTAATTTAATGCTCTATTCCTTTATTTCTGGCCAGCTGAAATGTGGTACTGAGGAGGTGGTGGAGTCTCCATGCAGGTTTTTACCAAGGCCTTTCACAGGCAGTATTGGGAGGAGAGGAAGAAGACGGAGAAAGTCTGATGGAAAATGAAAGTAATTATAATGACTCCTTTTTAAACAAATGGATACTAGAGTTCAGACCTTAGACCTCAGCATAGACAGTACATCACTTTTGAAAATGGCCATTATTTTTGTCTAAGTGGTTTTTAAAATGAGATATCACATTTAATGGGCATAGGAATTTTAGGCATTTTTTAATGTGGTTTTCTGTCTGTCTTTCCCTCTGCCTTCTAGTTTTGTCGTATATTAGCCAGTTTCAATCAAACATGTCATGGTTTAACCACAACAGGCAACTAAGCACCACGCAGCCGCTTGCTTACTCCCCACCAGTGGGATGGGGGAGAGAATTGGAAGGGTAAAAGTGAGAAAACTCATGGGTTGAGATAAAGACAGTTTAACAGGTAAAGCAAAAGCCGTGCACGCAAGCAAAGCAAAGCAAAACAAGGAATTCATTCACCGCTTCCCATCAGCAGGCGGGTGTTCAGCCATCTCCAGGAAAGCAGGGCTCCATCACATATCACATGTAACGGTTACTTGGGAAGACAAATGCCATCACTCCAAATGTCCCTCCGTTCCTTCTTCTTCCCCCAGCTTTATATGCTGAGCATGGCATTATATGGTCTGGAATATCCCTTTGGTCAGTTGGGGTCAGCTGTCCCGGCTGTGTCCCCTCCCAACTTCTTGTGCACCCCCAGCCTCCTCGCTGGTGGGACGGGGTGAGAAGCAGAAAAGGCCTTGACCCCGTGTAAGCGCTGCTCAGCAATAACGAAAACATCTCTGCATTACCAACACTGTTTTCAGCACAAATCCAAAACGTAGCGCCATACGAGCTACTACAAAGAAAATTAACTCTATCCCAGTCCAAACCAGCACAGGTCTATGGTTTGGTACTATCACAAACTCTGGTTCTTTGAGAACTGGTTTTGGAAGCAGGGACAAACACAGTCTTCATTTAGAAGCCAGGGAGGTCACTGATGCACAAAACTCCTGGCAAACAGCATATAGCTGCTAACGCTTTTTCTTAGGAAGGATTTTCAAATGAGCTTTGGGTTCCGGATAGCATGAGTTCCAGAACAATGCATTCAATAATTGTGTATATGATTGCTGTAATAACCCTACATACAAAAGAAAGAAATACAATATTTGTGCATGTATTTGAATGGAGGCAGATTCAGACTTGCTCTGTCCAAGCTGCAAGATAACTAAGCATCAGTCTGCTCTGATCCAGAACCCTCATAGCTGCAACAGCAGGATGTCCACAGCCATGCCAGCAAGCTCTGGCACAGCAGCTTGCTCAACCAGCTATATGATTTCAAGGACAGGGCAACTGGACAATATGGGCAATTTTCTTTTGCACTTCAGCAAAGCTGTGACCATACCCAGCGCTTATGATCTGGTTCTTGATTTGCTTTTCATGACTTAGGTTGCTTATTTATCATCCTGATCAAGAAAAGCAGGGCAGCCCATTTCCTTCTCTTTATTTGAACAAAGTTCTTGCCAGTTTTACTTTCAGGTCTGCTGCTCCAGCCCAAAGTTGCACGTGTAGCTTTCAAACACTGCAGAAGAATGTTTATTTGTGCTAGGATACTTTTCTAATCAAAAGTGGAAACCCAACCTGAACCATATCTATCTGTCAGTAAGACTTCAATAAGTGTAGTTTTGCAAGATTCTTGATTTTGTGTCAACTGTTTCCATTTTACTTCTACGTCTGTACATACTTATTATTTACATAATACACTGCAACAAATATCTATAAAACCAATTGTGTATTTATGCAGGGTTTTTTTAAGTCTATTATGTAGCCTGTGCTCCTTGTCAGGTTTGACTCATGTAAATGCTTACAGAAAGAAGCCGCACTGTCAGGACTGCCAGCAACTCTGAACTTACTATTCTTTCCTGCAAATTCCTACTGGGCGCAAAACACAGGCACCTGGAGGGTCCTTGCCTCTCAAGGGAGGCACAATGCAAGCATTGCAAACCAAACAGGACAGATCCCTTACTTCTGGCTAATCTCCTGAGGTCTGGAGGCCTTTTACATGCAATCCTCAACTCCAGAGTCCTCTCTCCTTTTTATTCCAAGACAGTTTCATTAAAACCTGAGATTTTTTAACTCTTTTCCCCAACATCTGCTGCTGTTCATCAGTGTTCCAATGCAATGTTCTACCAGGTGACAGATGCATTTCTGGTGTGCTTACTTGGTGTGTGAGCAGACCAGGCATTAGAAGTGTATCGGGATGCCCATGTCTGAGCCAGCGGATGTGAACAGACAGCTCCTTAGATCTTCCTCCATAACATGACTGCACCCTGCCACCCATCTGAGCGCCAGGTGCTAACCTGAGCTTCAGTTTTTAATCTACCAGTAAAAGTCAAAGTACGTTTTTGGCCTCTAGGCCATACAGAGAAAAGAAGGAGGATGTTCTGTCCCAGATTTTGTTATATTTTGGCATTCACACTCCTAAACATAAATTATTAATGTTCAAACAGATCATACTTTTCACAAGCTTGTTCCATGCACTGCCTGATTTCCCGCAGATTTCTCTCCTGCCTCTAACTTGCCCCTCCACAGACATCAGACATCCATCCCAGGTCTCCACAACCTCCGCTTTCTCTGGATATCTGCACTTTTGCCCTTACTCTCACCTCTGTGATTTTTCCAAGCTCTTTCCTTTGCTCCTGTCTTTCTCCCTCCCAGTCTTCCGCTGAACTACTTGCAGCTCTTTTGCTAAGGTTTCTCAGGCTCTCCAATAGTTCCTTCTCACGTCTCCACCTCTCTGGCCCACAAGCGTATGCTGTGCATAGGCTTAATTACTCATCCACTAACACGGGGAGCGATTAACAACAGCCAAACCTTGATTGTGTTTCCCCCATCAAGAGCAGGATCTGTATGGGTGAGTACCCAGCTACCAACTGTCATGAGATGTTTCCAAAGCTAATGTCATCGAGATTTCACCTTCCATGTTGTGCTGGTTTTGGCTGGGGTAGAGTTAATTTTCTTCATAGCAGCCAGTATGGGGCTGTGTTTTGGATTTGTGCTGGAAACAATGTTGATAATACAGGGATGTTTTCCTTACTACTGAGCAGTGCTTACACAGCGTCGAGGCCTTTTCTGCTTCTCACCCTGTCCCACCAGCGAGGAGGCTGGGGGTGCACAAGAAGCTGGGAGGGGACACAGCCAGGACAGCTGACCCATATAATGCCATGCTCAGCATATAAAGCTGGGGGAAGAAGGAAGGGAAGGACGTTTGGAGTGATGGCGTTTGTCTTCCCAAGTAACCGTTAGGCATGATAGAGCCCTGCTTTCCTGGAGATGGCTGAACACCCGCCTGCTGATGGGAAGTGGTGAATGAATTCCTTGTTTTGCTTTGCTTTGCTTGCGTGCACGGCTTTTGCTTTACCTGTTAAACTGTCTTTATCTCAACCCATGAGTTTTCTCACTTTTACCCTTCCAATTCTCTCCCCCATCCCACTGGGGGGGGAGTGAGCGAGCGGCTGTATGGTGCTTAGTTGCCAGCTGGGGTTAAACCATGACAAGACCTATGATCTTTAGCTGACATCGAGTGAATCTAGTTTTCTGCTTTGAGGGTCTCTGGTACCCAGTACAGATTGCAGAAGTGAGCCCTAGGAGAGTATGGGAAAAGCATTTTGCAAGTACTCACTGCATGTGAGAAATGGACTGCCTCAATTTCACACTGAAAGCATCCATGTGCTGCAACAATATGGTAGATTATTTTTGCTTTGGAAATCTCACCATGACATTTTATTTTCCTTTGATCCTTCTATTTTTAAAAGGCTTACTAGCAATTTACTTTAGCAATAGAAAGGAAGAGGAGTGCGCTGTTAACTATAGAATATTGCCTCTTTTCTAGATGGCCTTGATAGGTGGTAAAATGTAAAATCTGGTTGCACATTCATGGTGCTTACTGGCGTACAAAAGCAGTTCTCACTTGCAGTCCCTCGATGGCACTTCAGGGCAGAACCCCTGGCAACATCTTGCGGATCCCCACGAATGACTGCAGTGATGCCACTCAAAGGGATTTGGGCATGAGGGTGCTCGTGGGTGTCATCATGGTCCTTATGTCCACACTAGTATCCAACTGGTTGGTTTTAGTAATTTTCCCATCTTTACAGTTACTGAATTAGAATAAGATCTGGTTATTACACTTGGGTTTTTATTCACAATTGGTTGAACATTCTGTACTGGTAGATTGTGGGTTCTTTACACAACATAAAGCATGATATAAAGTCGTTATAGGTTTGCTCTGAATTTTTGGCTTTGGTCAGTTTAAATCAGACCTTTTAATGTTTTGCAGGTTTTAATTCTATAGCTCATAAACTGTCATGAATTTGTTATTTATCGTGTGTGTGTGTGTGTGAGTATTTGGGGAAGGAGGTTTTTTGTTCAGGGCTTTTTGCTTTGTTTTGGATTTAACAAGATTTAAGGCTGAAATTTCCTGTGGTGCCTGCAAACAGCCTGATGTAAAGAAGTTATAGGCATGCATCTGGAGTGTCTGGCTTTGGTCATTTTAAATCAGACATATAATTTTGTAAACTTTTCTAGCATTTAATTCTATATACTTCAGAAAATAGTTTTGTTTAGCTACATGTTTCACTGAACTGCTTTCACTGCTTTGCATTAAAGCAAATAAACTAATCGCCAGAAAAGACTAATCTCCCTGATCTGATTTGCAGGGAATAGTATGGATCACTGAGCATGCAACCTTCCATGTCCCTTACCATGAAGATTTGATATCCTTTTAAAATTCAGTTTCTATTGACTTTGTAACTATCAAGCTAATAGCCTTCTTCCCGCTCAGCCAGGTCTGTGCTTTGAATGGAAAGAGCTGGGAGTTAAAACAGTAGATTAAGGTTGGTATTGATGTTTGCCTTTTCAGATGCGTGTTTATTGCAACTGCCCCATCAAAAAGTAAACTAAAACTGCTATGAAAAGAAGAAAAGCTTCAAAACTAGCATGAAACTTGTCAGTCCCTTAGAATTACCCACAAATATGTTTTATGTGACTGGGAAAAATCTGTCTCCATCAGTATAAAACAGAATACATAGGTGTAAGTCGGGATGCATCAATCGTAGGTTAGGTTCACAATTTTTATTTTCTTTTGATTCTTAACTATGTTTCTTTTGTAAATTTTCTATTTCTTACTAAAATTTTTTGTGGTTGGAGGTGTTCATTCGTTCGTGATATTTTCAAAAGCAGAGAAGTCCTATGTTCAAAAATTTATGTTTTCATGAGTAATCTCAAAGCCTTGATATTTACTCATTATGCCTACTTATTATGCCTTTTGTAATTATGACCACTAATGCCACCTTTGTTTTTAGCCCGAAAATAATATATTGGTGTAAATTTTTATGGCCCAGATCTGTAGATACTGTAGAATAATTTTATTCATATAATATGCCATTATTATTAGAAATCACAGCTCACTCAGATGAGGACCACTCCTCTGTAGATGTCTGGGAGAAAGAAACAGTGTGTTTTGTAAACAAACATTTAAAAGAATTTTTTTTTTCCAGTTTGCATTCAGTATTAAATTAAAAATTGGTTTAACTAGGAAAAAGCTGAATAACTGAAACCAATAAAATCTTGAATTGCATAATATGTAGTTCATATTTATTCTTTATCTATTTTCCAATATTATCCAGTAGCTGAGGAAAAATTTGATATTAAGTGGAGATAACAGGTCTCAAAAGAAAGGTTTTCATTTTCAAGTTATATAGAACCTCTTTTACGAAGTATTGATATCTTAGTGCAACTTCTTTAATGTCAGCTTGAAGGAAATAAGAATATATTCTTAATATCTTTAAGCTCTATGTAAAGAACACAATCCTAGTGGAATGGAAGCAGCATATTAAAGTGTGTTTTATGTCGCAACAGTATATAGAGATCTGTATGAAATGTTCCTTGCTTTACAGAAATTATTACTGAAGAAAAATGTATTTGATAGAAACAGTTGAGTTTTACCTTCTAAACTAGAATGGCATAACACTGCCTCACTTAACTGTCCATCAGTTGTCAAGTGAACAAGTACATACTCGAGGGGACGTGGGGGGCATAGGCATAGGAAATTTTCAAACCTCTCTCACTTGGCTAGATAAGAAAACTCAACATTGTGGAATGGAAAAGGCAATAATTAATATGAGAAAAAAGGAAAAAGAAAAGAGCATTTATAAAGAGAGACCTATTTTTTTCTTGATAATGTGAACTTCATGAAAGTAATAGTAATTGTGACTTTGTTAATATTATGTCCACCAAAGTCAGTGGAATTATTATAATGAAGAGGAGAATTAAGCCCAATGACTTACTATTTGAAAAGAAAAAAAGCTTTTTAAAGAATAATGCCATTTAATAATTTCTTTTTTTTATAGTAATAGCACTCTGTTTTGGCCAGAAGAGTTTAAGAGTAGCAAGTATGGTGTTTGCTGTTCTTACAAGCATGTTTGACTCTTCTTTTGAAATCCAATTTTGAAAAACTGATACAATTAATTGTTAAAGTGTATTGCATCCTCACTACCATATAGTGTTTTGCCATATTAGTGAAAAGCTTGGTTGTGTTTTTTCTTTGTTTACTAATCTAAACAAATTTGAAAGCCTGATCAATTCCTGTGGAGAGGATCAGACAGAAATTCCACAATTTCAGCTTACTGCTTCTGAGGCCCTTATGGTGATATAAAATGTAATTTTCCCTTGAAGGTCTAGTCACACCAGCACCACAGGCTGGTTGCAGATACAGAGGCTATCACCTTTACATACAGTGAGCAGTATGTTTCTTTGTAGATATCCTCATGATTTAGGAAATAAACTGTTTTTTCTTTGAAAAGTCTAGTATGCATTTTTTACTTTGTATAGTCTAATTTATGCACGGAGAGCTTCTATTGACCCAATACACCCTGATGGCTCTGTCTGCGCTGTTGTGATGTATCATGTCGGCAAAACGCATATTGCATGTGCCAAAAAGTATCAATTTAGTTGACAGACTAACAGCCCTTAAATAATCATTATGGCACCATGATCTGGAATTTAAAGACCACTGAATTGATAGAAGTGGGAGAAACGTATTTATTTCAAAGTCAATATGTTCTCATACAAAATCTCCAAAGCAGATGTTTGACGTAGAGAACTGAAATACGTTTCACCCCTTTCACCTGAGGATCTCGAAACAGTTTAAATCTTTTTTTTAAATGTTTCCCTCATGTTTTGTCCTTGAAAACAGGAATTAAGCTTAAAAATAAAGCACAATTGTATAAACGGTGAGATTTCTATAATACGTATTTCATCCTCAGCTTGCATGACTGGCCTGATTAAAGCTCTGAGCTTATTCTTCCATAGGAAGAGACATCTTCGTTCAGAAGACCCCAGCCGAGGAACTGTAATAGCTGACCCCATACTTTTGCTCTGTATAGTTTTTTTTTTAAATAATTGATGCTTTAATTAATATTATTTAATTAGAGCACACGAACAAGACTCAGCCCAAAGCAGTATGATAAATTCAGAAAGGTATATATAGTCATTCTAAAAATAACAGAGTGTAATTCACATAACTGCTGTTGCAGGTGGGTCTGAGGGACCTGTGTGGTTGTGGGTCACAGCTCTGAAAATGCGGTTGGGTTCACAGAACTTCTTAATAAGGCTACTTAAATTTATTGATATGAAAATGGGATATCCGTAAGAGTGTTCAGTAAGCGTTACCTTCTCACCTTCTCACCATCATTTTTACTCTCTTTGATTTCTTTGCTGGTTTTTTTTTTTCCCAGAACTTTCCACACAGAAATTTAAACTTCAAGTGTCATTACTTCACTGAAACTAATTTGTCCTTATTATTCCTCATTACCTTTTATCTTGTAATTGCTCTTTAGAGCTTCATACAATCTACATATTACATCCCTCTATGTGTGCTTTACTAGTCCTGATTTTTTTTTATAAGCAACATGATCAATATATACAAACGGTAAGCACCAACCTGATTTGCTATCTGCGGTAATTGGATTCTGCATTTAATTACAGGTGGTAATGACATTTTAAGCACCTTATACAGGTGTTAGGGGGTTTTATGAAATGTTAAGCAACATTAAGAAAGTCTAAGCTTCTGGAGCATTGCCAAATTTCAGAGGTGCCTTTCAACTCCAAATTGCAGTTTTCATGTGAGGATAATTATAGCTCTGGCCACCTGGACTGCTCCTGTTGGAGTCAGGCAGAGCAGAGGAGTAAGCCTGTCTGCAAGCCACACTTTGCATCTTCTCTTTTTCTACATGTTTTCATTTAAAATTATTCCTAATATGTTATGGGTTGTATTCTCATCCTTAAAAATACTGCACGGCCACCTGTTTGTGTGTGTGTGCTGGTCAAAACCAGTGGTAGAATACATTATTATGTATCAGCAGTGTAGCTGAGATTGGGTGACCTTGGAAAAGATATTTGAATTATGTTGATGGCCTTCTTGATCTTGGGGGAGTTTTAATTCACATCTATAATTCCAGCCTGAGAAAATTAGATGGAGATTTGTTTTGGAGCTAATGGGAAAATATATGGCCAGCGAAAGGAGTTGCCGTCTCCTTCATTAGTCATGTAACTTCTCCTGGAAAATAACTTTTTCCTAATAATGGCATTTAGGAGTTAGCATTTCCGAAATCAACATACATTCTTCTGTTTCTTCGGTCCTGCCTTTTTAAAAGAAAGTGAAAGAGGCAGCAGTTTTATATGTCCTGCAGAAACCTAATTCAGTTCTTAATTTCTCCTCCTTTTCTTCCCTTCCTACAGAACCTCTGCTTATTAGCACAAAAGCCCAAAGGCTTATCCTGCCTGTGCTTGCACAGTGCTGATTGCCTGCGCCGGGTCACGATGCCTGAGCTGCCGGTTAGCGGGCTCAAGCTGTGCCTGTTGGAACTCGAAGCTCTATTTCTGAGATGGGTCTTAATTCTTCATCTCTAATAGCCTTTTCTAGTGTGAAATCCTGGCTTTAGTGACATCAGCAGGACTTCAGTTATGAGGACTTCCAGACTTTTAAACTGCCATTTAAGAAGTACATAATTATTATGTGATACTGTAGTACTTTTCCCTGCAAATAGGTGTTACATCACATGCATACCTGGGGGGTATGCATATAAACAGCCCTGGGGTTGTTTAGCCTGGAGAAAAGGAGGCTCAGGGGAGACCTTATCGCTTTCTACAACCACCTGAAAGGAGGTTGTAGTGAGGTGGGTGTCGGTCTCTTCTCCCAAGTAACAAGCGATGGGACGAGAGGAAATGGCCTCAAGTTGCGCCAGGGGAGGTTTAGATTGGATATTAGGAAAAATTTCTTCACCGAAAGGGTTGTCAAGCACTGGAACAGGCTGCCCAGGGAAGTGGTGGAGTCACCGTCCCTGGAGGTATTTAAAAGACATGTAGATGTGGCAGTTAAGGACATGGTTTAGTGGTGGACTTGGCAGTGCTAGGTTAACGGTTGGACTTGATGGTCTTAAAGGTCTTTTCCAACCTAAACGATTCTATGATTCTATGCTGCCTATGTAGAACATTTCTGCCTATGAAATGTAAAACCAAGCAGATATCTTTAAAAAATGTTGTGAATGAAATTAAAAAATCCAGAACAGCTAAAGGTGAAGCTCACCCTAATACTTATCATCTTGCTTGTCTGTACCAAATTAACTAGTTGACCTTTCCTAAGCATTATAATGTCAGAGTGATTGACGTGCCAGAACTAAGATTTTATTTGTCCTTGTAGGGAATCTTACCTCTGACTGGATGTATAGATCTGCTTTACATTGCATTTACAAGATCAGGTACTTTTATAGATACACAGTTTCTGTATTTTTGTATACAGAGAAAGAGTATTCTAGATCACTCATAAATGAATTCATAAATAGTCTGTAATACATGGAGCTCATTGCAGTTCATCACATTGATTCACTCTAGACTGTGGCAGTACTTTTCCCTCTCCATAGTCAATGCTGAAACCAACTTCTTGTGTGAAGTCTTCTCTTAGCTTCTCTACAGTTATACCAAAGACAAAGGAGAAGGTTCTGCAAATTAAGCATGCCAGTTGTTACCTCGGTTTTAATTTTTCTGGAATATTTTTTTTCTGTTTTGCTTAAAGTCAGCTTGAACTTCAAATGCTTCTCCATCCCTTTATCTCTGTCCCAGTAGTACAAGGGATGGACTAACCCAGCAGCCAGGTCCTGCTCACTGCTGGGCTCTGATGTGGAGCCACCCAGTGTGGCTGTCTGAGCTATCGCCCTCCCAGCACCTACTGATGTTTCATCAGTCTAGCGTTAGTTCGTACAGGATATCTGGGAGAGGAGGAGGAATGAGTACCAGAAGACACATCCTGTTCTTAATTTCTTCTTTATCAAGTATGCTTTTATGTCTGGTGTCAAGAATTAAAACCAAATTATCCACATTAAATTACCGATCCTCCTGTAAGGACAAGGACATACCATTTCAAATGCTTCTCCAAGGGATCCTAAAGCTGGAGAAGGTTACTCCAGGGGACTGGATTCAGAGCCTTGTGTTTTTGACCACCCTGCAGATCACTGCTTTCCAAAAGCGCTACGGTCAGCTCAGTTTCCAGGGTCTAAAGCTCTGACTTTGGGCTGTTGTAAGACGAGCATAAACCTTCTGAAGTAAATGAGAAGCTGTGGACAAATTTGGAGTCCGTTGTTTTTAATGATTATGGGCCTCTGTCGGTACTTAGGTGAAGAGGTGTTTTCTGACATCCAGGTCGCAAGTACCTACTATCTACGCAGAAGTAGCATTCGAAGATTGTTGCGCAGACATAAGGTCAAATACTCAGAAATTAGTATAAGAGAAAAGATAGCTTTAATCCCTGGTCTTCAGTAAAATCTTGGCAAGTATCCACTGAACATGCTGAGAAGTTAATTTTCAATGTTATGTTCCCCAAACTAAAGGAAGCCCTTCTCTTTAAAGGGGCGGATATGATGACAATCTTCTAACTGTTACCAGTGACATCGGGGGAAATTCATACT
This sequence comes from Gymnogyps californianus, assembly GCF_018139145.2. Lineage (NCBI taxonomy): Eukaryota > Metazoa > Chordata > Aves > Accipitriformes > Cathartidae > Gymnogyps > Gymnogyps californianus. The sequence goes on from NC_059477.1 coordinate 38,061,934, forward strand.
GCCTCCCGCTCACCCATCACGCGGAGAAGTTGAGGACTGTTCTGGCAACATGCTTTGGGAAGAGTCAAGCGATAGCAATTTATGGATTCAAAGGTATATTTTCCGAAGTGTTTTGCAGTTGTGGAACCCGTGTTACAGAAGGTATTTCCAATTCTCCTGATCACCGTTGTTCCTATTTGTAAATACCGTGATGTTTAGGTAAATTTGATCAGGAAATGGATGCTCTTTATTTTTAGTGTCTCCATTTTGGAGGAAAAAAACAGCAATCCAAACCAAATCCAGTGAAACAAACCCTAGGTTTTTATATGAAGGAAGATCCATTCTTTAACAAAAGAACTCTCAAAAATGTTAATGGATTTTTTTTCATTAGTCTGTGGGCAATTTTTTTTTTTTAAGTTATATTTGCTTAAGCAGCTGCTTTTTTTTTTCCATTTTAATGAAAAACAGATTGTAAAATGTTTTGAATAAATATTTTCTTTAGGATGTGGAACACACAATGAATTGCTAAGTAGTTTTATTATCTACAAGGATATTTGGGAAACAGCAGTTCCTCTTTAACGTCCTAATTTTCATGCATAAAACAGCTCAGACATTTCCATGGGCTGAGGGGTCTATCCCCATGAACCACGTTGCATGTTCAGAGTTTTAGCCTGTGCAAGCTGGTAGATAGATTACAAGTAGAAAAAATAAATCTCTATTTTGCAGAGAAGATCTTAGTGATTAAAGTTAATTCCACTAGCCTTAATAACAGTATGTTGTGACATTTTGATTTTTTTTTTCATTTTTCTTCTGTACAAACAAGTAAGTTCCCAGTGTACGTTCATGGTGGGGAATATACTAGGAGTGACTGTTGTCTTACACCTCTGGAGATGGACAGCTGTTGATGAGAGGGCAGCATATAATCTCACTAGTATGGCAGAAAAAAGAAAAATGAATGGTAAATGTTCCCCAGGTCAGCTGCACCCTTGGGAAGACATACCCTGCACATCAGAGAGTTATGCCACAACCTTTTCCTCAAGAGAAAAATAAATACTGGTGACTCAAAACGGCAATTTCTACTACATTTTTATTTAATGCTTTCTCTTCTGAGCTCACTTTACTTAGCTAGAAAGCATTCTTCTCCTCAAGTAGTTATTATTAATGTGTTCTGTAGGTTTTCTTAAATAAAAAATATTTGTACTTAAAGTTTACACCCACAGACAATATTTTACAGGTATTAGTTAAAAAAAAATACAAGTCCTTAGCTGCAGCTAAGATAAAGTGGGTTGTATACAGAGTGACAGAGAGAACAAGGGCCATTCACTTTTTAAATCAAATATTGCCCTTGAAATGTTGGGAAAACTGTATGGGAATTTTGGACAAGGGCCTTCTGCCTTGTGTTAGGAAAACTGCTGAAGCTGTCAATGTTAATTTTGTCACAACACTAACAAACTCACCCCTAGCAAATGGAGCAGTATAAGCGTTAAGGGAAATTTATACTTTCCTAATTGCAACAGTGTGGCTCTTTTGCGGGTCCAACGCCAAGCTTGCTTCCCCCAGGGACCAGGCTAAGTACGAGGATGCTTGTGCTAAAAACTCAGCCTCCGTGGAGCTGCTCTCGCTCAGTGGGGACCCCACGGAAGCCCCGGAGCAGCGGAGCAGGTTTCCAGGTGAATGGCACTGGAGAGAGTAGGAGTCTGCCGGGGGGAGCTGGGATACTAGTGACCCTTTGGAAAACTGGAAGGAATAATTTGATGTACTTTGAACTCTAATAAACCAGGCCCCCCAAAGAGAAATTATTTGAAGCAAAGAGCAGCTACCACCTTTTCCTCAACTGGAGAAAAGTGAAGCAAAGGCAGTGAGAGACGGACGAAGCAGCCAGACCCGGAGTAGTAATGGTTTACGGTGTATTCATCACAGCAGACGTATGTTTGTTTTCCACTTCTCACCTCCCTGTGCAATCTCAGGCTGTGCTTTGTACTCTTTCCTTGTTTATATTTGATGTTGCAGCAAGAAGACAAGGTGCCATTAGCTTTTACTTGAAAGGTCATATTGAAGTTATTTTACTCTAATATGAGGGATTTCAACCATAGCAAAATAAAATAAAACTTAAAAATCTGGCCTAAGCAACCCCCCTAACCTGACCATGTCACAGAAAAATGAAGTCAAACATTGAAGTGTATATTGGACAATTACTGCAAAATTGCTCAACTCGCTTTTCAGTCACTGGTGTCAGTTGTTCTCTGTGTGAAAGAGAATGAATTCCTCCATATTTAGGAAATGATCCTGCAAATTTTAGCCTGCCATTAACAAAAAAACAAATGTCAGTATATATTTTAACCACTTTAAATCAGCGCACTGAAGACATGTTTATTGTGAAGCACCTGGGTAATCCCATCCCAGCCAGTAAATGCACTGGGGTATCAGATGTGCTGCTGAGCTCCTGGGGCTGGATGGAGATTTGGATGTCTCAGCTAAGCCATGGTGACTCAACCTAGATATGAGCTCTATCTGTTCTAAATACAGAATAATGTCCTAAGCATCACAGAAAAAGGCTTTCCCCCACATTTAGGATGGGTTAAGAGAGCATACCTTATCATTTCAGTTTAGCTGAAATACTGTTACTTCTTAAGCTGCAAGAACTCAACTGTACGGCTGAGCCTTAAGTACCTTTTTGTAATTTCAAGCATAAGCTTATGTGGTTTGCTAAGGCAGGGCTTACGTCTTGAAATTAATGCTAACATTTATGCGTGTGCCTAGTTTCAAGCACTGTCAGTACTCACATTGGACTTGGATTTATCCATTGAGAGGCTCAACTGTAAAGAAGAAACAAACCTAGTGGGATAGTCTCCTGTACAAAAGTAATTAATAAATATTTGCGGAATCAGGTCTGCAGATTCAAATATGTCCTGTAGCTATTTTATGGCTTTGACAATGTTACCTGTTCATTTTGTCACTTTTAATTTTTTTTTTGTTACTAGTACAGTGTTTGAAATTAATTTTCAGACTTTATTCTCTGTTGATCAGGAAAAAAAAAAGAAGTATCTATACAGTGTTAACATGAATATTGACCACAAGGTGAGCAGGACCCTCCTTTTTGTCAGAAGCTTGCTTGTCAGCATGTCGGTGATAGATCAGATGTAAAGAAAATCACTTCTGCAAAACCAATTTGCTAAGGGGCTTGTAAAATCCATTTTTTAAAAGTTACTGAGGCGAAAAAGTGAAGGACCAGCCAACTAGATATTTTGATCGGCTCTTCAAGGTCAAAACCTGATTACTAATTCATCAAATACCTTATTGGTAGCGCTGTTTGACGAGCAAACAACTCTGTGCAGATGTTCTACCTAATAATTCTAATACCATGGAAAGATGGGTAGGGTAGGAACAAACAGAATTTTGTACTTACTTTTGGCAACGCTACAATCGTAGGAGCTGTGGTCTTCAAAGCACTGGCAGCCCAGTTCAGTACAGTGTCCATTGCCGTTACAGAAAGCAGGACACCGGAGAACAGTGAGGATTTCCTCCTGGGTAGCAGATGGCTGGTTTCCTACATGAAATACTCTGTTTCTGTTTCCTAGTACTCTTCTTTCACATTCATTTTCCAAAAGGGCTATCAGTGCCCTCACCCAAGCCACGTCATCTTTGAGCTGCAGATCTAAAAGGCATATATCAATTGCCTCATCCATCTGTTTTCCAAGGAGACCTTTACACACTAAGCCTATGGTGGAATTTGCAAGAATTTGGTGGCAAATCTCCCGAGCTTTGGTGGCAGTTAGGCCATTGGGAGTGGGCCATGCCAGTGGAAATTTCATCCGAATCCCTTCAAAGTAATCCTCTGGGAAAAAATATGCAAAGCTCTCTGAGTCCCTCTGGCTTGGGCCATGCAATGGGTGAAAGGATGAGTATTCATAATAGTCTTCTTGCCTTTTTGCTCTCCTTAGGTCTTCTGTTGGTTTGGTAGAGTTAACGGAACTGCTGCTTTTCATGGAAACATTGTGTGCGAGGGGTTTTAATCGGTCCTCAGGGCTACCTCGCTTTTGGACTGATTTAGGCAAATATCTTTGATCAAAAGACTTGGTCAACAGTTTCTCATCTTTTCTTAAAGTAGACTCTATTTCTGAGGAAGTGATAAACTCTGACGTAACATCTAGATACGGGATTGCAGAGGTGTAATCCACATGATCATAATGGCAACCAGAGGACTGAGGGAAAGGAGTCTGAAAGGCATTCAGTGTGTTTACCACGGGAACGGACTTAGTGCTCTCCTGACATCTGCAGTAGTTTTTCCTTTGCTTCCCCTCAGAAGGTGCTGGAGTCTTGTCAAATAAACTCTTCCCTGGAGGTATTCTGATTTAAAAATAGAAAGAGATTAGAGGGAGGAAACTTTCAACAAATTAGTCTACAATACCAAGTAAACTTTCTTTCCCTGAGGCTGGGGAACATATAAATTCCCAATCTACCAAAGTACTTAAGAAAATGCTTAAGTTTAATCTCTGTTTTCTTTAGTTGCTTTTGCACTGCCCTTCTTGAGTTGTCCTGTACATTTTTTAGCACTACATGGGGACTTTTTAGTAACAGATGCTTAAGTGCTTTGCTGGAGTGTTGCCTAACTGCTTGACTTCTCTTCGCAGAACTTTCTCCAAGGTGCAGGTTACCCTTTGCATATTACACATGAAAAAAGGCCTTGGATTTGTCCCTGGTGTGACTCAGATACAGCTTGGAAAATGACAAAAAAGATGTATTTGTTTCAAATGCTTTATTACAAAAATCATCTTTATCCATTTGCCTGTGCTCTCCTTACCAGGTGTTTCCTCTAAGACTTGGGTCACTATGTTTTTTTCTTTCTAAAGTTTTTTTCCTTTAAAATTTTTTCGTGCATACTTCATTTCATTCTTGTCTTCTAATGGAGCTTTCTTTGAGTTTTTCTTTTGACACAAAGCAGTCTTCTATTGATCATAGGGCTAGGCTATCAAATAAGGTGAGGTGATTTTTTTTTCCCCTTTTTAATTTAGTCCAGCTTTAATGATGGATGAACTTCTAGAGAGTTCAGTTTGAATAGCAGCCATGATTAAAGTTTCTTCAGAAATTTCAAGAGCACAAGATCTCTTATTGATCTTATTTTTGCAGCACAAGAGGAATCCTGGAGCTTTATAGAAAAAGGTAGGCTTCTTGTCCCAATAGTTAGCAGCACTTCATTTCCAGACAAATTTGAAATATCACCAAAAATTTAAATTATTTTGGCATTAATTTTGTTTTGCAGCCACAATGTAGAGATCTCAGGAAAGTGAAAGCATTTGCCAACATTTTGGAGCCAGACGCTAGATACTGTTGTAGAAAATGTAATTGCCTTTATCCAATTTTTCCAAAATATATTGAAAATGGCATATATGATATTACTATTTTGATCATTGATACAATACTAACATTTAAATAAAACATCACAGTGACACAGGCAAAATGAACCAATTTCTCCTTCTGAAACATGAGCCCAGACATTTATGAAACCCTTTTTCCCAAAGTGTGGGCAGAGCAGAATACAATTTGATACAACAGGACGGCTTTCATGCTCACAGAAATGCACCACCTATTTCCTACACTTTCCTACAGTCTAGAACAATCAAACATATTTGGTGATTGAGGGAGTGCTAGTCCTTTGGACAACACAGTTTAGCGTCTGAGTGGGCTTCCTGCGTGCGCTGTTCCTCTGGCTCTGCATGGTGGGATTACCTGCAGCTGAAGCTGCCCAGACTTGCATCATGACCTAACTGTAAACCTAAACTAAGGCAGCAGAAGTAGCTCTTTCTTTGAGGGAATACTACATAAACTAGAGGCTAGGGTAAATATCATATATTTAACCAATAAATAAATAAAAATCACATAAACTGGTCCAGAATCAGGACAGAAACTGAAAACACAAATGAAAATTTCAGTAAAATGAAACTCTTTTGCCTTGATATTTTATTTATTATAGTTTATTTATATAGTTATATATAGTTTATATAAGTTATTAAGTTTATTTAAGTTCCTTTTTTTATTCCTATGTGAAACCAGATACCTTGCTTTGGTCAGCCCTGGTCAACAGGACAAAGGTGTTTGGTGTGGAAAGGATGGAGCCACTGGAAACCCCATCCTTCCTCACAGGTGTGCACATACCGACAGCACCTCAGTAAGCTAGGATGTGCCTTCTGTCCCCTGCATAAGATGACTAGACTATCATTCCTCTTAGCTGCCCATTATAGTCAAGGAAGAACTAAAGACAAGTTTTTCAAACTGAGTTGGATGCTATTATAGAGAGAGAGTCCAAAATTGATAGCATTGTTACTGGTTTCGCAAAAGATTTGAAAAACGGTTTGAAGAATTTATTTTACCTACTTAAAATACATGTTTTAAAATTCAGCTCTTCTTTGTCCAGACACTATTTAAGGGCTGGGAGGCTCTAATGTTGTTTTATTGTTTAAAAGTTGCATTGGAAAGCTGATGTTTAAAACAGATCTGTGCCATTCAGAGCCCTGCATTTGCTTGAGAGAGGGGGGAGCCAGGGAAAGAGCTCAACTGCCAGATGGTGAGCACTAAGACTAGCTTCAGGTGCTGGAGAAAACCTAACATGCTTTCAGTGTTATTTAAAATGAAATTAAAAACAGCAGCAGAAAAATCACCCTCTAGGTTTTGTTTTTTACTGTGCCATTTCTCCGTTGGTGGATCAGAGACCGATCCAGTCTCCTCTGCAGGTGGCCTTAGCCTTTCCATTGGCTTGGTTTTTTAACCAGGTTCTGAAGGGTCCTTGAGAATCCATCCCTCGGAGTACTGCAAGGTGAAACTCATCACCCCTCTTGCCCTTCTCACTTAGCAGGAGCTTCTCCTGCCTTCCCTGAAGTATCTCCATCATGTGTGCCGAGCCCTAGAAAACTCCTCGCTGTTTTATAAGTAAATTCCTATATATTGTGCTTTGGCTTCTGATCTTTCAACAAACTTGCTTTGAATAGGTCCTCCTAAGGATCTCGTTAGGCCCTTTTTGGGTAGTCAGCAGTTGGTCGGTTCTTGCACCAAACTATTTCTACATTTGTCTTCCCAGAAGCAAGCTCTGACTGATTATCACATTACTAAGATGTTAAAGATGGCTGTTGAATTCTAAATAGTATAATTTGTAACAACAGGTCAAAACTGCCATTAAATAGCCATTAATTAGGCCCATTGAATATAACTAGAATATGGTAGAGGTGTTTGTTTATTTTCTGAAATGCAATAGGTCTAAAATTTATTGTTCCTACAGGATTGCGCTAAATTCCCATGTACAGATTAAGTGGTACGTTAAGGTGCTTCACCTTATTTTTCCTTATTTGCAAAACATACTTCACAAACAAAACTACACAGTCAACCAAACCCATTTAGGTTTTAGGAACACCTATTAGGCACGTTTAGAGTTCAGCAACAGGAGTTAAAATGTGGAACAGGGATAAGGATAGGGACAGGGACAGGGAGAGGGACAGGAGTATGTCAGCGCGCCAGACTCCTGGCTTTGGTTTCAGACCATCTGTCTCAGAAAGTGCAAGTTTTTAGAGCTCACTGTCATCATTAGTCGAGTAGATATTAAGTTTTAGCATGGTACATATATTACCACACTTTGTCAAAATGTAACATTTAATCTATACTCACATATTGTAATTAGTGTTTGGGAATAAAAGAACAAGGGAAATACCAACCCCTTAATTAATCCCTATTGTCAGTTATCTGCATTTTCTAGTGTGGGTGAGAACTGCATTTTTTTTAACAGCTGAGTGGGATCTTAACACAGCCGTTAACATGACATCGCTTACGAATATAAAACTTCTCTCTCCATAACTGCTTATGTGTATTGTGCTGACTGAAAATTAAGGCCCCGTGCTGTTCGGATGGTAATGGATCTCCAGGCTTCCCTCACTAGGTTAAGCAGATCTCTCTGCCGGGTCATTAGGGGAGTATGTAATGAAATAAACCTATCAGCACCCCTTGAAACAGCGCTACAGAGCATGTCGCGGGCCGGGATCCTCTCTCGCTTTGTACCTCCACTCCTCTATGAAGTCTTCCTCAGGCACATTGCTCAGGTCGTTGTGACCGATCCCGTCAAAGAGGCCACACAAACCTCTGGTGCTGTTGAAGTCGCTGCCCAGCGTCCTCACCGTCAGACCCATTCCCCACTCGCTCACGTCGGCTCGAACAAACGCTCCCGAAGGGAACAGGATCTGAAGAGGCAGGAAAAAAACCAGTGAACTGAAGCTGTTACCAAGCTTTTTATGCCATAGAAGTGTCCCTTTCTATAAACAAAAATATCAAAGTAGGACGTTGGCGATGGCAGAGGTAATTTAAGATCACTTAGATACACTATAAATATTTATTTGTGCTATTATTTAGCTTGCTTTCAGATTCTATGGTACTAATATCTGATAGCATTGCATAAATATAAAACTGCACAAGTACTTTCTTTTTCAATTAATAATTACATCCATTGAAGTTTTCCCACTGGTAAGTTACCAGCTAATTTTTGAAGTGACTTCCATGACAATAAGGCCACCCTTGTGTCTTTGCCTGGGAAATCATTTCTTTTAGATAAACTGCCAAGTTTGAAAAACAACTTTCTTCCCTCTGGAAAATCGTTTCATTGTCCAAGGCCGGATTACCCAGAAAATGACTGTGTTTTAAAGTGGATAAAGCAATTTTCTCATTAAAGAACTTGTGGTAGGCTTACACTGACCTTTAAAAGAAAAAAAAATCTTGAGGTTAAGACAAAGAAGTAACTGTGTGGATAATGGATTTTTCAGGTTGGTGTCCCAACCAAATAATAAAAAAAAAAAAAGAAAAGAAAAAATCTGTTCAACTGAAATGTATTTCTGTTTCTTTGCGTTATTTTTACAGGTAAAAAGAAAATTATTTTGAAACTGATCTGTGCCAGCAGTGGGAGCAGGAGCTCTCTATCCTGATAAGTAAGTAACCTGCATTTTTTTTTTTATCCAAAATTGAATGTTTTCATTTAATCTTAAAAAGTACATTAAATAGTTGGAAACATCTCATTACAATAATTTCAAAATAATTATTTTCCATTTTTTAAGTGACTCCTGCTTAAGTATAATTTATTCAGCCAAATAACATCCATTGCTTTTCTTTCTTTTGGTGGGGATTTTTTGGTCCCTTATAAGTTCCTCCCCACCAAATCTATTCATATCTGTGAATAAGCAACTAGCTTATAGTTGTATTTCTGTGCTGGAATCCAGAGTTTACACTTCGGCTGCACTAAATTATATTCTTGCCCATTTTAGCTTCCCAGTCATCATTTCAGGCATGAGAATACTTTTTGAGGAGCTCTCCGTGAGTGATCTCCTTGTCCAGCTGAGCAGAGTGGCAAAGTACCACTGATGGCAATAACAGCTGGGGACACTGTGTTTTGAACTCAGGCCCCCTGTGTTTTGATCAGGGCATTTGAAACATCCTCTTTTCAAAAATTATTGGCCTTGGTGAATAATGGAAGTCATCATATAAAACCAGTTCTCTGAATATGTCAGAAGGTCTTGGCTGTACCTCCACCTTGGCTGCACCTCCACCTTGGCTGCATGTTTCACTTCCCAAGGGAAGTTTAAAAAAATAAAAAGATTCCCCAACATAAAGCTCAAATGGCCTGATGAGTTAATTTTTTCTTAGTCGTTTAACAGGTAGAGCAGGAGAACTGCAGTTGACACAGTGCTGGGTAGGATTTGATTTCCTTCTTCAGATAAACATGTGCCTTCTAATTACATGCTTTACTACAGGGAGGAGCATTTCCTATAAGGCTGGATATAAAATCCTCGCATTCGGGACTGCATGAGCTGCTTCAGTCTTCTGTGCTGTCTGGATTAATATTTCCAGGTGTGGATTTATTTCAGGAATTTGGAGGGCTGTAACCCTTTTTTCTCCTGCTGCCCCAGGCAAGGCATCCCACCTGCCACTGAGGACCTAACAACTGCCCAGGTTTTCTGTAACCCACCTGGATTTAAGACTGCCAATTGAGGCTTTGAAGAAGCTTTTTTGAGACCTCAGTTTGCAGAGATACATAGTGACTGGCTGCTGGAAGCTGCTACCTTGCACAGAAAAGACAGTCACTTCACCCCATTCAAAGCATCAGCCTTGAACGGTGTGGGGGAGCCAGCTCCTGTGCTGTGCAAAGTTGGCGACGGGCAACTGCTGAGCAAATCGGGATGCACCGTGCACAGCGGTGTGATCAGGGATTGCGTTCATTGCTGCACAGTTCCTAGAGATTCCCATTCAGATCAGGGCAGGATTCATATTCATGTCCTGGGGGTGTCCTGATTTGTTTCACTGAGACTTACATGAGGTGTAAATGAGAATAGGGATTCCTTGCTAAGATTATTCTAGTAATAAAACAGTAATTATATTGCATTCAGTTGCAAAATGAAATGACAGCTTGCTTCCTGCTTTTTCTCTATTCTATAATTAACAGACTTTCAATTACTACCTTACTGAGATCTATTCCAAGTGAGATCACAAGGAGAGCCAAGCATCATTCTGGCTCTACTGTGGACCTATCTTCACCCAAAACATTTCCTGGCAATAAATCTTGATGGTACAACTCTAGGATAAAATTATCTTCTTGGCCATAATTTGTGGCCCTTCTCCTCACCAAAGCCCCTGGTGCAGCTTGCTCTTATTCTTCCAGTGATTTCACTGGATTAGTGTGGATAAGTGATAAGCATGCAAAGTATGTTGTGGCCATATATTTTTTAGGCAAATACTTTAAATTATACCAAATGTTGCACATTTGCAGCCCATTTTCATGGCTTTGGGGGCTATCTGGATCTGACCAATATTGCCTTACTGTTTCACTCTAAAACTACATTATTCTGCTACCTGTGATCTTTCCTTGAATATTTATATCATAAGCTCTGCAAAAAAAATTGCTTTATGTGATGCAGTTGGGTAGTGCCTAGCATAAACAAACTGAGAGCGGATTGCTGTACTGCAGTGAGTAAGTAACAATATTGGCACTCCGCTATGTCTCCGAGAAATTTCCAGAGATATTTGTCTTGTTTTGTTTTACAGTTTGTTAAACTAACACTTTAACCAGCTTCTTCCCTGCATCGTGTTTTTCGGTACATTTTGCTGCAGGCGCTCTTATGGCTTCAGATAGATATTTTTGTAGCAACCTCATTAATAATTCAGAAATAGTAAACTCACATTTTTAAAGAACAACAACAAAAGTACTCAAATATCCACGTACTGTTATTTTTCTCCCTCCGTAGGACTTTAGGATTTTGACATGTGGCGATGCCTCGGTGCTTTTGACAGCTAGCTGGGGTCTGCTCTCCCGAAAATGGCCATTGCAGGTGTCCAGCACCACGGTGTCACCCCCCTCTCGCGCAGCTACGCCGCAATTGCAGGCGGTGGCGGAGCGGTGGCCTCCACAATCCCACTGCCGAACATGCACTTCAAACGCCCGCGACATGCTCCGGCATAAAAGGAAGGTGCCGATTTTATAGTTATCGTAGCGCCTAAACAGCAACAAACAAAAAAGAGGATTTAGAGACCCAGAGCGTCCACCTGCGACGGCTGTTTGTTGGTACTCGTACAACAACGCTCCTTAATTAGACCAGCGTGGTGGCTGGCCTTGAAGGAGGGAAAAATCAACACACAGGGAAGCGTTTCTCTGGCACCGTAAGCAAGGGAACGCCATCGCAGTTATTAGCTGGAAGTGCATAAGAATTCATGTGAAAAGTGGGTAGCTGTCTCCCAGCTGCTGCTATGGCAACGGGCATGGATAAAAAGGATAAACATTTGATAAAAAGCAAATGGGAAAAAGTCCCTGCCTCCAGGCCTTAATAAATATGTTTTGGTTCTAACTGGATGCTTTACAGCATGATATTCTTCAAAGCAAAATCAGTGCTCAAATAACCTCTTCTGTGACTAATCACTAACTTTTACAAGACTGACTGTGGCTAGATGGGTGAACACTTCATGTGAAAAACTGGGATTCTACTGAAAACCTGTTAAAATGAAGTTGGTTCCCCCCCTCAACAACTTCCCTGTAAGCACAACTTCTGCTCTCGGCACAGTGCAGTGTGTTGAACAATTTGGGACTTTCGTTCTTCTCTGTACAGAAAGTCCTTGCTCCATCTGAGCGAGGCCATGAGCAGAATAACTTTCATAACTTTGCGAGTGTTTTCCCCTCTGCCCGAGCCAGGTAAAACTCCTCCCGCCTGCAGCCCCTTGGGTTTCCACAACAGGAACCTGCGAGAGGATCCTCCTCTGCTTGTTCTTTGTTTTCTCACTCCATAAGTTCATCTTATTCTTACTCTGTTTTATTCTTTGTTTTCTCACTCCGTAAGCTTGTCTTATTCTTACTCTATTTTACTCTAACGTGAAGTATAAAAGTAAAGAAAACAGTAGCTCTATACTTTATATATGTTGCCGGAGTTTTCTCCTCACAAACCAACAGCTGCCATCTTTAAAAATGACGGATTATTCTACTTCCTTTTAAGGCACTGCATTTAGTTTTAAACATGATTTTATGAAATTAAGTAATATGGAAACTAAGCTATAAGCTTATAATAATAAGCGTTATTCTTTTCTACAATAAAAAAAGAAAATGTAAAAAGGAATGTATAAAATACCTCAGCTAAATAACAGGATTATTTTTAAGCACTGTCATACAAACATCAATATTTTTTCAGTCTGTTAATGTTTCCTATACAGAGGAACAAATGGCTCAAGAACCAAGATTTTTTAGCATGTATATATCTGCATTTTATTTCTCTTCAGAATAATAGCCATAGAAAACTATGTAGCTTAAAACACAGTAAGAATTTAAACTCCAGCTGGTTTTCTCTGCTAGAAAACACGTCTGACTTTATCTTTCATCTTGAAAAACTTAGTGAAGTCAGCCATAAAACGGTAAGATTTTGAATGGTTCTGTCTCATTTTATTTTCTAATCAGGTACATAAATCCTAAGTACACTGCGCAGATGCTGTTGCTAAGATTGATTAGAACTAAGGACAACATAAAAAATAGATAATCTCTTTCACCATCAAGTACTACCTCCATTTGGACATCTTCACAGGGGAGACAGAGGAGACAGGATATTTTATGAGAATCACCTTCCACAGTTTCCTTCAACAGGGGGAGCTTAGAAGGAAAGGTGTTTAGAGAGGTTGATGGAAAATAAGGCATCAGAATGGCTGTACCCAGACTAATCTGCTGTATCTGGTAAATAAGACTATATTAGCATATACATATAAATATCATTGCAGTTATGGGAGCTATTTACCGCTTAATAAGCATTGACAGTGGACCCAATCCAACTCTCCTGGAAGTCACTTAGAGTCCTTCAATTAAGTCATGCCGTAGATTGCATAGCACATAACAAATCTGCAGTGTGTCTAAATTGAAGCTTTCAGCTGCCTTTGAATTACTTGAGTGGATAATTGAATGTAGTCACGTAAACTTTTGTGATGTTTATACAACTGTAATTGTGATAATGATTCTTTGGACAACATTTGAGAAATTGCTCGTGGCACTAAAAGCATGAAGTAGAGTTACTGGAGCTCTTGCATGAGGGAGCTCTGTGTTCCTTGTGAACCAGGCGCCACTGCTTGTGTCTAAATTGCCCTCCACAGTGCAATTCCCCATCCTGCTTCCCTAATAGTCTGTAGCAATGGATGTACTGGGTGGAAAGTGGTTCCCTCCCTCCCCATCTATGTGTTTGGGTTGGTTTTCAAGGGGTGCAGCAAGTTCTTGTCCCAGCATGAAGTTATGGCTCAAGCTGTGCTCTTAATCCAAGAATTATAAAACACTCCTAAGTCTTTGGTTATGACAGTGAAATGCTATAGGAATCATGGTTTATTGTAAGAGAGGGACAGAAGGGAATATAAATATACGTAAACAATTAGTAGTAGTAGCATTAGATTAACTAACACAATGCACTTACTATTCACCAACCTACACTTTATCTTTTTATTAATTCAGTTATTATTGTGGCTGCTCCTAAAGATTTTCCACCGCAGTTTTGCCACCAAATGATTTGATTTGTTGCCATGTCCCTCTGGGCACCCTCCTTCCTTGCTAGTAGGAACTATTCTATGCTAGTTGTGACCCTAGGAGGTGCTGGGTGATGCTGGAGGATGTTCCCTGGTTTCAGAGCGCTCATCGCTAAGGACTGGTCATGTTGTTCTCGGGAAGCGAAGCTGTTGGATCGTATTCAGCAGTCACCGGATTCTCGGGGATGTATAAACTTCTACAGACTATCAAAAAGAACACCACCTCTGGCAGGGCTACTCAAGCCCAGGACTTAGTTGTGGGCTACTATGATGAATGCCATTAAAGCCAACCAGAAGCGTGAAGCTGTGCAAGCTGAGGGATTTTGTCATTGTGCAGGAAATGGTGCTATTGCCCCTGTAACAATATTGATGGACGGATCCTGCACATGAGTCGGGGCAATCTCAAGCACAAATACAGGCTGGGCAATGAGAGCAGCCCTACCGAGAAGGACTCGGGGGTATTAGTGGACAAAAACCTGAATATGAGCCAGCAATGTGCACTCGCAGCCCAGAAAGCCAATCGCATCCTGGGCTGCATCAAAAGAAGCGTGACCAGCAGGTCAAGGGAGGTGATTCTCCCCCTCTACTCCGTTCTCGTGAGACCCCACCTGGACTACCACATTCAGCTCTGGGGTCCCCAGCATAAGAAAGACATAGACCTGCTCAAGCAGGTCCAGAGGAGGGCCATGAAGATGACTAGAGGGCTGGAGCACCTCTCCTATGAAGACAGGCTGAGAGAGTTGGGATTGTTCAGCCTGGAGAAGAGAAGGCTCCGGGGAGACTTTATCGCAGCCTTCCAGTGCTTAAAGGGGGCCTACAGGAAAGATGGAGAGGGACTCTTTATCAGGGAGTGTAGTGACAGGATGAGGGGTAAAGGTTTTAAACTGAAAGAGGGTAGATTTAGATTAGATGTGAGGAAGAAATTCATTACTGTGAGGGTGGTGAGGCACTCGAACAGGTTGCCCAGAGAGGTTGTGGCTGCCCCCTCCCTGGAAGTGTTCCAGGCCAGGCTGGATGGGGCTTTGAGCAACCTGGTCTAGTGGAAGGTGTCCCTGCCCATGGCAGGGGGGTTGGAACTAGATGAGCTTTAAGGTCCCTTCCAACCCAAACCATTCCATGATTCTATGATGATAAGCGTAAATGTTTGAGAAATCTGAAAAATCTTTTTCCTTTTCTTAAGGTAAAATGCAAAATAACATGAATGATATATACAGCTCACCAATCAAGAAATATTTCCCTTTTTATATTTTGCCTTACAGGGATTCTCTGCATATTTAGTTTTAAGCTAGTACTTCATATTTAAGAATCTACAATTTATGGCATGAAAAGCTTTTATATTTATAATGTGCCATAACTAGTAATGAGGGTTATACTTTTGCTTTACCAGGCTTTTACATTTGTTTAATTTAGAAAGTACTTTGCTATAAAAGGAAGTGCTCTCTCTGGATTTTAGCTAGTATAATTAACGCTATTTCACATCTATGCTCCATTATACACAAATTGATTGTGCTTACACTGTAAAATATGACACATTCTTCTTTGATTTTCAGTCACTTCCTTTGGTCAAAAGAATGAAAAGATTACAAGATAAATATTTCTACAGAAATATATTAGCAGGAGGCATACCAAAGGGGAGTGTTATCATTAGAAGTGGGAGTTAGGTATTTGAGTTATCTAACGAATAGCTAACTACCTCACATGTAATGTGAACTCAGTATGTCAGATCAAAAACCATTGAAAACATCACTATAGAAGTTACAAAATGAAATATTATTGTGAAATCTCACAAAACAACATATACATTGGAATTGACCGTTTCAGCAGGAAAATTTTACTACCAAAAGAAAAAAATCTTCCAGTCTTTTGATTGTCATGCCATTTTTCAATTTTCCAACAAATCTGCTAAAGAAATTATTCTAGTAAATATTTTTAAATTAAGTTAAATTTTAAATTTTTAATGATTTTCATTTAAATTTTGGAAACCAAAAAAGGTTGCAGTTCTCTATTTTCATGTTTGTTTTCATCCTTGCTTTTCCCCATTGTGTATTTTTCCTTCTCTTCACCTTTGCTAACGGGAAAGTCAAAGAAGGTAAGCAACTCTGTGGAAGGCAGGAGTATGTTTATGTGCATGCCTGTTTGCACAGAAAACACTCCTACCATTTTGCTGTTGGCAATGTTCCCCACCTTCAGACTTTCCCTTGCTTTTCACGTGACAGTCCTTCAGCGAGCCATCCCCAGGACTCAAGTGGGTGGAAAGAGTGCCAAAGAGACAGCTGATCCCCACCCATCCACAGCTGCTCTGCCTACAACATTTTGCTCTTAGAGTCTGCTGTCTCCTCATAAGCTGGCCTACAGGCTTTGTGGTGGGACAAATGGATTTCCTTGGGTTATATTGTTTGATGGATGCTCTGCTGTTGATCTCAGAAGCAGTTTTTATAGTTTACTAAGCTTTGTTTGCTGCCATCTTTGTAGCCATATAGAGGTGAGTAAAGGCTGTTATTTCCTTCAGTTCTCTTTGACTAATTTTGGATGTTTCTTTTCTTTCTTGTGTAATGTTCTCACCTGAGCCTGTGTCTACAGATCAGTTATAGTCGACGTAGCTCTGGATGCCCAAGTGCTGATGCTCTACTCATCCTCTCAGCCTGTTGCTTCATAGTCCCTAGGAGAAGTTTCTCTTAGCTTTTTCTCTCCTCTTGCTTCGCTGTTTACAATCTGCAGATAGGTCTCTTTCCGATATTTTATTATTATTGAGGGACACTCATATGGTTTCTTCCTTGAGCCCACAAGCTTTTTGTACAATTCTTCCATTCACAATACCTAATGCACACGTCATTTCAAACATGATTTCCCACCACGTACCCTTTCACGACTAATGGGGAATGCTTCAGTTCCGTACCTCTGCGTCAGCCTCTGTCTTTAGGTGATAGGTTTGTATCAGGACAGAAGCAGGAATTGTATTCCCCACTCCTTAAATACAGAGCTTTAAAATCATTTGCTAATGTGTTAACATTTTTTTGGATAGGCAGACAGAGAAGTTGCTTAACTGATGTGTAATAGGGTGGCATAATCATTACAATAATTGAAAGAGAAATTATTTACAATAATAAATGGGAATATAAGTAGGAGTAATGGGACTGTGAAATGATGAGTAAGAAACTTGGCTGAATATCAAGAAGTTATATATCTTAGTGAAATAACCTAGTTATTGAGATGGCAGAAGCCCCATCAGCTTGGCTTATTTAAAGCTGCACTGGACAGAGCAGTAATGAATGTCCGTCCACAAGGAAGAAACGTGCGGTTATCGAGGGACCAAGCTAATCCTGGGATTTTTCTGTTTCAAGGCTGTGTGACTCTGAGGCAGGATGCCACAGACGGGCGGGCTTTTCCAAACTCCCTGTGCTCAAACAGAATCATAAATTGCTTAGAAGCATTTCTGTGTGCTATCAACAACAGGGTTGCAAAATGAGTTATTCAAATAAAATTGCTTTACTTTATTTTAGAACTTTTTTCCCATGGAAGCAATGTAAAAATGTGCTAGGTGGCTGAGAGCATTCCCCCATTCCAAGAGGCACTTTTCAGTAATTGATGACTTCCTAAACACAACAACCTGGCAGATCACTGTCCATTCTTAGCCCTAAATCAGAAAGGAATATTTTAGAATATAAATGTATAAAGAGTTTTGATATAATACTCTAATCCAGTTTAACATCCCAGAGTTGAAATAACTGCAGATACATGAGGCATGGGAATGTCTTTGCATCTCTTGCAGCTCTTCCGCAGCTTCATGTCGAGCAACCAAACTTGCATGAAACAAGTGCCTGACCACATTATAGATGGTATTCAGCAAAGCAGGAGGGAAACTGGAAAACCCGAGATGTGCAGAGCTAATCTCCCAGCTGAGACTACCCAGTTTAGGTGAAATCTTTCTTTGGGGCAGACATATAACCTTTAATGGAGTCACTGCCTTTCTTACTCACATTTCATTGACAGATTTCTCCAGCTTTAACATCACTTCACACGCTACCTCCAGAGCATGCTGGACTGAAATTGGGACATTAGGATATCAAAATTAGAATATCACGCCTGCCGAGCCCCTGTGGATGCTGTGCGCCTAAAGTCATTATCTGTGCCATTAGGAGGTTAACGGCGGAATGACAAACCTGGAATGTGATCTGAAATATTAGCAACTTTGGATCAAATGTGCCAGATGCAAACTTTAAAGACTTTCTGTTATGTTAAATAGCAGGGGTAAATAGATTCATGAATGATTAGGGAAGTTAACTGGAGAAAAGTTCTGTACAGTACAGACTGTCAAACACAAAGATACCACCTTTGGCTCAGTAAGTCTTTAAGCAACTTATTGGTGGATAATAAAGGAGGGCATCTGGACAGTATAGGAGGACATACAACTTTATTTTTGCACTCTTTCCCTTATACTTGCCACTTATCCTTTCTGGACTTCTTTTATCTGAGACAGTACAGCCATCTTTATGGTTTTTTGGTTGTGATTATGACTGTCAACTCCATGCAGAGATGCAGCTGTGCATAAACCAGCTCTGGAAGTAGAAGAATGCAAGAGCATCCTTGGGCTGAGTGGCTTTGCATCAAGTGTTACTAAACTGCTGAGAAGGACCAGGCTGTCCCTGCGTGCTGTGATGCTACAGGGACGTAATGGCTCACTTGTGCGGAACCGGGGTGTTGCTAACACGATGCTGCATGGTGTAGAATCCCTCTCAAAGTCATTAATGATGGTTCTGTTTGAAGAACATTTTGGAATCTGACCTTTGTTTTGTAAAAATTATTCAGACTCAAAACCATTGCCACGTCAAGATTAATCAATTTCTAGTCCTTTCTTTAAAAGGAGTATAAACAGGTGGAAGGAAATCATGTATGTTATTGAAGCACTACTTTAATCACTATAAGCAAACTAGTACAACACTCTTTTGATATTGTAATGTAAAACCAAATGCATGCTACATCCAGAAACTGAAAACTGCAGTAATTGAGCAAAATTATTTCAAAGTAGAATACTCACCATCCATCAAATGTGATAATGTGTGGATCAGTGAAAGAGTAGCAGTTCCCTGTTGGGAGGTCTCGAACTGTGACCTAGTTAAAATGAAATGCGTAATGAATACAGTCTACACAGCAGTTTTTCTTCATTACTGTTCCTCACAAAACATTAGGAGCAGGATTCATGTGTCAAGTACAAACTAAAATCTGACTTCTAAAACATGATTGCGAATGAGTACAAAATAGGCTTCGCTTTCAAACAATGGAGTTTAATCACATGCAATAACGGAGTTCAAAGTGCTCCTATTCCACCTGATGTAATGCACTGTCTTTCTTTATCTGGTAAAAAACGAAGCTTTTTTATTAAACTTTTTTGCTAAGTAGATCATTCACTAAAATTATCAGGAGAGTGGAGTGCTTATTAAATTGTACTAATTTTAATGCCTGAAGTATGGTATAAGGTATGCTGTAATTAAGTAGCATTAGCATATTTTAGTAGTAGTCACTGCCTGTCCCTTAATTTGACCTTAGATTTCCTGATACAGCACCTGAATGGCTGATTTATATATTTGATGTGCAGGTTATTGATCAGGTACTGGTGACGAGGCCCCACATCAGGCTGCTGGAGCTGTCTGCTTTCAGCACGTGAATAAAAGAGGAAAAGATCTACTATAGCAACAGAGATCTTCAGCTGCATCAGCTCTTGGTTACTTGGGCACAAGTTGGGTCACAGACGAGGTCTGAGAGTCCTGGTGCCCTGCAAGGAGCAGATATGTCTGCAAAAGCCAGAGGTAGGGCAACTCGTTTGAAGTTGCAATACCTGAATCTCAGGCAGTGCTGGGCCTGCATTGCCACGTCTGCTCAAGATGGTGGTTTTTTTCGTGGCTGAATAGTCTGCTATCCAGTTCTCAGAAATGCAAGACTGGGTTGTGTAGTGATTTGCAATATGAAGAGCTCCCAGTCATACTGGTGGGAGTCATGAAGTGTTATGGTTTTCCCATATCCAGCCTGCCAGGCTGATTTCTTGGCCAGGGCTGTTAATTCTTTGCTCGCTCTTTGCCCATGAGAAGTCCAGAGGTGCAATTCAGTTAGTTCTACCACGATCTGCGGAGCAGGGAAGAAGGATGGCTGCTATATTCTCGTGCAGTCTTTCAGTGACAAAGCAGAACTTAGCTCTTAGGAACAGTGGTGAAATTAAATAAATGAATAAGAAGGTGAAGATAGAACCCCACTTCATGACAAAATTCCTCACCTGTGGCAATACATCATCTGTATTTCCAAATGCCTCTTAACCATCACACAGAGACACTGCTTAGACACCCACCAGTGTCTGGCATACCAAACTATTAGAGTGAGGGTCTTGAGGACTGAAAAACTGAACACCTCTTTGAACGGCATTTTGACCTGAGGTCAATTTTGTCATTTGTATCTACAGCATAATATAAAGAAGTGTCTCAGAATTTTCCCATTTTCTCCACGGCCGCAACCTTCCTAAGTAAAACATTTGCACAAACAAATCCACCCGGCCCTTTCTACTTTGCTCTTTTCTTGCATGATACCAGCAGAGGATGCAAGCCCTAGTTGTAGGAAGTCTTAGTTTGCTGAAGAAATCCACTTTATCGGGTGTCTGAATGTGTCAGGATGTTCTGCCCACCATTTCCGTTCAATTTTCAGATAAACCAAAAATATTTGAACAAGTCTGAAGGACTAAAGATTATGTGGATTTTAATATATGGATTTTTCCTTGATATGTTGCAGGAACTGTGTTACATAAAGGCCTCTAAATAACTGCAAAGCAGCAACGGGGAAATGGGGGGGAGGGAAGGTAATGTTTATTATGCTTCCATAGATCAAGTTTTAACTGAGATAGATGGAATTTATTATTAAAATTGATTAATTCCATTTCACACTTGCTACATTTTCATATTTTAATGAAAGCATTTGTAACTTCAAGAAAAAATATGGGTATGTGAGTGTACTACACTGAATTAGCTGCAATTTCTGATTTAAAAATCTTAAGTTTAAAAGAAGCCTATGCTGGAGAGGAAAGGATATAGTCCCATGCTAGGCATTCTACCTTTGAAGACAAAAATTCTTTTGATCCAGTTTAATCTCATTCTCTCATGAGCAAATCCACAAAAATTAGGGCAGTGAAATTATAGATTTCATTGGGGGTTTGTTTTCGGTTACTTAAAATATACCAGCTTGGATGTGCCACTGCTCTGAGAAATTTCGCTGAGTCAAATCTGTGCTCTTATTCTCTTGGGCGGTGGGATTACAGCTCTCAAACCTCCCAGCCGAGGCCCCGAAACAACTTCACAGACAATGGGCGGTCCCTGCTCGCCATGCTCCTTCGGCCAGGCTTTCTGCAGGGAAAGCGCGGCTTGCCTCTTTCATTGCTTCTTATTATTTTTGTTTTGGACATTTTGTACAGCGATAAATGAAGAGACGGAGCAGCCATGTGTGTCGTCAGAGGTGTCCCGGTGATTCCTGGCACCGTCACAAATTACACAAGGCACTGCTGAGTCCCGGTCCTCCTTTCTCATTACCGAGGCATTGCCTTTCCTCTGCTTTTTCAGAAACTGTTCTCCAAACCCTTGGTTCTCCCTCTCCCTCCTTCTCGAAAAGGTGCTAATTCCCTAAACCAGGTTCTCCCTCTCGCCTCTTCCAGCGTACACAAGCACGCCTTGTTACATCTATAATCCAGCTGTTGGCCTTACTGATGTGCTGACTAATAATCAAACCTAAATCTGTTAAAGCACAAGGCTTTACATGTTAATTTTCTTGGTGTATAAAGAGGCTGTTTTGGTTTACTTTGCTGACAGCGATCCCCAAATGTTTATATGGTTAAGGTTTATCAGCGTCTCATTTTGTTCAATACGAAACCTCCCATTTAAATTTGACACGTTTTCCAAATTATTTTAGGACCCGACCTTCACGTCCTTGGGTGTGTAAGCCCTCCAAAGCAAATCCCTCCATCCGACTGGCTCAGCTCTGATGCGGCTGATGCGGTTCCCATCCTGAGCAAAGTCTGTCACGGCTGTCACTGTCAGCGCGGCTGCTGCACAGCTGCTTTCCGAGCAGGGCGCCCGCAGCAGATCCACCTGGCATGCCGAAAGGGCGATGTTTGGGGGCCCCAGTAATTGGCTATCTAAAATGAACACGAACACCGAGTCTGACAAGAGTTAACCAAACAGTTGCCCGTACCCTGTTTACCGTCCAACACAAATGTTTCACATTCCAGGACACACATGCCTTGAAACCAGATGGGGTTTGCATGAAGACAGTTGTGACTGACTCAGTCTGGCATCCCTCTGCACATTTTACTGTGCTTTTTTTTTTCCCCTGCAGTAGACAGTTTACTAAAACTCAGTGGTGCTTTTCTTTCCACAGGTGCTAATATTTCTGGAATGACAGTCTTATCTTTATGGGTCCATGCCCAGGGAATGAAGACGAGTAGTTCTCATGACAAAGAAAGAGATGAGTCTGTGTTTCTGGAAAACATTTATCTTTCACTAGCTTTATTATAAGGAGGTATCTGCTGGAAGTTATTTAGTTTAAAATAAAGAGAATTCTTGATCTGGAAAGGGAGGGTTCTCCAGTCAGTTTTTAGTGAACTTCGGAGCCATGACAGAAAGGCAAATGCAGCAGATTTGTATTTGTATTTTTGGCTTAGCTAGGTTATGGTCCTTACTTTCCAGTCTGTACAATAATGGTAGTTTTATTTCTATCTTTCACAGAGGCATTGTGAGGATAAATTCACTAAAAGAATTGGAAAAGTAATAAGCTATGGTGGTATTGGCTATGTAAGTATCTGTGACGGGTAGGGAACGATGGGTCGTGATAAAATCAGTATGGCAATGGCAATCCAAGTCATTCATGCAGCTCTGCCTCTGCACATCATATCTTTCCTAAAGGGACCTCCTCTAGCAGCAAGACTGGTAGTGTCCACTTCTCTTGGGTCCTGACCCTTCATGCTGAGGTCTCAGGTAAAGGACAAACCTGGATTTTTATTTCCATAGAAGTGTTTTTTATTTACAAACACTGAATTATGATAGCATTTGGTTCTGAGCCATCTGGTCCGCATTTTACATAGTGTGTATCAGCTCCTCAAGAAGTCACTCAACCCTTCATGAATGCTTTGGTGGGTAAAAAATGAAATTGTGGCCCTACTGAAGCCAGGCAGAATCTCGCTGCTGATTTCAGGACCGCCAGTGTTTGTGCTGAGTATTTAGTTTTCTGTCCCAGACCATTAATTATCAGCTGATAAGAACAAAGTTCTAGAAACAGTGGCAATGTAATTAATCTGATATGAAAATAAGTGATTTTCATATCATTTTTCCCATTTGTAGAATTGCTTAATAATTTATAGGAGATGGCATTCAAGTATTTTAAGATGGTATTTCTAACACGATCAAGTAATCAATTTTTTATTCCTTATGGAAAAGACTCATAAAATATCATTTAAGTTAACCCTGTAGAGTTCTATAGGAACTGAACTAAAAACCTACAAATATTAATAGCATATTATCTCTCATATCAAATCCTTAAAGGCTTCCTCACATCTTATAGAAAAGTCCTGGCTCATTTTCAAGATTCTTGATTCAATTAAATTGGAGGTTTCCATGAGGAATAGTTATTGCCATTACAGCCCCATGAGCTGTGCTCACAACCCAGAAAAAAAGTCTAAAATCAAAGAAAATCATCTTGTCAAAATAGTAATGATAAACTTAACAGAAGCCGAACTCCAGTGGCTCTGCTGTGTCTTGGCATTCATTATGATATTGTCTGAACTTAGAGAGATATTTCTGTGCTTGTAATTAGCTTTCTTATCACTTATTCCCTACATAATTAGCACAACAGTGTTGTTATATGGATTCAGTCAGACAAGGAGCTTGTCAGTTAATTTATTCAGTATAAACGAATCTCAGCTAAAATTGTTTTTATTTTCAATTTATAGCACTGTGGCTGACCCTACGTTTTTCAGAAGCCCACAGTGTTCCTTCAGATA
Source organism: Gymnogyps californianus (assembly GCF_018139145.2). Classification (NCBI taxonomy): domain Eukaryota; kingdom Metazoa; phylum Chordata; class Aves; order Accipitriformes; family Cathartidae; genus Gymnogyps; species Gymnogyps californianus. Next base: position 38,085,992 of record NC_059477.1, read on the forward strand.
AACACACGGACTCTAAAGACAATAAAGGCACAAAACAAACATGCGGTTATGCAAACACCCAGCAGCAGATACTCAACCTTAAGTATATATAGATATCCCAATTGATCATAAACAGCCCAAGTGTCATCCAAGGAAATAGCCTCAGGATGGAGCAATCAAGGGCTAGAGCTGGTTATTAGTTTAAGCTGCAGAAATGAGTTGATTAAAACTAACGGAAATTTTCCACTTCAGTGACAACTTCCTTCAAAGATTAGTTAATTAGTTGAGTTCTGCCTCCATCCTGGCACCCCTTGGCACCAATACATCAAGCCCATTGACAGCTTGAAAATAAAGCTGCTTCTGCAAGCCTTGCCTCCCCTCTTTCTTCCAGTCAAATGCATGTTGTGAGACTGGAGAAGACCCTGGCAAGGGGTCAGCCTCAGTCTCAGCCTGATCTGTTGAACTCAGCCTCCCCCACTTGAGAGCTCCTGGACCATGCATTCATTATCAGTGAGATTTTGAAAGGCTTTATCGATGCCTAAGAAAATGTGAGTTAAAAAAATGACCTTGACAATCTATGTGACTAATTCTCATTTGATCCTCATAAATGGTAGGTGTCTAAGTTGCTTGGAGTCTGTGGGGACGTCCCACCACACACCAGCCTGCGCTTTTAGCTACCTCAATATCTAAGAAAATCTGTTCCCATGAGCTCAGCGGATGTTTGCCTGATGGACCGGCAGAGACTCTAAGCCAAGAGCAGTATGTAGAACAGAGCAGCACTGAGCCATGGAGAAATGCAAAGTACTCCACATACGAGAGCCAACACAGCTGCTGGAACCATAAGGTGCCGTTCAGTTTAAGATCATTGTGTTATGATACAATTTGAATTATTTTTTTCTTCTGTCTCGGCTCTTGGCTGATGATGGGGAGAGAAAGGAGAGGGATTTAGAAAAGGAAAAATATCAGGAACTATCTGGGTTTTGCCAACATTTTTTTGAGCTGGCTTTTTGTGGGTAGAGAAACTGTGGCTGTAATCCTATCTCTAAACATTTTTCTCATTGAGTCACCTATGGAAGAGAAATAAATGCCTTGTTAGAAAAAGGGGTGGGTGTTTTATTTAGTGCAAATGGAAAGTAAATATATATATGTATATGCACCCCCCCTCGGTTAGGCATGATATTCCATCAGATTAACCTGAGGAAAGCATTTACTGATTAAAAGGGCAAGAATTTTCTGAGTGACATTGTCAATGTTTTCAAGTAAAAAAAACAACCTTTAGAAAGAATAATATATAAGCATAAGAATGATTTTTTTCTTCTATATTAAGTTAGACAAAAACTGTAAGCCAGGAAAAGAAAGAAAAAAGGCTTCAGTACACATTTACTGAATAATAAATCTGCAGGTGAGCTTCTTATTGATAATTAATGAAATTATTCTACCTAAGACCATTGCTGCTACAAAAACTTAAAATGGAATTTTATACTCCCGGAATGTAAAATAAGTTCTTCTACTCATAGTTATTTCATCCTTAAATCTCAACGGACTACCGTTCAGGTTATTGCTAGTCAGATGGGGTTTTTTTCTCAAAAACCTGCGTATATTATCATCTATTTTATTTTGCAAACAAATATATAGCCTAGTTTGTTGATTTTATTGCTTCTGCCCTTTGTTGTTATTTACTTCTTATAATTTCTATTAGAATTCATTGTAACATAAATACAGGAAAAAGTAATCACATTGACTCGATGCCAATGTGTAAAACTCTTACCCAAATCCTCAGTACTTAGCTGCAAAGTGATTTTACAGGAATCGTCATGCCCAGGACAGGCAATGGGTACAGTGCTCAGAATGGTCAAAACATGCTCTTTGCCGTCTTCTGCAATTTGTAGTGATTCTGGTAAAAACTGGAAATAAGAAAATAATTTTTAGATCATTTTGACAGATTAATTAGGCAATACTGATATTTATGAAATTTTGAGTGGTTTTAATCAATTATGAAAAGATATAATTGCTTGTAAAATAATAATAATCGTCTTAATAATCCTCATAATAAGAATAATCTTTGTAATAATTATCTTCAACTTTATAAGGTGAAATTTTTGTTAAAATACTTTAACTCTTGGTGATTAAGAAAATGTTTGCGGTTGTCATATATAGTGTCTAATTGCTTCTCTTCTCCTAATCTCAAAACAGGTTTTTATTAAGCCTGAAAATAGTATGATACCATAGAATTTATTCATTTTTAATATCCCTGGTTAAAAGGAGCTCCAATTCCAATGCACTAGGAGAAATACCATGGCCTAAAGTATGGCATTACCTCGTGGTCATGGACTCTATGTTTGTACTCTGCCCCAGGTGCACATTGAGTGCAATTTTTGCCTGATTCCTCTTCCCTGCTATGGCAGGAAGAAGGATTTCTCTGTGCATAATATATTACAGCTTCGGTGGCTCTTGTGCCAGGGAGAGAGCTTGGGCTGTGCCACTTCTGCCTGTCTGTTTTCCTGGGGCAAGAGCAGAAACAGCACTCGGGGCTAGTCAGAAATGGGAATTTCCATTCCCTGGGAAATTCTGACATTTACAAAAAAAACGAAACTGTTTTTCAAACGTCACACAGAATGGGCTGCCAGATTTTTCAAACACCATTCGTGGAGGTATGAAGCTTAGATACTCAGAAGATCTCAAAATCTCCTTGACTGCCAGACTGCCAGTCTAATCCTTGAGTGGGATTATTCCTGGTTTTTGCACTCAGTGTGAATTTATCTTCAGCAATTTGTTTTTTGTAGTGCTTGACCGTAAGAAGATGATGGATAAAAACTCACTTTTGTCTTCACTTTGTTCTGGTTTGGTTACAATGAAATTCTGCATCCTTGTAGGTGTGTCTTCCCTTTATACACAACCACCAGAGTACTTTGGGGTGTATTTACTGGAAGATGTAGTTTTGCACATTCTTCATGGTGCATTAGTGTCAACACCTGCACACGGTGCTGATGATAGGTACTTTAGGGTGTTTTACAAAGAGACTGAAAGCCATATAATTTATTGAGACATTTTCTCAAAGTGATCATAAAAGCAGCACTGGTTATGATGATCAGGGCTTATGTTTCTGGGTCTTGTTTTTCAGAGCATGTCAGATAATGCGTAAATATTCCCTAGGGATATGCCAAATCAGTAAATCAGGGCCATCGGCATTACCTTAATCCCGGCATAGAAACCTTTGCTCTCTTCAGGCAACGACTGCTGCTCAGGAGTGTCCCTCGTGAAAGCGGTGACAGTGCAAAAGACCTGTAATAAATAAACAGCATATGCTATAGCTTTTCTTGAAGAAAATTCATATAGTTATGCATCTTCCTGTTGATCAGAGTTGTTAAGCATTTTTTCTACTATTGAAACATATTTTGGGGGTTTAGCCTTTAAAAATATTTATGCATAAATCTTGAGATTTGGAAGAATTTTTGACGCATTTAATAAGCAAAGAAACATGGCTTCTGTCTCAACAATTAGTAACACTGAATGCTTACAATGTGTTTCCTTCTGCGGTTTTTCAAGCACCTTGGTTAGTGATACTAACTCATTTTAAATAGGGGGAATTACGTTGTTCATAGACGTTACTGTCAGGATTAGGACATCAGCCCTTGGGATCCCCGACTTCAGTCTGTCCACTGGATCAAATATCCTCTCTCTGTACCATGTTTATAAGCAGTTTTTAAAATTTAAATTAGTTTAACAGTCATCCGGTCTCAGAAACTGTGTCAGCAATATAAGAAGATCTTTTTTTTTCTTATTGCATTATAAAAGATGATGCAGATGTGCCTACAGGGTTTATATTGTAAAAAAAAAAAGTAATAAAAATTCCCCCAAAACAAAAAACTCCACCAAACACAATGTACCAGGCCGTTTATGTTTTATTCCTAGCACAGTCACACAACCTTTATCTCTGCTAAGCCCGCACACCATCTGCCATCTTAATGTTTCATTGGTTTCAGAAAACCCAAACTGCTAACATCATTTCTAGGATCGTAAGATTAAACTACAGAAATTTTCCTTAAAGCAAATGACAATAGGCTCTGAAACTGTAGTTCTGAATTTTTTTTTTTTGGCCTCTTCTTGGAAATGGAGTAACAGATTGTGACATACTAAATCAGTTCCAAATAGTCAGATGGCATATTTATAGCTACTGCCTTTTTTAAGTCTCGAGTAATCCATGAGGAAGAATTGGACCAATCTAATTTATTTTCCATTGTGATAAACTCCTTTGGATGGATTTTCCAGCACCACCCACCGGCCATGCTGCTCTCACTTGCTTTCACCTGCCTGCTAAGGCACGACCCTCATGACCAGTAGCAGCAGAACAAGCTCAAAACCAGAATATTCCCATATTCATACGGTCAGGTGGGCATAAGTTGCATACCACTCTGGGATATTTCTTTTACCACCCTAAAAATCCCTCTTCATTACCATCAAGTCATGATTTTCCTCCAAACTGAAGAATCCTCTTGCCTAACTCGTTTGCGCACAATGAAAATGCCCCACCGGCAATAGAGTCATTTGTACGGCTATGGGAAAAACCAAGTGTTTTCTGTGCTCTTCAGGTAGATTATTTCCAGTCCAGCTCAGTCCCAGGTTTATGTGCCTTTTAGGCTGTTTTTACTTTCATAAAGTTTCTCACTCTTGCTGACAGCTCCAGCCAGTTTGGCCCAGTGAAAATGGTGTTATTTGTTCTGTTAACTAGATGGAAGCCTTGACGTTGTACTGGGTGTGCTGGGGGAAAAAAAGACACAGGCCTCACAGAGATACTTTACAGTTAAAATTCCTCAGATACTTCGTAGTTAGCCAGTTTGCCTCCAAGGGAGAACAAGTCGTTGTCTCCTCAAGGTAATAAGCCCCTGTTATCATTAGACATTTATTATCTCCAAGCATTCCCTAAAGGCTCGTGTTCAGCTTACGGGGTTTTCAAAACAGTTCTTCTTCTGGGAAGGTGGAAGGTGAGAATTGATCTTCCTCCTGCTGCTTCTCCTACAGCTGTCACGGGGAGAGTCTGCAAAATCAGGATCTAACAAGGCGGTGACAACAGAGAAACAGTTCAGATAACGTATATTTCCCCTACTTAAAAAAAAAAAAATACTGATCCCCTTGCAGAGTTCATTGAGCAAACCGAATGCACCTGCATTGCAGATACTATATTTACACTTGCTGGGCTGTTTGCACTTTTGGCTTCAATGCTTTTTACCAAAAACGTTCATATGGAGACTTCCCTCTGAGCACGCCACGTGGAGCATTCCTGCCAAGGAGGGAGCTATAATGAAAGTTGTGCACGAGGATGCCCGGCACTGACGGAGGCATCTCCTGGTGATCTTCCCCAAAGTGACATCCTGGGAAATGTCAGAACCCAGCCTCATTCCCTGCGAGCATTGTATTTTCTCACATATATATTTTAGAGGTATATTTTATTGATAAAGCACTGCGCTGGGTTGACCCTGGCTGGACGCCAGGTGCCCACCAAAGCCACTTATCATTCCTCCTCCTCAGCTGGACAGGGGAGAGAAAAATAAAATGAAAGGCTCGTGGGTTGAGATAAGGACAGGGAGAGATCACTCAGCAATTACTGTCTTGGCCAAAACAGACTCGACTTGAGGAAAAAGTTAATTTCATTTATTACTAGTCAAAGCAGAGTAGGATAATGAGAAATACAACCAAATCTTAAAAAAACACCTTCCCCCCACCCCTCCCTTCTTCCTGGGCTTAACTTTACTCCTGATTTTCTCTACCTCCTCCCCCTGAGCAGCGCAGGGGACGGGGAAGGGGGGTTTGGGTCAGTTCATCACACGTTGTCTCTGCCGCTCCTTCCTCCTCAGGGGGAGGACTCCTCACACTCTTCCCCTGCTCCAGCGTGGGGTCCCTCCCACGGGAGACAGTCCTCCACAAACTTCTCCAACGTGAGTCCTTCCCACGGGCTGCAGTTCTTCACGAACTGCTCCAGCGTGGGTCCCTTCCATGGGGTGCAGTCCTTCAGGAACAGACTGCTCCAGCGTGGGTCCCCCGCGGGGTCACAAGCCCTGCCAGCAAACCTGCTCCAGCCTGGGCTCCTCTCTCCACGGGGCCACGGGTCCTGCCAGGAGCCTGCTCCAGCACAGGCTTCCCACGGGGCCACAGCCTCCTTCGGGCATCCCCCTGCTCCGGCGTGGGGTCCTCCAGGGGCTGCAGGTGGAGATCTGCTCCACCGTGGACCTCCATGGGCTGCAGGGGGACAGCCTGCCTCACCATGGTCTTCCTCAGGGGCTGCAGGGGAATCTCTGCTCCGGCGCCTGGAGCACCTCCTCCCCCTCCTTCTTCACTGACCTGGGTGTCTGCAGAGTTGTCTCCCTCACATATTCTCACTCCTCTTTCTGGCTGCAATTGAACAGTAACTTTTCCCCTTCTTAAGTCTGTTACCCCAGAGGCGCTACCACCGTCGCTGATGGGCTCGGCCTTGGCCAGCAGCGGGTCCGTCTTGGAGCCGGCTGGCATTGGCTCTATCGGACACAGGGGAAGCTTCTAGCAGCTTCTCACAGAAGCCATCCCTGTAGCACTTGCACTACCAAAATCTTGCCACGCAGTCCCGATACAAACACTGAATACTAAAATAAAAAATTACTCCGTAACGATACACTGAGATATTCTTAGACCATCAGTCCATTCCAGTTCTATCTTCAGCACTTTTGGAGATTAGCACAAACTTTACAAATTCAAAGTGTACGGACAGCCGTCATGAGTTACAGTTTATTTCTGTCTTTTATATTGTTCCTTCCCTTGTAGTGCCTTTACCTAGTTAGGTGCACACTTCACAATCAGTGGATATGTTCATCGGCTACCGAGCTACAGGTTGACAGTTTGTCACATAATTATTATGATAGTCACTCCAAGGAGGTTTTTTTTTGCCTTCAGCTAAATACTAGCTCTTTTTTCTCCAGTTCAGTAATCAACTTTTTCCTTCTCTTCTTCCCCCTCCCCCCCCCCCCCCCCCCCCCCCCCCCCCCCCCCCCCCCCCCCCCCCCCCATCTCAGGATGCAGCCTTTTTAAAGCAAAGAGATAAAAGCATCACTGACAGGAGTATGCTGATGGCCGTGACAGGTTAGGCAGTATTTTTCCACAAACTCATTGGATCTGTTAAAAAAAATCAAATTATGTTTTTTCATCATCCCTTTTAAAGGGACAGAAATGTAAGGTACCCTCGGACAGGATGACCGGATTGCTTCTTGGCATGGGCTGCTCCCTTTCCCCAGTACACTGGCAGATCTTCCCATAGGGCAGAAAACTACTTCTAGGCACAAAATTCTGATCGAAAAAGGCCCTGGTAGCTAAGAAATTTCTCCTTTCCTGTGAGTTGGAGCAGATTTCCACCCTTACACGGACTTAATCAAATTTCTTCCCATTTTGCCGTGAACCCCGTGAGCAGCATATTTAGCTAAAAGCAGAATTCAGTCACTATTTGGTGAGGGTCAGGTAGCTCTGGGAAACAATTTGGGAGAGTATTTTAATCCTAGGACCTGTCACCATCTCTGGCAAATTTGCCCCTAACAACTTGCACACCAAAATGTTTTGGGTTTTTTTTTCCAGAGCTTTCAGAATCCAAAGCTCCTCCAAATCAGTTGTTTATACTCATTTTGAGCATAAAAATGCCTCCAGTTTCACCCTTTTCCGTGCCCCTAATTACTTCTGAATGTAGCGTGGGGAACGTAGGCTGGGACGTGGAGGGGGATGCTTGCTGCACATCCAGCATGGCCATGCCTCCAGTTTCATCAGCCTCTCCCAGCCATGTTCAGATAAGGGGTTGGGTTCCCAAAGGCAAAAGAGGAGATACTTGTTTTGTGATCAAAACCCATCCCTGCTCATCAGTCAGGTACCTGTGAAGGCTCCTGGTTTTGCCAGATAATTTTGGGAGCTCTCAAAAAGGCCAACCTCAGCCACATGCTTCTCAAAGCACTGGCAGAAATGGTGCCACCACCCATCTCAACAGTGTCCCAGGGGCAATGGCACTTGTCCCCAAAATGGGGAGAGCTGGCAGATGGGAGTACTGGGTTTGGGTCTGCCCATCAGGACTGCTCGCGTGTTTTACCTAAACAATCACCAGAGAAAATAAGCAAATGCACGTGCCAGTCCCGGGTGGCTGTCCCTGCTTCCTCTCCTAGTACAGCCCATGCCCTGGGGGTGGGACACTCCCTAGGGAAGGGCAGGACACCCATGCAGCTCACAGCTGGGAGGACCAGCTACCCATTTCCCATCTCTCCAGCAAGCACTTGAGTTGTACTGTAGTGCCAGAGGCCCCATAGTGACGACAGCGATGGTTTAAAGTTGAAACATTTACTTTTACTGGTAGTGATCTTTCAAAGACTACATACAGCCTGGTACATCTCAGTAGGAGTTGAAGGTCTGGATTAAAAGTAGATGGAGGCACGTTCCTGACCCGGACATCCAATCTCCTGAGTGGCGTAGGAATTCAGGGATGCTGCTCCAGTCAGTAATTTATGTTGTTCACCTGTGGGAAGCTCCCTTCTCAACATAAGGTACTGTTTAGGGATATCTACTTCTTCCCATTCACTGGGCAGGGAAGTCTGCGTGCTGCTCGTAAGGTGCAGGCGCCTGAGCTGTGGGTGATTAACTCGATTAACTCCAGGATTGGATCTACCCTCCTAGCTACATCACTCATGTCAAAAGGCAGGCTGGGGCTGCAAGAGTAAGAGTCACTGAGCCACACTCATGGCTTGCAGGTGAAGGGTTGGGCAGGGAATCGATCAGGCCAGGTGAAAGGGTGTCTCTCGATGGCTATCAAGGCCTCCGAGCTGCCGTTGTCTGCTCTGTTAAAAGCTAATGGGCTGGGGTTAGAAAAGCCTCGAGGAGTCGCTCTGCTGGGAGCTGGGGAGTGTGTGCGGGCGGGAGCTGTGGTTTACAGCGTTGTTGAAAAGAGCAAAGGATGAGCAGAGCTGAAGGATGGCATTTCTAGGGAAGCTGGAGGGAAAAAAAAGTAGTTCTCATATTAGCTCGAAGAAATGATCTGGCTGTAGGTATTTGCAGAAAGGAATAGGAACAAAGTCTCTGGAAAGGCTTTCCAGAAGGGTTAGCAGGAAGGGGAAAGTAGGGCGAATCTGATTCTGAGTCAATTAATAACCTAGACCTTAAAGCTTTTGAACACTGTGAATTGCTCCCTGTGATGGGCTCTTGGCTGCAGAAGGGAGGGAGCCAGTGCAGCAGCGTGACCTGACACTGCAGGAAGTCCAGCTCTAGCCACTTTGCTACTCGCTATATATAAAGAAGGCAGCTCTTTCCGGTTGCCAAATGGCCAAACAGTATGTGGAGGCTGACTGTAGGTCATTCATCCACTAAGGAAAGAAATTTTCCCAGGGTAGTAGTAAGGTGTCTTATCAGCTGCAGAGTTTGGCTCATCATCTCTCTGACCCTTTCTGCTTTAAAATCTCTGTTCAAGTCCACCCAGTGCTCTGTTTCTGTGGGGCTGCTCCTCATTTTTCTACCTGAAGGTTGAGAAAGAAATTGTAAATTCAGGTGTGACCTACAAATAGGCAGGTCTTCCTATTTCTGTTGTTGATTTTGTCAAGTCCAGTGGTTGGGATGGGATTAGTATTTAAGCAGGGGGAAATTTCACTCCTCTTCCCTTGAGTGAAAATTAGTTATTTTATATATTGAGGCACCAATTTACAGTCTTTTTGGCTGGGGCATATTCTTCTACTGTTGCAGAGTGCTGTGCAAAGCAGCCACGTCTAGCACACAGCTCAGAAAGGCTGGTTTTACTTAAACATTTTTATTTTACAATGTGCATCACAGTTTATGTAAGGTGAAAAATGCTCCTCGCCGTATGAACTTTTGGATTGCTGTGCTGAGCAAAATCTGCACGGTTTTCTTCTAAACACCTTTCTTAGCATAACTCATTACTCACAGTGTGCCACTATAATTTATAGATGGCTGTACCTCGAGGAATGAAATGACCTCTGTCACTATTGCATTAATAAGGCTTAGGAATGCCAGGATTTTCATATCAGATGGAGTAGGCTTTTTTCAGTGTTTATATAGAAATAGCGGCATGTTATAGATTTATTTAAGGCTGCAATAGTTTCGCGAACATTATGCTGCCAACTTTACTGTCTGAAATAACAAAATCGGAGCCCAAAGATGGGGGAGAAAAGCACACATGATGGCTATTAAAAAATAACTGGCTGTTTAGTCAATACAAGTTCAGAAATGTTGGCCGGTAAATCTCAACTCTTCTCTAAGGTTTGACTGTGTATTAAAATATATCAATAGATATTCTATTTTGTGACTAACCTATTACCTGGAGACTTTTTGACGGATAAAGAATAGCATAGATATCAATCACCTAAAAGGTGATTAAAAAAAAAAATCTTCTTGCTTGGCTGTAGTTTTTTTATCAAGAAATGAACAGAGAAGATGCTGATTTCAGGCTCCAAAAGCACGGAGACCAAATTCGAGCTATGTGCAGGTAGATGAAGAGTAGGTTAAAAGAAGCAAGCAGTTTTCAAAACGCTGCAAATTCTGCATCCTGGGGGACAAATTCTGCTCTGAATGCCACCCATGCACCCTGGCAGTGTGCAGCCGTGGGGATGTTACCACTGGGCTGTGCATGGAGAAGGGGAAAGAGAACTGGGAAATGCCCCCGATTCATTGTCTCCTCTCTAATACGGCTTTTATCAGTGGGGATCTGGCCTCCCTTTAAAGCCGCCTGAGAAAAAAGCCTTCCGCCTGCATCTTTCGTGGGCAGGTGGAAGTTACAAACGGCCTCTGTGCGGCAGAGTTTGGTCCCTGGGGTTTGGTTCTCCCTTTAGTGGCATCACCCTTCCTTTGCTACCAACGCTTACTAAGTTGCTTCCGATTTACACCACTGGAGGTGAAAGGAGAGTCTGCCCCTTTGTGACTCTTATTGGACACCCAGAGCAGGACAGCAAACACGGTGAAATGCTTTTTTTAATCTTTATTATGTAAAACTGAATTCTCAGTTACAGCTGAGGCTTCACTGCTTGGTTTTCACCAGTGATGATTTATGGATAATTATAATTAGTCAAATAGGCCATGAAGATCTTTAAAAAAAAATCTAGCAAGGAAGAGAACATTTTTGTCTCACTAAACCCACTAAATTAAACATGTAGTTTCAGCAGAGGACAAAGAAGGGCTTACTGGAAACTTAATATAATAAAGATGGTCTTATAAAGATTTGGTGATGCTACTAGTTAACAGAACTATATTTTCTCTGAATCCCTCAGGATTGTTAAAACTAGATTTGAAGAGATTGCAAGTGAAATTATTTTGATGAAAATATCTCTTCATAACACAAACTTGTCTTAAACTGGAAGAATTGTCTGCCTGGTTATATTATAAGTGAGGGCAGCATCAGTCAGATTCTGAACTCAGGAGGCATAATTACAAGGAGAAATGAGAAAAAACTATCTAGATTGTGCTACTGTTATAAATGACTCATCCTTTCAAGAACTGGAAAAAGCTTATTCACGTTTCTTAAATATCTCAAAGAAGAGCTGCAAAATGCCAGGACTATTTCCAACCTACTTTTAACACAAGGCCATTATCCCTGTTTATTCTTTCAGTTCGTTGTAGCATCACTAACGGCTCTCTGCCTATAAAAGTTATGAACCTAATTTAACTTTAAAAGTCTTGTTTCTGTACCATGAAAGGCCATGAATTCATACACAAGTCAATTTTTTTCACATCTTGTATTGGCTTCTGTTTTGTTGTTGTTGTTGTTGAAACTAGATCTGTGTTGCCATGTAAGCCATCAAATATACTTCTTAAAGATTGTTTTGTAACGAACTCTATCTTTCAGTATGCTATTGAACCAAGAATTTGGAATCAGAGAGGCAGAACACCGTGAAAAAGACCATAAAACAAACCTCCCTCTATTTTAAAATGTACCATCCTTCTTTTCTGTGAAAAGATGTTATTGTGTCTCTGGTCCATGAGTATAAAAATTACTGAGTGCATACAGCTGAGCCTGCCTCTACTACAAATTCTCGCTGCTGCAAGACACAAAAAATGCTAAGCAAAAATTGGCTCAGGCACATGTACCTACTACTCATACCAACTACACGGCATTCAAGTTGTAATGTAAGTGCAAACATTCAAGTTGCCTTTAGAAAATAGTAAAATGGATAGCTTCTGTGAACTCACTGCAATTCAAAGACATGTTACAGATCCTGAATCTGGGAAATGCTATTTAATAATCTTGTGGTGAAACCGTTTCAGTATTTTTTTCTGCAGTAGTTGTAAGTATAATGAGTGAGGAGCAGCACTAATAAAAACACAACAAAGATTTAAGAAAAGGATTTGATCCCCCTGAGTGTTTGACCTTTTTTGCTGAAGGCGAGGTGGCATTACCGTGTCTCCCAATCTGAGATTTACGCCGTTCATCTCTACGTAGGAAAACGACTGCAGGGTGGTGTCACGCTGAATCTGCTCTTTCTTGCCAGGGGTGGACAGGCGCGACCAGACCACCACGTACTGCAGCGGCGGCTTTGAGGAGGGGCGGCTGTAGGTGCACTTCAGGTGGACGCGACCTTGCACAAGCTCGGGAGTTATCACTGGTTGCAAAGCCAGGCTTGTGAGTTTGTCTGGAAGGAGGAACAAAAGAAGGATGTAGGACAAAATGTTATTTTAATATTACAATTGTTCACTCAACAAGAAGATTTCAATATAACTAAACATGGGAGAAATACTAAATTTTATACTCTTGTGATTTGATTATTAGCTATGCAGGCAAGAAAATGTATTTCATATGAAATGCAAAAATTGCTATTTGTGTATTGACTACCCATTGCTATAATATTTGACCTGGTTTTTTGGTTTGGTTTTTTTTTCTATTTTGCAGGAAGAGAAATGTTATTGAAATGAAGCACTCAGATTAATACAAACTAATTACTCTGGCAAAGGCCATCAGCTTTGCATTCCCCTGAAGCACAGCCTTTTGATCCAAGTTTTGCAATAAGTACAGAAGAGATATGAGAAATCATTATGTTGCAGAGGTAAACCGACTCTCAGAGAGCAGCCAGCCCATATTGCCATGCTGTGAAGATCCTTTCCAGGCTGTTCTGGGACATACCTAGGCTGAGTCTGCTCAATATAGTCTCCCTCTGCCCAGAATAATGTCATTGCTCTAAAAATACATCATGCTTTCTATAGGCTTCAACAAGTAATGAAGTCTGAAAATTTTCTTCCTGTTAAACTCACCTAGAAAGTAGAAACAAAGAGGTGTATAATACTGTAGGGTGATGTTCTTTCATCTTTAGAGACTTGGACTCAAGCGGAACATGAAGGTGGTTCAGATGCTTTGAAATGATAAATTAAGTAACTTTTTTGGAGGAGTGTAGAAAATATTATGGAAGCCCAAAAGAATAAGGTATGAGGCTGTTATAGCAGAATAAAGAACCAGTATGTTAACATCTGTCCAGGGCAAATAACAAGAGGTAAGAAAAAGAAACAATTAACTTAAAATATGAATAAGGCCCAGTTGTTTATATCCTTTTCTCTTTTGTTTCTAAGGAAAGCTGCCTCAAACTCATGGCTCACATCATGACTTTCTGCAGGAAATTATTCCAGAAGGACAAAGTTAGGTGATCAGCTCATGGGAGGAAGTGAGCAGAATTACAAGCACGTGCGCTGCTTTCCCCAGCCGTGTCCTTTCTGCCAAGCTATGAAGCTTTAAATTCATTTTGTTTTGCAGCTCGGAAGTGCTGACCGGTGTCCCGTTCCTGAGCCTCCAGCGGATGGGGCTGGGGGATTGACCCTGGCAAGAAGCCGTGACGATGCCAGCTGGACCTGGCTCTGGGGCTGCGTAGAGGCTCCTGTGGGGCAATGTTCACAGCTGAATTTAAGACAGTGAGTTAACAACCTCCAGTAAAAATACTGCAGCTTTGGGTGTTTTCCATCCAACACATGATACTGCAAAAACATCCTAAAGACAAGAAGTTAAAGACTCAGGAGAGCTGGACCTCACAGAAATGCCTGGGATAAAGGTGAAAGCTTCAACAGCAGTGGTAAGAAAAAGGCAGAAAGTCATTGGTTTGGGAGAGATGGGATGGGATAAACTTTCTTTTATGAAAAATGCAGGCAGATTTACATTACTAAACAAATATGGATCGACAGAAAGGACAAAACTAATCACCCAAAAGGTATTGGTAAAAAATTCTTCAAACAAGGGTAGTGGAAATCTTATATTTTAAAAAAAGCCAAGATTAAACTGCAAAATGACTGTATTCAGTTAAAAAGTCATTTCTGAGAAAGAATCATGGAAATTAAAGAGCGGTTTCATTTATTTTAATGGATATTTTTTATTTCAAATAGTGAATTAATCTCACTTTCTTTGAGCCTTTTTTCCTTCCTTTTCTTCATATGGGAATGTTAAAATATTGATAAAGATAAGAAAATAGTTCTCTCTCTCTTTAAAATTTATTTAAGCTTGATTTTTGCCTGGTTGAAAGGTGATAACCCTAGTTTCTCAGTGTGTCACGTCTCTGTCCAAAAATGCTAAAAGGAAAGTATAAAGGTAATTTTTTCCTTTTCAGAAAGAACTGTCTTTTCTGACTAAATCTATATGCACCTGAACATGCTCTGAAGTTCAGAAGGTTTAACTGAGTGAGCAATTGCTTTCTGCTTTTTCTTTGTTTCCTAGTTACTGAACAGAGGTTAGATCTCTTGTAGCAGGCTGAAAATTATTTCTGACGAGAGTAATTATATGAATGTCCTGAAAAATATGTTATCAGTTTGGGTTTTTTTCCTTCCAGAGTTTCAGAATTATCTTTTTTGGGGGGATACTGGATTACTGAAGATAAGAACAGACCTTAGATACAGTATCCTGGATACAGTGCCTCAATAAAACCGAGATGCCTCCGCTCGCTAGCTGTGCAACTTCAAGCCAAAGTGGAGCCAAAGACAATAGGAAAGGTTATATGTGAACTGTAACCAAGCAAAGAACTCTTCAGTAATACACACCAGATTACATTTTGCACTGGTAATAATAGCTGTTCTTCAGGAACACCTTGGACTGCTGCTGATTTATTTTCTACACGCTCTGCATCTTACTGGGAGTGATCCTTGACTTGCAAGGTCACCGAGATGTGCATTGCAATACCAGGACCTTTGAACACACAGCCAGAGAGGCATATGCAATCTTATTGATAAATTCTTTGCTGATCCTCACCTTCCGCGCAGTAGCCCATGCATCCTTGAGTAGGCTGCAGGAGATACACAAAGAATTCGCCACAGTTCCTGACAGCAATGGGTATCCGAAACAAGCAGCAGTCCTTGGTGCCCCCGAAGAAGACCTGCCAGGTAGCACAGGCTGTGAGCCGCTTGCTCTCACCGGGAACCGGCAGGGATTCAGACTTCAGTGACAGCCACACCGGAGCTTGCGTCCCGCATTTATTCATCTGAGGATGTACACAAAAGAAACTGTTTACAGTAAATGTGGTAAGACTCCGTGGAGAATCACTAAAACCCAAGAATTTGAGTGTGGTGAACTTGGAGGGTCAGTGAAAAAGCTGTGTAGGTGGGGATGAAAAAGTCTTGCTCAGTTTAGAGAGGTGACTTTACACAGATAAAATTCTCAGAGAACACAATAACTGAATTCCAAAGTATTTTCCTCTATTTTTGCTTGGTTTGTATGAAAAAGATGAAAGCATGTAAACAGGCTAGATCCCTTCTCTGGGAAGCACACTTTGGGCCACATCAGCTGGCCATTCCCATCCATGCTTCATCTGTGGCTGAAGAAAGCAAAGGCTGACAGAGCATGAGGGGCAAGAAGATGTTAAGACCATCCCGAAGCAGGACACTGCTATGCTCAGAGCATCACACACCAACACCTTCCTCCAAACCAGCCACAGCTTCAGCTGCCATTGTCCTGACAGCTTCTGCCCTACCCCTCCAGCACATACTGGACTTGTCTTTGGGGCCCGAGCCTCTCCCTCATTCTTGAAGAGAAACACATATGCAGGATATACAAAACACATGTGCAGGACATACATGATTTGATCAAATTTTCTGGGGTTTTTGACCTTTGGGCTTCTGTCTGTTAACAGATTCCCTGAATACCCTGAACACAGGAAATCCCAAAGCAGAAGGGGTTTGTCCTAAATGGTTTAAACTATGGCATTTGGGGTCACGGCTGGGAGAGGCTGCACCAGATTTACCTTTCCCATCTTACAGATGGATATTCGGGCACCTCAGATCTGAATTGCCCTCTGTACCTGCCAGGCTCTTTCCACTGACTCAAGGGACATGGTTACCCAAAGCTGTCTTTAATTTAAGTACCTCAAGTGAGGAGACTAGGTATAACAGGAGCCTAACAAAATATACACAGCCAATTACAACGGTAACTCGTTATTCTGCACTGTTACCTATCATTTGCCAATATGCAAAGCATACAGATATTCGAGCTGAAGTTTGAAAATTATTACCAAATACTGACAATAATTTACTCTCAGGTATCAGTCATATTTCGCAGTGAATGACTGCTGCCGTTGTTTTTGCATTTCTTCAGCCAGTGATAGTGAACTATCTCTAATAGTCCGACTTGGGGGACACGCTTCCTCCCGCTGTGAACATTTGGCTATACACCACATTGAAAAAAACAAAAATCCCACCATTTTTTCCCATTGGCCTGGGTTTCTTTCTTCACTTTTTAAGATCAGAAGTTGTTTGCGACAGCAGGGAAAGCGGTGAAAGTCAAAGGACAAATTTATTAAGTCATGCGCCAGTGCCCTCCTGTAGTTTGAATTTTACCTGGGAGCTATACAAGCCAGAAAGTGGGGATGGGGGAGCGGGGGCTGCACACCCAGAAAAAGAAAGGTATTTGAAGAAAATAAAGCATATAGCATGACATGGTCTGATTTCCATTTGGAGCTAGTTATCGTCAGGCTTCTAAAAACAAGGATTCCAGAGAGACACCATTAAAATTGCTCAAAGTCTTTTTTCCCCCAGAAATGCGGCAGCAGCTGAGCAGAGGGGCTGACCCTGTCCTCCCATTCGGGTGCCCATGTTCCCGGTGTCCTTGCGGAAGGCACCGGAGCTCGCCCAGCGCCACAGGTCCCTGAGGAACAGCATGCCGGCGTTGCGCTAGCAAAGGAGAAGAGGGGATCAGCATGAAAATGCTTTTACATGGAATTTTAGACGAATCCCTTCCCTTCCTTTATTTAAAAGCCATGTTGTCTGTAACTTTGAAAGAGATTTGTTCTGTTTGTTTATTTACAGCTTTAAGGGACACCGGTGCTTTCTGTGCTGGGAAAAATGCAGATGTCGGGAATTTGTTGTATCCTGGTGAACTTCTGACCTAGAGAGCGAGATCTGTTGTGAAGTAACATGTTTCCAAAGCACATTTCTGAGCTTACGCTTGTAATGACACAGAAGAGTGGAGCAAACGTCATCCAGAGAAGTACTGTATGCAAAGGAAGAAGGACGGGTGCAGAGAGAAGGATGGCAACTGGAGCTCAGTGGTCTCTGCTTCAAACTCACGTTATCTTCTTGATGAGATACTTGGACTTTGAATTTCCTCTTACTCCAGGTAACTGCTGACTTCAGTGCCTCTGCATGTGTGAGTAAAGATTGCTGGACTGAATCATTATTTTTCAAATTACATTAAAATACAGGTATTTGTGAGTGTACCTCGGAGGTGTTTTGAACCCCACAAGCTGGGAAGAATTAGAGTACGGGGGCGCAGAGCAGAAGAGATAAATGAGGCTGGAGCTCATTGAGTGTGCGCAAGCTCGCCGAAAGCCTTGAAGGAACATGTTTTGGCAAGCAGACATAGTGCAGCCTACCCACCCCTCCCGGGGCACTGCCCTGCAGAGCTGACCTCGTGGCTGGCACCGGAGCTTGCTGTCTGAGGAGGAGGAGGAGGGATGCTGGCACCGCTCATGCCCCGGGGAGTGTTCCCAGTGCTGCTAACACCCACTGCAAAGGGCTGTTGCCGCCATTTACTGACATTCGGTTGCTGGAAAGTGACCTTCCTTGCTTTGAGGTGACTCGATCTCCTGCAAATACCTGTGTCTCAAGGAACATTTGCACCCGTGACTGAATAAACTGAAAAAATACTCTAACAATTTTCTATAGAAGACTTTGCTGCTCAAAATAAGCTGTTGCATCCATTTGCTTCTGCCTTTACCAGTGTAACTGGCTCCAACGTGTCAGCGCTGCTCCATTGGGAGTGCAGCCACTGGGCTGCCTCTGGCCAGGCATGCGCGGTGCCTCAGTTTCCCTGGCTGCTGCCTGACCTTGGGCAAATCACTTACTCGTTGTGTACCTCACTTCCTTATCTCTAAACCAGAGGTAGAGGTGGCTGAGATGGTAATAGTACTTCCCTGCCTTGCAGCAGTGCTGAAAAGATAAATTCATTAATGAGACACTCATCTATCTGCTGTGCTGTGGGCTGTGTAGATAAAGAGACAGATGCAAGTGCATTCTGGCTGTGAGAAAAGACAAAATGTGATCCGTACGTAGAAGTGGGTCTGTATCGCCTGTTAACGTGTAGAGGAAAAAAATAAAACGCTGAAATAAGAGGACTGTGATTTTCTCCCTCTTTGTATTTATCCTCGCCACAAGTCTGTGAGCCATTTCAGTGTTCGAGGAAGTATGGATTAGCATCGCTGACGTCAGCCACCAGCGTTGTGTGCTGGCTTTCTGATAACCCCCCGCTGTGATGTGCAGCACCCTGGATTTGTTCTGGCAAACCTTGCACTGAAACGGTTTGAGCAAAATAGTTTATTATGTAATGTGCACAAATTACAAGCAATAATGAACCCTTTTGACTGATTTTGCACCCAGGAAAAGTCAGACTGTGAGAAAGCAAGTTATTGTGACAAACTATGATACAGTATTACAGGCTGGCCAAGGAAGAATTTTGGTATAAATCAAGTGTTTCTGTTTTCCTGGCAGCTTTATGAAATACATGCACTTATTTTCTGCTTTGAGCTACATGCTGTCCATCTGAGTCAGGCAAGTTGCCCCATGCTAGCCAAAAGGATTTGCTGCATGAGGCCTCTGTGAATTAGAAGGCAAGGGCAAATGTATATTCATGTATTCAACCAGCGGTACGGATAAGAACAGAAAAAACAAAGAAAAAAATACTTGAAAAAAAAAAAGTCTAGGAGAAGAGACTTCAAAGAGCCAAAATTTTCAAGTCCCAGCTGTGGCATAATTAGCATTAAATTTTGTAGCAGTCATTTGGGAGAGTAACCAGAAAATTGAATACAGAGGTAGTAAATGATTGGCATTGACGATATAGCATTTACCTGCAATAACTACAGTCATGGCTGCGTTAAGAATAGCATAAAGCTGTGGTAATCTCACATCATAATTCAGCAGCATTTCCAAAATGAAGAAGAGGAATTATACAGCTGCCTCCACAGAAGAGCAAACTCCGCCAGTCTCTCGCAGGCAGGAGCTCGTCTGCTGGGAAGCCAGCGGCGAGGATCAGACCATGGCTTTGCGGGGTTCTCCGGGTGATCTACGTAACGCAGACCGCACGGCAGCGCTGCTGCTGTGGCGTGCAAAATATCAGCCTTTCTCACTCGAAATGGAAGCTACGCAGCAGGAAGAAAAATAAGCTACATTACCAGCGACACTGGAAAACACGTGTGCGCCCACAGTCTGTCCATTTATTTCTGAGTATGTTGGTAGGTCTAATGAGAAATAGTCTCTCTCCCTACAGATCCTGTCTCCCTTATATGTCTGGATGGTGAGCTGCAGTGGACGTCTGATCAACACTCCATAGAAGAGATCACAAGCGTTTGATTGCTTCAGTTGACATGTTTACTTGGACTTGCAACGGGTCAATGTAACAGCAAGTTAGTGAAGTAAACGATATTGTTGTAAACGCTAAATTTAGGTCATTCAGTGCATCTGTATTAGGTATCCAGTGACACAGCTTGCACAAAGGAGAACTTACCTAACAGGAAAAGGAGTTTTTAGGCTGTTGCCAGGCTTCTTTAGTGCTCAGTATCCTTTCATATTTTATCCAATTATAATTAAATGGTGTTTTTAATCTTCAAAGCATTTTATAAACCTTACCTAATTAATCTTCACAACACCTCTATGTGGCAGGTAAGCATTCATTAAGTATTTTTGATTCATAATTAGGCACCAGCTAATCTTTTAAATAATTCAGTTCAGAAAACTTAAATGAAAAAAAATTAAATTTGTTCCCCCTTTGCCAAAACAATAGGACTACCATTATTGTTTAATCCAATGATGTCTCCTTCCATTTAGTTGGGGTTTGGAGAATCAACGAGTTTGATTGAACACTCTAAGGTTCGTTATAATTGCACAAACAAATCAAGCTTGATTGTTCTTGTCACTTGGGTATTGCACTGAAATTATGCTGTTAAAAATAAGTAGCACCATATGTGAGAAATGCATTGTTTTGGTTAGATGGAGATGGAAGGCTTTTTGGTATACTGTTGGTTGGTAGTTAAAGCATTGTCATTTTGCATCTGTTATCCACTCAAAACTTTACTTTGTCTTAGTTTTTTTAATTTCTTTGTAGTAAGTTAAAGTAAATAAGATTTTTTGTTTCGATCTGGGGCCAAACTCCACAGAAATCAGTTTACGTCAGGAATATCTGTAGTAGCAATTAAACCGGTGCCTGTCTTGTGTTTCTTTTAAGTACATGCTTCTGAACAATAGAGGCTGTAATTGTAATTTCTACAGAAGGCTTTTTGTATGCCTGAAAAACAAATAAGAAAAACAAAACCTCTTCATACCTACCATTATGATCTTGGAGTATTCACGTATACATGCCAGAAAGAGAATTACAGATGAAAACAGGAAATAATACCTTGAAAGTGTCACTTGCTTTTAAGTTCATAAAACAATTTGAAATCAAAGTAGGATTGGATTCAGAGCAAAACAAAAATTGAAACAAAATAAAAAAATAATAGTATGCAGTTGAGCTATTGTATTTTAATTGTGAGTATAAAATGTTCTGCAACAGGTTAAGTAGAGGAGGAAATTAAACCGAGCATGGGAAAAAGTAAATCTTCTTCTTCTCCAGGGGCTACAATATTAAGCATCATAAGCAGGTTAGATTTGACACACTTTAACATGACCTTGTTTTATACACCAAAGATTAGTATTTAAGCCTGTGTTTGAGCCTAGTGTATATATATATAAAAATAAATTTATATTGTTAAAAATGCACCTGTTGAGAAAACACTAGCCCTGACTGCATAACATGTCCTTATGCCACATTTACAATTGTACATGAATTTAGAGCATATACAAATTTGGAGACGGCTTTGCTCATTTAGAGAATTAAATTTCTGTAGGAGGATATTGGCAGTAATCTTGCTATACAGTCACAGGCAGGTAATATTATTGGGCATTTCCAAAACCGAGTGTCATGTCCGTAACTAACCTGTAGAAATCCTTGCTGCAGGATCGTGGATGCTAAAAAATTACAGTGACTGGGCTGGCTCATGGGAGAGAAATCCCTTTAAAGTCTCATACCACCCATGTCTGACTCCAGAAGCCCCTGAACCAGGGGTTGCTGGAGATTGATAACGTGCAAAACCGAAACTATTGCCCTGCTCCTGCCCTTCCCTCCGGACAACCACATTTGGCTGCCAGCAGGGACGAGCGCCTGGGGCTGCTGGACCTCTGCCATGGTGCAAGAGGTCACTTGGAGGCTCCTGCCATGCATGCCAACAGGATCGCAGAAAAGAAAGTGAACCCAAGTGAGGGGTTGCCTTAAGACTGGGAGGAAACCAGGAGTGAAGCAGTGGCTGCTCTGAGAGGCTGAACTTGAGCTGTTGGGATGTGGTGCTTTGCACGTATATGTGTGTGTGTGTGTGCATCTGTGTAAATGTATGTGTACGCACCTGGTATGTGCCCATCAGTCCAGGTAGTATGCATATTTTTGTATGCTTTCATGTATAAATACTGAACCATACATCTGGGCCATCTGTATTGATGGGTGTTGTGGGAGAATTGTTGGCTGATGAGGTACTCTGACATTTCAGAAGATGTGGAGACCAGTGAGACCAGTGTCTCACCTCGGCAGTGGGTGTGCAGTGATTTTTGTGGTCAGTGTGGTAACGTCTGTTTTAATCTCTCTGCTCAAGGACTATGGTACCACGAACCCTCTGTTTCAGAGGACGAGAGTTTGACAGTGACAGTTTTCCTAGTTGTCTAGGTTTTCTAGGTTTTTTTAATCCCTTTCTTTTTAACTTATCATTTGCTGTTTGCAATTGACTACTCAAAGCTGGAAATATTAACATTGCTTTGAGAAGTAATGAAGCCGACTCGTGCATGTGGTATCGAGAGTATTATTGCTGGCTCCAGAACCAGTTACTATTTGCATAATCACATTCTTAACTGATGTTTTCCTTAAGGTTGCAGAGTATAATCTATACTTTTTTACCCCCATGTAAACAAGGGGAAGAAGTGCATTTCCAGCTATGTTTCTGGCTTCATCGTGAGGCGTGAGCCAGCGTTGCAAGGCCTGCCTGTCGTTAGCATGGCGTGGCATTTGGATTTGCACTACAGTTAGCAGCATGCACCGCTCTTCTGTAATCCACAGATTGATCTTTTATCTGACTGTAGAGCAGATCTTCAATAACATTAGTGGGTTGTGTTCTTTCACATTTCTTTTTAGTATTCATTCCTTTCATGGGGCTTGCCCATATGTACATGTATACAGATGTATATGTATACCCCATATTATTTTAATTCAGAAGCCTGAATTTCTGTAACTGATGTATGTTTTTCCTATATTGACTGTTAGGTACTCCTCTGTATTTTTAATAGATTTTCTGTTGAGCTTTAATTTTTATGTCACTTCTGTTCTTTCTCTGAAGGTCATTTCACTACTAGGTCCGGCCATGTCTGTGCATTCTTTCTTGCTCCTTAGTACAGTGCCTTAATCTTAGTAAAAGCTTCCCTACGCTTTCCTCCTTTAGTGTTTTTGCCTTTCACAGTGAATTTGGCGTTTCTTGAAGAACAAACTGTTGTTTGTGATCTGTCGGCAGCAGCCTCAATACCTGGGGATACTAAATTTGCAAGTTTGTGTTGCTGTTCTACTAGGATTTGGTTTTGGATGGGGAAGTGGCTGTGGCAAAGAGTGCATGCCCGGGCTCTGGTAATTGCTGCGCCTCCTTCGGGAGCACAGGGGGAGAGGCGAGGAAGAAATAGAGGGAGGAAGGTCAGGATCATTCCTTACCCCCCAGAGAAATTCAACAGGCAAAGTCTAAATTGGAAAGCTCTTTCAATCAAAAGTATTTTGCCACTGGAGGAATAAGTTTATGGACAGCAGTTGGATTCAAAGGATGGAGAATTCATGAACACAATTCATGTTTTCACTCTCTTTGACGTAAAAGCTTTTGGGTTTTTCTTCTGTCTTTTTTCCCTTTGTTTTTCACTTGTTTGTTAAATTAGTGGATGAGAAGCAGCTTCTTAAGAGCTGTTATTCATTTTTCATTACAAAAATTGCTGTGCCTCTTAGGTGTGACATGGTTGTAGACTGAGGCTTTCATAACTTCTGTATGTGACACGGTTCTGCTCTCTGTTGAATACACTACTTTGGTTATGAAACTATATGCAGACGTGGCCACATTTTTATTGTGGAGCTTTTTTTGTGGCAAGGTTCAGAATACAGGTTTTGAGAGCGTGTCTGAAGGAGTCAGCTACCCCTGCCCAGGCACCGCAGCCAGTTTGGGGAGCTCACCTCCCTCGTGCCCACCCAGCACGTGCCGCTATTCTCTCCTGAGCTGGGCAGGACCACTAAATCTCCATTATGGTTTAAATCCCTTTTGAGCTCAATTGAGTGACAAGAATCCTTACCTGCTATTACTTTGAATTAAGAAGTTAATCTTATCCATCGATAAGCAGCTAATTGTATCTCGCCAGTATCAACAGAATATCACCAGCCATGTATTTTACAAGGTGCTGGAGTAATGCACTTCTTAACTCTCCAGCTGTATTGTCGGGCTTTATTTGGTCTCTTTTCTCTTCTATCTGTTCAGAATTTTTTGTCTTTGACTTGTTTAATTAAAATCAGCTCACACCAGCCGGGCTGGAATGTCCAATAATAACTGCTTATTAAGGAGTGGAAGCTGTGCAGTTATTAATTTAAATTATTTTGTTCCAGAGGTTTTGGTCAAATTAAATGGAAAACCAAATTAAACAATGATTTAATTAAGTGGAAGAGATAGAACGTAGAGGCAGATTTAGAAGGTGAAGATCTAAAAGAAGCATATTCTTCCAGTTGTGACATCTAACAGGTGTAATCCTTCATCAGCATAGCGAAGCAGAGATTTACTGTCATTCAGAGGATAATGAAGAAACCAACGGCAAGAATTATGTTACAAGATAAGAAACTAAACTAATGAATATAGCTCTACGAACCTGAATAAAAAACTCCAGAGAAGAGATTAAAAGAAACAAAGCATGTATTGTGGGAAAGAAATCTCATACAGTTGAGCATTAGTACATACTCAAAATTGCTGAAATACAATGACAAATTAAATAACTTCATAGAATATATATACATTTATAGAGCAACTTGTAAAAAACTTCATAATGAGTTGGGATATTCAAGGATGACCTGCCATGAAATGAATATTTCAATAATAATCATGCCAATTTGTTCACGTTAATTAGATTTATGGTTTGTGTATGCAGAGAGCTAGAAATCCCACAGAAGTAACAATTATCTCTTAACATTTCATTTAACTTTAGATTATTAAGATATACTTCTATTGTGACAAGTTCATAGGTCCATTTTGAATGGATAGGAAATGTTGTTTGCTAATTTCGAGAAGGTTCTCCAGCTAGGGTAGCATCACCTAATATTAAACTTCCTGGTACTCTAGGTGGAATATTTCATCTTTAAAGTCATTTATGGTAATTAGTTTATTATTTTCTGAATAATTTTGTTTAACAGTGTGTTTGAAATTATTCTAACCTCTTGCAGCTGGGCTATTTGAGATG
Source organism: Gymnogyps californianus (assembly GCF_018139145.2). Classification (NCBI taxonomy): domain Eukaryota; kingdom Metazoa; phylum Chordata; class Aves; order Accipitriformes; family Cathartidae; genus Gymnogyps; species Gymnogyps californianus. Next base: position 38,110,958 of record NC_059477.1, read on the forward strand.
GCAACGACTTTAGTTAGGGTCTCAAGTTGCTCTGGCAACAATGATTGCAAGTTAAATGTTATTGTCATGCATATTAAATATACATAAAACCAGATAATTATTGTTTTTTCTTTTTAGGGAGTAGTCTTATGTGGTAGAGCTTTTTTGCACTAGAAAGCCTTTAGCATACTTATGAAACTAAATAATACAAGAAATGGTAATAGTGGAAAAAGACTCAAATTTAGTTTTTCCTTCTGTATCACTAAAGAATCTCTTTTAATATTCATTTTTCTGATTTTTCCCTTCTGATTTCATAATAAGGACATATTCCTAATTCACAATAAATTATATGGGGAAAGAGTCAGGTTCCAGAACCCGTTCTTAAAGCAGCAGAATTACTTGAAAAAAGTATAACTTACGGTGACATATGTGGATTACTAAGTATCTCTCTTTAAAGTTTATGTTTGCATAATGCTCAGTCCATAGGGATCCTGGTCTCTGACTACTGCCCTTGGATATGACAGTACTATTATTATTATTATTATGGGAAAAGTGGTTTTCCCATTACAACACACCAGTCCCCATTGCAGTCTACTGGCTATGAGAGCATAGAGGTGGCTGGAAAGGAAAACTACATCAAAGGATTTATTCAAGTTCACCAGGGTTAGTACTTAAGTTTTACTGACTTCGACACATCTCGTTGGCATTTCTGCGGGCCTGTTGTTGATCATGAAACGGTACCATGCTGGTGGCAAGGAGTGGTCACAAACCAGGTCCTCAACTGCCGTTCGCTGCAGCTCCAGTGAGTCAAACCTGGTGCTGCGGTAGGGATTGCGGAGGACGCGGTGTCCCTCCGGCAAGCACTCGGGAGCTGGAAAGGGTGAAAAAGGACAATGATTACATAAGTTAATTCAAGTTAATTCAATTGGATACTCTTAATAACCACTTAAAGGGGGGTACATCCTCTTATGTTCAGATTCAGTTTAGAATTGGGCTAATTTTCAAGGCAAACACTGGGAAAAGACCAAATTTGGAATTAAATATATAAAATTGGGAGCTTGGTAACATAAAGATTTTACTTATCTAGATTTTCATCATATCTGAATCAGAACCAGAAACCTTAACCCTTTAATGTGATCTCACTCTAGTTTTAGGGATTAACATCTGAATTGCTCCTCCTCAGAAATCAAGTAATGTTTTGAGCTTCCAAAGCCTCGTGATCTTTGAAAATATTTTTTTTAATTTAGTTTACTATATGCATGAGCATTTTAATCATGATATAAATTGATGGTCAAGTATAAAGTGCACTTCACATACTTTTAAATACATATTTAGAATAATGAAAACAAGAAATGCTAAAACGAGAAAAACAAATGGTGAAAAACCAACAGTACAGGGTTTTTAGAAATAAGCTCAAGTTAGGCTTGCAAATATTCAAGCCACAGGCCAGACCCGCCTGAGGCATGTACCCATAAAGCCAAATACATCAGAGCTTCTGTGCATGCATCGCAAAGTTCGAATCAAAACTGCTGCCCCTCGACGTATGTTTGTTTACACGCCTGCCCTGTTTATTTTCATACATCTCTTGATTTTTTTACAGAATATTCAGTAGTTTCTTATCACCTAATAAAAAGAAGCCTTGCAGTGATTCTTTTAGAAGTGGTTTATTTTCAAGAAGCTGATCACGTAGAACAAAGGGCCTTTTCTTGGTTGTCTCAGCCATTTCTCTGTGAGGCAAAGTCCATTTTCGCTGCGTTGGCACTGCAGAGCGGGTCACAGGAGGAGACCAAGGTGGGGTTGCTCTGCTTTATGCATCAGCAACAGAAGGCTCAGCTAATTTCTTGCTGCAATAATCTTTAATTGTTAACGATGGTGTAAGAGGCAGAGAGCACATCGCAGGAATTGCACAACCTGGTTTCAGGAGCAAGCCTGGCAGTTAGCTAAATCACCTCTTTGCACTGTAAATAGAGCTTATTTATGTGACACTGTTGACAGAGAATAAGACCCCTCCCCATAATATCATTTTTCAAATGTCACTTTTCAGATTATAACTCTGCTTTAATATTATGCCAGTGGCACTCTGAAACAGATTTATCATTTTTATTTTATTGACAAGATACTCAGAAGGTCAAAGTCAATCCATTTATGGTACTATTTTTAAAGATTATTTTTATTGTGCCAAAGGCAAGGCAATGGTATAGAAGACAAATGGGGACAAAATGTAGCGTAACAGAGCCTTTATTGCAATTTTCAGGGAACTAAACTGTCAAAGCGATAGTGCAATTCCAATGCAAAATTCAGCTGAACTAATATAATTGCCTTTTTACCTAAAAAAGGAGTGCCCTAAGCTTTTCTTTTCTACAGGTAAGAGCCATTTTAGAGAGGGAACATTTGGAAATACTGCACCGCTAATTAAATCTGGGATCCGATTCCATCCCTCAGATGTCCTTTCTGGGGATTTGGGCCCAGCGGTGGGGACCACATGGAGACCGTCCTTTGCCAATTCCCAACCCAAGGGAATAAGTTACATTTCAGCCGACCAACTATTTTAAGCAAATGAAAAGTTTACCCTATATTTAAAAACCGTTAAAAAATGCAGGCCCTTGCTGACCCCTTCAATATCACTCAGTGCTTCAGGAGTGCTAATGGGAACAGGACTTTGGCTCGTGGTGCTTTTTGCTTGCCCTAAGTACCTCCTTTCTGAACAAAAGAATCTAAAAGTAAACGGCTGTTTGCACAGTATTGCCACAGGAATCCTGCCAGAGAATTGTAATATAATTAATAGCACTCAGTTTCTCAATAATAATAATATCAAATACTCCCTTTAAATGTAATTAATAACCTTCTGCTCAATATGTATTAGTTATAATCCAAATTCACACAACATGTTGTGGTCTTACCAATGATTAACTACTCTGTCTAAACAATGCAAATATATTAGACACTGAGACACAGCTAATTATTTTTCATCCTTTGCATAGTTTTGTTTGCCAAAGTTTAGAAAATGCTGTTTCGCATATTAACGTTAGAGGAGCTGAATGCTGCGGATGGGACTTGCAAAGGGCAGGGAGGGACTCGGAGGAGCACACGGGGGAGGCATGCAAGGTCAGTAAGGAGAGGGGGGTTCACCCATTCAATTTAACAGTATTTGGGATAAACGCCATGTGTTCACTCCCTAAAGAGCATATATGTGAAGCTCCGGCTCAAGCAGCCACCACCACTAAAGGTGTATTTTATTCTGCATTAAATGTCAGAGAATGTTTATATACCTGTGACTGGGTTTAGTTATGCTTGCAGGACGTCATCGAGGAGGCAGCAAGATAAATTGATCCGCTGTCAGCTCCCTTGGAGCCAGACTGACAGATTTTGTTCTCACCCTGATGCAGATCAGACCGAACCACGCCGGAGTCGATGGCAGTGCGCTGGCACGGAGCAGGAGGGAGCCCAAGCGAAAGCTTGCCCAGGTTTTGCAGCAAGCCATGAGCAAAACAATCCCTCAATTATTAAGTTTCCCTTGTAAAATGGTGCTTATTATGGCCTTAAGACAGAATCATTGTAAACTTTAACATGTAAATTGCAGGCCATGGTACAAGTTAATTACTACTGCCTTTCCCGGAGAAATAAATAAATAAAGGCATCACTGTAATCAGACCATATTATGAAAACATTATTTAAAAAAACCCCAAGAAGATACAGTTGAGCCCTGTTGGTTGTTCATCTGAGGGATGCCCACCTGTACCTTATGGTGACTGCAGCTACACTCTAATCAGATGAAGCCTTCCTCTTCATTTTTAATTCATGACAAAGTCAGATGCAGATGTCAAGTTTGTGTACAGTGATGAAGTGTTTAATATCACAATTGTCCCCTCTGTTGGGGGAAACAATAAAAGTCCACGTCCATGTCTTGTACGGAGTTGCTGTTACTCTCTGGTGTGCAGGCTAGGTTGCCCTTAAAAGGAAATATTTATTTCTTTACGTATGAGAAACCTATACTTTTAATTTAATCACCCAGCTTTATTCCTATAATTGCATCAAAAGGGCTTACAAAAAAAATGCTGGCTTTTCAGGGAGCTGAGTGCTCATTGTCATTATGACCATTCAGATTTCCTTCAGGAAGAAATTAAACTGTGCAGTGAGATTTTGTTGCTCTCAGTCCAGAGTATTGTTGGAATTAAATGTTGCACGGTAGCTGGTGCTTTAGTCTCCTGCAAAGAGCTGCTTCTTGAACCACCATCACCCTTGATATAGGCAAGGAGCTGTTGTTAAGACATAAGGATTTGTTCACTTCAGTAGATTTAAAGCGTTTTTTTTTTAAACCCAACAATTTTGTGGCAGCAACTTGTTGCAAAGAGACACTAAGTAGCTCCTTTTTGACACAAAAAGCAAACAAATAACAATACGTGTTGCAGCTGCTAAGTGAAAACGGCATTTGAATAACTCTAGCAGCAAAATAAAGCAAGTCCTGTGGGGAAAAATCTGTCTCCATTGAAGCCATAAGGAAAGTTGCTGTTAATGCCTGGAGGTCAAGATTCACCTGACGTTAACGTGCGGGAAGTTGTTATGTGCAAATGAAATGAGGGGCAGCCTGTGGGCTCGCTGGGAAGAGGAGAACCTCCTGCAGAAGGCAGAAGCATCCAGAAATATCTGATGGAAAATGAGCAGAAAGTGGATATCTGAACTGGTCTTTCATGCTGAAATACTATTTTGGACCTGGGGTTTGGATCTCAGCTAAAGGAAACATGGATGTGACCATGGCTGGAGGAAGACATGCATGTCAGTAGATCCTGGGGGCAGCAGCCCAGAAGCCAGTTCTTGGTGGGTTGCTCAATATTGTGCTGGGGAGGACAGAGGCTCCACAGGGCTATACCAGGGACCAGCCAAACAAGAGTCTGGAAAGGTGTTTTTAGGGCATTACTCTGGGATGCCCCCAGCACAGGCCCACACATTTAACACCTTTAAAAGCCTGCTGGCTGGAGCTTATTTCAAGCAGGTTGGTAGCTGGATGATCTGCAAGCAGCCGAGCCACCCATGCACTTCTGGAGCAGAGGCGTTGGTGGAAAAGATGCTGCTGTGGGGACCACCAGGCATTTGCTGAGGGTCCATCCGTCCCCACTGATGCTCATTGCCGTGGGAGGAAGCATCAGACGTGTGAGGGAGGGATGCCAGGAAAAATGGAGCGGCAGGCTGAAAACTTGAAAGGAAATAATTCACTAAACGTTTGCCTTTATTTCTAAAGGCAGGTGAGTGCGGGTGTGACAGAGCTCTACCTGTCGCTCTTGCTCCCAGTAAATATCAGTGCCTTATGTGGAGGAAGGTTTAAGAAGCTGTGAGATTTTGTTTGTTTGCTTTGAATAGCGGCTGCAAATCAAATAATATCAATAGGTGATGGCAGCTAGAAAACCCTGAAAGAAATATAGTCCTCAAGCCCAAGGTGCATGTTTGTTTTGGGCAAAGCAGTGCCAGCCACGCAATATATTTAAAGGGCATTCTAAAGCTCTGAGAAATAGCTGGCCGATCGCAAAATAATTTTTGTGTGGAGGGTGAATGAAAATCCAGTGACTGATCGAGGTAATACTAACCAACAGCACCATTTGGTGATGTGCTGTAATTGTTCTGTGACCGGGAAAGATATATTCCCAGATGCAGATTTCTTTCTCGCTGTCGTCCCCCACATCGTGGGAGCCCGGCTGGAGCTTTCCCCCAAAAACCGCAGCGAGCCTCGGGGCCAGGGAAGCGGGGCTGCCCGCTGGCTTTCACATTGCTTCGCTCAAAGGCAGAGAGAGGAGGTGCTGGGGAGCTTTTGAAGTACAACATTTGAGAATATGCACGCGTAGGTATATGTAAGTATGCATATGTGTATATGAATGTGTATATATATTTCAAATTATGTATGAGAATACTCGTATTTTTGACATTTGTATGACATACAGTAAATTTTTGAAGTCCCTCTGTGGCAGATTTTCAGATTTCCACTTTTTGTTTCTTACAATCCATAGTGGAACAAAACATTTTCCAGAGCATCTGAATTTCTTTTCACAGGAAAATTATGAAAGATTTTCATTTGGAAAAATAGGTCTGAAATGCCTAGGCTATTAAGCCGTAACTCCAAATTAGTTGCAGAAAAAGGATGTATTCACTTTATTCTCTTTCTGTTTTAGAGACAGAAGGAAACCTTGTAATCGCCAGCCACTTCCATGCCCAGTGGCTGCATTTCACTGATGTAGGAAAGCTCAAGTGAAAGATTCTGAAGATTTCAGTGTGTCAGTGCCATCCACTTCCCTGTGTTATGATTTACCATACGTTGAAAGAGAGTTTGGGCAGAAAAGGAAGGCACATGTTGGGAAAGGGAAATTCTTTCCAAGCTCTTAATGGATGTGTTCAAAATAACAGTAGAAGGCTCTGATCTGACAACATTTAACAATTTCTTTTGGCGGATGCAAGTTCCAGGTGAACAATAATCTGTTAATAGATCAGGCATTAGTAGCTAAGGAACATCTGACAGTTTATTACAGATGAAAGTTGCTGTCTTATTTCAGCTATACTTGCTAAGATTTTAATGCAATTATTCTGCATGCTGATGACAAAAATTTTATTCCTAAAAATATTCAGAGACAGGAATTTGTTGTGAATGTGAAAGTGATAACTACATAAAAATGCTTGAAACATGCATGCTCCTCTGGTAGGTAAAACATAATAATTTTATTAAAAACCTTCATAGCTAATAAATAAAGCTATTTTCAGATAACTCAGAAGCAGAAGAACCTCCTACTGAACTGAAATGATAAGGAGGCAAATTGTATAAACACCACGTACTCCTAATGGCCAGGTCTTGAACAAGTCATAATGCGTTCAGAAGACAAAATTGATAGAGATAAATGAACCATTCTGTAAAATGAATGTAATTATAGAATATTTGACCCAGGAAGAGGCTGAGCACCCGCTGAAAAGAATAAGACATTTTTCATACATATAATTTGTACTGAATAACAGACAGAATTAAGAAGAAGGAAAATCAAGCCAAGCAGGAACATGGTTTTCTAGGAGTCTGCTGCTTAATGCTTCCCCTTAGATATTACACTGTTTTGAAAATAAGGTGTCTTCTTGTAACCCAGGGAACTCAGCATCAATTAAAGACTCTTTCACATGTGTGTCTTACAGAGTAAGCACTCTTCTTTCGAGGCAGGCTTTAGACAGTTCAACTCTAGAGATCTGCTATGTTTGGAAACAAAACTTTGCCTGCAATACATCCTCCTGCAGTGCCTGAGTGTGATCCAAACACCAATGACAGAGGCAGTGATGTGGGAAGAGATCCCTTTCCTTCTTCCCTCAGTCCCATGGATGCTCTATACAACACCCTTGATATTTTGTACGTACAGTATATGTAACTGAAACTCTTACTAGAGATTGCTCCCATCAGGCAGGATTAGTGAGCTTATTGCTTAATGCTTTGGGAATTCTTTTTTTCTGCACAAAGGCAATAGCACGGGGCCCTGAGAGAAAGTGTAGTTGAAAAAAATCCTCCTACAATCTCAAGATGTTGTCTGTATGATGCATCTGAGTTTCATTTGCCTGGGAACAAGGTCACTTATCATCCTGGTCTTCTATGAAGTAAAGCAATATACTATTGACAAACCAAGGGCCAACGTTCAGTTCCAGAGAAAACAATTATTTATTCATGCTAGTATCACTTATCTTGGCTTGCATTTCTATTTTTAACTTGTGGTTTAGAAAGGAGGAATTGATTATATGAAACTTTTCTTCTAGTCTGTGTTCCCCCTGAATGCTTTACAGAATAATGAACTACATACAGCTCACACAGGAGGACGCAGATAGAGGCAGACATGCATTTCGCATGGGGCCAGAAGAGGTGCCAAGAGGGGCTGACAAAGTAGGTGACAACAAGAGGTCCCTGCGAGAAACGTGAGCAAAGTCTGAGGAACTTCTGGGCAGTTTAGTGTGGAGTTTGGAGCACTGTCACAGGAGATGTGCTGAAAAGGGCTTTCTTCAGTGCTCCATAAATAGAGAGGATGAAGGAACCAAGTATTTATTTTCAGGGACAACAACGCATGTGTGGCCGACTGACCTGGATGAGCCAAGAAGTTTCCAGCAGAAGTGTTGTCCTTTAAAATATTTCAGTCTCCAGGACTCGCTATCTGGCATCTCTCACCAACGTGGGCACAAGAGGGACGACACATGATCACATGGATAAAAAGCAACGGGCAGCTGGACAGGACAGGTGAAGTCTGTAGTTCCCCTGCTTTACAAAATATAGCCTCATCTATTGAATGTGCCAGTTAGTTAGAAAAAGCAACGAAGCCAAATTGTGTCAATTACTCTATTAAATTTTACCAAGTCTCATCCTCGCTAATTCTGGCTCAGCTTCAGAGCCAGGAAGGCTGAACATCTGAATATAGAAATCACTTACTATTGCTGTGTTAGAAGAGAATTAAAAACCTCATAAATTTCCTCAAGTTATCTCTAAGTTAATGATGATGCCTTTAAGGATTTCTGAGCAATCAATAAAAAGAAAATTATAATTATTGTTATTGATTGGTCTATTTTGCTCTCATCCCTCAGAATGAAAAAGTGAAACAAAATGAAAAGGTTCTTTCTTACCTCCTAATCTCAGTTGAACATACACTTGCAAATGTAGCTTTCCTAAATAGCAGTAGCAAAAACGAACTCACATGTTTTGATTTTCGAACCCACTGGGCTCTATTCAGATGGAAATTTGATTTTCATGGTTTACCCCTTTGAGAGCCTGAGCTGTTTCCATGCCTAAACTGCGATGCAGGCTAATTACAATTTGCGAGCCACACATTTTTCCAGACTGCTCCCATGGCAAATGCTGAATTTTGGCCACATTTCCCCCCACTTCTTCAATTTAATTCTGTATATGGATGATCTAGCGTTGGGGAAAGAGTCACCACTAACTTATTGCCAGTATATCCAGGATGCAGCAGAGACTGGTGGAAAGATAAGGGGACTCCGACTGAAGGCAGCTTAGCGCTGCCAAATGCCACATTCGTGTGTGTGTCCTGGGTGTTATTTAGTTCCTAATGTATGCAGGGTGACGAGGCAATTTTTCCTGCTACTGTTTTGCTGTTATTCATCGCTATTATTCATTCCATTCACTGGCACAATAGTGGTTTCGGCAGCTGCACACTCCTCACACGTTTATAATGGGCTTTTCTGTCAGGGTTTTGACATTTAGGAAGAATGGTTGGGTTTGCTCTTGTCTTTGGAGTAAGGCTTTATTCGTTACTGTTCTGCAGCAATGTACATGGACACGCTCCACTTCCCAGCTAACGCACAAACCTGGTAGGATTTCACCACCTTCCTACCAAAATTCAGGTCTTCTTTGACCCTGTCCTTCATCCTCTCATAGGCTGCTCACTCTTCGAAACTTGGAAAGAATTGATGCAAAACAGGCTCAAGGACATAGCAGTTCCTGCTGCGGATGCAAAACCCCTTCCCATGCATTATAGCACTTTGGATGGATTTAAAAATATTAAAATAAAAGGTTATGAGCTAGAAGTAGTCGGCAGCCTGCCTGGCCAGCATGATAAGATAAAGCTGTGTACTCCCAACCATGGAAGTGCGACATTAAGTCTAATAGATTTCTAGAAACCAAGTTTATCAGCAATCCTCACTGTTTGTTTCTTCAACATTTGAAAGATACGGTTTCTGTACATATAGTCATAATTATCTTCAAAATTAAAATGCATCAGTGCCTTCCTCCTATAGAAACAGGAAGGTCACAGTTTCAGCCATCAGTTTCCCTCAGCCATGGTGGTATTTCAGGGGAATCTCGTACCTCTGGTTGTGGAAAACGCTGCCCATTGCGTGTCTAGCACTTGAACAAGATCTGTTCACGCCGTGAAAGGGCAAGGCTTTCAGTTCCTACACATGAAAACCTCCTGATAAATGCATTTACTATTTTTATTTAGAGGAATTTAGTCCCCATTCACTGTTCTAACAGGTACTAATTTTCCTTTTTGTTTAGGGTCATCTCTGCTTTGGTTGCTCCACAGATCTCCGCTTATTTACCAAGATTAGTAGAAGCATTCATAAAAATAGCAAGGTTTCAGGAATCTGTAAGGACTTCAGCTATAAGCTGCTTTTTGACATAAAAGAAAATCCAGTTCAGCTGGTATCGGCTGTCTTCATTACATTTACAGCTGCTACCTGCACAATCTTTTAGGATGTAATTACCATAATAACAAAAAACATCTCCATAATTATATGTGCGTAAAGCAAAATGCCTTTCTCTGGCCGTCCAGCTAGAGCTGCAGGTACAGATATGCATGCCTACAGAGGACACAGGGGATTAAGGAGGCATAGGAATAAACACGAGACAATTGTTGCCCCATATGGTGCATATTATAGGCAGATGTGTTTTGATCAGGTTCAGCCGTGCAGAAGCTAAATCGACTGATTTTTTCTCATTTACACTGAACTAACTTTGATCACAGTGTAGGTTTGTGTGTTTTAAAATTTATGCTCACTTAAAACCAACTCCAAATATGCTGAGGAGATTTGTGTCCTCAGAGGTCTTCTGAGCCAGGAAATGAGCTGTGTCCCTCAGTGGCTGGTCAGGCTGCGTGTGGGGTTCCCCACGCAGGGATGGGTAGGGATGGGTTGGGATGGGATGGAGATTTCCTCCACCATAGTTGACGTGGTGCCGGAGCTTTTTACAGGAGGTGCAGCACTGGCACTTTCTAGTTCTTTAGAAAGTAAAAGAAAATCAGATTGCCGGATGGAGTATTCTCGATGGGAACCATTCTCTTTCTTTCTTAGACACTGATAACGCAGTATAGTTTCTTCTCACCAGACACGATGAATCCTAGTACTTTTTATTTCTGTGGAGCCATTTCCATGCTGAGCTTTCAATTCTACTCCTCCACCTCCTTCTTGCCTGATAACAGTGAGAGTAGACTTTTAGCTCATAAAATAGAGTTACACCTTTTATTGAAAAAGATGGTTTAAAAAACAGCGTTACTGAAGGAGGAAGTAACCAGAGCTTAATTCTTTTGCTAGGGAATAACTCAACGGAAAATGTTATCTGTGTATCACCATCCATAGGTAAAACAAGGTGATTACAGGCAGACGTTCACTATTTCAGGTTTTCTTCCATCTTTCTGTTATCAAAAGCAGACCCAATTTTGCATTCTTACTTGGTAATTCGCTAATAACCGTAATTTTCATCTTAAGAAGATAGGCTAGAAACCACTGTTCAGAAAAGCCCTACAACATAACAATTGATCAATTCTTCATTACACTCGATGCATTCAGTTTACCACAGTCATTTCATTTGCAATTTGAGCTAAAAAAACAAACAGCAAAAATCTACTCAAGCAATTTCAGATTGGAAAGCCATAACACAAATTAGTACACAAAGAAACGGCAGGCAATCAATTTATCATTTGCTACTTTATTCTTTAGCAATTTGCAGTCATTGCCGAGTTGCTTTTGAAACTTGTAAAATTTGATTATGCGAAACCTAGTGAATGTCAGGCTTTGGTCACTTCTGTGTTGTGTTTTTTGAGTTGTTTAGAGAATAGAGAGATTGTATAGGTAGATCTGTCTGGCATCTGCTAATATCCTGCACAAGCACACATAGCTAAAACTTAGCACGGAAGCCCTGGCAGCTCTACTTCTGTTGTTTTTTACTGTTAACACAGTTCAGAGAAGGTTTAGTTCCCACTAAAGCAGGTATATGCCACTTCAAAAGACACACTGTGGACCTGCATCTCCAAATCAGTGCATGAGTCAGCTGTGGTCCCACGTGCAAGACTGACAATTGCATCTCCTACGGTATCCGCCGTGTGGGTGGAATATTACAGAAATGTAATGATGTTTTTAACCCCGCGGTGTGAATAACACGCCTGTCAGCCCATTAATAAAACGGGGGTTGCCTGAGAGAGACTGAGAAGTGGTGGTGCCACATGCTGCTGCGCAGACCTTACACCTGCTCACATTTATTCATAGGGGACCTCAAGAAGGCTTTCTATTTTTTTATCCCCCACAACGTTCGTCTTTCTGCATTTGGAAATGAGGATCCCATTAACCTTTTTTAGCCTTGATGTCGAACTGAGTTGTATAAATATTGTTTGCAAGCAGTGGATATGCTCAGAGAGGCACTGGATGTGTTCGGAGCACAGTCTGCAGAATAGACCTGGCAGAAGAGCAACGAAAGGCAAACAAACAGGCGAGAGGAGGGGGAGTGACTTGGGGACATCTTCTACCGGCTTTGGGCTCCACTGGCAGATTTGGAGCTGGCTGGTTTTCCCTGACTTGAAACCAGGTCTGCCATGTGCTGGGGCAATGGCCTAAGCACTTGATTATTCCATGGCAGAGCCCCCTCCCACTGAAACTGCTCTCTTTCGTATAGTTCTCGTAAGTATATATTGTTAACTATAAATAAGAAGATGCCAACTTTGCCAGCTTCCAAAGCTGTTTCCCTTCCTTTTATTTTTCTTTGCAGCAATGCATATTCAATTACATTTACAAAATGCATAATTTCATCAAGAAAATCTACAGGTCTGATACCAAAATGTTCTGCTGCCTCATGATATCCCGGTGGAATAGAAACCAGGAATCGGGATATTAAAACCAGTTTCTTTGCCCTAATCTCTGCTTATTGGCTATAATGAGACGGAAAATGTCTCCTTTTTTTCCTAGGCAAGAGAGCTTCTGACAGAAGCACTTACTGCGGTAGAGGGTTTCACAGATGAGACTTCTGAAGTGGGTGAGATAGATGCAAAGTCCCTAAAGGACAAGGTTTACCTGCTGTCACTTGCTCCAGTCTCACTGTGGGAATTTAAGCGTCTCCCTGCTCAGCCTCCTGGTTGTGGTGGCTCCTGCCCTCCTGCCTTTCTGGTCCACATGCTCTGCAGCAAAGAAAATTGCTCCTCGTGGACTATCAAAGCTGAATTGCTTTGGATAAGTGCACTCACTTGTTTTAGAGGTAGACCGGGTACTTTATTCTGCACTGCAGTTTGAGTAAACATCCTTACTGGACTAACTCTCACCCCATGTTATTTAAGCAACCTTTACATTTAAAATCACATTTGTTGTGAATAAAGTTCAGAGACAAAGGGTGGTCAAAAATAGCATCATCGTGCCTCTCAAAGAACTTCCCTACCTGCCTGATTTTTAATTAATTCTGTTTCTTTTGAAAAATTGATGTTTGGTTTTTAGGTTAGTTTGGGTTGGGTTTTTTGGAGTCTTTTGCATTGGTTAGACTAATTCTGCAGCTGATAATGTTTGGCATGTTTCAGTCTCAGCAGTGCAAAAATCAGCTTTTCATCAACAGAAGTATGCAGCACAAGGCTTATTGTCTCTCATTCGAAGCACATTGTGGACAGGTCTGTGTTGTTTCTGTTTGACGAACACCAGAAGACCCAACGTTCAGGCCTGCCAAGGCGAATCACGCTGGGATCGCAGGACTGAGATGCAGCTATTTTTCCCTTTTTCACTTCAGCCCCCACCATTTACCCACCTACCTCCAACTTACCCTTTTGGCAGGAACTGCAACTCTCTATTTTACCCCACATATTACTTTCAAATGTGGTGTGAAAGAAAAGCCAGGGTCCAAATTTACTGTGAAGATCTTTGCTAGCTATTTTTTAGCCTCTCATTCCTTCTCTGTCATGCCACTGTAAAATTGTAGGCTAAGGACAAGTTTCATTTCATCCTTTCTATTATTTGCTGAAATAAGTGTCTAGTGTAAAGGAAAGCATTAAAATCTAGGTTATTTCCTTACAGAACATGTAGATTCAGCAGCATGGCTCAATATTAATAACAACTGAATGGCTAAATCCCTGCAAACTGGGATAAAAGTTTGCTCCTAGGGATCCGGCAAACACACTTAAACCATTGAATTATCTTAATTCTAAAATAGCCTTCCAGCAGTACCACGGGGCCAGGCTACACTTTGGGTTATTTTGCTGTATCTGGAATTTTGAGGCTATTCCAGAGACAGACAGGCACAATGAAAAGCAGAGTTGGCCAAACATGTGAAGACTTGAGGTATAAAAGGATTAACAGATGCTAATGTTCTACATTTTTCTGCTGCAATAATATAAGTACAGACAGCACCCAGAGCAAAGCAGAAAGGAAAAGATTGCATGTAGGAGGGACAGAAAGACACAGCTATAATACTGTGCTGCAGTAAATTTTGAAAAAGGCAACTGTTGAACAGATGTTACCGGCACATGGAAAATACAGTAAGTAGATGGTTTGCAATTCACTAGTCCAGTGAGAAAAAGTGACTTATTTTAATCTAAAATGAAAGCTTTCAGTTTTTCCAGAGAAACAGAATCTCTAAAATGACAAAGAAAGACTGATAATTATTGAAAGTCAGACTAAACTCCTCTTCAACCTGAAATTAAATATCTTGGAAACAGGAGGCATCAAGTAATTTCATTTGCAAAGACATTGAAAGGAAATATTTCAACTTTTAGAAAAATATGCCTCTTTTTCTCTAGGCCAAATAGTTTGTCACATTCAAAATGAAACTATGGTAGATCTTGCTGATGTAGAGGAAAGTGTTGCCAATGCCATTTTAACCCAAGCTCTGTTCACTCGGAACACGCTCCTGAGGGCGCTCGTATCACTGAGTTTGCTCCAAGGAGCACAGTCTCTGTGCTTTTGTTTTCCCTATCTCAACTGCCTTCATTCACATGAACTGCTCTGTATGATCAACCCTTGTTTTTTATTCTTTTTATTCTGACTGCAGGACAGCCAGATCCAAAACACAGGTCTCCTGCAAGACCCCCATCACATTACAAGCTGGAAGTTACACAGCTCCTATTGTTCTGGTGTCAGGAAAGCAATGCATGCACACAGCATAAATATATAGAAGAATGAAGTGTGTCTTGGCATGGCACTTATCCCAACCCTGATTACCCAGTGTAAAGAGCACAGAGGCATTTTGGCATGAGCAGTGCTGAAAAGAGGGTCAGCCTACTGCTTTTCATGATAATCCTTCTTATCTCTAAACTATTGCTACAGCATCTGCATGGGAACATGAAGCGAGGAGACCACTTCGGTCTCTTGACAGTCCTTCTATAATAGAGGTATTTCCCTGCCCTCCACCTCAAGCAAAGATGTTTAATTCTGATTTATCTCTCATACTGCAGTGATCAGCCACACAAATGAATGACTCCCCTAGCTATGCGTCCAAAACACTCTGGATCCCTGTCATCTGCAATATTTTTGCATATTTCTTCAACAGCAAGACACAGTCTTCAACTTCATCTGTCCTGAGAGACAACTGCCCTTCCTACATTTTTGCACCCTTTTAGGTTGCAATTCTTCTTTGCCACGATGCAAATTTGTTCATGTTGCCAGCAAGTCTGATCTGCCATTAGGGTCTCAATCACTGATGTGGATAATACAGTGTAGGTCTGACTTGAAGTGGCCATCTGAACCAGTTAATTTCTGTATTTCTCTCGAACTCATTTCTTGATATTTGTTACTTATTCATTATGACTCCTTGACTACAAAGAGCACATCAAAGCTGAATATTTCTCTTTAATCAGGGACCAAAAACATTATCACTCTGATCATAGGATTGCAGCTTTCATATTTTCTTCTCAGACCTATTCTTGGAATGTGTCCCATCGTTTAAAATCCTCTTCTAATGTAGGAAAAATGACCTTTTCTCTTTCAAGGCAAACCTTTTCTTAGGATAGTCCATAGACTTCATGGGTATATGCCAAGAATGACATAGATTTTTATACAGATTGATTCTTATTTGCAATAACAATTTGCAGTATTTTTGCATCGCCAAAATCCTTTCAAAGATTTCTTACAGCAGCAGGTTATTTTGGCTGTGATTTCACGAGAAGAGCAGTCCAGATCTTTGCAAAAGGCTCTGCAAACAGTCTTTAAGCTAAATCTCCTTTCCCATGAGAGCAGGATGTAAAGAACTGAGATGTGATCATATGTGTGTGTGCATATGATATATGTGGAGACAGTGGAAGAGTCTGCTTTTCAGCCTTTTCATAAGATAGGTATATATATGTATAATACCTAAAATAAGAGTTGATTTTTTTCTGCCAGATCAAGTAGGAGTTGGAGCTGTTAACAAACAACATTAAGATTAAAGAGAATAAACAAACCAATTAATCATTTCTTCTGGCCCAGGTAAAATTAACACTACAGCTGAGTTAGCCCCTCTTATACTGACAGGGGAAAAAAATCCCTGTCTACGAGACAAAACCTTGCTAGAAGGAGAAAGAGAGAAATATGTTGGGGAAAACAGACTGCCTGTCCCTGTTTCCCTGAGGTCTAGCCTGAGCCAGGAGCAAGGAACTAAGAGACACTTGGGAAATGCAATAGAAGGTCAAAGCAAATAGGGCAGGAGAGGACTGGGGAAGGTCACGTAATCCACCCGCATTCAACAACGTACACCACGGATTATACACAATCCCATTTTCCACACGCGGGATAACACTTGTGAACTTTAGAGACGTTACCATTGCTTGGTCTGTGCTCTTAGCAGAGTGCATTGCTTTGATGCAGAACTTATCTTCCTGAGCAGCTCCCAGAAATTCCCTAAAAACTTTGCAAATTCTTTTGCTCAGGGCCTCAGGTGCTGCCCCAAGGGGATATCTGCAGGGTCCCTCTGAGGAGAGGGCTCTGAGCAGTCCCCTGTCGCTCAACAACAAGGGGGGGCTTGTTCACACCCTTGTCTATATAGGGCTTGGCATGGATTTTACATGCTTGTTTTACTCTCTTGTCTGCTAACAACTTGCCCCTGAGTATTTGGAATCAGTATAAAGTGAATAGAGTGAGATACCATATGTTAATTCCAGTATGCTTTTTGGCTGATAAAAGTGAAAAGTATAAGCTCTTTGTGAGATTATTGCATATAAATGAGTTAAGGCAATTGCATGGATAAACTAGAAAAGCAGTAGCTTTACCCATTAAGATTTTATCTAAATAATCCAGAAGTTAAGAAGGAGGAAAAAAATAAGTAGAAGGTTGGGTAGCAAGATCAAACTACTTAAAAGTCTGATCTCTGGTCATGCAGAGATTTGGAATATTAAACTTTTTAGCATGTCTAAGAGATGCTTAGTATGTGGTGGTGCATTAGAACTGTTACTTACTCTCTTCCTTGGGTGGATGTGTATATTTTGCTACTGCACATATTTCTCAGGCAAACAAATATAAGTGGCAAGGGAAAGGATGTTGTTCCTTGATGCAGTTGTTCTCTTGACACTTCATACTATGAAATACACTCCAAATTTCCCAATAGAAAGAGACTGAAATTATGAAGAATAAGATTGACTGAAATGGCTGGCAGTGTTTAAAAGATGTTAGCTAGTATTGACGTTTCGGAGAAAAAAAATACTCCGAGAACGCTGCCCCGAGGAGGTGATTGATACGGCTGCCACGGGGGCCTGTGTCACACCAGAAAAGTCACTCCAGCCGTGTCAGAGGTGATCATTACTTTTATGCTCCTCGTTTTCTGGGTGCCTGACTGACGACCCTGATATACAGAAATATGAAGCACTTAAAGCTTAGCTGCTACTGAAATCTCGATGTCGGAGCTGGCTGCGAGCTTTCTGATGAAAAATTTTTCTGTTGGAAAATGTTGACTTGCCACAGCTGAGATTTTCACAGAAGTGTGTTTTTCCATTGAAGTTATCATTGTATGATTTTTAGCACAGAATTGCTGGAGGAAAAAAAGGGAGAAAAGAAAAGGGAGGAAGCTCTGCGCTTTGGAATAATCAAAGCACATGAGAAACCACAAAATGAGAGGCTTGGGTTCTGCTCTGGGTCTGCCTGAGCAAAACTTCCCAAATTAATGCCGTTATCTCCTGGGCTGATGGCTATTAGGGGATCGGTGGGGGAGGAGAGGAGGAGGAGAAGAGAATCTTTCTCCCTTTCCCTCTCTTTCTAAGTGCTTTTACTAAACATTTCAAAGGGGTTTTGTTTCATTCCAGTGGGAAAGAGTGAAAAAAAAAGTCTCTGTGCTTTTCATGGAAGGGAAGAGCAGCTCCATGCCTGGCTCCCCTTTGGGCAGCTCTGGGTTCAGAGATCAGACACCTCAGTGGATGGGACACTTTTCACCCCATTTCCCTGTCTGAAACCATTAACTTCTTGGTCTGGAGATGCTGGTGAAGTCAGGATACATCACACCTCGCACTTGCCTTTTACTCACTAGACCAGTAACGCTGTCAGAGAAGGAAATTGGCCTATATGGTGCAATTTGTTCTTAATAATCCATGCCAGCTTTTTCCCCTCACCTTATTTTCCCCTTTTCGGAGGCAGGATTTAATATTGCTAAGCCACCCACCTGTGGGGTTTGCCTATCCCCTTCTCAGCTCCAGGTGAAGGGAGTTTTGTGGTCACCGATCTCCCCAGACAAGGTGTCCCACCACTTAACTTTCTCATGGTTAGAAAGTGTCCAGCCTTCATCTGTGCCGAGGTCAGGCTGGTCTCCTTCTTCCTCTGCGGATATGGGGAATAACCAACTGCTGCCTTCTCTACTCCCCATGTTAGAAGACTAAATGCAACCCCTTTCAGTGCTCTCTTCTCTAAAATAAGCCTATTTCTTTTAACTTTCCTTGCAGGTCACATTTCCAGGCCACTTGTTAGCTTTGCTGCTCCCTTTTTGAACTGCCTCTAATTTGTCCAGCTTTATTTAAGTATGATGATCAAAACTAGACATAGTACTCCAGCTGTGGCCTCTCAAGCCCAAGTGCCCAGGTCTAATGAGTTGCTGTGCTTTATGTGCACTACTCTCAGTAACAAATTTTATTCTTGTTAATTTTTCCTAATAACTGCAAGTCGCGAGTCATTAGGAACCTGCATTGAAGGTAGTCTGGCTGGTTTGTAGGTTCTCAAATCACCCTTTCTTCACTTTTTGATGTTAAGTAGTGAATTTGTGCTTCTGTCTTTGTCCTTCTTTGGATCTCAGAGGTTCTCCATAAGTTTTGAACATAATTTTTAATGATTCAAATAATGATTTGGCTGTTACTCAAGGTGGATTCAGCAGTTACTGACAATCTGGATATACCCATTTTTAGCTGTCTCTCTTCTTTTTGTGCCTTGTGTTCCTATTACCGTCTTGAAATTAACTGTGCTAAATATCTGATTGTAATTAAATTTCTCTGAGAAGACTGAAGCAACAAAGACTTCGAATGCATCTGTATTCCCTATGTCATTTTACCTGCTCTCCTTCCCTGTTAATGGACCCGCACTACTTTCCTTTGCCTTGATAACATTAATAATATTTGCCCTTCACCCCACAAAGGCTGTGAAAGTAAATTAATGACTGTGCATTAAGCACCCAGTTACTATAATAAAGAAGGAAAAAGCCTATCAGGAAATGAATGGCACTTCCAAGATGGGTTTTGCTACTTTGTGGCATACGTGCATTAAAGCCACTTGCTCACAAATAACAATGACATAAAATACTGGCTCAGTGCTCGGTAATGGAGTGCCATCTATCCTGGGCACTGAAGGAAGTGCCAGTCCTCGAGCAAATCAGAGTGTGGTCATGCCACAGAGACTGCATTAGAAATTGCAAGCACGAGGAGCCAATTAAGGCAGCACAAACAACCTTAGCTCTGGCGTTTCCTGGTTTGTGAGTGCTTCCCATCACAACTTTGTGTGTCGATAGATGGAAGGTGAAATCTTTGCTCTGCCCCAAGTGCTGGGTAGTGTCCTGTTGGCTTCTTCAAGGCATTGAGTGCCTTGAAGTTAGGTCTTTCACTCCTGCCTGGGATTGTAACTAGGACCCTGTTACTGTTCTCTGTTTTTGTAGTTCCTTATCCACAGACGGAGAGAACAATATGCTCTTAGTGATTACATAAATTTATAGGAATTTTTAGCACCCCCTCCTAGAGTGTCTGATGACTGCATGATTGTACCAGGCAGTCTTACTGTCTTCTAGAAACATTTGGAGATGATAACTGTGACTTGCACAACTCTTTGTGAGTGTATGCAATGATGTAAATTGTTAATGGAAATTATTCTGAAGTGAACTCAGGCCTCAAGCCAAAACAGCACCATGAAAGACTGAAATAGTACCATGAAGATGACTAGCAAAAGTGATCTTTGCAAGCTTTCGGTTCCCCCAACATATTTGCTTGAGATTACTGGGGACCAAATGAGAATCTGACATGATGTGACCCCCAGCAGCCTCTGCACCAAACTGCAGAAGTTTCTAATGACTTTTTATGGTTCGTTTCTTCCTCGGAGAGCACTACGGTGCTGATATCCCAGTTGCCCTATGGCTGATATGACCAGCTGTTTTGTGACTTGTATCTAGCATCGTTCTACCTAGAGGGCACAATTTAAAGTAGACTATGTTGTCATTGCAGCAACCAAGATTTCCTACAATAATTATATTCTTACCTGGTGGCTTGTAGCAAAATTAAGATGTTATTTTCTGCTGAAGAGGTGTGAACAATCACCAGAGCGGGTCCAGAGCTGACCCCTGTTTTCTCCCAAATACTCTTTTTTTCCTCCTGTTGTCCCAATCTAGCTGCTGGGGATTATACTCACAGGCTGTCATCTGACCTCTCTGCCCACGACTGTAAAATTAATTAAACATGCCTCTCTCCATGCATGCTCGCTAAACAGACTGTCCATTCCAGCACTAGTTAGTCCAGCATTTGCATCAATATTAACAGGAAATATCTAAATACTGGGCATGAAAATTTTGCACTCTACCTGCTGTACAGATCGGCTCATTGTACATCCTCTCCTTGTCCTATATGTGTAGCCTTTTGTCTCCTGTGTCCTTTCGACTTAATTTTAGTTTGCCCTCTACTTTCACCTCCATTACTGTGTTATACATGGGCAGTTGGCTATGTGACTTAATCATATCAGCCTCCTCCTGCTGTTTTACTTCAATCATCTCCAACCTTTCTCCACTGAGCTGACAAAGATACTTTCTCCTGCACCATGGAAAACATGATCTAAAACAATAGGACAGTGTTAGAGTTCTGCATGCATAATTTCAATAACATCCCATGTAACCAGTCACCTGGCTGTATTTTTAATGAAATCGCCCTTGTTATCAGCCTATTTTCATTCAGTTCTCACAAAAGGATTGCTCACAGCGTGAGTCATGCCAGACATTTCAGTATCTCTGTCAGGAAGTCAGGAAGGATAATAAAAAGGGGTACATGCAGACAAATCTTTGGAACTACAACATTTAAGAGCAGCAATGCTGCTGATAGCTTTCAGTCATTTTGCAGAACATTAAGAAAAAAAGCAACCAACCCCCAAAAGTAACATTTTGTTCATTAATACCTTTGCATTGCTCCCCACTGTGTTTACTTGCATCCGTTACGTAACTCTAAAGTTTCCAACTTTATTTTTCATTTTAAGGCCTTCTGCGCTCAGAACTTTTTTCTCGGTAAGAATAACAGAAAGCTCAGCAAGGCAAGCAAAGTCACTCATCTAATGATGTAAGGCTGGGGATGAGCCTGCTGCCACGGCTCCAGGGAGGTAGTGCAGAAGGGTGCCGAGAAATGCACCCTCCTGCTCCCGCTGCCGCCCGTAGGTACAAGGGCGAGCGCTGGTACCTCTGGCAGGGGAGGTGCTTTCTGGTCTCAGTCCCCTCCCGTCCAAAGAAGAAAGTGATCACTACCGCATGCACACAAGTGTACGCTGAGATCATCTGTTGTTTTTTGCCTACGTTTCTCTCCTGAAAAGCACATTTTTTTGCAAAGTCAGTTGGCAATATCTACATCATTATGAAGCTTTCCTGGCACTGCATCTGCTGATTGATGGCTGTGAAAATGCAGCATATTTCATTTGCTTTTTCTAGACGTGAAGCCAGCTGCTAATGGTTTTCACAGGGTGAAGCTGGCAGCTGCAGGATCAGGTCTCAAGGCTCTAAAATGTACATTTGCAGGAGAGCCACCTGGGCTTTTGGCTGTTTCATTACTGGTCATTACTGCTCATAAGAAGTGATCTAAGCAAAATGGGTGCTGAGCCTGGCTGTAAATTCTGGGATTTGATTTGGGAAACCACAGTCATTAGCATCAGATGGAAGTGATCTCAATGATCTTGAAATCTTTCTGCATGCAATTAAAACTTCCGTCGCCTGTTTCCAAAACCACATTAAGTCCCATGGTCTGACAGCTGACATTTATTTAGTTTTATTCATCTGCCTCTTCAAGTCAAATACAGAAACTAATACATAAGTATTACCCTCCTTATGTTAATTGCGAATGCTTGCTGAAGACTGAAATAAAGCATGAACACCAGTGTGTCATTAGGCTGAGTGAGAGCGAGACTGTGGCTCTCTGCAGACACCAGACAGCAAAAAGTAATCTTCTCCTACAGGTCTTGGCTAAAAGAGGTATCTAAGTACTTGTTCCTTTCACTCTAGAAAAAGGCCATTTGATTCCAACATGTCTATATTTTGCCTGACTTTCCTGCATTTCATGCACAGCAAGGGGCAGGGGACCGCGGCGGCGGCTGAGGCCATCCGGGCTGCGGGATTGCTGTCCTGCTTCTTCAAGCCCCATGCAGCGCCTTTTGTTTTTATAAAAGCCCTCTGTGACTATGAAGAATGAGATAGGATTGGTCCCTCCTAGACGTCTAGATGGCATGTTCTTTTGGGAGGTAGAGGCAGGAAAAACACACGGGCTTTGGCGGTGCTGCGTGTTACTCACTAGCCTGACTTTTAAGAAACCAGGCTGGATGCCTCATCTTTCCTAGAGAAAGATAGACTCACCCGGGAGAAAAAAAAAAAAAGCAGAGCTGTGAAGAGATTCACCATCAGTTTTGTAAGCTGCTGTCAAGTGGGATGCAGGCCGATCTGCATTTACATTTATATTTTTTGGAGTGTTTCACAACGACTTAAACGGGAAAGAGCAAGGCAGAAAAGATTGGTTGTGTGGGAATTCCTGAGAGCAGCAAGAGAATTTCATAATCACACAAAATCATCCAAGCACTGATTTTGCATTGTTGGCCACTCTATCTTCACAGAAGATTGACCTTGACACAGACTTGAACAATTTTAAACAGGAGAAATAGGTTCCATAAGCAAAAATACTGTAAATCAGAACCCTCCTTCCAGGTAGGAAAGTCCTGTTTGCTTGATTTCTAATCTATATGATCAACAAAAAGCATTCATAATCGTTAAGTGGCTGAAAAGTGGGCCTAGAGTGTACATCACTTTCTCCTGTGAGGCTCTGCGGGTTGAATTCTCTCTCATCAGTGTGTGCCACAGAGGCTTTAGATAAGGAACTGGTGAAGAATAGCTGAACAGTGAAAGCTATTATCTCAAAAGACTGATATTTACTGGATTCCTGCTTTTTACCTTTCTAGCTGAGTCACAGAATTTCCTTTGTTGCTGCACATTCGTTTTCCTCTTCTCTAACAAATACCATTGAATTGAGTATGCACACATCTTATATACTGTTATCTAGAATTACCTCCAAAAACCCTTTTAAGTCCTGTTCACATACAAATGAGACTTGAATACTTCCAGGGCAGAGCAGTACATTAGCAACCCTGGGAATTAACAATAGAATTGGGTCAATAAAAGAAGGATATACTATCTGATCACAAGGTGACTGTTTCCACTGTAATGTGAAAAGCTACTTTCAGTGCTGAAAATACAGTAGAGCAACAGTTAAATTAATGCCACTGTATAGACCTCATTTGGATCCCTGCGTACATGTTCAGATTTGTGCAAGCAGAGGGAATGGCTATTAGGATAATCAGGGGAATGAAGAGCTTGCTTCGTAAGTAGAGATGAAAATTAATTTGCTTAGCCTAGCAAAAGGGAGACTGAGGGTGCATTTCATGTTGCTGATACGTACATAGCGGGGAAGGGAACTCTGTAGGCTAAGGGAGCACATTGTTGTGAGAATATCTGCTCCAGGAGCAACATCTATGAACATATTTGGGGTGGAAAATAGGGAATTTCTACCTACTGAAAGGTAAAGATCTGGGTGACTTGAGCAAAATATCTGTTTCTAAGATGGATTTGAAGGCTGCCTCTATAGCAGGGGACTTGGACTGAGCAAGAGCAATGACATGGTTCGTACAGGAGGGGCTTTTATAATGTAACTGAAGGAGCTCTGCATGGTGGCATTAGCCAAATCCTCTTTCCAGTGTATTTTCTCAGAACCTGAGTGTGACCGAAACAAGTCCTCCTCTGTGTGGCCTGCAAAAAGCCAAAGGTATCTCCAACCACGCTGGCTGGACTGACAGCTCTAGCAGACCACCCCCTTTCTCTTGTGGATGTAACACCTGAAAAACCTTCTGGAGAGTGAAAATGAGTATGATGCATCGAATCTCCCCCACAGGTTACCTGGGTATATTTGATGAAGGGAAAATATCTACATATTACTGCAGCTACTGAAGCAGCGAAGCTGGAAGGCTCTGGTTCAGGGGATCAGAGAGCTCCGAAAGTTTTGAAATGTTATTCTTGCCCTCACCCACTGCAGATTTGATTTAATGCCTACAGGGCACATTATTGTTTATAATATTTCACTTTTTGATAAAAAAATTTTGAAAACTATTATCTATTTTGTTATTTTATCATCAATTATTGAATTATTGGGGGGGTTTATACATTCACCACCTTATCATAAATATCCTGGAATATAAAAATGTCTGATTTGTAGACTCTTACTATGAATAAATTAAGCTGGATTTATGAGACTTACGGTCTGTTCTGCCTCTGTTCTTTGGAGGGCTTTCTGAACGTGCAATGAGAGCTCTTAGTTCTTATTATGGAATTTTATTGCAACCGTGTAACTGGGTTAATATAAGAAGTATAAATAAGGATATGCATTTGCCTGTGAGATGTTTTAATATGGAGAAGAGCATCTGAAGTTCAGAAAATATGAACTGAAGTACAGACTGTATATCTTACTCTATAAATAGGAAGAGAAACCATTTCAAGTGCTGAAGAAAGAATGGAGTATGTGGGAATTGTCCCCTAGGAAAGGCAAAAAGTCATCGGATTTTTTTAAGCCATCTTGCTCTACTCTGCAACTGCATTTTAGCAAACATCCTAAAATGCTGCAGTTGCTTCCTCTCACCTGCTGGTCTCCTGCACAAACTTTCATGAAACGAAAGAAAGAGCATAGAAAGCAAGAGAAGCTGGAAAGGTCTAACAGCCAGGATATTTTGCCTTCTAAGAGTTCCTCTTCTTTTTGGTCTATGTGAACTTGACTGATGTTAGTTCATGTAGACTGAGACCCAGACAATAACCACATCCTGCTTCTAAAAGAAAAAAAAAAATCAATACACACGAAGTACTCTTTTTAGTGAAGATTACAAGCTAAATCCTGTGATTCTCTCTCCTGTGCGTGAGCAAAAAAATCCTCATTCGTCCCTGTGCCACCTTCTCATCCTTTACATACTTCAATGGCATTTTAATAACACTAAGTCAACAAGGATACAGGCGATGTCCACGCACACAAATGAAGGGAAGGCAGAAGGCTGCTGCCAGCAGATGAGGATGGAGCCAGCACAGCTGTGCCTAAAGAGATAGCAGCTGGAAAGGCCTGAGGTGGCCACCAAAAGGGAGAACAGCTGGAAAACCAAAAAAGAGGTTTTAAAGGAGGCACACACCAACTGGCTTAACTGAGAGAAAGAGGTGTCGGGTCTGGAGCGGCGAGATTGCCTCGCAGGCTGCAGGAGCGCTCGCCGGGGGGTGACCCCGGGGAAGGAGCAGTAACGGGAGATGGAAAGGAGAAGGGGGAGTTAGCACTTCATACAGGTTGGGGAAAATAAATACCTTTCTAGCAGCTCTGCAGCCTTTGGGCTGTAGCAGTAAAAAACCATGGGGAAGGGGTTTGGCACAATAGACTTCCTTCGGTTTCCTTCAAAGCAGAAAGGACTGCTGGAAACCGGCACGAGGCTGCTGCTGCTGCTACCAAAGGGCGACCGTTGCTCTCAGTCCTCCTGGGCAGATTTCCTTCTGCCATTGACAACAGGATTTGCTGTGGTTTTTTGTAGGAACAGGATGGCGACAAGTTCACCGGCAGGCTGACTGTAAAGCTCAATATTTTGGAGTAGGGGTTCATCGCTCTTTGCACGCTGCTATAGATGATAACATTTTATTCTCTTTTTCAGAGTTAACAGACCCATTTTCCTTTGGCCCTAAATGTGAGAGTGCAACAGGTATTCTAAACACAATGGGCGTTTTATTTAAAAGGTTTAAAATCGCACTAGTCTAGAACAAAACTGTGATTTCCCATTGTTCATCACTGCTGTAACCATCTTTGCTGCTCTGTGATGTCAGATGGAGAGCTAGTGGGTTATTGCTATATTATGTTTCACTGTGAAATCCAGTCAGATTAATGACTTTGGGGTCGCTTGAGATTTACATAATTTATATCGATGACTTGCTGTTTAAAGTGTTTTACAAAATCAGGAAATAAATTGTAGGTTTTATAAAAATATCATAATTAAAAATTGACTTGTACTACCTGTTGGCTTCAGGAACGTGCCTGAAGTTCAGGTATGATGGATTGTTTTGCTCAATGAAAACTATAAAAAACCAGGAGAGACTTATGATGATAAAAAGCATTTTTTTTAGGTGGTTACATTATCAATCTTTATATTGAGCCAAATGCTGCTTGCATTTCTTCTGTGCATATTTTATTGACTTCATTGTGACCAATTGTGGAAGGAGAGCAATATTTGTATTATAGTGAAGAAGTATTATCACATTCAAAATCAAAACATGTTCTTGAACCAAGTATAAAACTTCAGAAGCCAGAAATCAAACACTTGTTTTAGTTATTTCTTTAACATGACTTAATCATTCCAGAATTTAGCAAGCTGTGATAAATCTTTCTGCTGTAAAAACAGAAGGGAAATTTTCTTGCCTTTCCTCATGTTAGAAATCAAAATATTCAGATGGTGAATGTTATTTTTTCAATAGTTTGATTTGGGAGGAGCAATGAAAAAAATATGCAACAAGAATCTGCTACATGTAAGGCTGGTCTCAATGTTTTTTTAATGAAAATGGGTTTGAGGGCAGCTGTTGTGATGCAAAAATGAGCCAAACTCTGCTCTCCGTACAACTGCTCTATGCCCAGTGAAAATCCATGGAGTTGGACGGGACCAGCAGCCTTGAATTTCACCCGGTATTACAGGGTTCATAACATGAGATCCCTGTGTAAGAAATTAGACACACTATTCCATTTTATTTGGTATGAAACCAAAACTCAATTGTTTGAGCAGGATACTGAGATGTGCAAAAGCACTGCTAAAAATGTAAAGTTCTACCTTGTTGCTACTATTAGAGATGAAGCAAGAAATGCTTTCCTACCCCTTCCCCCTGGAAAAAGGGTGCTGGGGAAGACAAAATGTCCAAGCTCCAGCTGCTGCCCAGGAAAAGACTGAGCAGGAGCTGGAGACTGGAATCAGCAGATGTTGGGACAATGTGGGCTCTGGGCAGGGTGGGAGGAAAGCAGAGTCCTGGGACAGTGACGGATGGCACAAGGGCACCAAAACATCTTGCTAAAGCTCATCTTACAATTATCAACTCAAGAGGAATGAATCAGGTGGACAAATGACTCTTATTTGTATGAGACATGCTGTACAATTGCAGCAGGGCAGTGCTAGCTGGAGGCTTGTTCGTTTTAATCCAAACCTTTCCTATAATGCAGCAGTGTATGCACAGCAAGGAGCACTCTCTCATGATGAAATTATATGTTCAACAAGCTATGCCTCATAGTCGTATCATACCATGGTCGTGCAAACAGGGAGAGAGACATCTTTCTGATGCACCTTCATGGAGTGGGTTTGAAATAAGTTTTGATCTGTATGCCAGATATCTGTGATAATAAAAAAGAAATTCCACTTAATAGCTACTTTTTCCCTAGTTTTGCAGCCCAATTCTGGTTTGCTTCACTATCTTACCCCACTGAGAGCCCTAAGAGAATCCAACACAGGATGGGAGTTTCTGTGAATAACAAAACTGAGAGCATAAGGCAAAAAGAAAAACATGGGAAGATATACATAAAGCTTCTTGGTGGTAATCACGTAGTGTAAGTGGCATGTTAAACCCAAGGGACCAATTTTACGCAGTGGCTGTCCTACAAATGCTCTTCTGCTGTTTGGTGCCGTCTGTTATTGTCAGCTCGCACGTTCCTTCGCAGATTCACTTGGGTTTCAAATGAACAATCATATGCTGATAAGTTTTCTGGGCCTTTATTTCCCAGTTCCCTGAATTATGGGCTAGTGGCAAAATCACACTGATAAAATCTTCCAGATGCCTTATCTGAGTTTCAGAAACAAATAACTTGTTGGGTTCATTCTTGAACTCTCTTACAAAACAGATCGCTAGGGGTCACCAGAAAGAAGGAAAACTTTGTATTTAATCTGGAATGGTTATAAACGTCTACAGTGTTTTTCAGCTAATCTTTTAAAGGGGATAATTTAGTTTTCAAAAACCAAGACAAATTATTTTTCTACAGACGACAGGTATTTCCTACTAATGAAAATGTCATTATAGAAGGCCCATGTTAAAAAGAAAAAAAAAGGCTTGTGTGCAATTTCTCACTCACATAATTGCATGCTGATACTGAAAAGACACTGTGATTTGAAATTTTACTCCAAGCTAAAATAAGGTGCTTGCTCTTACGGTTTAGTAACCTGTGTTAGAATACTGGCTAATATAGCAGTATGAATTTTAATTTTTCAGCTGGGCTTGAACAAAGCAGTAATGATTTGTTTTTGGTAAAAATTCACTGCAATATCTTTAAGTTTATAATTGTAGAAATATAGATTGCAGTTTTTCAGAATTTGTTCCAGCTCTATGCTTGCAAATCTTAGAAAATATATTCCATGAGGTGATGAGAAGTTAATCCAAGGATGCTTGAAAGGACAGCCTGCTCACGTTAGAAAAAAGACTATTTTGATATACTTTGGAAGAAAAGAACAAAGAGAGCATGGGTGGAGTTCAGCGAGGATTTGAGGAAGAATTTGGCTCAGCACTATTTTTTTGCTCTTCTATTCATTCTTAGTGCTGAGCAAAGGCAAAGTTTCCCTGTGAATATTCAGCCAACAGTCAGTTTGGCTTTAACAAAAACTGAGAACAAGTCAAGAAACACCTCCTTTACCAAAATACATATATTTCTCTATTTTTCCAGTGGCTTGATGTCTGTCACAGGAGAGGCCAGTGTCTTGCAGGAGTGTTTGGATGTAGTGAGAGCAGAGATCTGCCGGTGCCCAGCAAAGCTGCATAGTTCATACTCCTGCCAGTGCACCTTCATGCATATTCTTCCGTGCTTTGTCTTGTCCTCCTTCAGTCTAGGTAAAACTGACATTGCTTCTCCCTCCCTTCTTGAATGTATATATTTTATAGCTAATGAAAAAGCTCAGGAAATATAACTGTCCCTCGTATTGATTTTGCTTTTATATAGTGCCTTTTCCCCAAATGGATGCCAGAATGCACTCTTAAAATCAAACTATATAGAACAATAATTTCTACCAGAATTGAAAAACATGGCAGCAGCTTAACAGTGCACTTTAGTGCTAGACAACACTTTAGGAAATGAAGGTGGCTTTAAGGAGGAGGAATAATCCCATGGCCTTGAAGAAGTTATTAGATACGGGTATGGAGCAAGACCCAGAGCAGCCTTTCTCACCCCCAGCTGCCTGCACTGGATGGGAGGGGGAACGCCGTGCCAGCCCCTTGCTCAAACCCTCTGATATTAGAGAACGGGTGTTCCCAGGCACATCTTATAGGCTGAAATATTATTTAAGCTATGGGGGCTCTTAAGATGTCAAATTTCAGTTCATGTAACAAATAGTGCAACAGCCCCCTTCATGCAGAATTTACTCAAATATATCCCTGTTTAGCTGTCTGCTGTGTGCCAGCGGGTACGTGCTGCCCCCAGCTCCAGGGCCCTCATCAGAGCCTCCCAAATTAAGGACTCCTTTGCCTTCAGTAAAATTATGATTTTTGTAAAGCGAAAATTAGTTTTACTTTATCCTGTTTTCTTTATCCAAAATATCCATTTTCCTTATGCCCTCTCTTAAGCATAAAACAATAGGGGATACAGGATACTCAATGGCTTTCCTTTTGCAGAAAAGGACCTTTGATTAAAAAAACCGGTTGAAAATCAGTGTGTTAGAACATTGCTTCATAAGCACAAATGAACATAAATCACTCCTTTCTGCATTGTTGGGGACTCGCAAACAAGTATCATTACTAATATTGAAATTTACTGTCCCTTTTATTTAGCTTGTTCATTCTTCTAAAAAATGTATGCTTGGGTTAGAGCTGGTCAGGAATTTTAAGTGTTGATTATTTTATATGCTGTTAATGAAACTTTTCATAGAAATGTGCAAGTTTTGAGAAGACCTGTACTTTTTTTTGATACAGGTTTCATCTTAGGAAGGGAGGAATTTGGAGGCTCACGCACTTGGGCATATGGTTTTGAACAAAAAAACATGTATTGATCAGTTGAATGATCAGTCTATCTACCTGTCTAACTCTGTACTGGACTTGCTTTATCTTTATTTTTATTTTTTATAAATAGCAAATATACATTACGCCATAGTATGAATGAACCTGCTGTCTATCGCAGTTATTTACACCTTTACAGTAGACAAACACATGGAAGACTGGCACTTATTCCAAGATGTATTTAATTACTAATAGAAAGTGAAACAGTTCAAATAAGAGATCTAAAGATATTGTCTCCGGCATAATCAATAGACCAGTTCTGAGGGCACTTGTCTGTGACAGAAGAGATCGATCCAGCTCCTCTATTCTAAAACACAACATCTTTCCTGTCAGAAGTGATTAACAAAATATCAGGCTATCAGTTAGCACTTTGGGTTTTTCCCGGTTCTGTCTCAGTGGGAAAGTAAATTTTTTAATTGTTTTCAATTGTTAAAGCAATCAGACAGAAAAAAAACCTTCCTGTGTGGATCAACAGCAGTTACTTAACCTGAAATAGGTTATCTTTGGGAAGTCGTATAGTCTATAAACTGTTATGCAGATAATCACAGTGCAGAGCTGGGCTATAACAGCCATCATACTTTTTCTCGCAGTATTTCTGCAGCACTAATTTTGGCGATAAGTACATGAAGCAGTGATAATAGTGGTGGCCAAAATGATGTTTCCTATGCTTACGTACACACATGGCCATCTGTGTTACCTTTTACAAGATTGCAACGTTTTAGTTTTATATTCAATTTAGCCCCATTGAAAGCAACATAAGTATTAATACACATCAAGGTTGTCAAAGGCATACCTTATCCCCGTGTGCTGACCAGCTGCAAGATTTTAAATCTGAGAACCTCACCAAAAGGTCTTCCAGAAAGCCTATGCTTCACTACCAGGGAAGGATTTCTCACCAAACCTGATTAAAAGAAGCCAGAATAAAGTTGTCTGCTTCAAGGGTCTTAAAAAAATAAAATGCAATACCACCACATAAACCAGACTTTGGGATACAGCTGGTTTTCCAGCTCATCATTGTATATACGGCTATTATTTAGCGTCTCTGCCACCAGCCTTTCTGAGTGTTAAAGAGGCTCCTTCCAGCACAGTTTTTTGACCTTGTGGGTACTTCTGTGCCAGGGTCCTTGGGAGCCGCGCAGGGCTGACCAGGCACGGCTCACCAGGTCCCCTCACATCCCGTTGGCATTTAATGAGGATGCTTGGTATTCTCGGGAGGCAATCTGCAAGCTCAGACCTAAGACAGAAGATGAAGTTGTTTTGAAACAGCAGACGAATAATATTGTCAGGAGTGTATTAATGACAGAAAGTATCTACACACTCATGCAAAAAGTATAAGTAACAGCAAACGGAACAAGAAATGTTAGCGGATAACAGACATTATGAAGCAGCAGGAATAACTGTGGGTGATTTTCATGACTAAGATATCAGTTATTGGGAAAATACGAAAAAGGAAGTAGAAGTGAAGGAATGGGGGTGGGTAGTAGATTTATGATTTATGTCAAAGCTATTTGTATTGCAAGGCAGCAATCATGTCAAGAGGAGAAAATAGTTGTAAAAGTCCTCTGGGAGATGTATAGCTTGTGCTGGGATCATAGTCTGCAACTCGAATCCAGCTATCCTGGAGTACATCAGTATCTTTAAGCCTAATGCCCTCACACAAGCCCAAGCTAGCGAAAGGGATTAAGTTGAACTTCAGCCCTCCACATCCAAGCCCGAGTGCTTCCACATGGCCGTAGTCTTTCACTATGGTATCTTAAGGATATATCAAACCTTCACTGCAATGAGGTGTGTTGCAGTGGGCAGGATTGCACCGGTGCTGTGCTGGGAGGTACAAGCTGGGCGGCCACAAGCGAGTCCTGCCTGCCGCCATTTCGGCAGATGCTGGCCCACTGGGCAGGGCAGGTCGTGTCCCTGCACCGGTACCCCCACGCAGGGAGTGGAGGATGAACAAAATGCATCTTTGCTCCAGACTGGGAATGCTACGAGCTACTCCAGCTTTCCCAGTGTAACTGTTCACAGTGGTTTATTAGGGATTTCTTTTACAGGATCAGTTGAAATAACTAGTCCAGGCAAAGGACTGAAAATTTTCTGAAACTGGAGGATTCCTATATTCAACAATTATGAGTGAAACTTTTAAAGGATATTATAGGAGAAAAGAAGCCCAAATATTTCAGGAATGTTATGGGGTGTGGGTGGCTGGTGGCTGAGTCCCACTGGCACTACAAGACTAACGGGCTAGCTAAGGGAGAAGGATAGCTTTCTTTTACCTTTATTTTTATTCTGCTTTATACACATTCAGAAAACAAAATGCCCACATATTTTAGCACTTGAAGAATGAGTTGCAAGTACATTGGGGTAGGAAATAGCCTCCTCTTCATTTTCCTTGTATTTCTTGCAAAAGAGAAACAAGGAATTAATTAGATTTTTACCCTGTTTATGTCTTTGTTGCTAGCTCTAATCTTAACATCTAATAAAAGAACAGAGCAAATGGCTGTGTGAATTTTTATACATTTTTTTCTCTAGCCCCTTAGGAAAAGAACAGAGCTGACGATAAGGTAGCCTGAGTGAATCAAAGTATCTATGCTGTGTTATTGAGGGAGGCTGAGTCACAGTCAACTAATTTTATAGCATACCCACAGTTGATTATAAAGTAAATAATTGGAGGAAAGGGACAAAGAAGACTATTAAAAATAATCTCTGAAAGATGTTTGCAAATCTGCCTGTACTGGTAGCTGGACCAGATCAACAAATAACATATCTGACTAATGCAGTGAGGTCTAATAATGCTAATTCTAAAGAAATTTTTAATTATTAAGTTATGAATAACAAAACGTTAGCTTAGCTATTAAATAAACTAGTGATGGAGTTTTACCTCCCTTTGCTCTTCATATAGGTCTGTAGAAAATCAGTGAGATAAAATTCCATGAAAAGTTTGCATGACAGTCAAACACCAGCAAAATACAATTTTAAACGGAGATGAGAAGCAAGCAGGAGTTGACATGACAGGCTCCTTTCTGTAAAGGAATGGTCTAGTTCAGATCCCAAGTCATTCTCCACATTTACCATTAAACTCATTATAAAGTTATTAATTCAGGAACTTCTGAGAACCCTCTTGTCTCTGTATCATCTTCTAGATTTTTTCCGTAGACTTTTGCCTTCTGAGACAAATCAAACATAACTTGATCAGCCATTTAAAAAATGAAGAGAAAGTAAGACTGCGAGTCCAGGATGGGAAATGTTATGCCTTTTCTTATTAGCATAAGGAGGAGGAAAAGTTAGGGTATCCACCAGTTCATGGAAAGTGCAAGAGCTACTGAGCTGATGAGGCATTAGCAAGATACTACATGAGGGACCATTTACTGAAACTGTCAACACACAAGGCTGTCAAGGGACAGTTGAGTTGTAAAATGCTCCAGCTACCACAGGAGATGCATTACTTTATTGTGGTACGCAGATAAATTGCTATCCAGCTTGCGGAAGCTGCTTTGTGAACAAAATAGGGGAATAAGATAAACTCGTTCTCAATCGATGAATTAATACAAAACCAGCAAAAGGAGCAGAGCAGACTACTACAATCCCTCAACTATATTAGGCAATCAATTTTTTTCCTTTCAATATGTAGAATATTCCCTTGCGGCTCCCTGTGGATGCCATGCAGTGTGAACACAGCAATCAAAGTAATAGACGTCAGAATAATCAAAATAATATGTGTCAGAAAGAAGCAAATGAGTACATACATTCATTAAGTAAATCTCCTAAGAGCTTAACACACAAAACTCTTTCCAGAAAAGCTGTACAAACAATTGCCTGCACTAACACATGGTTTTACTGGTGTTTCAAAGTCAGATGAAAAATATTCTTCAAACTAATCCGCTTTTTTCAGATTTCACCATAAATAATCTCTACTTAGGGCAAAACACATAGTGTAGCTGCCACAATGAAATTAATAAACGTCATAACTGAAGGTAAAATACACTACTTTGAAGAAAACTTAAAAATCATTAAACAAGCAATATATGCTGCTAACCAAGCGTTAAAGACAATATCCATTTTTGTAGTGGATTGGGCATCAGCAACGTCCAACACTAAACGTCCATCTGTGAGGTGACAAGAAAGACGCTTCATCCAGGAAGAAAGTAGCCAAAAAGTCAGAACAAACCTACAAATGTCTAAGGAAACAAATTTGTAGACAAAATGAGACAAACCAGTAATCTGGCTGCCTTGAGAACTTTTCCCAACAAACTATTCAAAGAGGTACAGTACAAACCCAGTGAAAAATAAACAAAGTGGTACTTCTCACAATATTCTCAGCCTTTTGAAGCAGCAAGCGTAGGTCACAAAAAAAATTGGAGGAAATATATTGGAATGAAAGAGCCATTTCCAAACCCAGAAATGTTTTATTAGGCTCCAGAAGTGGTCTAGGAAGAAGTAGGAACAAACAGAAAAGAAATTCTGTCTCTAATGAAGTTAGTGCAGGAATGACTTTTCCTTCTTTTCTTCAACTATATTTGTATGATAAAGTAGATACAGCATTCTGGAAGTGAATGGATCCTTTCCTGATTGAAATCAAAGGGGATTTGAGGGAAATTTCAAGTATAGGTCATCTAAAATATGTTAAGTAGTTTAACACCCACCAACAATACTTTGTGTCCCCTTGAGTTTGTGTGTGTAGCCATTTGACTTCAGAGTTTACAAGGAAGATGGAGAAAGGTTCAGCATTTTTATTACACTCCTATTTACTATATTGGCTTTCTTTTTGGTTATGAGTTGTGCTGCCGTTAATGGGGCTGAGTTGTGACTCATGAGGCCTCGGTACAGATCTCAGCTCCACCAAAAGATTTTCTGCATGACCTTGAGCCACTTCACATCTCCATCCCATCTGTAAAACAGAATGATGATGCTTTCTCTCCACAGCAATTTGTCTTGTCAATTTAGGAACAAACACTGATTTGTCTTGACTACTTGCAGCTCCTATCGATTGCAAAGGAAGTTAGATGTATACAATACTTCTTCGGATTTGGCATTTGGAGACAAAATAACTTTGAGGAACTGGACCATTAAAGCAAACATTTTGCCCATGAATGTCCTATACTGTTATGAACAGTGTCTAATAAAATGATCCTCAATTTTAGTACAGCACAGAGTAATACATAGCTGTTAAGAAGTTTAAACAGCTTACACATTTGGCAGGTCAGTGGGAAATAGGCAAATCCTTGTGAAAGGCAGCCCTCTCACACCAAACGTATTTTGTCAGCCTGTATAAATTTGAAAACAATCATTAATTGTCATCAGAAGATTAAAAGGCAAATGCATGAGCTAAAAATTATTCCCGTACCAAATTTCAAAGTCCTAAAATCCAGTAGTGACATACTGACACTGCTCGGGAGAGTCACAAACACATTCATCGTAAGGTGAAAGAGGTTCCCTCACCCCTAGACTGCAACAGCCACCCGATTTTGCCTTCCTTATGAAAGAACTATTCCTGCAGCAAGCGTAACCCTGTTGTCTTGCAGATAAAATGGAGCAGAACAAAAAAGTTATCAGCAAACAGAAACCATTGTACAACCCCTGCTACTAGCTTCACTTTGACGGCAGATAATCAGATAAAATCAGATTTCACTCTTAGGTCAAACAATACGAACTGGCTTAATTCCAGACAATGAGGCCAATGGGGTTACTTGATGTTGACAAAAACTTAAATAAGAGGGAAATAAAATATTAACCTGTAAACGGCTTTTACCAATTAAAAATACTATCTGGAGAGACACATGCTGTAAAGGTTGTTCCTCTCCCTTTGGGAGTTGTTACTGCTTATTTGCCATGGCCAGGGAGTCTTGGTTTTACTTCTGCAGGAAAGCATTCAGCAGGGTATTTTTTGTTTGCACAGTGCTATAAATGTCTGTTGTGCTTTCCACAGAGCGAAGACATGGAGCCAGAATAATCCCAGTGTAATTTCTAAGTCACGGGAATGTCCCTGACCAAACCCACTCACAGCCCGAGAGCTTGATCCCTGCAAGCTGTTTCCAGGCCAGATACCCTGGGGCTTCCCTGGGGGTGTTTGCACCCCTCCTGTGCTTGGGGACCCAGAGGGTGGCAGGAGCCCTGGGGCTCCTGGGGGTTGCTGGGGTCCTGGGTGGCATGTTTGAGGTCTGACCAAGGGATGGGAGAGTTTGTCATCTGCAGTAGATACATGAAGCAGGTGGGAAAGGTTTTGAATAGTTTTAATTATTCCTTTTGAAATACTCACGGGGAAATGTTTTCTCACCTCCAGTAGATTTTTGCTTAAAGCGTGGAAAGTCCACGGCACTCAGGTTTTACAGCAGAAGCTCACAGTGAGATCATGGGTTGCTTGTGCGTAGCACACAAAGCAGATTACATACTCTGATTTTCGTTTCATTCTTCTAGTGAAAGCAAGACCAAGGTTTATAAAATTGCAAGACATACTGAACAATTTTTGCCATGCTAGACTATTCTCATTTACTTTCTTAAATCAAATTAGACCATTCAGATCGTTTGAGAATGCACCATCTTCCCGCTGGCTGTGGGCACCCAGCCTTCCTCTGACACCATCCTCTCTCTTCTCCTCTTTCTTCACATCAGGATAAGCTCAAATTTTTTCTTATGTGTTTCAGAGTTGAGGAAAATCCACAGGAGTGAACTTGCAAACAATTAATTGTATCTGATTTTACTACATATGTAACACCTTGCAGTGAAGCTCCAGTGGATTTTGTGAGCTTTGAGGGAGGCTGGTGCCTTTGCAGGAAGCTCATATCCGAATTAAAAACTTTTTCAATTGTACGTTATGAAAAGGCTCCAGAGGGGATGGGGAGCAATTCTGTCTCGATGGTGATGTTACAAGCAACTATCTATTTTAAGATAAATGCTTTTGTCTAAAATACCTCTGTAAAAAATCTATTGTCTTTTTCTTTTGATTGACTTATTTACAGAATTTCATCTGAGACAAGTCTGACAAGCTCTGTGTTGTGTCAGCCCTCCCACATCTATGATTCACCAGTTGCTTTTGTCCCTGATGCTTTACTTAATCTTCTACCAGAGAGCAGCTATGGACGTTACTGGCAACCCTTTCAGGTTTCTCAGTCACAGGAAATGATGTAAAAACCCCAAATAATGAGAATATCCTCAGTCACTAGGAGCTTCATTCCCTAAAATAAGACTGCAGAAGATGATAAAGTTCTTCCTTGGTCTTTAAAGGACATTTTCATCTTCTCCTTCTTAACAAGGCATCTGCAAAAAGCTGTTTGGTCAGACGTTCCTTATTCACAGCAAAATTTTTATGGGATTAGTAGGTTTGTTAGAGCACAAAAGTAAACAGCATATGGCTTTGTTAATATCCTTATAATGTCACAACACAATCTGTCAGAACGTAAACTTTTTTGAGCAGTTTCATTTACTTCAAGTTCACACTATGAAAAAAAACCCAACAAGCCTGATGAATCCTCCTGCATCATCTAAGAGACAGCAAGCTATTTCTTAATTCTTGTTTCATGTTCCCAGTTTAATAAGTATGTCTATACGTATTACCTTCAGTAACAAAAATACAGTGGAAAATACAGCTACTTAGTTACTAGGAGTTAAAAGGTCATTTCCCCTTGATGAAAAGCTTGTTCTATCAGATAAGTAGCTGCTACACTCCATAAAACTGGCAACCCTTCAAAAGGTTTCAGAAATTAAAGGCATTGTTTGAAGATAAAGGTGATGAGGTCATTTGCCTTGTGTTTAGTCCTGTAAACCTTTCTGGGTGACCCTTTGATATTCAAATGAAGAGTGCTTTAAATTGTTTTATCTTCATAGAGCTAATGAGCGCTGGCTGACAATCACTTTTAAGACTAGTTGAAACTCTACTGGAATTAAATTTTGTAAAATATTGCAACGTGTTTCCATTAAGGGGGGAGTGCCTCCACAGAGTTTGCCAAAGCTGTATCCATAATCACTCACAGCACTACGCTCTGGTCCTACCGCTTTTCTCAGGTTTTTTTATTAACTCTGTTTTTACTAGTTGAATAATGTCTAACATGATTTTCAATGTATTCCTGCAGTAGATTAATAAAGCTGTATAAACAAACTACATATGTAAAATCTATGTCCTCTTCGAACTCTATGCTAGAGTGAAACAAGCCTTACATTTAATGTGTACAGTAGTAGAAAAATTGCTCATGAACTTTTTATTGCCAGACACTGTGTATTATTATATGTGTAATTAACTAATCTATAATGTTGCTCTGATATATGGTGTATATACTTCTTTCCTTAGAGGAATAGATTCTTATTTTAAAGCTTTTTCTTCTTTTATGTTTCAATTCATATATTCCATTTATGGGAAAATGTTATGAATATTCTTTAATCATTAGATTTTTTTCTAGTAGGAAGTAAGAATCTTCACAGCTTTGTAATTTCTTTATTTAAAAAAAAAAGGAAAAAAAAAGGAAAATGAAAGTCCTCTAATGGACAATAAACATTGTGTGCTGTAAGCATGCTTGGTTATCACTGTGACCTTCTTCATTACCTTAGAACCTGTTTATTTTAACCTTACTTCCATTCTATTTTGGAGACTCTTTCTAATAATAGCCCTCTATCACTGTAACCCACATTCAAAAGTAAATGTAAACAAGATCACCTCAGTTCAAAATACACATGAACTCTATCCCCCAAATGACTATCAAATAATTAAAAAGTACAAAATCCTTACCTAATGGAGCTGACTCAGTGCTAATGGCCAACAAGGGAATCCAACAGAGGTACGCAACAAGTTGGAGATGCTGATGGAAAGGAAAGGGCTGCTGCATATTGTCCAAGATAGGTTTTGTCCGTGCATCTGCTGTTGCTTAGAAGTCAACTTTTGAAGTACTAAACTTTGCAGGAAAAGCCATCAGCCTGCCTGCCTGTTTCAATTTTTTTTTTTTCTTTCTTTCATTCTTTTCAATCCACTCTCTTGCAGAGGGCTTAATGTGTCATTAATCCCAGAATTTCCAAGAGGGAAGCCCTCCAGCTATACACAAACCACACTCACCCCCCCCCCCCCCACAAACAGATCAGCAGAGAGCATGTGTCCCTGCAGCTGCTCTGGCTGCAGCTGCTCTGATTTACACACCCGGTAACACACCCGCGCACACACGGAGGGTGAGAACAGCATGTACCCTCAGCGTCGGTGGTAGGAGGTGATCCTGGAGAAATTAGGGTTGTAAACCAAACATGCCCGCTCGTGAGGATTTTAAAGCAGACGACACTAACTTCAGATTATTGCAGTCATAGCTGACATCGTGTTTCTATGAGAGGGGTTTAAAAACTGCTGAAATATAAGCTTGCAAATAGTTTGGGTTTTGCTTCGGATTCCTGGAGGTTACATTTATGCAAAACTGTTACAGAAGTGGTCTGTGCAGTGCAAAGAGCAGTCCTGAAGGTTTGTATCTTGGGTCGCTGTATCACTGTCTGGTATTTTAGAGAATAGTCCTTTGCTACTGAAAGAAAGTGCGGCAGCATTTGCTCTGCCAACCCGTCCTGAAAAACGAGACGTACATTTCAGAAGGTCAGCTCACCAGCAATAATAACAGAAATAGAAAACAGAAGCAAACGGCAGTGAAAGAATTCACTCACTCATGTTGCTCGATCTCATTTTTCTATAGTTTAGTCTCATTGGAAAGTGCCCTGTTGGGACCACATGGGTCCTTTGTGCTACTTCTAGTCGGTGTGAACAATGTTTATCGTATGGCAATGCATATTGCCAGCTTAATGCGCAGTATGAAGAACCTGC
This sequence comes from Gymnogyps californianus, assembly GCF_018139145.2. Taxonomy (NCBI): domain Eukaryota; kingdom Metazoa; phylum Chordata; class Aves; order Accipitriformes; family Cathartidae; genus Gymnogyps; species Gymnogyps californianus. Next base: position 38,151,136 of record NC_059477.1, read on the forward strand.
TATTAAATTGCATGCTATACTCTGATATTCATGGCATTTTATTTAGAAAATATTGTATCCCCACCCACTGTTCAGTGTTTTCCATGTCTGCCAGCACTTCTTTTCTTTGACTTGTCAAGTTTGATTATTTTGTGTCTGCTTGTTTAAGTGAGGGTATTGTGAATTATCTGATAACAGACTAATACACAAGTCTGTAAACATTCCACACAAATCACTGTGAGGAGCATTTCATCTAAAAGCATAAACAAAGCCATTAAAAATATTTTGCAGTACAGCCAAGGAGTTTCAAATGTTGTTCATTTGGCTTAACTACATCCCTGAAGGAGTTTTACCATTGGATTCCTTGAGGGAAATATAGGTTATTTAAGAAGAAACTTCTAAAACTTTTTCCTTAATTTTGATTTTGGCTGTCAATGTTGCAAAATCACTGCTTTTAATAGTCTCATTGCATTAGCTCTCTCATAGGCCTGACTTGTAGCGCTTTGGGAGTCTTTGTGAGTCTTTCCATTGATTTTACTGATGTTTAGATTATATTCCTTCAAGATCGTTAAGACTCCAAGCCCAGTATTTCTGATTTGTTTTTTCCCTAAGAGATCCCCATCCATTTCTTGAGTACAAATGTATGACAAGTGACAAAATTCCAGTTTTTTTTAAACAGGACACAATTTCTACCTTTACATGGCTTTCTCAGTTAATGCTTGAATTCATTTGTGGCAGTTTCTACACACTGATGGGGCCCAGTCTTCTTTGACTCTAAGTTTTGGCCTAAAAGGCGTAGCTCTAATGTTTAACTTTAACATGAAAAAGACTGAAATCTGTTGTGGGTTGAGATTTATCCTTGCCAAAACATTGCCAACCAAAACCAATTTACAACAAAGCAAGAGAGCTTTCCACAAACTATCCAGCCTTTGTTGGTCTTTTGGATACCAAAAGCAAGAGTAACCAGCCAAAAAAATGTAAGTGGAAGGTATTCAGGGCAACAGGAGAAATGGGACGGTTTTGTAGACTTGCTTATCCCCTTACCTGTTGTCTCCCTAAGCAGGTTTTAATCAGAGGGAGCCTTTGAAGGTGGTTACTCCTGGTAAAGGTGAAATGAAGCTTCCCATTGTCTCAGCCAAGGAGTTTCCCTGGGTTGGATACGGCTCCCTTCATTTTGGGAGGACAAACAACTCCAGGTCAATGAGGTGCAAATAGTCCCCATTTCCCATTCTCCCAGCCCAAGACAAGACCTTACAGAAGTCAGAAAAATAGCGAACAACACCTTCTTCCTCCCCCCAAAGATTAATCAAAAAATCATGGGAAACTAAAACCATGGAGAACCTGCATAAAAATATTGGAAAATACTCTCACAGTTTCCACACCATTAACCTCAATAAGAGGAGAACCTGAAACTCCCCAGAAAGTTTGTGTAGTCAAGTGTGGGTAGTGAACACTTGAAACAATTAGCTTCGCTGTCTGTACAAAAAGGCAACACAACACTGAAGGCCTGACACCAGTCCATCTTGTATTAAATTAATTTTCAATGGTAGGGATCGATACGGGGAGTTAAAACAAGCCAAAAATCACAGCTGGAAGCTGGCAGCAGCATTTCAGACTTGGCCAAAAATTGTTTGGTGGATATGCATGTTAGGTATTCAGATCTCTTCACTTTATAAGAAAGAGACAGTGTTTGCCTGAAACATCCTACTCGTCGAGTCGGTGCTGCGATGCTGGGGATGGGCTGGAGGAGCTGTGCTGACTCGCGGCGGAGAGGACTGAGCAGCCCAGGGGGAGGTAAGCAGAGGTAGGAGGAAGGCTGTGGGAAGAGTATTAAGAACAACAATCTTTGCTTTTTTCTTCAAATGCAGAACCAAACCTCAGGATGGGACTGAATGATAACATGGTGATAAAAATGCAAATACCCTGAAAGGCCTCCAAAGATGTGACTTTTTGTCGCTTTGTTCCAAGTATGAAATGCTCAGGCTCCCGAGTCAGTGTAGGAGGTTTAAGGGTTGCGTGCAGAAGGCCTGGGCTATAGTGAAGTTTTGAGGGATGAATCCCATCGCTCAGGTATCTTCTGAAGGTCACATGGAAGTGTCCGTCTACCTGGCTCCCCCCAGGAAGGAGAAGAGAGGGGTATACCATGTTCCTCTTCTCAAAAATCAAGTGTGGCTAGCACTTTCCTTTTGCACTTGAGCCAGCAGGCAGTTGTACAATCCTTTTAAGGTCTGACACACTCATTAGAAACTGATCTAAAAATGACAGTCTAGGTTTATTTCCTTCTGCTTCCTATGAGAAATACCCTTACTATGAGGCTGTCCCCTGGGGTGGCTTTCTAGGCATAGAAGAGATTTGTTATTCACGGGTGACATAGAGAGCATGACCCTGCCTGTACACACACTTTCCTAGTAGGGCAGAGTCCTTCAGAGGGAAAAGATATCTTCACTAAACAGTATAAATTTTTTTGCGAGTCTGAATTTACACATTTACGGGTGCCAAAACCCTCCTCTGTGCATTTTTGTTTGCTTGTTTTATCTGATCGAAAATACCTGCCAAGTCCAGTGACAAGGAATAAACTCTCTGTGCTCCCCAGGCAAGCCCTTCTCTCTTGATATGGGCTAGCTGTGTCCACTGACTCTTGCAGTCCTTTCTGCAGAGGGAAAGGTTGGCATAATGGATTTTAACTGAGTCCCAGCAGTCTCCAGCAAGTGCCCCCCCCAAAGGATTTTCCTAAAAGGGGTGAGAAGGGGTTCAGGCCTGGGATCTCTCTGCTGTTGGCTCCTATTTCTTTTAGTCATCTCTGTCCATATATTTTAGAGAAATGCCAAGCACACTTATTATAACCAAAGTACAGTATTCATGCACCTCGTTAGCCCAAACAACTACTCTTCATCTCAACACTCATTTCAAGACCACGCAGGTGAGTGACATTAAATGGGAAGAACTTCATCTCAGCTTATGCCTAGTTTGGGGAAATAAACAGTGGTCACACAGTGATTAGAGCTTGTGTTTTCCTCTGTTGTGTGTTCTAGTGTATAAAACACAGCATTTCTGGTTCTTCAGAAAATAATAGGAGAAGGGGTACATGTAATTTACAGGACCAAGCTCTTCATTTAAGTGATGACTAGGTGTGATTTTTAGGGTAATAATTCATTATACAAAAGCATATCCCCCTTTGCACAGCTCTGGGAGTATAGAGAGTGATTTGTACATTCGATCATTTGGTGTGTTTATCTTTCAGCTTCTAATTCCCTTGTGGGAAAACTCTGATGGGTTTCAGTGCATCACTCCTCATTAGCCAGTGGGCCAAACTATGGGAGTTCAAATTCTAAAGCAGAGATAAAGTGAAGAAACCTATTCATTATCTCCAGGTTTTTTAAGGGTATACAGAGCATGAGCACTTGGGCTCTGAGGCAGTGTAAGTGAACCTATCAGAGGAATTAAATCAGTTCATTGTAACTGTGCTGCCCTTTGGCACGGATCAAAGTTGGATGTGATCTCTGACCTGATGTGGTGCACCCACAGCTCTGGGTGTGCAGGGGGAAGAACTTCTGTTTTGCTCTCTTCACTGTTTTGCTATGCATGTTGCCCCGGCCATCTGAACTTTAGCTGGGCACAGTGTGCTCTTGTTACATTTGCAGCATGCACCGTCAGTGCCCTTGTCGGATGGACACCTCTGCCGGGGCAGGTGAGCTATACGTGAGCCAAGCACCCTGTGAACTTGTGTGTGCGCGGTCATGACTGAGGCATGCATTCTTCATACGAGTTCCTTCCTTTACTGGAAAACACCAAACTATTGCAGAGGTGTCAATATAATTGCAGATGTCTGCAATTCACCTCTGCTCCAGAGGGCCCTAAGACATATCTAAGAGAATGGTTGTCGTTGCTCAGCAGCTCAAAACCAAAAATGACTTTTCTATGTGAAGAGATTGGCGAGTGGCAAATACTGATAAAAAGAGGACACCCATGTCCAAACCGTGTATATTGGAACTGGCTGGGGATTTCTCATCAGAATCCATTTTCAGAAAAGTATATGATTTCCACAAAATCAGTAGGAAGGAGATAATTTTTTTAGAAATCTTTTTTGTTCTTAGATCAGCTCAGTATTTCTTTCGGTTTTTGTGAGCTGCTCTGGTGCCTGAATTGGTCATGGTCCTGTCTTCCACAAGGAACTGCTTCAGCTTCTACGAACATCATTTATTGTGCAACTTAGGTGAAATGGATTATTTGATTTAAAAACCCCTGCATTTTGATTGTTGTTCTGCAAAATTAATATTAATAAGTACGGAAGTATCACAATACTCTCAAGGAGTGGAATTTCTCAAAACACTTTTACATTGGTGGATTAGTCCAATAACACAGGATACAGTAGGGAAAAGGAATTGGACTTGTTCTGAAAAACTTTTTTGCCTGTTCTCCCTAAATCTTGACTTATCTTGACTGGATAGTAAGAAGAAAGAGTAAGAAAAATGGCTACTCATAGCCTTGATTGTGGACAGATAACACCAATATAAAAATCACTATTACTCAGAAGAATTGCAGACTGAATTTTCTCATTGAGTGAACTTTCCATTTAGGAAACGGCTTCCTTTGAAATGACAGCAGAAAGGCATTTCACAGGAGTTTTTCATCAGTATTAGCAGTGGAAAGGCATGAAGTGGAAAGGTGTTGCTCCTACCTTGAACCCTTTCACTCAGCCTTTTTCTGGAACTTTTCTTTTTGAAGAAATCAAAATCATAAAGGGCAACCAGTGCAGTGCCAAATCCCCCCCAGATCTCCCACCCAGGAGTAATAATGAGAATCAGAGCAGAACCACCAGGTTTAGTAACAGAAGGTGGGAATTTGCCTTGGGTTAAAAACAGCATACAACCGGCATTAAAACTGACTATCCATATAGCAGTCATCTCTTCTTTCATCCTCCTCCTCCATCTTGGTCACTACAATTTGATCTTGTAAGAGAGTCTATGTAAGCAGATGTTGTGTTCAAAGAAGGCTCGATTACTGCAAGTGGCCTTGGCAGGGCTTCTCTCGAGCCGACCTGATGGTTGCTTCTACTTCTTCAACACAGATGTTGCCTCTTCAAGGCTTTTAGACTGCTGAACAAGCAAGGGATGCTAGGAGTAAATAAAAAAACCATCATAGCTGTACCAAAAATACGATATAAATGGTATCAAAATGTAAAATATGGCTAATGAGTGGATGAATGAAAATAAGTGGCAGAGAAACGTGAGCATTACAGCGTAGATCACTCCCTAATTTGATTCAATTGCCTTTCTACATTCTTTCAAGAAAGAAAAATATTGCAAATATTATTTCTTTTCAGAGATGATAGGTTAATCTAAGTATTAATGAGGATATAAATCACTATCAGATTACCTCTAAAGATTAGCTTTAAGAGACAGGCATCCCAGCAGATTTAATAAGGACAGTTAGATTCCTCCATGGGATGCTCTCCATAGTATATATATTTAGGGTCTCTAAGAAATCCCCTGGAGAAACCTCACTGCATCACTGTAGAGGAAACCAAGGCATACCAGCCTACTTTTAAAATTCCCCCTCTTCTTCCTTCCATCAGCATCATACACAAATAGGAAATGAGTTTTAACAATTTTGTTAGAACATTTGCAATGGAACAAATAAGAATTTTATTTCAAGCTCCCAGTAACATATGTTTCACTCTATAACCTTATCACAGATTAGGTTGCTTTGGAAAAGACAGAGATTTATTCTGAAACATTTTTCTTTCATCTCTTTATAGTTTTGTTGATGATTTTAAATGTTTGTGCTATTGGTACTTACATAGAGTAAATGATAAATGATATATTACAACAACAACTCCATGAAGCTGAATTGCTTTTTTTAGTGAATTTAGTGAATTTACTGCCTTGAAAGGTAACAGATTGATAGTACTAGTGATTTAAATCCTCTCTTTATCCCCAGAACAACTATAATATGGGCATTGCAAATATTTTCCAGACCTATAAATCAGCCATGGCACCTCAACTATCACCCACAGGGACCTGCTGCTCCCTCGTTTTTTTCTCATTTGCTTTTTTCTAAAACTTCTTCCTCTAGGGATTTTACAAGATACATCAATTTCAAGAACAAAAGGGCGGTGGCACATCTCATGAGCTTCTCTTTTCTATATTAAACAATAATTATCAACATTTTATATTAGAAAAGGTATGTGGGGAACATCACGTTAGTGGTTAGTGGTGCCTTGGAAGGTGGACGGGAGCTGCTGAAATACAAGTCATAAACAATGTACTTCCAGCCATGGATGGGAGACTCTCCTTCACCTCTTACAGAAACTGTTTGTTCAAAATCTCAGCTTTTTTACTGCTACTATTGTCATAAACCTCTAAGCGGCCACCGGCTTTAGCCCACCTTGAAAATAACTGAAACTAGACAAATGTTGGAAATACAGGCCTGGATTCTCTCAAATATATTTATTCCATTGCTCTCACACTGCTGGAGTTAATCTGATTTATACACATCACCCCACGGGAAAAGCAAGTTTCCAAAAGAGCTCAGAAAGACCTCACAGGAGCTAAGGGACAATTTATAGCCAGCCCAATAATTTATTTTTCACAAGGCTTCCTCTGTTCAGTATTCTCAACCAGACATTTTGCAAATTCCAGGTTTTAATCTTTTGAGACGGGTAAAAATCAATTCATTACTGAATTTTTCTGAAGAGAATTGTGTGGAGGGAAAAGCAGGTGTTAAATAAAAACAGAAGCACTCCAAACATATTATTTCAGCTTTTATAAATAACAGTTGTCTCATAAATTCATCTCTTGTGAAGAGATCTCATCTATTTCACCTACCTTTGAAAACCTGGGAATATAAAATTAATAGAATAATATTTATTGTTATAGACCAGTAACATTTTAGAGGGAACGAAGGTTCTAGAATAGGTTTTATTTTGTGCGGGTTTTTTTCACTAAGGTAAGGATTCATTCCAAATATCACATAAATTGGAATCATAACTCTACAAACCTGTTTGGCTTTCTGGGCAGTAGCTAATGGGCTGCTCTTAAATAATTGTGTTGCTGTCTCACACTATACATAGACCTCTCTCAGGCTATTTTTTGAATGCTTCCTTTCTTTTGGCCCAGCTTTTCTGTTGTCATCCATTTCAACAAGCATGGACATTTTTATGACCTCATTTTGGATTAGCTGTTCTTAGCCACTTTTTTAAGGGACATTTCACCTTGAGTACAACAGCCCTTGGCTTCTAATATTCATAAAATTCAGATCTTGCCTACAGTCAGTTATTCCCATTGTTCCCTTCTACAGTTGCTTTTTTATCCTTTCAGTTTTACTGGCAACATGAAGTTTGTTATTAACCACCCAACAATTCCACAATCACGGCTTCTGAAGGTTCATGAAAACAATACAAATGCAGCAGAGAAAATATTTCATTTCCCAGTTGTTTTTTTTTATCTTGGCTTAAACTGATGCAGTGCAGGTACTTGAAATTAATAGTCTATCACAGCAAATCTCATACAAGCATTATGGTATCTATTTATATAAAAACAAGAAAAACATTTTTGCTTTATTAGGGACTTTAATCACATTTACCTGTTTGGATTTTAAAGCATCAGTGTCACATGATAGGTTTTACACAGCTGACTGCCTATTAATTGAATACTCTAATTCAGCCTCTAATTCTACCTTTTAATGGTTGAAAGCCCATTAAAGCAGCTATTTCTCTAATAGCTGTGTAGAAAAGGTGATGTTTGTTTTTGTTTCATCCTGACTGATTCTTCTTCTCATCCTCCGGCTGAGCAGTCTGATGGAGCCGCCCAGGCCCTTTCAGTTCGAGTTCGGCATCAGAGCAGCGCAAAGAACTTTTTCAGAAGTATACTTGTGATGAAAATAAGACAGACTGGCTCTGTGTACATTATCCCCAATAAAACACTCCTCTAACTGTTTCCTGTTAGCACATATCATTAGTCTAATATTATTTATTAGCCTAAAATAATGGTCTGCAGATCTCTCTTCAGCATTCAAAATACTTTCAGAAAATTTGGGCCAAACCTTTTGCCTACGCAGCTGGGCAGACTGGATGAAGCTAAATAAGTTCTCAGAAAATTGCACAGGAGGAAAGAAAGCTTTTTTCCCTAGCCTGCAGAGAGCTTTATAAAACTCTGGTCCAAGTTGAAGCAGACTAGGTTACAGGACATTTTTCCTCTTCAGCTATAAAAAAAGAAGCAGGTGTTTGCACCTGCCAAATTTGCTTTTGACTTCCATGCTGTGAACCTGTAATCACTGCAGGTAATGGCATCTCGCTGAAGAGTTAACTCAATAAGTAGCATTAAGGGACATGGAGCTGATGATTCATTTTGTTACAGCGTTTTGTTATACACTTAGTAGAACTGACTAAATATCAATGGCCAAATTATGACTAAATACCAGTGGCTAAGTTATCAAGGTAGCTGATTTTATAACTCTGTCTAAATGCGCTTTGCTCTTTTGTAGGCTCTCTAATGTATTACAAATTGTCCATTTTTTTAATTATTCTAGAATATGTCAACTTACATTGTTGCTTGGCCGAAAGTCAAATGTAACAAATGCTTTGTTAAATAATTGGTCTAAGACTAGAGAACAAAGTCATCCATCATCAAGTCACAGGTTTTGTTTTGTTTCCAATAAATTGTTTCAGTGCAATTTCCTCTGGTAATAAATCTTAAATCTGTGATATTTGATAGCATTACACAACACTGAATTTACTATATGTGTTTAAATGTAGGCTAAATACCTATATGAAAACCAAGAGCTTACACAGACCTTTTACAGGATTTTTGAGTGTATAATGGACATAAAATATTTAAGACATAAGCCAACTACTGTTCAGCTGAAGAAGAAACTTCTGTTATTTCCCAGTGCTCATTATCAAGTTTGCTGAACTTTCCTCAGAAGCAGCTGGTGCTGGGCAGTGCTCGACAAGATGAACAACAGTCTGGCTTGTCGCATCACAAGTAAGTCTCTCAAGTTCGGAGCGGATCACAGAACAGAAATCGGCTGTTTCGTGGTGCAGGAACTGTTGCATTAGCCATATTGTCAGCCTTTGGGTAAAAAACACATTTCTGCCCCTGAGTAAGGATCCTGGCCCTAGAAAGCCATGCACTAGGTGCTGGGGATGAACAAATGGGGAATAAAGTACATCGGTGATGCAAAGAAAACTCAACAGCCATTTTGGGAAGTCACGGTCCATTTTGTAGCATGACTCAATAAATCTAAGAATCTAATTCCTATTATACTACCCTTCTCTATTTTTTAAAAAATTTATTTAAATTGTTTGGAAGTTGAATTGATTAGTAAAGGATTGAGTTTCACAAGCTCACAGAGACATGAGAGTCCAAGTGATTCAATAAATCGAACAATAAATGGAAATATCTTTGGATATGTTCTGGCTTTCTCTAGGTTTTAAGATGGAAGTGAGCCAAAATGGTTCCAAAAGACAGTCAAATTTTGCCTATTTTTTGTGGAAATTTTTGAGAATTTTCCTGATTCTATAAGACTTTCAGATGAAATATGAAGACCATTTTATCACAAGTTTCTCTAAGACTGTCTTGCCAAATCGGAGGCCAGGTTTAGCTGGAAAAAACTGGGGATTTTGTCCTAAAATAGCAGTATGGATCCATGTTCTGTTGCCCTAAATCCCACTAACAGTGCTACCAGGATGTGCTAAAGCAGAGATACAACTCCAGAGAAATACATGACCGTCAGCTCCATGGATGAGTGTACAGACAGCTTCAAGTCTTTCATGAGATTTGCTATTATTTTGTAAGGCGAAGACAAGATATACACGGTACCTGATACATTAGCACAAGATCCAACGGCACATCAAGGGCAGTGAGTAAAAACATTGGCCGCTCAAAAAGACTTGTCAGGAATTTCTGGAATACCTGCAGCGTTTCAGCAATGCTTACAAATCGCAAATGTCATTTTGTGATAGACTGCAAATAATTAAAAATGGCTAAATATACTGCTTGTAAATGGGCTTGTTGAAAACTTTGATCACAGACAGAAAGGAATTCTTTTAAAAACCTACTGTTAACAGTAGGTAAAAAGTTAATGAGAAACATGTAAATAATTAATTCTTCCTCTAGAGCCAGAAAAGATTTGTTGTTGCTACTAATGGACTGACAATATAGGTTGTATTGTCTTTTCTGAAGTAAGCATTGAATTACTTGATCTCCGTACAAAAGAAAATAATTTATTGCACCACTAACTTTATTAATGTTTATATTCCCAGTAAAGAATATTTTCCTGGCTTAACTAAAGCAGCTTGCCTTGATGATATACACAGGATGGCAGAGCTAAACTGGCACTTCAAAATAAACGTCATACTTCAAATCAAAAAAACTGTTGAAGGAAAATATGCAAAAAAAGTCTGGCACTCAGTACATGCAAGAAAACAATTGCAAAGCACACAGAACTATTTAAGATGATCCAATTATAATACTGCATTAAAACATGTCTCCTTCCTCCACGTGGTGTTCTTTGAAGCAGTATCATCAGGACGAGCAACACCCTTCTTTTACTTACACATCTAGAGTATGCAGAGTCATCACAGCTTGAAGGTCATTCAGGTCAAAAATACTTACAGAATCCCAGGTGTTCAGACGTGGTCATTTCACAGCTGAACTGAAAATATACTCTCCCTACATGATTTGATAAATATTTTGGCAATATTACAATAATCTCTCGTTTGACATTATGATATTAAGTAATGTGATTGCTCTCAGTTGTCCTATTGAAAATAATTCCTACATAGTTCTGCTGAACTTATAAATTTCATGCAAGCTTGCTGAGTACATCGTCTGCATAGTATTAGAAACTGTGCTGAGGCAGATACATCTCGGGGACAATAGAGATACCTTGGCATAAACCAGCAGATAGTTTGGGGATAGGTAACAGGTTTAAAAAACGCATAAAAAATTGTATTCCCAGTTCTTTCTGTATAAGATAGAAAATCAACTCCTGGTATGGCTTCATTCATGTGTGACAGACACCGATAATATTTAATCATAATAAATGCACAGGATCTACTGTTGCTTCTGCTACTGATGGAGAAAATGCACCTTGGCTATCTGATGCTATTAATTTTCATTGATATGTAAATATAAATGAATAAATATATTAGAAGGAAGGATATTTTTTTCGTGAGAGGGAAAGTAGGTTTCAGAGGCTAGGGATTTACCACTATTCAGCTGTAAAAATATACGTTAATATTAAACAAAATCTAATCTAAAAGCCACTTAGAAAAAAACCTTAAATATCCCCAGTGAGTCTTTTCAGCTGTGGTTGCACTGATCTTTACAGGAGAAAGCCTTGGCAAGGCCCCCAGCAGGGATGCTGCAGCCGTACCTATGCCCATACCGTTATAGGACCTGGCCTAAGCTTGTACCTATCTTTAGCCTTGCATTAACGACTATTCCCCCAGTCTCCATGTATCCCATACAAAATGGCCAAGATCTTCATCCAGCCTCACGATTCCCCACCCAGCAGTGTTTCGTTGCGTGTGGCACTGTCCTGCCTCCAGGCAAATCTTTGCATCTCAGGTAGCAGATTGCATCTCCTCTGGACATTTCTTCCCGAAATGGAAAGCATTTTAAATTTCGGTAGCACCTACCAGGAGCACGAGGAAATTTAATGAATTCATCCTTTTTTTCTTTTACCCCATGGGGGTCTGAAATAGCTAGAGGCATTAACAGCTTTTATAACTTTGTAAAAACTCAAAGGGCTGATGGAGTGGGGGGGTCTTGCATAGCTCCAGCAATTCTTCCTCTGCAGAAGGAGGAAAGCTCACTGTCTTTCATGTGAGGGCTGTTACTCATCTTAATTATAAGGGACAGTAACAGATTGTCTTCCCACATTAATGGATGCGTGTTTTAGCCTTGTTTCTGACTCCTGTGAAAGCTATTCTCTGCTGATCCAATCGTTAGCAAGTCTCTGGTCATTTGGGCGGGGGGGCCAAAAATGCTGCATGCGATACCAGCCACATCATCCTTGTTTGTGCCTTAGGCTATAGAAGATGATGTGCCTTAACCATGTTAGCTGAGTTGATAGGCTTGTGGCTTTTCAGCTCGTTTTTTCAGAATACCACCTATGTATCACACATACCCCACATTGTTGCTGAAAATGATTTGTGTCAGAAATAAGGATGGAAGGAGGCTACAGTAAGTCTAATACACCCAACAGCAAGAAATCCTGCAGCATTTATACTTCCTGCAAGAATAATTTCTGGGTCTTTGTCACATGCTGTTTCCCACATCTGGCCATGGCATGCATCTCAACTTGTCAGTGGACGTTGCTATTTCTAGGTTTCTGCTTTGCAGGCTTGGTGTGTGCAACTGCATGTGACCTAGCAACAGATCTGTAAGAGCAAATAATATCAATCCTGATGGGAATCAAATTAATATATCTTTTACAGGGCACAGCTGCTGTACTGGTGCTGCTCCCTGCACAGAAATGCTATGAAAAATGTTCCCCGTTTCCCTACTCATGCCATGCAAGGCAGTCATTTTTTATTATGTATTTATTTAGCTATGTCTTACATAGAAAGCAGCCTGGAAAAGCATCAGTCAACATTAAGAATAAAAATAATGAAGAATTTCGTGATGAGGGCTTACCAAGCATGTTCTAGTATGTACCAAAGAAGCTGTGGCTGGGAGTCGCACACGCTTTTGTCTCCGTACGACCTCTCCGTTTGCTGTATTAACCGGCTGCCCAGTAGATGGTGGTGTTATTTCAACTACTTTGCTCTGCGCTCCCTGGGAAGCAGCCAGGCTGCACAGAACAACTCTGGGAAAGGTTGCTTTAGGATTTCGCATCTCGTAGAATTGCACTTACAGGTTATATCCTGCAGCATCCTGATATTCCTTCTTGTCGAAATAAATGTTACTGAGATATATATTAAATTAAAGGTTCTTACAATTGTCTTGATGAAAATACTGGTGACAGGAGGAAGGGCCCCTTCGCACAAGCAGGAAGAAATATTTCTTTGAAGGATCCCTTTTCCAGAAATTTCAGTCTGCTACAAGCTGTGCTCCAGCCCTGGTCTGGTAGTGTAATTACCTCCTTCTGGGATTTCCAGTCTTCTCTGCAGCTTATGTGGGATAACCTAATTACTCATGCTCTTTACCAGCAGTACCCTGTTCCTTTCTTTTTCTGTTCTTGTAACATTTTTTTTTTATTCTTTGTTCCTGTCCCCTCCTGAGCAGATACTTCATTAGATTTGCTGATTCTCTTGCATCTCTTTTTTGCAGCCTGTATTGTGTCCTTTTCCTTCTCAAGCTACTGGCCACATCTAGAAACGCAGCAACTCAGCTCCTGGCTGTTTGGCTGTCATGGAGTAAGATCCCACAAAGGAGTAGTAAACCCCATCACAGATTTGATGGTGTTTCCCCCTTTGGATGGGAGGTAGAGGGGGAAAACAGCATTTTTAGGGTGGAGTGTCTCTCTACAAGCACTAAATCAAGTTGTACTTAATCTTTTTGCTTACTTTAAAAACTATTATAGCCATTGCAGCATGACATGGTCAGTCACCAGCTGGAAATGATCACCCAAAGGCAGTTTGAGAAATTTGGTTGCTCAATTGATGATATTCAATCAATTACAGTCTGACACAATATCTGGAGACTAGCTTATATTTGAAGTATGACACGTTTCAGTGCATACTTTCTGAGTTGCTCCATGTATTTAGTTAGCTGGTGTGTATCTTCATGAATACTTTATATGAACTCAAAGTCTAAAACATGATGCAAGTAATTTTTCTGATGCCAGCAAGAGTGGAAATTTGTAGTACTTGTTTAGGTCTCAGTGTTTCCATATTATAATGTTAAGAAAGCAATAACTGATTATGAATATTACATACTATCTAGAAAAGTTTAGGACCAAACCTGTTTCTTGGATATGGCAACACCTTTAGCAAGACCTAGGAGTCCAAGCAACTTTTGGCATGAATGCCTTCAATGACCTACAGTAAAACAGAGTTCAACACAGACATATATCTATGTCAACATACTTTTGATAGTACTGTTTTTTCCACTCTTTGATCATGAATTGAGCTGCTGCACTTTTCACATCCGTAGCGACCACCAGCCCAGGCAGACCCGTGGCTGGGTGCGGGTGGGAGGTAGGGCCAGGCTGGCCACCCTCCAGCCGGCCAGTCTTGTGCTGCTGCTGCATCCTGCTTCTCCTGGGCACTGCCGAGACACGCCGCACACCAGGCAGTTTGCACAGCAGATCGGCAGCTTCTTGATGTCACAGACTGCAAACAGCAGCTGATCTCTCCAAGAGAGTGTGGCTGTTGCTCTGTGGCTGCAAACTTGTCCACCACCCTGCTCTTTCCTCTGAGGGGTGCCAAAGGCAGGAGTCAGTCTCCTCTCATCACCCTTTAGGGTCTGACAGCTGCCAGGGAGGAGCGCTCCTCCAGTTGCATTGCCTCACAGAGGCCCCACAAGCCTTGATTCCCATTCCCTGCTCCTTCCCAGGGAGTGCAGAGATGGCTCCAAGTCAGCAGCTCGCTTGCAGTGTGCTTTGCCTGAGGCTGCATTAGTTACCTCCAGCCAGGTTGCACGGAGATGGCAGTGCACTTGCAGCCTCTGGCATTTCTGGCCCTAGTGGGAGCTCCCAGAAATCTCAGAGTTTTGGGGGACCCACAGTGCAGATACAGCAGAAATCTGTGGGCAGGACCCAGGCTTCTGTTTCCACGATGTTTCCTCAACCACCACAGCCCACGCATGATCAAGGGGCAGTTGCAAATGCAGCGCTGTAACCTGGGTTGCAGTTATCAACCTAGCAGACAGCCATTCACATCCACTAGCCATGCAGAGTAAGGTATAAAAATGTAAAACACATGAGAATGAGACTGCTTGAGAAGTACAGAATATATTTTTTGTAATATAACGCAATTTATATGTAAAACATCTGTAATCACAAAAGTGCCTTAAATACAATATTCAAATTTCAGCAATAAAAATCCTGTATCTGACAATGATAAATCAGCACATTAAAAACATGCCACTCAGAGAGCAGATGCTCTTTGCACGGGAAACAAGGTTTGTAATGTGGAGTTAAAATAGTGGTGACATAAACAGGATCAGTCATGCACAGCTGGTCTGTGTCCCCAGCAGTGCCAGGACGGGAGCTGAGGAGGTGCAGAAGTACTTCACGCTGCAGCGTGTTGCTATGGACACAATGACTTCTTCACTGGGGCTGCCAGGACTGTGGGTTTACAGGATCGGACCCCATACTGCCCCGAAAATGATGGGAGCTACTTGCTGGTCAAGAGGTAAATTCTATTAAATTGGCTCTAATAGGAATATTGTAGCTATTTCTTTCTTCTTTGTGTTCCAGGACCCAAATCGCTTCATTTTCAGATTGTTTAAAATAATTCATAAACTCAACAAGTCTTACCTAATTACCTTGGTGTACCCCAGTATGAAAATAGCCTTTGGATCATACGTGTCCCTGGTCTTTCAGATGACCTTCTACTGTACTTGATTTCTACGTGGATGATCAGAAAGCAGCTTTTCATGTAACCCAAGGAAAAAGAAACTAAGGAGATCTCTCAAAGTAGAAAACATAAGCAGTTCCATTGCTTAGAGAAAAAGCACCCAAAAGATTTGTTAAAGAGAGTGGAATTAGTGCGTACCATATAGCCACAAGCTCAGCCTGAAATGAACTTTAGACAGCTATATCGGAATTGGGAAATTTCACTCATACAATGCAAAGAACAGGGTCACAAGCTAACTTTCATGGAAAGTAGACCTTTAAATATCTGGTCTGAGCTTGATTAGAGCAGTGGGCTGAAGTGCAAGAGGTTTTCTAGTATTTTCTTCTCTCTTTTTTTTTTTTTAGTTAAATCTATTTCTAAAGCAATAAGATGGAAGGTTTAGATGCTGGAAACCAACTATGCCACCAAGTAGTCTCAGTCACAGAAGACACAAACATGTAATACAGTGTGCAATTTAACAGGATTATCAGAAAGTAATAGTTAAGGTTTTGTTCTACTAAATGTTCACCCATCCTTTGTCAAGTAGTTCTAATTACTAGGATTTTAATGGTAATGTTTAACAGCCCTAGAACTCCAGGGTCTTTTAATATCTGCCACAACAGAGTTTTCAATTATCATAATTCTGTCCTTAATTTCCGTCATCATAATTATCCTTCATTACAGCAACATTCTTAAATCTGACTCATCAAAGCAAAATTTTTCCTTGTTTCACTTGACTTGCAGCTCAAACTGGGATTTAACCTCTCAGTCAGTCATTTCACCCTATAGTTTCAATGAATGAAAAAAAATCACTTCTCTGGTTTCCCACATGCAACAGTTGCTGTATCAGTGTACGGGACACACAATACTTTTTGTCAAAACTGAGAGTCAAAGGTTGAGTATTCATACAATTTTTATAATAACAACAGTAACAGTACAGGATAGAAATCTCTGATATTTGCAACAGTCACTCATATGACAGCATGGCTGACATTCAGAAGACCTAGCATGTTACAAAAGAAGTATTTGTAGTAGATAACAGCCATCTCTCTGATAATTCACCTGTCTTCGAAGAGCAATCCATTTGATATGCTATTAATTACATTAAAAAATACTGGAATACCAATAAGCTACAGATCTTAATTTATTTAAATCGCTTATATGCAATTCACTTTCAAAGTGCCTCAACATTTGCACTTGAAAAATGTGATCAGCCTACAAAAATTTTAGATGTTCTCAGTGTCAGATCTTCTAGCTTCCACCGGCTCTGGCTGACCTCAGTTTGATGGCAAAACCAGGATAGAGTCTGTCTTCCTCAAAAAATGGCGTTCAAACCCACTGAAGAAGGGTCACTGCAACCAGCGGTGCGCCGCTGCATTGGGTCATTCCTGACCTCACCCTGCACTTATCGAAGTCAACGAGGATTTTATTGCTGATTTTGTGGTAACAGACTCCAGCCCTCCATCTCTTTGTCAGTGTGCTTTCAAAGTCTCTTCTGCAGTGCTTCATCCAAGTCAAGAACTCAATTTAACAAATTCAGACCAGGAAGACTACAAAACAAATATAGCTGTAACAAGCAGGTCATGATAAGGGGTTAGGTACTTTATATTACTTCAAGTACTTTATGGTATCTCCTCTCTTAAGTCTGTGTAGCAGTCTCAGCCTAGAAGGTTTCTAAATTAAAACTAGAATATAAAAAATACTACATCAGAAGGCTTTAACAGAGAAAAATAACTGGCAATTTCACTGTCATCTTCTATCATTGCCCTGTGGGAGGCTGTGTGGTGTAAGGAGATTGTGTGGTGTAATGGATGAAGCAAGCCCTGGTAGCCAGCTGAGCCTTGGAGTGGCTGTGTAATTTTGGACCAGTCATTTGACCTTCTTTTGCTTCACTCAAGCCAGTTGGAAAATTAGAGGTAACATAGAGCCAGAGTGAAAACTGGACATTGCTTATAGCAGTATTTTCTAGAAAGTAAATTGCAAAACCATAATTTTGTGATACCAGTTTTTTTCAGTGCTGTAATGTGTGTGGTACATGCAAACAACAATTCTATATATACACAGGTGCAATATACATTTAGGAGATTTATAAATGCATGCCTTCAGTTTTTGGCTATGTGTTATGCGCTAAAGAGATCTGCTTGCAACAACCTCAAGTCTACAGATAAGAAAAGTGTAGTCTATACTCAATTGCTAATTAATCTAAGGCCTTCTCTTTACATTTTTATTAATTTTAACGTAGCTGGTTAGTGGACAAAAGACATGATTTATATAAAGGCCGCAGTTGGCTCGTCGCAAGAGGCTTAAGCTGTCAGCTATAACATAACAGCAAAGGAGGCTTGGATACCTGTTTTTTTTCTCTCATCTGTATGCTTGCTCTCATTAATCTGGTGTTGACTGCACAGTCTTGCCAGGAGGGGATAGAGTCATTGCCGTTAGACCACAGGTAATATACTGGTCAGGTAATAGAGGCTCTGCTGAGAGATCGCTACTGGGAGATGTAAATTTTTTCAGCCTGAAGTGGGCATTAAACCCATTTCTTCACATTTCTTTGGCAAACCTGGCTCTTTGGGCACTTCGTGCATGTTCTTGCGTTAATGTGGCTGACAGCCTCCGGTGACCAGCTCTGTCTGCCTCTGAGGAGACTCAGGAGTGCTCTGAAATACATCTCTGTTTACCCTCATTTCCCTGCCAGACTGAGCACAGAGCTGAGGCTGTCCAGCCGTCTCACCCACCTCCGCAGCAGGAGTGGACTGCGGCTCCCCTTCCAGAAGTTTTCCAAGACTTGGCCCTGGCTGATCTGATCTGGTCTTGGTGATCATCCTGCTTCAAGCAGGCTGGAGTAGATGACCTTCAGATGTTCCTTCAACTGGCATTTCTAGGCACCCCTGGTCCTGCCTGCTCGGTGGTATAACATCAGCTTAGGCACAATGGCATCATCTCTGAGCATGGGCAACAGCTGGGCCTTAGGTGCCTCATTAACCTATTTAAGAGGCTGCCTTGGGGACTTGGAAATCCTCAAGAGTTCACTTTGATTTGCATTTGCCCGTGAACTGTTCTGGGTGTGCAAGTCTGGATCTGGGTCTTACTCATAGCTCTTCTCTAATTGCCTTTGATCCAAAATCTACAACGGATGTAAATGGGAGATGGTGGAACAGGTTTATAAAAAGAATTGTGGATGCTATAAAATATATTTTCAATCTAAGATGATAGTTGACTTTTAATTAACTTCTCTGTCTCAGATAACTGTTCCTGAGCTGCTGCCAATGCAAGAGTAGCAGCTTGAGAGCAGTTTTGTTCTTCCTTTTCGGTAAAACTCTTTCAGTTGTCACAAATGCAGCAATAGGGTAATATTAGCGCTGAGATCTACCTTTATCAGATCAATAGGATTTGATTTAAAGTCTATATGTAGCTACTCCATTCATAACTATATAAATATTTTTTTGAAAAAAATCCAGTACAGCAAAGAAATATGTCAGAGTGACTGGCAATAACTAAAATAATGTATGAAGATAGCAATAATACCAGGTAAATGTGTGTGACACCAAAGAAATGAGTAATTACAAGGTATGGCTTAAATACTACTACCATACTGGGAAATTACTGCCCTTATATTATACTGCAATCTAAAGCAAAGATGAGCATCTTTATTTCCTGATGGCATTTTGAGAACCAGCCCCCATACAAGCTGGTGATCCTTAACTTAATACTGTTAAGAACTGTCAAGATTAAAGTAAATTTATGCACATGAAAGGGTAAGAAAATGCATGTGCTTGAATTTACATGCTTGTTTTCCTGCAGTTCCAGTGTAACTGCTCCTCATGTTCATAAAGTTAAGCAAGATCATGACTTGACTGTTGCCCATTTAAAATCTTCAGAAACTATTAGCTACCTTAGATAATGAGATGAGGAAATGTCGTTTGCATCTACAGAAAATGGTGTCCCAAGCTGAAGTAAATTTATAAACAAGTTATATCTGTCCTGGATGCATTACCAGCCCTTGCTAGGCATTGCAACACAATACTCTGGTTAGGGACCATCTGCCATTTAGCACGTTCAACCCAACATCTTCTGTATGATGGAAGCAAAAAAATGTCATTCTTTGCTTAGCCTCTACTGGAGCACAATCGGTGGCTCATAAAAGCTTACGCCACATATGGGGAAAGAATATGAACTAGCACTTGGAGTCTGCTGTGTTGGAAAATGGTTACATTTCAGAAGTTCTTCACAGCTGGAATTTCTATTTCATCTGGTGGAACTGAATCAGTTCATTTCATCCAAGCAGTAAATCAAGCTCCCAGAAGAGCCAGGCAGGCAAATTCTACCAAAGAATCGAAATTTGGCTATGTGTGGAGAGTTGACTCTGGGCTTGACTTACCTTTACGAATACAAGTGCATATTTCAAACTCTACAAGCACATATGGTATTGGTTGGCAATTAGGCATCCCTTGACAAGGTTATTTGTCTTCAGAGTCGACAAATACAGTACGATTAACCTTTGACTAGGTAAAGAACAAATATATTAAAGTTCCTTATTTAAAATTATTTGTTTACTATTCATAAAAGTCTAATCATGCCATCATTTAATCTAATAAAATAATATTAAAAGACCCATGGCAGGTAGGTAAAATGTAACAGCAAAAGCTCAACAAGAGATTTTCTCTGTAGTTTGATTACAATAACTTACTGGCCTAGCATAAAAACACTAAAGAGAATGGAAAACATTCATCTTGTTCACTTTTCTATCAGCACAAGACTGTTTTGCCTTTTGTTTCCTCAGTGTCTTGTCTACTCTAGTCTCCAGTGTTCCTGACTATGAGACTTCTGAAATAATTTAGCAACAAAATAGATACTGTTGTTAAAATTTTCTCTTTGCTATATGTCGGTATTTGCCAGACATTTCACTCTTCTCTTATTAACAAGTTGCATTTGCAACCTTTGAGCTAATGTACCTTCTAATAAATCATATTTTTGTGTCCTTTATCTCATATTACTATCATTGATAAGAAGTAACTACCCTATAATGCTAGCAATCAAATCTGTTATTCAGATAGTTAAATTTTATCAGTTGTGTTCATAACCAAATCCTAATTTTAGTACGACTTCAAAAAAATCTTTGTTTTCATTGTATTTAATAAAAAAGCCCTGTAAAGAAGAGCTTGGTTAAGTTTTACAATTATTCACTTCTTGTTAATAAGAGAAGAGTATAGAGTTAATAAGAGTTAATAAGTTAATAAAAGGTAAGAGTTAATAAGAGAAAACATATAGGCATGTTTTCAAATGAGGCTGTAATAAACACATTATTTTCAATGGAGCTTTCTTTAACAAAATACTAAATGCATTTTTGCAAATTAAATCATGTATAAAGAAGATCATGATAAAGGCAAATATGTCAACAGTCACAGGCTAGCCAGTCCTGTCCTTGACTGACTGAGGGAAAGCTTTTCTGCTCCGGTAAATATTAAGAGCAGAATTTGAAAAACACTAATTAATGTGCACAGCCCCTGTTGACTCTCAGAAAGACATGACTTTCAAGGTCACTTAGCCATTTTTAATTATTTCATCCTTAGTCTTTAACAGGAAACTCACATCACCATGGTATTCAAGAAAAAAATGATGTGCCATATATTAGAAACTACCCTAATGACTGAAAAATCTAAATCCATTTTAGTTAACTATTTAAAACCTCTAATTGGAAGTGTCTTCAGCAGAGACTTGCCTGGCATTTGGACAGGGGGATCCAAATATTCCTTGGATTCCCTTCCCTGCTTAGGTGGGGAGAAAAAAGTGTATAGTTCCCTGTGACAGTGAATGGAAAACAACTAATCTTCCTCTGATGCCAAAATATTTTTGCCTGGCCACAAAGTGAACTGTAATAGGAAAAAAATATCATAAATAAAATACGTTTTAACGATACACAGCAAATAACATATATAATACTTTAGTAGCAACACCAGACTGAATGGCTGCTCGTAGAAGAGACGTACTGTTGTTATGATCAGCATCAGAGTAAAAATGAGTGTCCCAGAATGGATTCCTTTTTGGCTCATTATTGGATGTAAAAAACACTACCTGTCCTGCTCCAGGGAACAGTAGATTGTTTGTTTGTTTTTAAGGGAAAAAGTCAAAAGGCAATAAAGAGGAATCATACAATCTGCCAGCAGTGCAAACAGTGAAAGCTGGACACGTACATCACATAATGCTTTGTAAGCTGACAACGGATACTGATAAATACCGTCAGACCATACCTCTGTCCTCCCACTGCTCATCTTAATCTTGCCTCAAAAATCCGGTAGTCTAGTTATAAGAACACAGAGATTCCTGTCCTGACACAATGGAGAGTCAGTGATGGGGGAAAATACTGAGACAAAAGTAGGATTTCATAAAGGAGAAATAGTTTTATTATAATTAACATAAGAAGAAAAATGAGTTATGTGAGTAGCAGGAGGCTTTTTGTGACAGGAGATATTGAAATTTCAATTCATCCATATGATGGAGGCTTGTAAAGCTCTGACATGGAAACATCTGTTGAAACAAACTGCCCTGTATCTCGCCTTATAATCTAGACCAGAGGTCTATTTCCAGCTCTGCCACTACCACCTCCGTGACCCAGGGTGAGCCACCCACCTCTCCTGTGTCTCTGTTTCCAGCTATGAAAAATGGTTTAATAACACCTATCTCACAGGGAAGTTGTGAGCTTGCATTTTTCAGTCGTATTGGGGACAGTAAGAAAGCGCATTGAGGTAATTGACTGATACTTGCAAAGTGCTTTGGATGCGAATATCAAGTAGTCTTACTTTATTCAGGCTTTCTTATCTTTAATTTCCCACTTACAAACCAGTGCACATGTGGCAAGTTTCTTAGTTACAAAAGACATTTTTTAAGGAAGTTTACAAGCAGTAACATCTCAGAAGGTCTGAACAGGGTGGATTTGTTTTGCTTCTTTCAGATTAACGGTTTAGATCTTTTACGACTGAAGTTTCAAAAGTGCAAGAAAAGACATATAAATGCCTATTCAGCTTTAAAAGCATTTGGAAGTCTATAGCATGATCGTCTTCTCCCCACATTAAAGAACCTGGTCATTTTTGGTGACTTTCCTTCTTTCCATTGCTGTCTTAACCTTGTGCTTTTATCGGTTTTAGTTTTTCATCTTCTCTTCGATTTCTTCCCCTCTAAGTGCACACACTTACTGTCTCTCACTTCCCCGCTCCCTCTCGAGGTATGAAATGCGCTACGGCTGTCCAGTGCAAGGGCTCTTGTATCGCTCAAGGTCAAAGTCTTGTGGTTTCTGTGACTTGCGATATGTTTTGTAATTCCTGTTGTATCCCTGAAAATGCTAAAGCTGCTGCTGCACTGGGAGGCCATGAGCTGTGAGTGTGAAAGCTTCTGATAGCAGGAGAAGTGCCCCAGGAGCCCCCAGAAAGAGGGCAAAAGGTGGGACCTGGCAAATCCGCCGGCACTAATGGCAGCTACCCCACAGAAATGTTCCCAGAGAATATCTGCTCTTCCTCATGGATTTGCAGAGGTGGAAGCCTCCTCTTCCTCCTCCCTTTCCCAACAGATTGAGCCATCACCAGTGCCCCAATTCACAGCTCAAGCTGTGGATTTTGCAAAACCAAATCACCTGGCGTATGTGGCCTTTGGAGAGTTGAACCGACCATGTATAAATGTACTGAGGATCTGGTGTGAACCCCATTAGCAGTGGCATGCAGCCAGTGCTGGAGTGAGTGGCCCTGAAGTTCACGATGACTTTTATTTTAATTTGTTTTCTAATCTGCTGAACAACCTTCAGCATGACCTGGTTGGTGCTTCTGAATGCTCGCAGCCATGGTTGTTATTGAAACAAATGCAGGAATTATTGTTCTCATTAGTCAAATATTGATTCATACGCTGTTTCTCCTGCATAGACATCATACAGTCATGATTATATTTACACAACAGGACCAAGACAAGTGGATCAAGTCCATTTGCATTCTACAGGCCATTGTGTTTTCTGAAGGATATAACGTTCCCTTTGGATGATCTAGGAGAAACTTTTAGGGGTTTAACCAAGATGCCTTTACAGCTCTAGTAGTATAAAAGACCATTTTAAATACCACACTCTTTTGTGAACCTGATTCAAACAGGTAGGTAAAAACCTGTCAGCTGTAATAGTATGCCTTGCCACACTGAAGTACACTGAGTCTTCATCAAAGTTCATGTTTACCATTGTATTTTCAAGCTCCAGAAATCTGAAGTTCCTATCAATAGGCACATAAGTTTGATTTCAAATTGTGATGTTACTTTTGCTAAATGGAAGTCCTTTTGAGACAATCGTGTTCCTGCTTCAATAATCTCTGCAGTTTCTTGTTTCCATCAAACAACTTTCTCTGTGCTGGAGTGATTGAAGTTTCTTCCAGTTCAGGAGCACTGCTACAGACAGAGACTGGTTAAAACTAGTTCCGACATGCATGAAATTCTGTCTCTTTTTTCTGCATGTCAGTAATCATCTTATTTGGTCTTTAAAATGAGGGGTCATTGTGCAATGTTGTTCCAGAAGGCTTCAAAGTCATTGATCAAGAAATATGAATCTATCACAGTGTGTAATTGGGCGTGAACTGTCATCCTCCCACAACAGGCAGTTTGGCAACATCAGAAAGGATGCACTTTTACTTAAATAGTCATCATAGCAGGATCTTGTCTTCTTGGTAATACAGCTTTTACTAACGGAGAATGCGGAAGATAGTTTGACAGAGCTGCTCAAAGAAGTTATGAGCAACCTTTGAGCATATTGCACAGGCTCTCATGATACTGCAAGTCTTCTCCATTATTAAAATAGATGAATTTATGGTCGTACTGTTGAGTAGCCAAGTACTCACCAAATCGAAATAGCTGCACAGCAGTATCCAGAGCTGCCAACCTGCCAGTTTTCAGAAGGGTCTTGGTGAAGGCCCAGCTGTTAGTCCCATCACAGTAGGTGAACAAATATTTGAGCTGACCAGCTGCTGGGAGGACGAGGGCTGGCGCAACAGGGATATCGGGTGGGAATTTGAACTGGTTTCTTGAGAGGGCAGTCTTCCGGTTTTCTGAGAAGTCCTGAAACACTATCCTTTCTGCTGTATAGATTTTAAGTCATGGTTTGACCTTCTTAGGCACACACTAGAAGTTCAGATGCTTGTCTCACACTTAACTCCCTTTTATGCACTCTATTCTGCTGTGCTGTCTGCAGTGAATGAAGGCAACCAGTATGTAAAATCATATTATTCCCTCTCTTTATTCCCTCTCTTTATCCCTCCTTGCCTGTGAGATTTGCAGAGGATGGTTTGTATTTCTGAAGTGTTCAGAAAGCATCACACTTGTAGGTAGCACTGCCAAAAATTAAATAGATTAAAAATGGAACAGGGATTATTTTAAAAAACAGCTTGGTATACTTCATTGGCTCCCATCAGTCAATAGGATGTGCATGAAGAAATAAAGCTACTCTGTGTCTTTTAAAATGTACCTTGAATTCTTTTGTAATGAGAATCTGGTCAAATAAGGGTAGAGACCACTTCCTTCTCTGTATTTCTCATTATTTTTTGGAAAAATATTACCAAAAAAGCTATGACGGTGCATGCAGGCTTTGTATAATAGAGGTTTACAATGGATTTGCTGACAGGCTCTTAGTGCAGCACTAGCCAACAGAGCTATAATAAAGAGCTTTATCTGGGATTAAAGCTTCTGGAATTACTCATTAATTGGATTAATGAACTGTAATTCATCATGCATGTCAATCCTGCTTTAGTCTAACTCTTCTTCTGCCCTCCTTGTAACATTCATCCAAGGAAGACCTCTGTTCTGGGAAAGTTCAAGAACAATGTTAAGACTTTCATGATTTCACATTCATTTTAAATCCCTAATGTGATCAAAATTCCCTTTATTCCTTCCCTGAACACCTCTGTAACTTTTCTTTATATAATATTTAGAGTACTTTGGGTATTTTTTAAAACCCCTCATTTCAGAGCTCAGGTCTGAATGAGTTTTTTTTAGATTTCAAGGCTGCAGAAGTGTCTTCAATGGGCTTTTTTTATTTTAAAAAATTAAAATACTGGAAGTGTTTAACTTAGATTTTTTTTTTTGAAATGCAGTACATTCTATTAAAATATTTTCTTAAGTAGAGTGACAAAGAGATGCAGCTTAAAACTTCCGATAGTTTGTGGTTAAAAATCTTCATTGGAAAACATGGTCTAGTTTTTATTTCCTCCCATTTTTTTCCCATGTGCTGATAAACGATCTGAAATATTAAAATGGTTTTTTAGCTTTTTGCCTCAGATAAGCTATTTCATTTGCACCTTCAAAGGACACTTCTTCATTGAATATACAGAATATACATTACTTGAGCGATGGCACTCTGAAACAGTAACATTAGCCCTGCTCAGCTGTCAAAAGCTGAAAAACAGATTCTGCAGATATCACTCCTCTGGAGTTGTTAATAAATTGCCTCGGAGTCTGGTTACAGAAGAATATGTGCATGGCAGGAAGTCAGAATTTGAAATGAAAATGTTTCTGAAGTTTGGAAGTTACCTAATCACACATCTTCGCATTTGCTCTGTGTGTGTCGAAGCCCCTTGGCCTGAAACTCGAACGGGTAAGGAGCTCTCTGCTTTCATATCTTGGTGGAGAGAAAGAGCCGTTTCATCTGCATATGCCAGCGATTCTCAGTTTTTGGCAGACAGAAGTTCCTGAGGGAAAGGAGCTATCTACTCCCATTTATTTGTAGAGTGGAAGTCAAACATGGTCACAGAGATGGTTTAATGTACATATACTTTCTATACAGAGCATTTGCAGTGAAACAGCAGGACTTGCCCTGCCTAAAAGAAGTGCAGAATAGACTGAGGAGTGGAGCAAAAAGAGCTTCTGCTATTTTATATCAAGGAGATTTTTCTCTTCTCCTGGCCCCTCTGTGTTGATGGGAGGATGCTTTGATGGGAAGCGGTGAAAGCCTGCATCTCACTGAGATGCACTGTAAAGCCCTTCTGCAGGAGGGGATAGCGCAGATGAACCAATGCCGGTGAGATCTCACAAACTCAACTGCTGCATGGGACTCATGTCGGCAAATGGACTGGAAGACAGGTCAAGCTGGTTGCACCCAAACTCTGATATTATAATACTCCCTGGCACCAAAGCAGGGATGTAGCTTAGCCGAGGAAGAAGAAGAGGGGGGAAGTGATATCCAAAGTGACATTTTTTCCATGTGCTCTTCACTTGGTCTGGGGAATTGAGTTAATGAAATACTGACAATGTTTCTGTGAGTGAATGCATTACTTAACATTAAGAGAAATAACTTTTATAAGGAAAGGTAATATCCCTTATTAAACCAACTAATATAACTAGAAAACAAATAGACTTTCAAGCCAGAGTCCCTTTGTCAGTCTGACAAGAAGAACAAAATTCAACCTAACGTAGGTCAGACCCAACAGTTCATAATTCAGCCTAATTGTGTTAATCACTTTGTGGGAGAGAAGGGAGCCCGTACCTTGGCACAGCGAGGGCTGTCAGCAGGGAACAGGGACCTTAGTTTGGGCACCTTAGTTTGGGTGAAATATGAAGGTGCTCAGTGTTGTAGAGTGGGTGAGAGGAAGATTGTAATGTACTGTAAAATCAGAGCTTTTACAGATTTGTATTAACTAGTTGCCTTCTAAGCTTTTAGTTCCTGGCTTGTCTTTTGAAGGTATTTTCCTGGGTCTTCTGTGAGGGTCAGCTCTGAGAGATTAAAGATGGCGCGCCTGTTTGGAGGAAATACTCTTCCACTGGAAAAATAGGAATTGTGATTCATATGGCATTGCTATCTTCCTAATAGGACTGTTCATTGTTTTTTACCCCTAAAAGTTTCCCTTGTTTTGTACACAGGCTCAGGGTGGGATTTATATCACTGAAATTTAGCTGCCTTGTATGAGATAATGATCACCCAATTGGTTAAGGCAAAAACACTCCTCCAGAGAAAAATTCACATCACTTACCTTCAGGGGAGGCTGATATTGGGTATTAACATTGGTAATTCAATAGCTGTCACGTCATCTACAGCATCATACAAAGGGGCCCCCGCTGGGGACGGAAACCACCGAGGTTATCCAGCCTAAGCTGCTCCTGATGTTTCAGATATATTTTAAGATGGGTTGGATCAGCCTTTACAGGTGGTGCAACAGAGGTCACCAAGGTAAGAAGCTTTAACCAGCTACCTTACCTGTGTAGCCATCCCAAGTATAGTGCAATTATTTCACTGTTTGTAAGTAGGACTTAGCAAAATACTATTAATCGCAGGAATTCACAGAAGCTGCTCAAGCCAGAAGTAGTTTTCTTTTAAAGAGATCAGCTTGTTATTTGAATCTGACCCTTGCTGCTAGCAGTAGGATTTGAAAGATTAAATCTAAAGGGAAGTAGGAGTGGAAGATATTTGCAATAAAAATTATGTACTTCTTTTTTATTAGAAGGATAAAAGTGAATTGGGCTGAGTGTCCAGTTGATCCTTCTGCTTTCAGGAAACATGGTGGAAACTTACCATTGCTCTAAGGTTTCTTGACATGGGTAGAAGGCAGAAATGAGCACAGTGAACCGATAGGATCTCTTAAATATAAGACACTGCTTTTTTAATATCAACTAGAGACTTTTTGTCTTGTTTTCTTCATTGCAGACATAAACTGGGATGGTGACAGATAGATGTTCCTGTGCCACGGACAATGAAGGCAAAGGAGAGAGCCCAGGGCTCCTGGGAAAATCAGCCTCTTACAATGCAGGTTACAAAGCCTCGGTCTTGTGGTGAAGCACAAGAATGACTGCACTAAGTCTAACCAACTGCTGTCTGAGATTTAGCTGCAAACAAACTCAGAATCATGGCCAGCCTGTGCAGTATAGGTTGCACAGATTGCCTAAACGTGCAAATTGCAACCAGCGTGTTTTTATAGCTGTAACTATAATCTTGATTTCCCTGTTTGCGAAGCAGAATGCTACACTGAATAGACGTGTGGTTTGTTCTGATTTATTCAGTATGCAGGGTATTAGACATACAGATTTATGCCATCAGTTATGCCAACATCTTCACGTCAAGAGCCAACATCGATTTCATGCTAAGGTGAAGCATTGTGTGGGCTGCAGTCAGGATGTACATATCTGAGCTACTGAAGGCCCATAGAGATTAAAACCTGTCTACAGCTACCGATAACAGTATCAGACATCCTCATTTATGAGCTGCCTTTTGGAGTCTGCAAACTCTAGGGTCTGTCTCTGATACCATCCATGCCAGCAGCGACTCGGTGGGTGTCCGTGAAGCAGCTGACTCAAAGCTTTGGTTACCCAAGGCAAAACTGTCTACCTCGACCTCAAAATCTGAGCAATTTGCAGGAAGTTTAACGCACACAGTTCAGGATGTGGAATACAACAATGAGCAAGCACTGCGTAGAAATGCCACTGCATATATTAATATGCCAGGAGAGTGTTACGCTGAATTGAAATTGTATTTCTGGCTGTAATCTTCTTAGGTGAAAATCATGGTTGCACACCTCACGGCTTGACCCACAGTGCTGGCACATCTCCATCCCGCTTACAAGTGTCCTCTCTTCTGAAACCCTCATGCAGCCCAAGTACAACTCTTTCTATATTGAGATAAATCTCTGTAGCTTGTCTTTTTCTTTATTCAAAGCAGACTTTTTGGGCTTTTTGATACCACAATATGCAAGCAATATACTCTGCATCTATCGCAATTAATCTGAGTGGCTTTGCTCTCCAAACCAGGTAAGCATTGATCTCATTCTGCTCCTGGATCACCTCTACTCTGAGTTTTGTTCTGTGCTTCCCAGAGCCCTGATTCCCCTTCCTAGGCTTTACCCCAAGCAAATGATAACACTTTACTTGTACTTTAGGATGTAGATAGAGGGCTAAGACTGCTTTTCTGAAAAATCCCACATCTTCTACCATAATAATAATATTATTATTTTATTAACACTTAATGACTGGATCACCTTACCAGGAAGATGACAGTTTCTGCACAATTGCAAAAAATATGTGAGCCTAGCAAATAAAATCTGATTTTCTAATACAGCACAAGATAAATTATGATATGTAGTTTTACAAAAGGGTGAGTGCCACAATATTAAAGAAAAAGTTTATTACAGATAATTGCTTGCTCTGTTGATGCTGTTTCTGTAGAACTTGGATAAGCAATTTAAGTTACAGAGATTTATAACTGTTTTCATGAAGATGTATGAAACGAAAAAAAATTGCAAGCCTTTTTAATCCACCTATAAATCATTTTATACATTTAATTTCTTCCATATAAATTTTATGGGTTCATATATAAAATACAAGTTAAAATTGCTACATGCTTTCAGATGAACCAGCTATTGCATTTCTTTTCACCTTTTTATTATTACCTTACGTACTCTCTCAAGTAGAATACATTAAAATTCCCACAGGTTACTTAATATTAAATATTTAATGGCTGTTATAATTCTGCATTTAAAAATATTTTTGTAGGGATGTCAGTGGTGGGTACTGCATATGTTTCTTCTTGAGAGGACTAGCAATGTGTTCATTAGTTTGGAGACCAGACTAACGGTGAGTGAGCCCTGGACAAAAACTAGCCAAGGCTGTCTGCGAGGCAATTGCCAAAGCAAGGGGAAACCAGCTCAGGCGTGAGCAAGCAAGCCCAGCAGTGCTGAGACCCGGCACTCTTGGGTCAGGCCAAAGCCTTCTACATTGTCCCATGGCTGATCCCTGCCCTCGAGGCAAGCCCTGGGGAGCTGGGGATGTTGGAGCCGCCACTCAAAGACTCTCCTTTTCCAATCCATTATCACTCTTGGCAAGATGTGGCAAAACCCCTCTTTTGCTAGCAAGACTCTACGGATATAATTGAAAGCAAGTGGCAGGTGCCAAAGCTCTTTCTCCTCTCTGCCCTTGGTAGCTCACGCTGTCCTGGTCTCCTCCCTTCTCCTTGTCATACCCACTCTGCAGCTGGCGTAAGGCCAGACCTGTTTCTGCGAAGCTAATGGAGGTTTTGCTGTAATTTCGGTGGAAACAGGACCTTAAATTGTGAAATCCCCTAAAGAGTTTTCTGAAACCTGTTAGTCTGCAGCTTGACTATGTCACTTCTATGGCAACGACATGATATTGTTCACTCCTAATTGTTTTGACTGCTTATTCATACGAGTGGATTATTATGCATATTTGTGCTTTGTGAGAACTGATTTCTGAAAAAATACCACTGAGGAAAACAGACTTAAAATGTCCTTTTAGCATTACATTCTGCAGATAGACCAAATACATATGGAAAAAATTTAGATGATCTTTTTTGCTTGCATTTTATTTCACAATAGCAGAAGAATTCTGACTTCAGAAATGGGGAGTTCTATTCATTAAGGTTCCTTTTAAAGCATAATTAGAATTTTAAAAAGAATTAGAGAGACAGTGGCGATAAAGTGTCTGTTTTCCCCAAAAGTTCTGTAGAGGAAATCCAAGAGAAAATTTCAGCTAGGGCAAATTTAGCACAATTTCTAAGTGTGAAAAAGAGATGGGGACATCCTTTTTATTATTTGTACAGAACTCTGTTTTCACTCAACAAGAGTACAGCTTAATCTTACTGTGAAAAACCCTGGTACTGTGACTACAGGCACGGCACTGAGGAAAACGGCATGAGTTGTCCCTTGCTGCTTGACTTCCAGTTGAAGTTCCATAAAGTGTCTGAGCACCTCCTTCACATTGTACCTTCTCTTACAATTGTCTTCTGGTTATGTTACCCGATCTTTCCCCTTGCTCCTTTTGTAATTTTTCTTCTTTTTTAATTGTGTGTGTGCATGTGTTTTTGGTAGTGGTGGGGTGCATGCAGTTTACAAACCAAATATTGCAAGATATTCCTTATTTCTGTGAAGGAGTCCTTCAGTTCCCCCCTGTTTGCTCCAGAATATTCCATCATATTCCAACTGGTCCACCAGGATTTCCATTTGCTTCCACCCTCCAGTGAACTCAGAGTCCTCCTAGGTTATTTAATGATTTTTCAAAGGACTTGAAAAGGTTATTGCCACTAAAGTGCTTATATGTCAGAGGACTGAGAAAAAGAAATGCAGTTTAAGCCACAGAACTTTACAAAATCTTTTTGGAGAAGAATCCTCCAGACTTTATATTTAGGCATCTGGGACATATACCTTGATGATATGCAACTATTATCAACATGCTGCGACATATATTTTAAATACGACAGTGCTTCAATTATAAATTACTTACTTGTTTCTCTATTATTTTAAATGGTAGTTAAGAAGTTCAAAGCCATTTCATTACTACTGCGAAATTTATCTGTGGGGACATTAGAATAAAAAGTACTTATTTGCTTTGTGACTTAAATTGCACCATTGTGGGGTATCAGCTTGCATTTTAAAGCTGTAAATTCACAAAATTACATTATTTTTATAGTTGTCATCAAAATATAAAAAGGAACATTAATCTTCTCGAATTTAATTTTGCCTGGATTTTAATTCCATTGCTTATTACCAGAGGGATTTATAGAATTTTTTTCCTTAATATCTCTGACTTCACAAAGTTTATGTTTGAAAAAAATTATATGCTACAGTACCAAAGTAATTTTCTAGTTGATAGCTTTAGTATTGCCCTCTTATTCTCTAATAATTTACATACAAGTATTACAGTACTCCATTTTTGTCCCAGTTCAATAGAAATTTTATGCCTGCAATATTTCAGCACTCAGCTGAAACACAGTGCTGGGAACAAGGTCGGAGTTTCCCAGGTTCTGCACCAACTTCTCACAGCTCTGCTCAGATTAGAGGTGGAACCAGATGCCCCACTGAGAAAAGATGCTCTGATACTTCTTTCAGCTGTCAAGTGGTTTTTGTTATTAGATTCAGGTTCCTTTTCCAGCAAACTTTATCTTTCCATCTCTTTCTGGTATTAAATCTCCTAGAGCATGGGCTGGGTGTTGCTGAGGTTTCATGCATCCCTACATGATGCATGATCTCTCTCAGCTGCAGGAATTGAGTGAAGGAAGAGAATGACCTAGTACACATCCTCTTTTGGGCAAACAGCTTTGTTCTGTATTAGTGTAGTTCAGAATAAACATTAACTTGTTAATACCATGTTAATTGTATCCTCCTTGAGGAAAAATGGGAGACTTTTTTCCTTCATTTCTTTTCATAGGCAAATATCTTATTGAGCAGATGGGACTCATACTCCAGTATCAGACAAGATATGCAAAATATAATATCCCTGGCTGCCTTGTTCACGCTGATATGAGAGAAGCCTATTTTGTCCCGCAGTTTTGAAGTCTTGCATGAGGTGCAAGATGAGAAAGGTGTGTAACATGGCAGATGCACATTTATTTGTCTCATGACTAGACGTGGGAAGAGCAGCTGAAGTAAGAAGAAGCTACAAAAAAAATAAATTCACTCCTTGGAGACTGCCTATATTTTCTATGACTTCTGGGATCGATCATTCTTTGCTGGTAGGCATCGGGGCGAGGAGGTCAACAATTGCTGAACTGCCCATTTGGGGTGAATTTCTGATACTGGAAATTACCATCAACATCCAAGTTCAGGGAGAAATCTCTCTTTTATCTCTAAATCAGGCACTTTTCATCATTGCCTACCCCACTCTTGTTGCCTGAAGTTTTATGGGCTGTAGTTTAGCTCTGTTGAGAGAACAGCAGCTCCTACATTATGAAACATTTTCACACAGGGCAGCTTAGCCCTTCTTGTATTTCCTTGTGGATTTTGCTTTTTCCATTTTGTTCTACAAGAGCAGGCAGCAGACCTAGTTTCCAAAAGGGATGGTTCGCAATGTTCGCTAACCTGACTTGAGAGAGGGAAACAGTTAATTTGGACATGCTCATTTAGATGATCTTTTTACCAGTCCTTGTGGGAAGCCAATGAATTACTTGCAGATATTAAAATCTCAAAAATGCGGCTGAGAAGCTAGTTTAATAGAAGTCAAAACTTATAAATATTCCATGTGCCTGGGATTGTATATTGCATTTCTGCAATTTTCATACTGCTATTATCTATTTTTATTATGAGCTTTAGTCTATCAGCAGCTCTGATAACTTCAGTAAAAAGTTTATTTAAGAAAACAAATCCAAAAAGGTTTTCATTGTGGACTAAGTTAGTGTATATTTGGACTGTCAGTCATTCTTATTTCTAGACAGGATTTATTGCCTGTTTGTCACTTGTAGTCTACAGATGATACTTATCAGTAAACAAAGACTTGTCTTTTATTATAGCTTATGCATGTCAAGGATGATTTTTTACTTACCTTCGACATCAGACAAGCCAATTTCTGAATATCCTGCACCTCTAGTTTGCCAGTTCATGGGATGATGTGACACCCCTGTTGTCATTGTTGAGGGTCTAGCTATATTAAGTGTTATGCTAGTGTCTAATTCATGGATCTATGACTGAAGGTACAAATGTGAACAAACTGTGGTGGGTGGGTTGGTTCTCACAAGTTCCCAAGGATTAAGATGGATTGGGGTCCAATTTAAACTCAAAATTAAGAAAAATGTGGTTGATTTCAGAGTTTCAAGAGTTCTTTTTCTATGATGAATCTGCTAGACTATGTGTCAGGGAGGGAAACTAAACAGAGAGATAGTTTACCCCTCTTATAAAAACTGATCCAGGATCTTACTGCTTCCTTACCTACTTACATTGGTTAGAGCAGTTACACAGTGAGGAGGAGGCATTTACATGGGGCCACATCCTTCATATGCGTTTCAGACATACTAAATAAATAATACATCCATTACTAATGTCTCAGCAGGATGATCTTTCACCCTTTTGCTCTAGTCTCCGGGAAGCCATTGTAGTTCCAGTTACAGTCATGCTCTTCTAATTTTTGAAAAGGTTAACACAGTTTTATCTTTAATAGCTACTTGATCATTGCAGAAGCTAACAAGTCATGTTGGAAACATTAGTCAGGGAGACAGGGGAATATATCTGGATGTCTCACACAATTATAAGGAGAGTTATTCTCCTGCTGTTAT
Source organism: Gymnogyps californianus (assembly GCF_018139145.2). NCBI lineage: Eukaryota > Metazoa > Chordata > Aves > Accipitriformes > Cathartidae > Gymnogyps > Gymnogyps californianus. The sequence continues at coordinate 38,185,617 of NC_059477.1, forward strand.
CACTACATTACCATGGCTGGTATTGAAATGACATATTTATTAGGGAAGAGTACATGAGGTTCAAGAAGGTTTGGGTGCCTGCCAGCAGTGGAGTGTTTGTCTCTCTCTCCTCCATCTGGTCATCTGCTTGTCCAAACCATCTTGTGAAAATAGTCAGGCTATTGTTGCTTCTCTTATGTTCAAGGATCCCACGTTGGCAATTTCATTAAAGGGTATCACCATGTTCACTGCCATAGTGATTTGATTAAATGGCAGAGCGTTGTTAAGTAGATAGCCAAATAAAACAGCTTTTTTTTTTTTAAATGTACCTAACTAAGTATATACACATCTGTGTATTGTCTTTGATAAATGAATTGTAATTCAATTTTTTCATTTAAAAAAGTAATCTTGACATTTTTCCCACGTCTTCTCTCTGACCATATCCAGCAGAGCGCTCTCTTCACCAGGAACAAGTAAAATGCCTCCATCCCTCCTGCTTTGGGTTTCATCTTCTCTGGATGGTCTGGTCAGTTGGGACCCATGCAATGGCTTGGAAAATCAGAAGATGTCACTTCTTCCCTGCTTCCCCAGCTCAGCGTTCAAGGGCAGGCTCCAGCATCGTGTGGCGGCGGGTGCAAGGCCAGCTTTGCTTTGCTCTCGCCTCCTCCCCAGTGTAGAGGAGAACAGATACCGAGGTGGAGGCAACACTTGGGTGCATCTGTGTGTACAGGATCCCAACAGAGAATGCTTTGCTGACCCTGGCTGTCTCTTGTGTCCAGCACCTGCCTATGCTTAAAGACAAGCCTGACTTAAGCTCTATAAATAGAGATAAACTGAAAAAAAACCCAAAACTGCTGTGATCCAATCTGTTACTTACAGCCTTCTACCTTGTTTATGGTACATCTCTTGGTGTTACGCTTCCTGATTCCACCTGCACTCGAGCGTGCCACACACAGAGCTTTTGCACTGCAGCTGGGAAACCTGCCCAAAATAAAACTCAGCAGGAAATGTTGGTTAAGTCTTTGTGGCTTGGACGTTGTATAATTTAATGGCCACACACAACTAGAAGAGCCTTTTTCTGCTTCATAAAGTAGTTAGGAGACCAACATAATACGACTGTGAAAGCGGATTGCATTTCTAATATATTTGCATGTTGAACTCCTTGAAAGAGCAGAGAAGCTTGAAATGGCCTGAACAGGAAACAAAATAAACACAGGAGGCAGAAAAACTGGAGGAAGAGCTGGAAGAAGCACCACTGCCAATGCTCTTTTAGCTGCCCTCACCTGGATTAGAAATGATACATTTTGCATTGTACATATTAGGTATCAGGAGCTGAAGTGACATGAAAACCGGAGTCATGGGACAGGTCAAGGAATGTAAGCAAAATCAGTTGCCTTTCATGCGTTTTCAGCCACAAATCCAACCTCTTTCCAACAATCCAGATTAGGAAATGTTATAATTCTTCCCATGGTGTAGGTAGCCATGTGCTCTGGGAAGGGGGTAGGTGCATGCAGACAAGTTTAAGTTGTTTTTTCAGTTGAGGCAAAAAACTATATTAACTTGGAGATCAGCACACTGATCTAATGTTATTTGGCAGTAGTCTACAACTATGGCTGATTTCTAGTATTGTGATGCATTTCTTTGCTTGCGTTAGTTCATAAAATATTTTGCAAAGAAAGACTACAAACAAAACAATGTTTCATACATACTCCTTTTTATTACAAAATATAATATTATTATACTACTTTTATATACTACTTATGTATACATGCATCTATATATAATAATATACCTATATCGATATCTATATTGGTAGACATAAATAGATATCAACATTGATATCGATATAGATATATATATCTCAATATGGATTCTTGTAAAAACATTCCATGTTTAATGAGTACTCTAAGTAAAATACAACTAGCAACATCTTTGAAAAAATCTGCAGATGTTAACAAGGTTGTTCAGGTAATTGTTGATACAGAAGTAACACAAAGAGTTTCTTACACAGTGTTTTAGTGAAGGCACATATTGCGAGTAGGGCACAAAGAAATTATACTCAGTGCAATAAGGCCAACATTTACCCACACCTAACTACATTTTGGCTGAATATAGGTTAATATTGTAGCATCTTTGGTAGCAATTTGCACTAAAAGTAGTATCTTAGTGGCAATATTTGTAGGTAATTTCACATCAAACTACTCTCAGATTGCATTTAAAGTATTTTAGTGGCTTAGCGTTACTACTGGACAATGCTAGTTAGTCACTGTAATTGCCTAAAGATTCCGTATTACTTTTAAATGGGGAAAAGAAAGACTAATGAAGTTATACAATTAGAGTAAACATAGCTAATGATTAAATAAGGATGTGAATTGTATCTATGGAGCTGTTCTGTGTTCTTTGATGTCCTGGGTTTAATGACACTTTTAGCTGAATCTTAAGAGCAGAAGCGTAAGAGAAATTAAAAGTTCCCCATCTAGAGTTGATGACCTGAGATTGTGCAACAGCTTAAAAAGATTAAAAATCTAGCTGAAAACCCAGCTTACTTTTATTATAATGCAGTTATTGCAGTACCAGTTTGATTTTTACTGTATCATCTGAAAATATTTTGGAATTAGGAAAAAATCTATAGAAGAGGTAAAAGAGGCAGAAGTGTAATTCTTTAGCTTGCACAATTTCAGGACATGTTTCTGACCTGAGCTATGGGTATGCATTTGGGGCAAACCCTGAGATCCTGTCCTGTGACCACCTCCTGGCATGCAGGGTGAGAACCTGGAGTTCCCAAGCAGACCTACAGCAGGGAGGATGTTTGGGACATCACAAGCATCTCGAAGATGGTAGAAGTGTCTTCGCTAAAACTTGTTAGATCAATACCCCTAGCTGGGAGGGAAATGCTTTGGAGTGAGATATCTGGAGGCAAGTCTGTAATGGTTCTGGGCAGTCTTTGCAGCAAAAGAAATGGCCACACCAGAGTCCAGAGAAAAGAAGGTATAAGTGATTTTTTTGAACAGTTTAAGTGAGATCAAAATATGAATTTTTGAGCTAAAACTTAATTTTATGGAAAATATTTTTTTTTCCTAGCTAAAGCACTCTCTTCATTTGGTTTATTTAGACTGTTTGTACTCGCGTATTTTGTAATGTTGGATTTCTCTGCTGCTTAATGTAAACACTGGACAACATCTCAGTTATTTTATCAAGAGTGTCATACTAAAAATGAATATGTCAACATGAATAAACTTAGAAAAATTCAAAATAATTGGACAACTAGCTTCTATTGCAGCATCCAGTTGACTAAACTAATAGTAAATGAGAATGCCATGATGGAAATATTGAGATGTACGGTGCAGAAAAAAACATAAAAAGCTGAATGATGACTGTTTTTTTTAATTATGGGAACTGAAGGAGGTGCAGCAAGCACTGCTTCTCACACAGGCTCGTGGGCCTTTGTAGCTGACTGGTAACATATGTTGTTTTGGCTTTCAGCAGGGTCATTGGGGAGCTGCATACCCGAGGAGGATTTGTATCCCATGTACCTTTGGCACTGCCTTGTCGGAGAAGGCTCCGCTGACACCCAGCACCTTCGGTCTGTTTTTGCAAGGAGAACACATTTTCCAACAGTTTTTTTTCTATTTTCTCTGGGATGTTTTGCCCATCACTGTAATGCTCGAGGACTTCAAAGCACAAAAACTTTAAGCACCTTTTTATGCTTTCTAACCTTGATAACAATGCCACATCCTTACAAAAAATACTATGTACAGAATTAATCATATCAATCACCTTTAACTATAGTGTCTGTAACATCTGTGGTACCGTGGCCCATGATCCTGTGATCATCAGTGAACAATCAATGAAAATCTGACATCAAATTACAACAGTGAAACAACACCTGGCTCCGGAAGAAGGAAAATGTAACGAGGCTGACTGAAACTGCTGCTATAACTTGTGACAGGCTTTGGCCATAATCCACCACCTAAACCTGTGTGCGTGTCTGCTGAGTTTAACCCCGGTGTGACGAGATACAAAACCCAGCCTGCAGAATCCAAAAGAACAACTAGGGTAAGTTAAATAAGTGGCTGCTTCTGCCTTTTCCCCCAGGGGCTGCTGGTACAAAAGCTCTGGAGTCACCTGGAACTTCTACTGGAGAGCAAAACCAGTGTTGAGCAGCTCACAGCCTGGGAAGAGCATCTCAAAAACTATCTGCAACTGCCTAGACTGTCATTTAAAGCGCTCCTTCAACCTGTCAAGTTTAAAAAAACCCAGGAGATAGGAACAAACTTCCAACAGATGTAGCTGTCATTTAAGATTAAAGCAAAAAGCTGGTGGTACAAAACCTTACAATGTGTGCAATCACGCTTGTTTCTACCAAAGCAAAAGTAGCAACATCTCTTAAAATATTTCAGTTAAAAATAAAAGAACAAAGTGCAACAACAGTAAATAAATCAAGACACTGAGTAGACGAGCTCCACAATATGTCCACACATGCATCCTATAAGCACCTCAAAGCCCTGTCCTCAAGGACCAATAATCCCTCCAAAAAATCATTTATTTTCTTTTTCACAAAGCATGCTGAAACATGAAGTCATAAACTCTCCTTCTGACAAGCGGGAAACGTACCTGCTCTAAAAGTAAGAGAAATAGGGAACAGGAATGGTTAACAAAACCCACGACATTATGCAGTGTCGAGTCTGGGCAGAGGAGAGCTGCCGGAGTCCCTGGCCTGGGATCAAGTGCTTAGAAAAGAAGCAGGGAAGATAGTTGTTTTAGGAAAATAGCCCCATTTCAAACCAAGCAGCCATCCTATCTAACACAAATTAGTAGTGCTTCCAAAAACAAGCCTCCTGCTAACCTGGAAATAAAGTAATCTTCCTATGTTAATCTGTACCGTGTCCAAACACTCCACGTGTCCCTTCACCCGAAGGAGTAAATGGTATAGACAGCGCCTCATGTCGCCAGGGCCTTTGTCAGCTTCTCAGGACCAGAGAGGACTGAGTGAATAGACTATTGCATACACAAAGTGGGGATAATTGCTTTCAGGTGAAAGAAGCTTAGAGTCATATCCAAAATCCACTTTTCCCCAAGCAGAAGCAAGCCATCTATATATATTTAGGGGGAAAAAAAGAAGCTTCACGGAAATGTGTCTAAACTCTTGCGTATTTTCCTTAAATAATAAAGAAAAAAAAATAACTTTTTGGTTGCATTTATATTTCAGAAATTATCTCTTTCCTGTTCTACATATATGGCTTTAAAACATCCTTTCGTGTTGTTTTACCTAATACCTTAACACTTGCATACAAAGTAACGTAATTTTCCAATTACTGCTTCTGCCATACACATTAGAATTCCTTCCCAAGTGAGTGAAATGATAATTTTTAAAAGCCTATCCAATTATTTGTATTTTAGAAATCATCTTGGCTAATCACTGACAAGCTGCACAGTACAAGAAATCAGTTGAGTGCATATTTTTTAAAAGTACTATATAATCAAACCATTTAACCAAGCATTTTATATGTCTCAGGACAAAACAAACCTCTGCCAATAAAATTACAAGGCATATCGCAATCTACAACAGATGCCTTATTGAATTCTTTAAATATATTACTCTATTAGCATCAGTTCGTGTCACTGTTACACTTCAGGTGAAACCTTCTTAAATGAACACCAGATAAAGGATGGACCTGTTGCAGCGATAGATTTACTGTTATGGATTTAACAGGTCTCCACTGTATTCACATTACTTTATTATCATTTAGCACATTCTAATTAAAAATAAAAAGACTTCTTCCCTTTGCCTTCTTCCCTTGTGCATTTTGAAGTGATTTAATTCTAAAGAGAAAGAGCAAAAGACAGATCAAAAGAAAATGTTAGACTATAAATTACCTGCTTCTCTGGACATATGGACTATTCATTAAGTACGAAGTTGAATGCTAGTTAAATTCCTTGTCTGTCAGGTATGCTAATTCACCCAAGCCATTTCAGACATCATGTAAGACATTCCCATGCTGTGATTTAGAGAATTGCTTCTCAAATGGAAGCTCCAGTTCTCAGAGACTCTCCGGCCACATCTATGCTGGTACAGCAAAGACTGGCACCGCTCACTGGGAGGGGGGCCACCCCTGCTTTTAACTTCTAAGAATGGAAAAAAGGACTTTGCTTACGAGTCCTGTGCCCAGGCGTGTTGTAGACGTGGCTGTACCACCCTGCCTTTCCTGCACAGCCCCGCAGACCTGCCAGTGCCAGCGCCAGCTTGGGCTGCACCAAGCACAAAGCAAAAGTCCTGCTCTCAGGACAGCAAAGCATCCTTCCCGTTAATCTGTCCTTGAGGAATGGCTCACGGGAAAAGAGGTGCAACTGAAGCATCAAAAACACATCTGCCTGGGCTGCAACCAGGAGCCGGAGGAGCCAGCTAAGCCCAGACACCACCGCTGTGCCTGCAGGATCAGGGAAGCAAGCCCAGGCAGGTGTCTGCTCTACCATTGCCATTAAAAACCTTAACTTAATTAGCATTGGATCACATCCCGAGAAGGTAAGCAATCTCAGCAGAGAAGATAGCCAAAAAGTTGCTAGGAATAGAAATCAGAGGTGTACGGACTTGTCTTTCTCTTGGAAAGACTCAAGTCTACCTATATGGAATTGGCACCAGCCAAATGCTGGGCTCTCCCATCTTTGAAAGTGTCCAAATCTTTAAAGACAGCCTGTGCCTAGCCTGTGGTTTATACTGGCAAGGCAGGGAAATTGCATTCAAACTGAAACGGAGATGCAGAAAAAACTGCTTTGCTGACAGCCTAAAAGTATGTTAATGGGAGAGCTGGTAACCCATGCCTTTTTGTATGTTGGGAATGGCTAAAAATAAGCACAGAACTTTGTTGGACATACAAAGCTGCAAAGTACCTACATTAACATTACATTTTATTATTTAATTTTAAAAAGCCCCATAGAATTTGCAGTATTTACGCAAAATTTGCAGTATGGTAAAATTGTCATTATTCATGGATGAAAGTCTTGAATGCTCATTGCTGGATTTTTTTTTTTTTTTTAATGTGATGATTCCTAACATTCATAAAAATAAGAAGCCAATTTGCACTGGATAGATCCTTGCAAAACCCTGCCAGAATCAGCTTAGCCTTCTCAGCAGAGCTGAGTGAATGCTATTTAGCATTCTCCAGCAATCCTTAGCACTTCCCAGGCTTCTTTTTGTCAGAGACTTGCCAAAGTATTTTGAACCACTTGCTTTTTTCTGACTTAGATAAACATCCTGTAGGAAATTAGATTAATACTAGTTCACAATGGAAAACCTTTATGACCCTGTTTCATTATTACTATTCGGATCATCATTCACATCATGAATAAAGATGTGGGGTATTGTTCCTAGAAATACATTATGCTGCTAAAAGGCTGTGTTGTTTCAAGCTACCTTTGCCTTGCTGGAAGGGAAGAGGTGGTGTTGAGGCAGGCTGTCTTGAAAAGCTTTCCCTGTTGCCAAAGTGAGCCGCTACAATGAACTTCCAAAAAGCAAACAACCTCTCTGAAAGGCGCACAAGCTGGTGCTGGTGTCCGACCTGCGCTGATGGATCAGGTCCAACAGTGTCCTTTGCTTTGCTGATGTGGAGCTCACTTCGGCAAGGCGTGCTTCACTTGACGTGGAGTAGAGCATGAATGAACATAATTAAGGATGTAAGATCAGGGCCAAAGGCAGTCTCACTCCTCACCCTCTCTCCAGAAGAGCCAGCACTGAATTTCACAGGCTAAGAAATAGGGGATATTACCTTAGACAAGAAATTTTTTTCTTTAAGGTCTTTTATAGCATACCTGAGTCTCAGGTTAAAGTTTTTCCCAGCCACTAGATAGAGACAGATTAACAAAGCTGAAGTTTAATCACAGTTGACATTGCACTTCAACATGGTTTTTGATGGGTGGGTTTCCAAACTGAGGAGCACACGGTTAAAATTTATTTGGGGGTGTTTCCCTACACAGTAAGTTTACCAAAAGGAAATTCACTTCCGTGACAGAAGAGAAATTTTCTGTGTATGTCAAACCACTTCAGTCATTTGGGATATAAAGAATAGATTATCCAGTTTTAACTGGATATGCATGTCAGAGAGTAGATTTTAACTACTGAGCAGGAACTTGGTTATAGAAATTGGGGTTCTCACTGTCATTTTTGTGAAAAGCACCACTGATTAATTATGTTGTGGCAGGAGTCACCAGGCAATTTTGTTAACAACAGTCTTAAAGTTATTTTTTTCTGAGAGAAGGCAAAGCAGAATTTTTGTCTGGAAAAAACACAGTATTGTTCTTTGTTCTCCTAAAGAGCAGTCCTTCGAGAGAAATTGTCAGATATTTGAGAACATGTTCTTTCATTTTATTCTCCAACTTTCAAGGCAGTTCCCAGGACAGAGTAGCTTTCTGGGAACTGAACCGTGGTACATAGGTTAAAGTTTTCAGAAGAATGGATTATGGATTGCCTGCATATCACTTTTTCCTATTACAAGATTGATGTGTATATGTACGAAGTAAGTTAAACTCAGACTATAGCCGGACTCTGCTTCACTGATTTCTCCTCCCTGAGAGCTACTCTTGGAGCCTCTAAGGGCAATTCCAGCCCTCAAATGTACATAACTTATTAGAATGACATTAAAAGTCTGGCCAATTAGTGAGAGCATAAATCTGAATTAAAATGTCCCCTTCTGAAGATTTTTGGTTGACACTGATGGCGATCGCTCTTGCTTTATCGTACCCCAAGAAGGAAATTATGCGGTGGGTTTGCATGGTTTTATTTGTAGATAGTTGATATTGCGTCTCACTGGCAGTGGGTACAGAAGATGTACAGTGGTTGGAAAGATGAGAGGAGGAGCCGGCAGTTCACACTTCAGTAGTCAGAGCTGCTAAACTTAAAATTCAAGCTACATTCCTGTAAACATGAAATATGAGGATGAGGAAGTGATTTAAATTTATGAATAGGGAATAATGTTCTCCTGCTCTAAAACTCTCTTACCATTTGCTGTAGCTAATGATGGAATGGTTTGTGAATTTACTTTGTGACTAAAATACAGATTTAACCAATTCTGAGCTTTTAGAACATCAGAGTTGGATGGCACGCAATAAGATGTAATTGTCAATTATCGCAATATATCCATAAAGACAAAGTCATTAAACAGCGGTGAAACTGCAGATGGTTTGAAAGGTATCTAAACGTTTCTAAATTTAGCCCAATTAAAATAATAGACAAGTGTAAAAAATAGTGCTTTAAGGAGTCTGAGGGGAAAAAAAATGAGACTAGTGTTCTAGTAGTCTGTGCTCTGTATAAATAAAGCTCTAAAGATTCAGAGACGAAAGACCTTAATTGAAGTCCATTAAAATCAATAGAGGAATAAAAACCAGACAGAAATAGAACAGGAAGGAAAACATGTCAAGGGAGTTTCAAAGTACTGATTGTACCAAGGGAGTTTCAAAATATTGAGTGCCCACCTGTAATTTCTACTGAATTAACAAAAGCTATTGATGATCAAGAACTCAGGAAATCTTGGAAATCTGTCTGCTGCTGAATTTTGGCATGAAGTCCTGCTCTAAGGATGTTATTCCATTGACCTCGCTCAGCCTGTGATTTCACCCCTGTCCCTCCATTTTTCTTTTTTACAAGGTGTGGACTATAAATAAGTCATAATGCTGAATCATTCTCTCTCTCTGCAGTGCAAAATTCTCCGATCTGCTGCATTTGCTTCATCTGAAAGGGCAGAGAAAAGCATTTATGTCTATACTTAGGCTTGTAACTAAGTACCCTGTGAGCACCCAATATCTCTAAAAATATAGCTGTCATTCAGAGAATACTTGTTTCCACCCTGTCCTCCTGTTCCTCATGGCTATGAGGATCCTGAGGAGCCTCACGGAGGTATAGGGACTATATAACAGCAGTGCTAACCTTTGTGTTCTGAATTCATGAGCCAGGCTTCAGCAGCAAAAGATTTTACTTTTATTTGTGTTTTCCATCTGCTTTTTCAGCTTGAACTGTCATTTTCAAGATTTTGTTCCTGTCTATGAAGAATGCAATTTTTCCCATTCAGGGAAATCCATTTTAAAGAACATGATTCTAAGGGTTGAAATTTTAAGAAAACATTAACTAGCATGAGAAATATAAGATATAATTAAATGAGATCTTATTGGTATACCTTAGAGGAAATTTTCTCTTATTTGCCTGACTCTTCTTTCTATTAAAATAACACAAAAGCAAAAAAAATCTACAGCATCCCCATGTCGTCATCATCTGAATTTACAGTGCTCTGATACCCAGTTGACCCATTAACGTTTATCGCTATAGCCAGATAGTGCTTATTTCAGGAAGAACATCATATTTGATTATAAACTGTGGAATACATATAATTTTAATATGCTGTATTGGCCAGTCCTTCCTCTTACAATATAAGTAGTCTCATTTATTTCAGTATAGCACAAAATTAAGTTAAGGAAAAAATAAAAGAGAGAATGGGTCAATTTAATAGTCAGGAGGTTGCACAGTCTGCACCACTCTTTCTGCTTCACTCAAGACAGGCTGCTGTGATAATTTTAACTCTGCCTGGTCAACGATGATGCAAAATGCGGGCCAAATGCTGTACACCTTGCTCATACCAGCAGTCCCACTGAACCCTGGTGTTTATAGCAGTTTCTGTACTCCATCAACCGGATGCCACGAAATGAAGTAGGATAGTCCATTAATTTCTTTTAGTGCAGGACTGGCAAACTGATGAGTGCATCAATTGCTGTGCTGAATAGGGGGCTGGGAGGTTAGAAATGCACCTGATACTGAATCTTTACAAAACAGCTCCAGTAAAAGTTATCATTAATCAATAAACAGCAAAATGTATTTTTCAGAGGTATATTTTCCAATAAGAAATCAACCACTAAAATGGCTGTCATAAGTAACATAGAAAAGGCTGGAAGTTTTCCCATTTCAGGTGAGATGTTTGTATAAATTGGCTAATAAACAAAAGAAACAAGATTATTTGGCAGCCACCTTTAAAAGAAGTTTTAGGCCCATCAAGCAAACAGATGATGTGTTACTGTGACTATGAGTGCATCCCTGGCTCAGAATTTCCTTTACTTTCGTTTGATAGACTAATTAATTCCCATTTATGTTTAAGTAAATGATTTTTCGCAGCATTCACTGACTAAGTTCTTATTGGTTAAACATAAACAAAATTTATGGATAACTCTAAACCCAAGTCCTTGGACTGCTGAGAGGACTGTCTTGAGATTTCAGCCTTCTATTTCTGACTTCTTAAAAAGTCCACAGTAAGTAATGACGCTCAGTATATCAGCCTGATACTGCCTCTGCACATTAGCGCTGGTTAGATGGTGTCCATAACTCTTGCAATGTTGAAACCCACAGTAAAAACAAGTACCATCATGAGGCTTTTCTCCCTCAATAAAAATGTTTCCTTAAGTGAAGACCTATAAGCCTTTATCAAAAGAACTTGTCTAACTAAATAGCCATTTGCTCAACACACTTTGGGGAGCAGAAAGGAGCAGAACGGCACAAGTTTCAGTGGTCTGAGCGGCTCCTCTGGCTTGCTTTCCTCTGCTGTCTTACAAAACATAAGCCCAAAGGTGGGCGACATTTGATAAATTGACACGGGAACTTACACCTATGTATTACCCTGATTAAGCAATCTGGCAGTTCAAAAATATCAACAGGAGTGAAGTTTACTTTAGTAACATCCTTGTAAATGCTCATTTTCAGATCTTTAGGCAAGGGCATAAAAATCAGTATTTATTAAATAAAAATCAATATTTATTAAATAAAAATCGTGATTATTCAATTTTGCATCTATATTATCTGGTAATCACATACTGCCCTCGCCTTTGACCAGATTTGGGCAAGTAAAATGAGTGTGGCCCTGACTAATGGGCACTGTGCTGGTGTAAGAAATCTGCTTAAGAAGCAAAAGCAGGCAGGTATTTAAAAGAAACAAGCAGGCAAACAAAACTATGTTTTCACTTAGAAAAGGAATTTAAAAAAGGAAACGGGCGACAGGCTCTGAAAGAACATTTGTTCTTAGCAGATAGGCAGGCATTTTTAGAGAATATCCAGACTACAAGGGCATTAAAATAAAAATGGAGGAATTTAATGAAGAGAACAGAACATTTCAAGAGCACTGGAGTACATGTTTCACATAATGAAGAATTCAAAGAAAAAGGAGGTAAAGAATGAATTTTAAATACTGTTTTCAGTAGTAACTATTTTAAAGTCTCTAATCAAAAACTGAAGCCTTTATACAGAGCACAGCAATTACAGCTATCAAATACTGTAAGTTTCTTCCTTTGCTTTTTTCTTTCTTTCTTTTGTTCTTTCTCTATTTCTCCATTTCTTTCTTTTTCTCTCTTTCTCACCTTCTTCTCTCTCGCACATGCACTCTATCCCTTTTTCATAACCTTTTCAGTGCTTGTTCTTTTTTAAAGTTTTTTCTAGAAAAATGTTTAAGTGAATGATGACATACTGAAAACATATGCAAAAAGCACTCCTCTTGTTGGTTTCTTAAAGTCTGTAATACAACCACTCTCTAAAAGTGTATTTGAGTTTTGACTGTGAGTAATTATATTTAGGGACCAATTAGGTAACATGACCCCAATGAAACAATGATGTACTTTGTTACCTGCTAAACTATATTTCGTAGACACAAGGATGTCTTATAGACGGCTTAGGTACCAAAGTGCTTTGGTATCAGAGTTCTGGCAACAAGATAAAATAGGAAATTATGTAGGTGAAAATCAGTTGTTTGTAGCTGGGCTCCATTTCCTGGGACCGCAGACTCTGAAACGGAGTCTATGTTTGTATCACCCTCGACAGCAATGGCATCACACAGGAGATGTCTAATAATACAAATAAAGCCCATATTCAACCACTTGCCAACAATGATCACAACCAATCATTTCAACATCACACATAGAGTATATAATCTTACAGCAGAAAGTCTGGGTAGCTTTAAATCATTATTCTTTAGAGTGTTTTAGTTTGTCGTTCTCTCTCTGTCATTATATCTCTCTTTTTTTTTTAAGGTTTACATAATGTATCATTATCAACAGCTGGGAATGAAATTGCCTACATTAGAAAAAAATAATAAAGCAAATAAGGCAGAAACCATTGGTTTATTTTATCCCCAGAACTTCCCAAAACACCAAAATCATAAAAACACAAGGAACTTTAAAATCTCTATTACTGCCCAATTTGGTTAAGCAAAGCACAAACACAAGAAAATTGTGGATGGAAGCAGCAAGACTACTGTTGTGTAACTTACAATGTAAAGAAACATATGCACATCTCACCTTTCTCTCTTTTCCAACCGATACCAAGCTTTGTGAAATAATACATCTTGCTAGACATATCTGAATGTCATGATACCCACAAGATTTTCTATAGACAACCTAGAATGCTGCAACATCCTTACATGAAAATGGTTTCTGTTTTCTGCTATTATCAGTGTAGATGAGCTTTTTGATACACACATTAGTTCCTAACAACATCACTGATCTCGTTAACACTATAAATATTTGTGAGGCAATATGAAGCCTCCAAAATGATATTAATGCCCATTGACATAATTTCCTTTTCAAGTGAAACCTTAAAAATATTTTAAAAGGTTGATACATTGAGCTTTTAAAAAGACACTGCTGAAGACTAATTGTCCTCTATCATGCCTGTAGCTTCTAAGTCTTCCGAGCTGTTCATTTTCATGGAGATATATATTAGAGAGAAAATTAAAGGTTTTAGATTGAGCGTGAAGATTGTTATATTGCAAATAATAAACCAAACGTGAGTGCTTGAATAAACTAAATTATTGGGATTTTCAGGCTCACCTACAAAAGTGTTTCTTTTATTACTAGTTCTACTGCTTCTAGTAATTCAAGATTTAACCGGAAAGAAAATAAATCCATTCCTTGAAAAAAATCCTTGTAAAATTAATTTAAAATAGAGCTTAAATGTTTGTTTTTCAGCAAGATGCTTGATATAATACATTTTTACTACAAATGCATCAGTCTGTATCTTCCTCCATTGGGGAAAGACTTAAAAAAAAAAAATTATATTGCTTTAGTGTTTCCTCAGGAGGCCTCCTCTTTTCCAGTTCTTTTATCATATCTAAAGTCCCCAAAAGAGAATCACTTATGACAGAAAAGCAGAAAAAAATTAGAAGCCATTTTCTTTCAGCTTCTGTGGACTACGCTTTAAGTAAGAGTTGCCTCTATTTTTCACCCAGGAATCATTTTCACTTGGTTATCAATACTGACAATTTTACTCGTTTAGGAAAGACATGATTGGTTTTGACAGGTCATTGCGAAGGGTGCGCCAAATTGTGTGCAGCTCCCAGGCTCTCTGCTCTGATTCCTGTCCCAGAACATTAAATCTCCGCTTTTCTAGCAGGTCAGATGCCGTCGTCTTCTCCTGAGGAGATCAATTTCCTCGATGCCAGTAAATGAACGAATGAAGACACCGCTGTGTCAAAAATCATTGCTGGATACTGGTAGTTCACACTAACAAGAGGAAAGAAGCCAGCGAGTGATTCCTACAGTTAACCTTCACACATACACAGATGGGCCTGAGCAAAAGAAAATGCCACGTAGAGCAAAGCCATAAAGGCAATATCAGAAAGACAAATGTTCCTGATAGAAAACAATCTTTCACCACCAGGTCATTGGTTCAAACCCATTCAAAAACTACAAGAATAAGAAAGGTTAAAGGATTGAAGTTACTGAGAGCCCAAGGCTTTAAAAGAGTTTCCCTGTCTTCTCTATGTACTTAAAAGGAAAAGATAAATAAGCAGCAATACCTAAGAGTACCTGGTAAAAATTTCAATGAAACATGAAGAATGTCCTTTTAAAACTACGGAAGAAAGGAGCTAATACATTTCTTGTATGCTCAGGTAACCTACTTCTAATGATAAATATGGCCACATTATCACAGGAAATAAGGGAGATAAAAGTTAAGTGGGAAAATGAACACTGCTCATAGTAACAATAATATGTAGAAAGTGGTGAGAATAATAAATAAAAATAAGATGTGATATTGATGCATGCTTCAGAAGATGATCTGAGAAGTGAACAGATAGGTGAGCAGTAGATGTAAGTCAAATAACCATTCGTGAAATAAAAAAAGCATATACTGCAAGGTCACCCAGCTGGCACATCAATCGCACCTCACACTTGAGCACACACTTGCCAAAACATTCAAACCGCATTGGCACTTAGACTGGAGTAGAGATGATGACTAGAGATTGTCTATCAAAAATATTAGCCTAAGAAATATTAACACCTTTCAGATATGCCACTGAGCATACACATGAAAAAACCTGCAAAGGTACCCACTTAAAATGCTTTCTTTAGAGGAAATCCCAGGAAGTTAAAATACAGTGTTTTTTCAGGCTCTTTCTCTTCTACTCATTCAACGTTTACACTACCTGCAACATTCAAAATATTTTTAGTTGTGGAGTAGGTTATAATATTGTCTTTTCAAGAGACTGGGATTGCTACATTTTCTGTACTGCTATGACTGTCTTTTAGTAAAGGTATTACTGAAGCATCTTTATTATTTCAGAGAAATTTTCAGTATGTCCTAGACTCGCATAACTCTATAAACTGCATCAGTTTGGGTGGCGCAGGTCATGGCACGTATCTTAAGAAAGAAATAAGGTGCCTAATTATAGTTAAATATCTGAGTCTACATGACTGGGAAGCAGGAATGCCTTTTATGGCATTTATAAATGTTGCCACTTAATTGTCTGGGAGAGGAATGAGAAAGAATAAACCTCACGTGTCAAATGTTAGTAAACTGATTAATGCACTTCTGGATGACATGCAGTTGGTAGAAAATTAAGCTGATGCAGGGACCTGTGCATAAAAATACTTCTTAAGCTCTTTTCTCTTCCTAATGTTAAATAATATGTGTTCCCCACACGCAATAATCTATTCCACTATTCACCGTGTTGAAAAATTATTAATTTTTTCCATTAGCATGAGGTTTTAATGTTGAATCTTGAGTTTTGATGCATGGCTTATTGGATAGATGACAAAACCCAGCATGGTAATTAGCATACACAAGTATGAGGGAGCAGAATCAAGCTTTCTGGGCAGCACAGTGAGTGCTATGCCCTGATGGATGCATTTTCTCGTTTGCTTGCGAAAACAACTGCACCATTTCCTCACACTGAGTCTCAGTTAGAATTCAGGAGCAAATGTGGAGAAGTCATTGACAAGTTTCTTCCAGCACAGAAAGTTAATTTAATTTGCTAGTAGACTGGTTTTCATGCAACAGCACCATGACATCTGACACGGTATGCTTTCTTCTGTGACTTAAATTGTTTTCACCAATTCTTACACCACCATTTGCTTCACTCTCCTTAATGGTTCAGTCACCAAATGAGATAGAGGAAAATACTCTCATATCCCTTTAAAATATCCAGGAATAATTAACCTCTAAAATAAACTTTTGCTCTACTTTTGGAGGAATCATTAAGCAATAATGGAAACAATAGACTTTTTAATTAAACTTCACTGGGGAGGCAATTCTGGCATTTGCTGAGCTTGTCAGATGCCTTGACAGCATTTCCCAGTTTTGCTGACATTTTACTACTTTTTCTCCGCGACCCTCACTGAACTTTAGCTTTATTTTGGGAGACTTGATGTTGACAAAGATGTTCCCAGCAAACTGAATTTTCTTCTTGCTTGCAGATGTTTTCTGACTGCCAGTGTCACCTTGTGCAATCCAAGCGTGTGTTGCTCGCTGCCTTTCTTATCTCAAAGTGGCGGATCAGGGAGCAGAGAGGGAAACATCCATCCTTTAAATTTTGCTTTGGGCATTGGCTCTCTGCTCATATTTTCTCATGAACCACCTGAGGTCCTGACTTCTCCAGGAGCAAGCCAGATTTCTGAAGGTATTTCCTCTCTATTTCAAAGAGGTTGTCCCTTGAAATTTGGATCACCATTACTGACCACCTTACCCTCTCTTCAAGGACTGGCAGGTACAAAATAGTGCTTTGAGGGAATCAACCTATGAAGGATCTGCTGGGGAAAGGACCAGTAGAAGAAACACCAACATCAGCAACTCTAGATTTTATCTCCTTGTGAATAGTCTGTACAAGAGCACAGAAAGAGCATAGAGTGAAAAGTGGACCAAAGAGGTGGAGCAGTAAATTAAGATGTCAGAAGCAATGGAGCATGATAAGTTTATTAAGTCTGTGTTAGACAAATGTAATGCTCAAAATGTAGGAAAGAAAGTTGCTAGAGAAAGACACGCACAAAAAGAGTGGTCAGAGCTGGGCTTATATTTAGAAGTTAGTGAGGGTGGTAAGACATTAATAGATTTTCAATGTCTCAAAGAGAGAAAGTTGGTTATCAGGAGCTGAAATGAGCAGCTCACACATACTCCTCAAAGGGAAAATAAAGAGAACTTCCCTTCCGTAGTGCATTTGGGTGCAGCAGAAAGACAAATCTGCTGCCAAACCATGACATGTTCCAACCATCTGCAAAGGCACAACGATGAAGGCACTAATACAGGTATCTGTTAGTGGCATAGCTCTCCTGAAAATGCTGATGATGATTTTTTGAAGTCTTGGGTAGGCAAGTCCAGGGGCAAAGTCAGAAACAAAGGAGACAGCTCAAGCATGGTGCAACAATTATACCTTCATCCTCATTCCAAGAAAAGAGTGTAAGAAAAAGCCTTATAAACTCCATGTGGGGAAGTTGCAACCTGAGTTAGGCAGGTATATCAAGATACCATCATAAAAGGATCTTAGGAAATGACTAAAAATTGTGTTATGAGATTATTATGAAAAGTGAGGTATACATAATCAATAGTTTTCTGGATGTGCAGAAAACCTTGGCTGTGAAAAATCCAAAGGAAACAACTATTTACTGTATTATGAAAACTAGTTCCTTAAAATCAATATATATTTTAGCTGTCATATCTTTTTTGTGTGGTTATCCAAAAATTTCAGTTCCAACTTGACCTTTGCAGCTACAGTAAAAATTAAAAATAAAGTTGTGCTATCCTCTTCTACCACCTGTTTAAAGAATGACATTCAATTCTGATATAATAAATACAAAATATCTAAATAATATGTTTGGGTTTTTTAAATTTCACTTAAGAAAACATAATTTGTTCCTTGAAAATTACAGTTTTCAAACACCAGGGCCTTAAATTTCTGACCAGGTGATTTTAATGGGAGTCACATTGGACCAGGCATTACATGAAAAATATGCTCCTAAGTGTCTTCATTAAAATTATGAAAACAGTGCAGTTCAGCTAAATCTAAAAAACTTATCCCTAAGTAATCTTGCAATGACTTTTCATTATGGTGCATTAGTTTAAAGCACACATTGAACCCAGGCCAAATCAATACTTGATTTAAAAAGGAAGAATGGTGAGTTTTGTAAAACTCTAGAGGTGTCAGCACCTGTACATGTCTTTTTTCCAATAACCATGCATTGCAATAACAGAATTTCTACCCTCAGCTGTGTCACTGAGAAAACATTTGGTTGGCATTTTCTACAGGCACAAAAACAAGCCCAGTAAAGAATGCCTCAACGTGAAGTCTGTAAATCCAGCTGAGGCCCACAACTGTATGAGGGTCATTTGAATAGCAGAATACATAAGTGACCATTTTCTGACTCTGACTTGTTCATTTCTCAACTCACATAATTTGAGAGGTGCCGAGTTTTCCCTTTCAAATCTTCCGTCATCAAAGGTGTACCTAGCAGAGTCTGATCTAATCCTCCCAGGAGTTAATTTCCGTTGAGTTCACCAAAATGTTCAGGACTCCCTGTTTTCATCATTTGTTTATAATATGAGCTTTTAGAATGGATTCCTGAGGATACAGCAGAAGTTTTTGCATTATGTGTTTTTGTAGCTTATTCTAATATCCATGAAATCTCTTTCAAATATCACCAGATGAAATTTTATTTTTATGCCTTTTCCAGTAATATTAATAAAAATTAACATTATGTTAATGCATAATTAAAGTATTAACATTAAACAAATGTTAAATAGCTAGATGATTTCTAGTCTGAACTACACCTGCACCCTTCGGCACTGTTGCTACGTAACAGCCATCGATACCTGGGAATTCTTGGAAGAGAGTTCAATTTTTCTTCCTAATTTCTCCCTTACACATTTTCTGCTCTCAGACTCACTCTGTGGCCTTTTGGGGGAATATTCTCCTTTCTGGACATACGTGTTACAGTGCTGTGTCCATGGAAACTGGAGTCCCACACAGGCAAGAAAAACAGAACAGTAGTTTTTTGCCTCCTCCAAGACCCAGCACTTAGCCCCAAATCATCTTCTGTACTTTCCTTATCTTCCAGATAATTGTTTGTTTCAAACTATTTTTTTTTCTGAAATGGTTTCGTTTTCATCTTAGTTTTCAACTATTTTTAAAGGTATAAAGATTGATTACATTCTCCCTCTTTCTTTTTAGCTGCCATTTGTCACTGTTGTGAAAAACATCAAAATGAAGGCTACTTCTATTAAACGGGAAACACTATAATTCCCATGCAATTTGTCCTTGTATAAGAAAAAAAGAAGAAATAGCCTTTCCTCCATGGCTAGATTTGATTTCCCCACATAAATCCGCACCTTCACACACCCCACCCACACATCATTTCATACATGCTGCCAAGTTAGTGAAATGCCACAGACTGCAAGCAAATATTTTAGAAACAATTGCATTCATCTTGTGAATGGCACCCTCTGATTAGCGTTCTTATAATCAATCACACTGATATCTGATTCACAAAAGCTCAGTTATGCCTCTGTAAAAGCAATTAGATGGAGACCTTAAAAGAACAGATTAAAAGGTTTGAATACTTGGAGAGAGTAATTTAAAAATATTAAAAGGAAATTACTTTTTAATTTTATGTATTCATCTATTTGTAAGTTAATGAAATTAATGAGGCAAGAAATGAAATGGAAATTCCACAACTTTGCATTTCTATAGTTAGTTTGTTTGCCAGGAGCAATCTCAGAAAAGCCTTATTTACTACCAGTCTACAGCTAAAAATAATAGATAGTCTAATTGCAAGAGTATTTCTATTACATATTTTGCCTCTTTTCTCTCTTATAATCTACAAATATCCTAAATATCTCCCTGAAGGAGTCTCTGCTGGCCAGCATGAGGCTGAAACCCTACCGTAAAAGTGTATAAAGTGACCCTGGAAAAATCAAGCATTTCTATTAAGATTGTTTTTTCCCTTCTGCAAACAATATCTGCCTAGCTTTCCGTGTCAACATAACTTTGAAATGAATCATTTGAGGAACTGAAAGCTGTGGCCTAAGAACTGTGAAAAAAGCAGTTTTCAGAAGCTATGTGTGTACTTGAAGTGTTTTCTTCCTACTGCTACAGATGGGGAAAGATTTGCTCGTTTCTTTCCTCTGAGCTTGGAAAAATCAGCACAATCAAAATAAATATAAGAAATGGGCTGAAACTCAACCTGCAGTTCCTTTGCAACCATTGAACACCTGTAAATTTTGATCAAGCACCCAAGCTAAGAATGAATTCTAGTGATTGATTAGACCAGGTACTCTAATGAGATAGCTGGGCAGCAGCTCCTGCTGCTGACATCTTCTTGAGCGTTTTCAGTCTGCAGCTGGTTCTTGGTAGGCTGCCATCCTCAATCCTTTTCCTTAAAAAAAAAAAAATCATAATTCCCCGTCCCAGCTCTGGGACACACTAATACATACAAGAAATTAATACTTAGCGTCTTAGAGATGCAGGTTGGGTTATGTTGCTTATAGCTGGTTTTGCTGTAGGCAGGATCACATCTCTGGATTAGGGTGGGCTATGCTAGGAGACAGGAGGCTCTAAACAGGCAGTAGCAGAAAGTTTTTGGTTGTTTAGGCCCTAAACACCGTTGGCAGTGAGCGTAGACACAGAGTGAGGGAATAAAAACTGACAGCACTGAAATGAAGCAGAAATGGGAACCACTGCTTTTGAAAATTCTCCTCCTAAATGTTAGGAAGATCATTAGATAAAACCTTATTCAAGTAGGTATTAATATTTAATAAAGATCTGAACCTCAAGATCTGATTTGGGGTGAACAGAATGGAAATAAGAAACTTGGGTTTTTGATAAGCAAACTATGACAATTCCTGTAAGAGCTCACATGTATCAGAGAGCTATGGAGGCTGTGCAGAAACGTTGGACTTTCTGCCTATGTCCTTAACCTCTAAACAAGCCAACAATCCGGTCAGAGCCCTGGTGTCTGTTAATCCATTTAATATCGAATGTGTGTGTTAGTAATTGTAGAATGTAATTCAGAAGTGGAGAAAGACAGGATTTGTCAAAATTTTTCAAGCTCATTTCCTGAAGAATTTCGAAGAAAAGCAAGTCCGATGCTATTGCTCATGAAATCGGTGGGAGTCACTTGGTTGAATCCTAAGATCCTTTGGGAACACCCTTAGAAGGAACAGGAAGGGGAACATGCAAAGCATCAAAATCTGAATTATTACACCTAAAGTAAAAGGGAGTCAGTACAATTTTTCGAAGAAAGTGACATCAGTAGCCTTTAGTTCTTGTGAGGAACAAAATGGAAAGGTAACCTTTTAGAAAAGTAGGAAAAAATACACCATCAGGGCTGGTGTCCCAAGCTAATATAACACCAACTCAGAACATATTTTACTTTTACTGGAAGCTATGAAATACTTAATTAAAAAGATCATGTTGGCAAGAAGTCTTTTTATTAGTTACATCTAATCACAGGCAATTACTGTAGTATTAAACAGGTAATATACCAGAAGTGTCATTTATTGTTATGAGATTCTATGTAGTTTAAAGCTCTGTTTAATAATACCAGCAATGTTGATAATAGCAATAATGGACAAAGCATTAGCAGGAAGCTTGTGAGAACATTCCCTCTCTTGTCCTGCCCAGAAGAAATCCTCCTGGCAATTTTGGGTCTCAAATTGCACCTCTAGGACTCAGCCAGATAGACAGTCAATAAATTGCAGCATTTGGGTCTCACCCCATCAGATATGCATGTTTTCAAGCTTCTTTATGTCAAAATGAGGTGCATGAGCAGCTCCCCTTTGGTCTGAACCAGGTTTCCTTGTGGACTCTTGCTGTCAGTCCCCCATCCTTGGAAACCAGGATGCAGCATGGGCTGTTGCAGGGCTCACCGTAAAAGCATCTTTCCTAGGACCCGAGCCTGGGAACCCTCTTTGCATTGATATCTTTCTTTAAGATGAATGCTTAAACCAGATTTTTTCGAAGTGAAGTAAAGTAACTCCTCTAAAATGAATGGCTCCAGACGAACACACAGCACTTCAAAAGAAGCAGACATCTGGCTTTAGATGCTCATTAGTCACTCTTTGCTTTGGCTGGGGTAACGAAGACATCGATCTAGATTTAATAATAAAACCCTGTAGGTATTTCTTTTCTTAATTTTCCCCATTACTTTTACACGTAGACCTTGACCCGAACAGTTCTTCCTGTACCCCCTTTCCCTTCTGCTAAGCAAGGATCCACTATCTCACCCGACCTATGAGTTTCCTTCTTCTCTTACTGGTCTAATAGTTGAACAGGAGCTACCTGTTATTAAAATATCCGTTCTCTTTTTTTTCTCCCATCTAAAACTTTTTAAAAAATGCCTCACACAGGGATCTTCCCTTTTATAATTTCGAGGCCCATTTAAACACAACTCCCAGATCACTCTCAGCAGGGGAGTTAAGTGTTCCACTGTGATTTTGTCCCAAAACAGTGGCTATGTTTCAGGTCTGATGGCGGTCCACGTGTCTGAATGGTCATCAAGCTTTAACTACTTTCTATTATTTCTAGACAAAATTATGCCAATGACAGACTGCACGGCACTCAGTATATATCAAAGCATCCAATTAAGGAACAATTTTAGACCTCTACCCAGAATTCATAAATTCTGCATAAACAGATTCCCTGAACCATCACTGCTAAGTCAGCTGTGAATATATGTGGGTAAGTGTAAGTGCTTATGTAAGTAAAATAAACAAATAAAGTAGCAGATGACATTATATCTTTAGTAACACTAAAATAGATCTTCAAAGTAAAAGTTGGATTTAGTACACATTTATCTGAAGACAGAATTTGGCCTAAGATGTTCAAAAACCTTTAAACGTATTGAGAATGCACAGCAGTAAAATATTTAATTTCCCCATTTGCAGCAGCCCACTAGCCACACTGAAAATTTCAGGCCCTGCTCTGCAATTAACTTGACTTTGAGAGGGTTTTAGACCTAACTGGAGTCAGCTGCAAGATAAAAAAATTCTACTGCAAGAAATTTATTACTCTATCTTTCATTTTAGATTTGAAGGATGTATCCTTTGAAAGTTTAAATCTAGCCAAATTTTATACTTTCTTTATGATCTTTGTATTATTTTTACAGGGAGAGATTTTTATTTCAGTGTCTGTAAACAAACAAAATGTCTTGATTTTCTCACCTACCCAAGTTGTTATACATAAAGTCGTGCTATCTTCTTTGATGCTTTCTCATTGAAATTGGCATCAGTGGTATTAAATATATTGGCATCTACATGATTTTAGGTGCATCAGTGCATCCTTAGGTATTTATTATTTTCGTATTTCTCATTGCTATCTTGTGTTTTTCTTGGCAGCAGCTTTCTCACCTCTGCTCACATCATCGTCTAATACAATTAATCAACAGGAAGTGCTGGTCTGTACAGTCACTGACTCATAAATATAAAAGCTCTGTCATTGCACCCTGACAATATCAAAATAACGATATCAAAATGTGTTTCTGTTAATCATGCAGTTACTTCTATGGAACCGCAAATACATCTTTTTTTATGGAAAAAAAATGGACCTTTTCAGTAGAGTTTGATTTCCAGAGAAAGAATTCACTGTATCTTTCCAATTTTGCTTGTTCTTCATTTGCTTCATGGATGATTATATTCAGAATATGGATATTATAATGACTGAATCTTTATTTCAATGACAGTTTGAGGTGGAACTATCTGAATCTGCTCAACAAGATAAATTCACAGTAAATAACAAATTACCTTTGTCTTACAAAATAAAATAAATAATGCATTCAAACTTTATTGAGAAGAAATATGGAATGTTTTCAAAATGTTAATTTAGAAAATTGGATGCTCATATTTATTTCATGCATTTCAGGCTGATCTGCAAGTGGAATCACTTGTTAACCAAAGCAAAACAGAGAAGTAATAAATTTGCAGAAATACTTAGAGTAAACCTAAGTGAAAAAAAGTATATTTTTCACTTTAAAAATGTTTAAAATAGTGGGAGAAACTCATGTCAATTCCTGCTTTTCTGTTTTCCACTACATTGCCAACTTTTGCAGTGTGATCTTAGCACCACTGAAGTCCATAGTAAAAAAAACAAAAATCCCTCACTGGAGTAAAACCAAGCACTTCGTGAAAAAAGTGGCACTCTGAAAATTAAGACATTGAAAACTGAAAACATTTTTTCTTCTGTCCTGTTTTCTTATGATTACCTCTGTGAGCCCTCAGAAACCTTCAGCTTATTTGTATGGAAATTATGAACACATTTTTGGCTCTATTCTCTTAACCGTCCACCAATGCAGAAGACACTTATCTTCTTATTTGCAAAGCAGAGCTTTGGAGCTATTGTTTACCCACAAAACAGATATAATATAGGCAGCAGCAGCAGCCAATAACTGTTGTCATGATCTCCACATTTCGGTCCAAAATATTCCAGTCTTTGGAATAAAAAAAAAGCTGGAGCTGGAAAAGCCCTGCATTCGCAATCCCCTCAGTAAGGCTAAGATTTTTTTAGTGGTCCCTGCCAATAAGACAGGACATTTATTTTGGCCGGGATTCATATGTGTTGACAAGGGAATGAGCAAAGTCCTAACCCACTTTACACAGGCCACGAAATATTCCCATCAAAGAGTAACACTGCTAAACTAAGACTTGGGCTGATTTTAAGAGGTTAATAATGCTGTATAAGCATGAATCCTTGGAGCAATTAAATCCTTCAAAAGGCAGCCATATAACAGGATTTAATCTAGAATAAGAAGTAAAAGACCTACAGTCTTGGGTCACATATGAGATAAAGCTCAAATTCTGCATTTTAAATTTTTTTCCAAGAAATAATTTGAAGAATATCCACTCTCTAAAGCTTTCCAAGATAATATACTGCTTCCTTTGATCCTACTTTCACACAGACACAATATGCCTCATTGTAATACAAATCCTCTCTTTTGTTTCCTGTTTAACATCAGCCATTTTGACAGAAGAAAAAAAGTCCCTGTTCCATCCAGGTCTCAAAAACATCTTCTCTGCATCTTTTTGCTTTACCTCTGAAACTGGCAGATCTCACAAAGGTACGATTGCATCTCCAATTTTTCTCCGTTTTCTGAAAATTTCCCTGTCCCACAGCTCGTTTTCACAAATCTGCAATTTGAACCCACAAAATACCCTCCGTCCTTACCTTGCGGAAAACACCAAATATATGCGTGTCTTAAATCTGTGTTCATTTCTCAGTCACATCAAGATGGTCCAGTTGAGGTTGTTGCCATGAACTCAGGGCCTGAGATTATTCACCCTGACAACCAAGAAGTCAAGCTTTAAATCTAGGCTCACTATCATTGACTACAGCTAGGATTTATGACTGAGCTTCTCTTAAATGCTTATATCAATGAATCATAATTGCTCTTCTGAGACAAGCTGGGTTTTGCTATCCAGATCTTCCCACTGCAAAATCAGCTGGCTGCCCTTGACATTCACATTTTCAAAAAGTTTCATAGATTTGCTTCATATAGTCGTTAAATATTATCCAGTCTCTTGATCCATTTGTGACACAGCGGAGTCCAGTATTGCACACAGAGCAATGTCATGGTGCCCAGTAAGGGGTGGTTTTGGAAAAAGAATCCCACAACAAACCAGCCCATCATTATGACTGACACTTCAGACAGTACAAGAAGAGTTTTGTAAGTGATTATGAATCCTTGGTGCCATATATCTCTTGCTGAAAGGTCTTATAAAGGATGATATAGACTTCTAAACACTTTCATATTTCTTCTCTTATTCTCCTCCACTCATTATCAATGACCTCAACTGTTGCATGGAGTTGTCCATCTGTTCTGTATAGGCTTCAAATCATTGCATTAAACCACATATTTTTCATGTTAGCCTGCATTTGTATTTGAGACAACCACGTTGAAACAGTTCCTTTTTCCCTTGCAAAGCAGTGGTTTAGTTAATTATTATTCTTAGCTCCTGCTGGAGTTTGTTCCTGTTTTGGGCTTGGCACACTGCTCTCTCCCAAGAAAGTTGTTTCCTACCTACGTGAGATAAACAGCTACAGCAGAAAGTTTCATTGCATCTTTTATTGCATCTTGACAGAAAATCTGTCAGTCATAGTGCTCCTCACTAGGTTTTAATTACTCTTTTAGATATTATGGACTCAGGTTTTCCTGACTACCTTGAAAGAAAACTCTAAAGTTTTAAACTTATTTTTGTTTGCATTTCACTGCAACAATTTCAGTGAGGGTGGACACATCTGGATTGTAGAGGAATCCTTGCATGGCTGAGAATTTAATAATTTGACTGTGCACAAAACAATTAAAAATTTTCTGAGTGCAAAAGCACTGCACGTTTTCACCTCACTTGTTCAGAGGAATATAAATGAGTGGGTCAGATGGGAATCTTTATTCTTTCTTTTTAAATATCTACTAATGGAGCAATTGTCAGAAGGCTGAGTCATAATGTAAATGTGTTTCTGACCAAAGGTCTAACTATTCCAGCACACTTCAGAGTATCCAGAGAAGTACATATAATCTGCATCCACTCCAGTTATTCAGCAGACTCCTGTAATTCTCTCAAGAGCCCTTTTGGAAAGAAACAAGCACACATGGGGAAATTGTTGGAGTAAATTTTGATCTAACTGAACTGAAGCTACTACTTCTATTATAGGAAGAAAGATTCTTTACAGAGGCCAAAAACAATCACAGTACAATATACTATAGTTCACCTTTGACATCCGAAAGGTGTCTGCTGAATATATATTTTCAGCATAAAGACTGTCTTCTAAGAGAATACTTAAGTCTATCCTTTTTGATATACAGGAGAGGGAAAAGAGCCACCAAAGGAGAGGGAAAAAATGGAGGTGAGAACAACAGTATTAGTACAAAGGGGAACCAGGGCATTTGGATCAAATAGTTTAATAGGAAGTAAACTAACACAAACAGAGGTGCAAATTATATCTGAAATTATTAATACAAAGTGAAATCATGCAAGACATATGGTGAGAAGATTTAGCATTACTCACTTAAGTAGAAAAAGTGTCAAGAACTATACTCTCCCTTCCTCTGGAGAGTATGTATCATTCATAAGCATTACTCAAATTTAAAGGATTCCATATACTTTTCTAACTACACTTTTTCTAGATGGGTGGATGAAAGAAGGTCAGAGGTTTAATAAGTACATAGGAAAAGAAAGGACAGTTAGCAAACAAAAGGAGCAGACAGTGAGAAAGAAGATGTTAAACTAGTCCAAAGACAGACACTGGGATATTTAGTAGCTTCTCTTGCAAATACAGAAATTGTTTGAAAAGAAGTTAAAGACCTTACATAAAAGGCTTTTTCAGAGGAAAGGTATATTTGCAATTTGGTCAAATCCTGAAATCAACCTGTGCTTTCCTATAGATCTACAGGTCTTCCTTCCACAATTTCAAAAGGTATTTAAAAAAAAAATCCTCAGTATCTATTTTCTTAACGTTAATTGTTGTCAAAGACTCTGATCTGTTTTGACAGTCATGGTACATTTATATGCAGCCTCTCAGCTGGAAAGGAGCTGAAGCAGAAGGAAGGATTTTTCTAGACTAGACTGCTAGGACACAAGATTTTGGCTGTGCAAACAGGCTCTGATTCTCAAGTAGGTATGTGCATGTGCTTGCACAGTGTTTCAAATATTTTTAGCTTTGGATTGCCACCAACTTGTAAACTTTCTGTGTGCCTGTGCACATTAATTCTTTTTCTCACTGTAAACTTCTGCACCTTTGGGGAAAAAAATGGCTTGAGATTATGTTAGGAGAGTAAACACACTTAGCCCTAGGTCTAGGTCAAACAATGACTTGAAGAAACAATAATTGTGTCAGTAAATTATTTCTGGCACAATATCTGTCACCTGTTTCAAAAGAATTGAAAGCAAACATGCCCATTCCTCAGCTTAAACAAATCTGGCCTCCATGCTGCTGAGCTGGCAAGAGATGGTTACATTTCTTTTCTCCTTTTTTTTAATCAAGTTTTAAAAGATCCTTGTTGCCAGGTTTCAACAACAGCCATTTTAAGCCCTGGGGGTTTTTTTCCTGCCAACTTCTGGTTTCTTCTTTGTTTTCTGAGGGGGAATTTGAGAGCTTTGCTCTGCATGAAATTGGACAGTCACTTCCCTTGTGCTCATGCCTCCCCTTCTGCTGGAGGGTCAATGTCTGGGAAGGACTTAAAACTTGGGGAATCAGTAGCGACTAGCAGTCAAAGTACTCAATGCAAGTATTTGTGTAAACATTAGGAAATTAAAATTCTACTTATTGTTAATACTACTGTATAGGAGAATAATAATATTGAATGCCATCCAGAGGGACCTTGACAGGCTTGAGAGGCGGGCCGAAGCAAGCCTCATGAAGTTCAACAAGGCCAAGTGCAAAGTCCTGCACGTGGATCCGGGCAATCCTAAGCACAAATACAGGCTGGGCAATGAGTGGATTGAGAGCAGCCCTGAGGAGAAGGACTTGGGGGTGTTGGTTGTTGAGAAGCTCAACATGACCCAGCAATGTGTGCTTGCAGCCCAGAAAGCCAATCGCATCCTGGGCTGCATCAAGTGTGACCAGCAGGTCAAGGGAGGTGATTCTCCCCCTCTCGTGGATCCCACCTGGAGTACTGCATCCAGCTCTGGGGTCCCCAACGTAAGAAGGACATGGACCTGTTGGAGCGAGTCCAGAGGAAGGCCACGAAGATGATGAGAGGGCTGGAGCACCTCTCCTATGAAGACAGGCTGAGAGAGTTGGGGTTGTTCAGCGTGGAGAAGAGAAGGCTCCGGGGAGACCTTACAGCAGCCTTCCAGTACCTGAAGGGGGCCCACAAGAAAGCTGGAGAGGGACTTTTTACATGGGCATGTAGTGACAGGACAAGGGGTAATGGCTTTAAACTGGAAGAGGGTAGATTTAGATGAGATGTAAGGAAGAAGTTCTTCACTGTGAGGGTGGTGAGGCACTCGAACAGGTTGCCCAGAGAAGTTGTGGCTGCCCCCTCCCTGGAAGTGTTCCAGGCCAGGTTGGATGGGGCTTTGAGCAACCTGGTCTAGTGGAAGGTGTCCCTGCCCATGGCAGGGGGGTTGGAACTAGATGATCTTCAAGGTCCCTTCCAACCCCAACCATTCTGTGATTCTATGATCCTAGGATCCTAGGATTCTATGAATAGATTTATCCCCACATCTGTTCTGGAGAGCTCATCTTAAATACATAGTTCAGGAATGCAGCAACTTCTGTTGATGCTTGTACTAGTTTAAAGCTTAACTGCAGTGTTGTTATTAGTTGCTTCTCAGTTTGCTTCTCACTTTACCCATTTCTGAAGTTTTTTAGACCAATCTTGTTCTTTTCCATCCTAAATGAAGAAAACCAGTTGGGTCACAGACAGCCTTGAAATTATGCTGTATTCTCCAAGGAAGGGATGAAATCCTGCAGTTTTATCATTTATGAGTGGTTGTTTACTTATACTGCCTCATAACTAGACCTTGGGATTCATTAATGACTAAAAATCAAAGACCCTGTAGCAAGCATTTATGTAAACCTTAGTGAGTAAAAAAAGAGTCATATGTATCTTTCATATTATGGTATAAGAGAACAATAATATCAAATAGCCCAGAGTATGCTGCAATGTAAATGTATCAGCTGCGGGTCTGCATAAAAATAAGAAGACACATAAAACTTTATAGCCAATGTCTTTTTAATATTCTAAATTACCACATAAGTATAAAAAATTACTTTACCTATGTCCTGTTAGCCAAGGAGGCCAGAGCTTTAATGTTTTATCTTGTAAATTTATTTTAAGAAATAAAACAAACTGTCTTTGAAAAGTACGCTGATGCAAAAATAATGATTACATGCAAAACCCTTAGCATAAAATGAAATTAGACAAGAAATAAGGGAAATGATACAATACTATTGGAATGATTAAATCAATTTAGGCTGGGGTCATGCTGCATTAAGGGAAGACATTATATAGGCAGGACTATATTTTCCCTCCCTTTAGAGAGGACTGAAGTTTATTTGACTCCCACACCTTAGCAATACATGTGACACAGAGGGACGTTATCTTTCACTGTCATTTCAGTAGGAAATGAAAGCTGTTGAATGCAAACCTTGCCACTGCGAGCCATGTATTCTTGAGTTTGGATTATTTGAAAAGGCTATACCAACAGTCACCTCAGCAAATGAAATCGTCAAGGGCAATCATATCTCCCCCATTCAATGTTTTAGCAGAAACAATTCTGATTTTGTAAACAAGTTCTCCTCATCTGCTGATCCTTTACCCCTTCTCTGTACCTATTCCAGTCTGGATTCACCTTATCTGAAGATGGTGTCCTGGTTTCGGCTGGATTAGAGTTAATTTTCTTCCTAGTAGCTGGTACTGTGCTGTGTTTTGGATTTAGAGCAATACTGTTGATCACACACTGATGGTTTAGTTGTTGCTAAGTAGCGCTTATCCTAAGTTAAGGACTTTTCAGTTTCCCATGCTCTGCCAGCAAGCAGGTGGGCAAGAAGCTGGGAGGGAGCACAGCCAGGACAGCTGACCTGAACTAGCCAAAGGGATATTCCATACCATGGAACGTCATGCCCAGTATATAAACGGGGGGGAGTTGGCCAGCGGGGGCCAGTCACTGCTCAGGGACTGGCTGGGCATCAGTCAGTGGGTGGTGAGCAATTGCATTGTGCATCACTTGTTTTTCTTGGGTTTTATTTCTCTCTCCTTTTGTTATCTTCCTTTTCATTATTATTATTATTATTATTATTATTTTATTTCAGTTATTAAACTGTTCTTATCTCAAACCCCAGTTTTACTTTTTTTTTTCCAATTCTCCTCCCCATCCCACCAGGGAGGTGGGGGACGAGTAAGCGAGTGGCTACACGGTGCTTAGCTGCTGGCTGGGGGTACCACAGGCAGTGTTTGCAGCAACTCACTTCAGAGTCTTATTCAGTAGCCTAAATATTTCATTATCTTCACTGGAAAGAGGCTGCAGTTGCAGCCCTACAGAGCAGCTCATGTGCAGCATGCAGCTGAATACTATATGTTATGTTTTTATATGTGTCAAACTGATGACTTCATCACCATCTTCTCTACCTGAACTAATAATTTTCCATATTGTACCAAATTAAATGTTTTGCTGAAAGCCAAAAAGCAAGATATCCATTTACTTTTCCTTTTCCTTTTTTCAAAAATATATAATGTTTTAAAAAATCATGATGATTTAAGTATAGTTAATTTATGGAGCATTTTACTTTATTTCCCTGTATGCACTTTTTTCATTCCAAATGCAGATGGAGGTGAGCCTAGCAGATGTACGGCAGTGGTTTCACATCTTGCCTCAAACCTTTGTTTCTCAAGGCTTTCTTCTAGGAGTTGAAAAGGCTACATCAAAATGTCTAAACAATGTTTGTGTGAAGTTGCGTGTCAAAAGATAAGATTATTTAAGATTCTTAAGATGTTAACTTATTATTTAGTTACATGGTTGGCATCACTTTGAGCACGAAAAATGCAAACTAAAATTAAGCTAATGAAAGGACTGGTTTTTAGACCAGGCATATGCAATTTGTTGAACTCATTGCTGTCAGATATTACACAAGGAAGGAGTTTAGAAAGATTCAAATGAATGATTAGCCATTGGTATGGATGGAGTGAATGTTGACTGAACATCAAATAAGGACATAATGAAGGGGCTGTTGAGCCCTTGTGCTTCAGGCCATACCAGTTAACTGCAGTGCTTAGGAGGAAAATACTGTTATGACTGGGTCTTTCCATCACCAACAGGATTATTGTACTTTCTTCTGAAATATCAAGCAATGCCTAAAGGAGCAAAGGATGCTGCAGTAGATGGACCATAGGACAGTTGTGATATTCCAAGAAACAAGTCCAGAAAAGCAAAACTCATCATTTTAAACCTCTTAATCTATTCTATCATTTATTCTGCGTATTCTGTTTGTAAACTCCATTAAAGTACATCAATGAACTATAATACTGAAGGCATACAAGAAATCTAATTATCTTTTGTCGCAAAGCACCATATGTTTCTTTTAACTTCAAATAATAGACTGTAGAACATTAGTATTTTAAATGAATCTTTGATGAAGTTGAACAAGAGAGAGGAAAACAATAAGTTAACCAATATATTCCGCATACATTGTTTTTTGCTAGATGGGTTTACCTTGTCACATACTTACTTTGCAGCATACCAAAGTGTAAATGAAAACAGGTGACACAGTCACTTTTATGTCAGCCATCATTTTGCTTCCAGCTGTGGCCCTGAGGAAGTTTTTGTTCAGGGTTTTTTTTTATTATTACTGCATTTTTGGCATGCTCGTCTCGTTGCAAAAGCACCAGATGTCTCCACTGACTTTTTGAATGAACAAGCAAACTAGAAAATAATAATAATTTTAAACCCCTTCACATATTGCACACATATATTGGTCCTGTTCTTTGGGATTTATTTTTTACTCCAAAATGTTATACTGCAAAAAATAAAAAACAAACAACACCCCAACCCATCACAAGAAAACGACTTCCCCAAAGTAATACCTTCTTGTGGCTGACGACAAGTGTGGATCCACTGAACTGAAGATTACTTATTCAAAAGGAGTGAAGGCAACGCATTCCCTCTCCATCCTGCTGGGTGTCTGTGTGCACCGAGGAAAGCGAGGCCGCGTGGGTGCAGAAGTGGGGCTGTCAGCCCACCCCAAGCCATGATCTTCACCCAGGACCTCACACACTGAATTTGTGCTGTTGACACCACAAAAGGGATTTCTCCAGCCCGTATTTCAGAGAAGGATGCATTGCCCCAAGAAGCCTGAACAGACGCACAGAGCTCACCCCACTTCACCCCACTTCACCCCTTTCTCCAGTGAGATGGTGAGCCATGTGTCAAATGCACTGTCTATTTTTCCAGGGGTATCTGTAAGGAGGTGAACCCTATTTTCAAATGGCAACCCTTCTGGTGATAAGAAGAACAGTATGGAAAAATAGTTGTTTAAAAATGTTTCTGTTGCTCACCTGTGAAATTTTCCTTTTCCTCTTCCTTCCTTGTTCATGGGTTTTACATGAGAGTTTCTGAGTTAACCAATGTAGTTGTACAGTTCTTTCTATCATTGGCAACTACCAGAAATTTTTTTAAATGTACGATTAGTCTTTTCTTGAGTAATCTATAAATAAACTTAAAAGATACACAAATGGCTGTTTACCATATTGAAGTTAGAACCAAAAAAAAGCTACTTTAGATACTTGGCAAGACTCATTTTGCTTTGTGTCCTGGTTTTGGCTGGGATAGAGTTAACTCTCTTCTTAGGAGCTGGTACAGTGCTGGGTTTGGGATTTAGTGGGAGAATGATGTTGATAACACTCTGATGTTTTAGTTGTTGCTAAGTAGCGCTTATCCTAAGTTAAGGACTTTTCAGTTTCCCATGCTCTGCCAGCAAGCAGGTGGGCAAGAAGCTGGGAGGGAGCACAGCCAGGACAGCTGACCCGAACTAGCCAAAGGGGTATTCCATACCATGGAAAGTCATGCCCAGTATATAAAGCTGGGGAAAGCTGGCCGGGAGAGGCGGATCGCTGCTCGGGCATCGGTCAGCGGGTGGTGAGCAATTGCATTGTGCATCACTTGTCTTTTCTTATTTCTTTTTTTTTGTTGTATTCTTTTTCATTACAACTATCATTATTCTTAGTTAGTAGTGTATTTTTCTTTTTACTTTAGTTATTAAACTGTTCTTATCTCAACCCACGAGTTTTACTTTTTTCTTCCCGATTCTCCTCCCCACCCCACTGGGAGGGCGGAGGAGGAAGCGGCTGCGTGGTGCCGAGTTGCTGGCTGGGGTTAAACCACGACACTTCGTCTCCAGCTAAAAAGAAAACAGAAACCATTTGGCATGTCTGCGAGGATAATGAAGACATACACAGGGACTATCACTAGCACTGCTTCATGAAGCCATTGCATGCTCTTCCAGGTGGTTAATACAAGCCTGTAACTTTAATAGTGCATTTGAAAGAAAAGTGAAATAGTTGTTTGGATATTTTGGTGCCAATCTTCTCTCCCTTTCTCTCTACTTCCCAACCCATTGCTCAGTTTAAGCTCATTTTATAACACTTAGTTACCTGTGCTGAAATTACACTCCTATTTAGGAAGATGGAGATTTAGTAGAAACTTCAGTGGGCTCAGGGTTGCTCAGTTTTTACTCCTCTGCCTGTTTCCCACCAGAGTTAGAGGCCATGTGTCTTGCAGGATCTGAATGTTTTATATTTTAAACGCATTTTTCACTTTTATGTCACATGATATGACATGGCATGCTCATTTCAGATTATGTGTCTTTGCCTTGATGTACAACATAAACCATGTACCTTTTTAGTTGAGATTTAAGGAAAAGAAGAAAAAGGCTTTCATACATGCACACACATTTGCTCCGGTTTTCTTTTAAAGGATTACTCACATTCTTTCCAAAAGAAGTTGGCAATACTTTTTCTCAGAAAGGAAATTAATAATAACAGCAACTTCTGGTTTCCTTAAATATGTTAGTACTTTAATATTTGATATTGGGTTAAGATCTGAAAAGAGAAATAAAAGCTGTTAAATCTTTAACACATCGCTTCAATTTCCTCAGAAAGTCTGGGAAAGCAATTCCATCTATTCTATTCATTACATAAAGCAAAAGAGGATTATTTTAAATGTGTTCAGAGACCTTAACTATGCAATATCCTGGTGGAATTCACATATAATGAAGATTTTAGACCAAATTCTGCTTTCAGACAAAGTCTCAGTAGTATCTTTGACTTCAGGACCAGTTTGACTGAAAGCACATCTTAACCACGTCCTGCTCCGGCAGTTTTGGGCAATGTCTCATTCCCTGCTCAGAGAAGTGTTCGTATGGGTCAATCCTGCTCCGAATGGAGGCTCAGGGATCATCAGTCATCTGCTATATGCTCTCATTCTGAGTGCAGAGTGAAGGAATTTGGAAACTAGATACAGAAATGTAATATCGGTTAGATAAAGAATTTTACTCAAAGCAATAATCCACAAATTAAAATGTTTTTAACTGGTCCTAAGAATGCCCTTTCTCAGTTTCACCCACAGAAGGAGAGGTGTAGTTGGTTAATATAATTCCCAGACTGAAAAGGAATATTTTCCTAGCTAAGCATTTCATTTGGATCCTGACAGTTCGTTCAAGATCTTTTGGGTTTTCATCTCTCCACTTCAAGTATATTATTCCAGATAATAGCTACAGTTTTTACCATTTTTATCTCCTCCTCTCAGTGGTTCTGTGAAAGTGCTTTTTGCATATATTGGTCTAAAGTGTTTCTTGCAGGGCTTTTGAGTGTACTGAGGGGCACTCCAGCCAGTGTTGGCTGGAAGTGGATGCTTAAGACACTTTTGACTTGTTTTTTTCCCCTGTTATCAACTACACTTTTGTATAGTCACTTTAAAATTAGTCTGTCAATACTAGTCTTAGTTGTGTTTCTTTATAAGAAGTCTCTCTCTACTGCTTCCTCTTTACAATGATTCCTTTGCAGCTGGCCTTGCTTTTTTGGGCTGCATGTTTCAATTTTCCTGGACTAATGAACCTTACATTACTTCTGAAATGTGGAATGCAGTTAGAGGGAGGGATGGTGACTGCATCCTCACCAAAAACTGCTGAAAAAGAGACATAAATTTGATCCCACCTCTGGCTGAGGAGGTCTTTCAGCCCCATCCCAAGGCTACTAGTCTAACCTCAGACTACTAATAAAAAGTGCAAAACTACCTCTCTTCTAAAAGTTCTGTTCTGCATTTAGCCAGGGATGCTGTTCTTATGTGAGCCTTCATCAGTTCTTCAAAAGAAAGCACGTAGATACTTCTCTTCATTCAATACTTTCAAGTGAGATGCATGTGGATGATGGCACGTCTCCAAAGACCCAAGTGAGAAACCTGTGCTGCAGTGGGCACAGCATGTAAGGGACTTTCCTCTTTTTACATCTTCCACTTCTTTTAAGTGGATGTCTCCTTAATTGTAAGGTTGAGGATCCTAATAGTTGATGATATCTCCTCATTGTACAGTTTTGGATCCCAGATCCCAGATACTTTACAGAAAGACTAAGATGCAAATAACTGAAATCTACTTTTTTTTTTTTTAATTTTTATTTTTTTCTTTCAGTTGGACTAGATGATCATTGTAGGTCCCTTCCAACTGAAAATACTCTATTCTATTCTTTTTAATGGGTTCAGTCTTAAGCATCATCCACACTAGTAGCTCCCCATCCTGCCTTTGGGCAACAGCTTTTTTAAGTTTCCTGTCTTCACTGCAGAGTGATTCTCTGATCACCAGGAAAGAAGAGAGAAATGGACAGTTTCCCCTGAGCCATCACAAATATTTCCTGCCAAGACCCCCATGATAAGATGAAGCTGATAATTTCATTTTGCAGCTGCATCACAGAATGGCAAAAAGGAATCGTATGGTGTTAGTGCTTATAGAGCTCATAAAGCCCTAGCAAGATCTCTGTCCCCACATGCCCACGCTAAAGAATGGATATGATAAAGCTTGGATATCATCCAAACCCTGCTTTCTGTCTCCAGTTTTGTTTTCAGCAGCCGAGCTTTTCAAATTTATACTAGAATAATGTGACCTCAGGAGATCTTTATTTAAACAAATAGAATTAGGTTGTATAGCTATGTTGCTAATGACAGTTCCTGAAACACATTTAACAGTGATTTGATGTTATTATTACAGCTAAGTAGTTTTCATAAGGCCCCAGATAAATGTTTCTCCACTAACTCATCAAGACAAAGAGTTGACCTCAGCTTTTTTTAAGAGTCCATCAATACAGCTCCTTGGGAAGCAGAGGGGCCGTTTAAAACAAAAACAAATCCAAGAACTTCCACCTCCTCCTGTTCCATATTAGCTAAACACACTGAGCCTGCAGGGCTTCCCATCCCCTGATGCCTCGTAATAGCCATTTTCATTCTATTTTTAAGGGTAAAGTTCTTCATAAAGGTGGGCTGCCTGCTGGGCTCCTGATGGATTTAAGATCTTGATATTTAGATTACGGTGGAAGTAGCTAAAGAGGAAGGAAAATATGTTCTAGTCTTGCTGTTGTGTTCAACGGAAGTCTAATCACATCAGGCATTTTTTTCAAATTAGCATTATTTGTGTTTAGCCTTCATTAACGCAGTTTAGATTAAGCAGTCAGTTACAGTAAACCCTACACAAACTGAGACGTGCTTTGTTTTAAATGCCATACCGTAAAAATCTCTTAAGCTTCTCTACAAAGGGGCCTAAGGGCTATATATTTATAGAGATCCATGAAAAGGATTAGAAAGGAAAAAACACACATGCTTTTGCGTGAATTTAATTTATATGAATAAGATGAGGCTATTAGCAGGAGGGAAGAAGATTCTACCAATAAGTGAGCATCACTGCATTTTGTCAGCATGATGGAAATGTTTTGTAGCTGGGTATTTTCTTCAGAATATGCATATTGCAAAGCTCACCACCCCGACATTGCCCTAGAGTCTGGGCTCAGTGCCTGTCATATTCAGAGGCACATGTCCCTTATTGCTACGTGCTCCTCTCAGCGTAGTCACCCCGGAAGAGCTGGGCTCATTTTCCTGACCTTCCTGCAAAGAAGAAGCTGAGAGAAGACACTGGAAACACAGACACATATTTCCCTCAAAGCACAGCTACAAGAGACCTGCATGAATTTTTGAGGATGGTATACACATTATTTGGTGCTTGATCTCTCTGGTCTTGGAGAGCTCTCCTGGACCCGGGGAAAGATTTGGGCTGCCAGGCAGATCTGGTGTCCCAGAGGAGGCCAACAGGCTCTCAGAAAGGTTTCTGAGTTACCTGAGGTTTTTCCACTGCCTGGAAAAGTCCTTCTGCCCCGTGTCCTGCATTGCTGTTCATGTCAGTCTGTGAAGATGTCCTGTTATCCTAGATGTCCTTCTCTATGCCTTCTGCTTGCCCTCTATACTTTTAAGCCTGAACTAATGTAAATCTACATTCTCCAAAATGTCAAGGACCATTTCCTTCAATCTTCCTTTCATGAGCATTAACTCCTAAACAGTGTGGGATACATACGGTTTCCTGACTGGCACACAGCTCAGTCTTCCAATTCCAGATAAAATTAACAGCGTGAGCTGCTCTTCCCTTTATTCAAGGTTGAATTTTTGCACGAAGCCCTTGTAGTCTGGGGGCTAAAAAAGTCATCAGATACCTCTGGATGCAGTGCCTGGCTGCTGGTGGTCCATGGACCTTGATAAAGTCTGCCACAGCCTCGTCAGCATATGGCAATGCATCAACAAGCAGGGCTGATGCAACAGCAAGATGAGTTAACCCAGCACCGGAGAAGCAGGACACTGCTGTGGGAATCTCTGGTTGCTCTCCATGATCTAAAGAAGCAAGTACAGAAAAATAAACAAAATTTTGCTTAAAAATGGAAGGAGATATGATTGAAACCCCTCTATGGAGAATTTTAAAGCAACCAAGGGACCACACTCTGAGTTTATAAGCTTGCCACCATGTACTGCTTGAGACTGAGTCCTTTCAGCATCCACTGCAACTACGTGCATGTGTTGAAAAGTGAATAAGCAACATTATGTTTTTCCCTTTGGGGGAAAACTCTGAAAACACTTTTTTTCTCTTTAATATACTAAGAGGTGTAAAAGATTTCATGCTACCTTCAGATGTCAGCGTCAGATTAGGATGTGATGACAGAGGACATAAGGTATTGCTGGACAGTAAAATGCCTCTGGCCACAAGCAAGCCTCTCCTCGTTAATTTTATCTCAACCCCATCTCCCTGATTTGTCACTGGCTCTGAATTCTTCAATCCCTTCTCTCCATAAAAATGTCTAGCTGTCTCTTAAATTCATTTATGCCATTGCCTTTTATGACCTTACTTGATAACTTACTCTTTGTGTTTTCTATCCTGAGTAAAAAGCCCTGCCTGAGTGAATTCCCTCATTGGTCTTAATTTCCTAATTTTGAGGTTGTGTGGCTGTCTGCCCTGCTTATTCAATTCCTCACCAATATGAGCATTCTATTTATGGATCTTTATTTTTTCTCTAGTAGCTAAAAAGATTGTTGTTTTGTTTTGTTTTGTTTTTTAAATGGCAGTTCATTTACTAAAAGACCTGTGGGCAGCCTTTTTCACATTTTTATGCCAGCTGTAAGTTTGGAAAAAGTTTTAAGAAACTTTACTTTTACACTATGCGTATGTATGGTATACATATAGCAGGGACTCATTACCAGGGTTGGGCATGGGCCAGATAAACAAAACCCTGAATCGAGTTGCTGGCTTTGGCAAGTTTCTTCCCAACATGCTAGCCTTTTCCCATTTTCTATGGATTGTATTTTTTAAACCATCCTTCTCTACTATGTCAACCATCAACAGATGAGAACAGAGCTTCTACAAAAACGTTCCTCCAGGCTGTCTTGATAATTTTTGCAATGCTTAAAATATCAATAAACT
Organism: Gymnogyps californianus; assembly: GCF_018139145.2. Taxonomy (NCBI): domain Eukaryota; kingdom Metazoa; phylum Chordata; class Aves; order Accipitriformes; family Cathartidae; genus Gymnogyps; species Gymnogyps californianus. Next base: position 38,225,303 of record NC_059477.1, read on the forward strand.
TTAAGAAACAGTAATAAGAACACTATGTTCACATGTATACCTCTACCTTTCATACCTCAGCTTGGGTTATCTGTAAAACTCTCTTATATGCATTTTCTGTTTTGATATGCATTTTCTATTTCGAGACTTTGTGCTCTGGTCCAGCTCAAAAGCCATTATTAAGACTTTCCCCATTTCATTTCTGTGCAGATTTCATTGTCCGTCATGGTCAATATGTCTTCCCTTAATTTTCACAGAGTCCAGCCAGGTAGGTCATGACCAGATTCTTCTATAATCTTTTTATATATTTAGACACTGTAATGAGATCATCATCCAGTCTGCTTTTTCTTTCAGGCTAAATATGCTGCACTTTTTGAGTCTTTTTCTCATCTGTGGCATAAATTTAACTCCTTACCTTTACCGTGCTGCTCTAAAAACTGACTAAAGTGTCAAAGCTGTAGGTGGTATTTCAATCTTTGTACTTTTGAGTTAATAGATGATTTTAAAAATACGGAGGGTCCAGCTTAGGTACAGTTCTTACACCTCTCTTAAGCAGAAAGATCTGCCTCCATGACACCGCTGAGTGTTACAGAAGATGCCATTTGGGAGCACTAGTCAAAAAAAAAAAAAAAAAAAAAAAAAGGTGATTGCTAATCTCTACATGTTGGCTATTCTGGCTGGTTATACTGGGACCTGATGGTTATCTTTACCAGCATCCAGCCCACCAGATAGAGGGAAGGATAAAGGCTCAGGGCATTCTTGTTCCTTTATTATAAACCGTGCAGACCGCAGAGCTTTCATAGGAAATGGAGTAAATCCTCAGCAAAACAACCCAAGGTCTGGTCTGGAACATGCATAACGCTCTCTTACAAAGGTATTTTTTTGTTACAGACTTATTAGTGTGAAGAAACTGTGAAACACTGAACCCATGGATTGTGCTGCAGCATTAAAAAATAATAACCAGTTCTTCTAGTGTTATCTGTGGGCTAGTGATGAAATGACTATGTCCTTCCTCTCAGCATTTAGCTATATTAATTCCTATGTCCCTGAGTTATGTGGAAAGCATAAGTAGAGAACCCAGAGGAAATGCTGCATTTATTTTTCAGTACTGTCTACAGTCTCAAGGGGCTGGCATGGTTTGAACCAAGGAAAGATAATAATTTGTTCTACTTGCAAGGAAGGAAAAAAATAGTCGGGGAGGGGAGGGTATTTACCGTAGTTGTATAAATAAGAACATTTTTATGTTGATTTTGGAGGTAGATGTGATAGGAATTGTCAGACACATAAAAGAGTGTTGGAGCTGATGCTCAGTAGCTAGGACAGGCAGCAGCCACACCAAGGACAAGGTCACACAAGTGCAAGAAAGATAGTGGGCTAATGTCTGTATTGCTATCATTTGCTGCAAGGCTAGCACAATAGACATGCACCGTGTAGCACTTTAAAATATTTGTTCCTAGCTGTAATTTCATGTATGGGCTGCAGCTGCTTTGCCTGGCTGCTGTATGTCCTTCTCTGGTGTTTTTATAAAAATGGGAAAATTTTCTCAGCAGAAAAGGACCATGTAATAGATAAAGCATCACAAGCAATTTTTTTAATATTGGCAGACTGGAATTAGCCAAAGATGATAGTTATCAGGAAAAAAATGCTGTCATTGGCTTGATTTGCTCAAGTCTGGCTGATCGTATGAGCATAGAGCTACACTTTCTCACATCCTCCAAAGCATGCCTAAGATCTATTCCTAAAATTACGTCCAAGTGCTATTCATTAACAGTTTTACCATGCATATTTATTTTGCACTGCAAATGATAATGTGTGAACAACAAAAGGGATAATGTCATTATGGAGGTGCAAGTAGCAGCTCTGTAGTTATGAGCAGGTTTATGTTTTCATTCAAAGCCATACAGCATTTTCTGCTCCAAAGATCTGTCTGCAGTAACTGATGTGTTTGCCTAAAATAGCAGACAAAAAATGTGTTTCAGGAAATTTAAATCTGGATTAAACACATTTCTATGCTAATTAATAAACCATCATTTAAGTATCATCTTGTGCTGTGCTTTTAATACAGATCTCCCACACTGAAGAAAATAGCTAGGGCAGAGACGGACTTTAAGCCTTACCTGTCTCTGCTCCAGGAGTCAAAATGGCAAGAGGTGTAATTTAAGTAGCCCACCCTGGAGATGGCAGCGCTGGCCAGATTTCCTGAGATGATGCGTGTTTTGCCTTTGCATGCTTTACTTGAGCAAAAGTTTGGCACAAACCCCAATGCCAGGATTTATATCAATAAGTCTGGAAAGACCTCAGGGCTCCATGCGGCTGCCTTTTGCAGCACTTTGTCCTGGTTTCAGCTGGGATAGAGTTAATTTTCTTCCTAGCAACTGGTATAGTGCTGTGTTTTGGATTTAGTATGAGAATAATGTTGATAACACACTGATGTTTTTAGTTGTTCTGAAGTAGTGTTTATACTAAGTCAAGGACTTGTCAGCTTCTCATGCCCAGCCAGCAAGAAGGCTGGAGGGGCACAAGAAGCTGGGAGGGGACACAGCCAGGACAGCTGACCCAAACTGGCCAAAGGGATATTCCATACCATATGACGTCATGCCCAGTATATAAACTGGGGGGAATTGGCCAGGAAGGGCAAATTGCTGCTCGGGAACTGACTGGGCATCAGTCGGCGAGTGGTGAGCAATTGCATTGTGCATCACTTGTTTTGTATATTCTAATTGTTTTATTATTATTATTGTATTATTATTATTATTCTTATTCCTTTCTGTCCTATTAAACTGTCTTTATCTCAACCCATGAGTTTGGGGGGTTTTTTTATTCTCTCCCGCATCCCACTGGGTGGGGGGAGTGAGTGAGCGGCTGCGTGGTGCTTAGTTGCCGGCTGAGGTTAAACCATGACGCATGTGCAACAGCGTTGGTCTATCAGTGAGCTCCATGGTTTTAGTAGCTCACAACTACAGGAAGAAATATGTGATTTTTGAAGGAAATATAAGTCACACCCAGAAAAAGAAGATCTAAAATGGCTTTGAGAATAATGTGAGAATATGAAAAGAAAGGAAAATATTAGTATGTCTCCCTAAGATGGGTCTGAAACCCATTTTGAAGGAACCAAAGGTAACCAAAGAATGTTACAATGCAGTTTTATATAGCTATAGGTGTGAAAAAGCAGGCTGCTTGTGTATTTGTTACACATTAGAAAAATGTACGTGCTTTGTGCATGCACAGGCTCCTTTGGCAATACAGCAGGAGCCATGCTGTCCTGCCTTGAGACAGAGCGGGTTGCTGTCACCCAGCCTTGAGCACTGACAGCACAAACAAACAAGGAGGCTGTGTCAGTACCCGCCACATTTGGGAATTTTTTTGACAAAATGAATTGCCATCAGTGGAGAATAATTTATCATACCTGAATCTTTTTTGGTAGAAAACACGGGCTGAGCAAACCCTTTTGTCAGGAAATACTTTTTAGCTGTAAGTTCTGTTCAGGATGAAAAATGCCTGCCCTAAAGTAACCAGCAAGCTGATACCCAGGACAGACAACAGGGATGTGCAAGGAAAGGTCCCTTTTCTGATGACTATACTTGTAAGGCTCAAACAAAAGAGACTAAAAGCCCCCTTTCTGCACAATGGTCAATAACCACATGGTGAGGGCTTGCTCTTGGAAGATGGCGGAATGGCAGTGCAAGGACATGAATGTGTGTCCTATGCCCCCAAACATCAGACGTTAGCTTTCCCCAGGAAAATTTTTTAAATCTCACTATTTCCTAGGAAGGGCAAATTCTTCTCATGAGGGAAATCCTTCTTTTCAGGAAGGAAGAACAAGACTTGTTCTAGAGCACAAGTCTTTTGAGGAGCAGCTGAGGGAACTGGGCTTGTTTAGCCTGGAGAAAAGGAGGCTGAGGGGAGACCTTATCGCTCTCTACAACTACCTGAAAGGAGGTTGTAGTGAGGTGGGTGTCGGTCTCTTCTCCCAAGTAACAAGCGATAGGACGAGAGGAAATGACCTCAAGTTGCGCCAGGGGAGGTTTAGATTGGATATTAGGAAAAATTTCTTCACAGAAAGGGTTGTCAAGCACTGGAACAGGCTGCCCAGGGAAGTGCCTGAGTCACCATCCATAGAGGTATTTAAAAGACGTGTAGATGCAGTGCGTAGGGATGTGGTTTAGTGGTGGACTTGGCAGTGCTAGGTTAACGGTTGGACTCGATGATCTTAAAGGTCTTTTCCAAGCTAAATGATTCTATGATTCTATGAACTGCTTGTTCCTTTGTGCTTTCTTAGAACAACAGCCATCCAGCACTGCATTGCCACCTTTCAGCAGAACTTCTTGTGAGCCATTGGATCTGGTTACTTATTTCTTGTGCCATGTGTGTTTGCAGGCTTTCCTCACTCTAAAGTTAGTCTGTGGTGTCCTAGAAAATCTGGACACCAAGAAAAAAAATTCCAGTTTGTTTTTTTCGAGATTTAGGAAATATTGTCATCTTTCCTAACGATATAATAAACAAAGAACCTATTGAAACAAAAAGACAGCTTTCTTTTTTTGTCTCTTCTCTCCAATATGTTACAGCTTATTTGCAGGAAGCAGGAATTAGCTGAAAGTAAATGAAACAACTCTCCACGATCACCTCAACCTTTGTGACAACTAGGCAAGAAATAGTTTTCTGGTCTTACCAGAATTTTCTCTGTCTTGGACAAGTGTGGCTGCCAGGTGTGGGTGGGGGGCCGAGGTCTCGCATCCTGTTACAAGAAGGCTGTGAGGCTGAGAGAGTTCTCGTGAGTCCAGTCAAAATTTTTATTTTTCTCGGGTTTCATTTCAGTTTTGATCTTCTAATGTTTACACTCAGCCTTCAGAAAACACCTAAATGGGTTTAGAAAAGGTTGCAATGGAACACTTCAATAACATGCAAGCCTTCCTCTCTGAAGAGTTTTACATCAATATCTTTGTGGAAAGAAACATTTCCTGATTTCAACAGGCCAGTGTTTCTCCTTAAAAAACCTTTCAAGTTTCTTGCCTAATTCAGACTATTGCACAGACCCCAACTCCCAGAAACCCTCTTACTTTCTTTAGGCTTTTTGAATCCTCCTAAAAGGAAGGTACTATTTTCTATTCCGTTTTCTGGAATAGAAAGACTGATGGAAGATTGTGATTGTTTAACATTCACTGGACTTTTGCAGCAAAGCCCCAAACACAATAGTTTCTTCTCAGGTTCTCCAAACCCCTACACTTTACTGTTGTGGGTCCAGAAGACAGCCAGAGACATTTCCTCAGTGTCCTCATCTGGCACTGGTGACAGGCATAGGCAAAAAGCTCCATGTAATTGGAATCATGGCCTTAAATCCAGAAATGTTTTTGGGAAACTGAACATGTGTCGTTCAAGCTCCACCAACAGAAGGAGGGCAACTTGTCCGTGAGCCAGCTGCTTCCTCATTTCACTCCCAGTGTACTCCCAAGAAGCCCAGTGGGTAATAGAAAACTTGCTTTACTACCACCCCTCTCTGTATGGATTAAAGCATTCACTACAGCCTTTTAGCAAGACGCCAAGCACTCCCCTGCTCAAGTAATAGACTATAATATCCCTGACATTCAGGAGGAAACAACAGAATACAATTAAAAACAGAATACAATTAAAAACAGAATACGTAATATTCACTGAAATAAAACAGATTTCCAATCAATTAGAACAGACTCTTCTTCCAATAGCACCAGACAAATAATAAATTTACAAAACTAATCGGTTCTACACAAGCTGAGCTAATGAGTGTCATTTGGGTCACATCCTCAAATTGCAAATAAATGTTATCATTTATCAACCTAACACATTACTCAATAAATCTTCTGCACCACTGTTCATACTTATCAGCTGTGTCATTTAATATTCCTTTCTGGTTTAGAAAACTATTTCCTCTGGTGCCTGACCCCTTGTAATGGAAAACTACTGAAACCAGACAGTAGCTAATTCAAGAATTGTATAATTTAGAGCTAAACAGAGCTGTGGACAGTCTTGAAATGCTCTAATATTCATTTTTCAGTGGGTCTCCTCCCAGGTTGGAAATATTACAAGCTGTTGAGATAAAAGTTTCATTTAAGGAAAGTCAGACTGTAGGCAATGCAGTAAGAGCTTTTACGGTATGTAAAATCATGAAAATGATTACGCTCTGTCCAGAGGAGGAGATCTGTTTTCTCATTTATGCAATAGAGAATTGTGGGCCCTCCCAATTACAGGCATAAACCCTCCCCATCTCAGCTATCTGATGTGCTGCGCACTACCTTGTGTGTAGACTGGTGATTTTAGTGATTTCAGCATTTCCCAATCCCTGCCAAGATGGGAATGAGAAAGGGGGGAGCTTCCAAACACTACCCCTTCGCCAACACCCCTCCTCCCCCCACTGTCAACCAGAAGGGAAACAGGTCTTGTTGCCCCACGGATGATACCTGGTGGGTCCTTTCCTTCATCCCAGCCTGCTTCCCCATCAGCGGCATCCTTTCGAGGCTTGCTGCAGGCTTCTCTGCATAGCACAGAGACAGATCTTTTTCTGACACATCCATTCCAGAACTGAATTAGCCAGATTCATCTTCTTCATCACAGACACATAAAAGCATAGGCATACAGCCACTGGGACACATCTAAGAGGGAAGTCTTGTGACTGACCTTGTTCTGAAGTGTGTTTGTTTCTGTGTCTCAAGAGCATGTTTAGATTGACTGTCAAATGCTAAAGGAGTTATGAACTGCAGAGTCCTCTTTGTGCACTTGCTTTACAACAGACTGCATAGCTGTACACAATATATAGGTACAGGACCACATTTTACCAGAAGGGCCCTTACTAGCAGTGTACCGGGTAGTAAATGATCCATTCCACAAACACAGGCTGAGCCGGGTGCATCAGTGGTCAGCTGGCTTATGTTCTTATGTGGATCTATCTCGCCTCTCATTTTCAATTCCCATTCCCCTAGCTCCTTCTGCTTGCTGCTATTTTTCCTATCTCCTGCCCCACTTCTGCTCTGACTAGCGCCCTTGCATTGATTCAAGTCCCCCCTTTACTATCGTCATCACTCCTGTGCCACTTCCTTTATGGCTTTTAATATTCTCATCTGCTTTCTTATTTTTCCTTTGACCTCATATCCCATCCATTTCCTATGACCTCATTTGGTCCCCCTCCTTCATTTCCCTCCTTTTCACTCATCTCAGTCCTTACCCTTCACCATTTGAGTCAGATAGATAAGTTTTCTTATCCCCCACCTGCCTCTGGCACCAGCGCAGCTAAAAACAAAGGCGAGGCCTTTTTGTTGTCACTTTGAGCCTTGTTGTGACAGAAACCCCAAAATGCAAAAAGATATGACTGCTCCAGCAGCTGGGGACCCAACATGAGCAGGCTGAGTCACCCCTCAGTAGGAGCGGTGGGAGTACGGACCGTGCATGCCGAATGCAAAGCTCTGCAACAACTCTCTGCCAAGCTGGGGGGGGACCAAGGTTTGCCAAGTTTCCCCCTTTGGGGAAGTTTTTTCACAAAGCCAGCAAAAAGCACCTCTGATACAAGAGGACTCTGCTGTCAAATAATATGTTCTCGTACGTATAGCCGGAGATGAAATCCAAACTAGTATGTGGCTTAAATTACGTAGCCAAAAGCAAACATAAGTGTGGAGAGAATTATAAGCAACTGAAAATTTGAGGCTGATTATGGGAGCTGTTAGGCAACCTTAACTTAAACATATCATATTTCTCACTATAGATATGGTTCCCATACTGCTTATAAAGAAGTCTAGATCTACTGAAATACTCCAGCATAAACTGTTTTGCAATCCTCATGAACTGGCCCTAACATATTAAGTTCTATCTTATCTGATTTCACTGAGAATGTATGGAAACAAGCAAATCTGCCATTTCTGATTTCCATATCAACAGAACTCAGATAAACTTGCCAACATTTCAGCTGCTCATTTGAACCGTAGTTTTGATCTTACTGCTCTCAGTGAGAGTCCTGAGCACCTAACAACACTGAGTATCCAAACTGTTATCTGCTGTGCAGATCTGAGAGGGAACATTACACTTGACTGTTACACTTATTTTAATGTTTGTTTATATAATTTAATAAACATAGGAGTACTATAGATGGAATCTAGCAATGTGTAAATACCTCAAAAATAGTATGCATAACATTTATGGCACAGCATAGTCATAACACATCAACCACTATTAAAAACACATTTACTTGAATTTTAGGGTTGCACTTCACACTGCTAAATGTCTTAGATATGTTTATCCAGCCATTTCTAATGTAACATGCAACATTAAAGTTAAAGTAAATGCATTCACAGTGCCTGTTGACCACTTTAACCAGTTTAATAAACCATTCATAATAAGATACATGCACAGAAGTGTTGCATAAGTATTGGATAAATCATCATTATTAAAATACTCAGCCTTCCAACTAAAATAAACACCTTTGCTTTGAATGTTAATATGCTGAAACTCATCTGAGTTATAAAGTCTCTTTGCACTTTCAGTAAATATTTTGCTTTCTGAGCCTAGTCTGTGTGTATTGTGTGTGTGAATACTTCAGATGTATGTTTTCTGGCAGTATTTACATTTCTATATGTACGTCACCTATAATGATAATGAACAACTGTTAAGCATCTTGCAGAGCTTTGTCTTTATTTCAAACTATTTCTTTCCTCTTCCACATAAAGAGACTGCCGTCTCCTTAACTGTGTTTCAGCATTTAGAACAAACTTCAGCTTTATAACCTGGAAATATTTTTATTCGGTCATGTTATCTACTTCAGGCAGCTTTTAGGTAGTCTCACGTGAGGTGCACATGCAGGCTATTCCATGACAGTATCTGTTTTCAAAAACATAGAGGTCACAGCTGAGAGCATTCACAAGCCACACTTCTAGTATTTGTTATTTCACTCTAGTGCATATTTTTACATAGAAGTAGCAAGTAGATGTCCACAGGGATGTGAACTTCACACAAATCCCCCGCCTGTTTATTCCGTGAAGATATATACTATACCTTTACTCCTTCGCTAAACCATTCTTCATTTAATTACTTATTTGTGCCACATATTCATTACACCCATGCACAACCAGTTTCCTGTCTTTGTGCTTTCCGTTTGTTCTTCCGTTCAATAGTGTGCAGAGCCCCGGTCATTCCCTCCATATATCACTCCTCTTCCTACCGCAGCTTCTGCAAAGCCTGGCTTGCAAGCTGAGGAAGAGCCAGTTTCAGAAAAAAAATTACCAACCATTTAACAAGACTTTGAGCACCAGTCATCTGGATTTACTCTGCAGGTCTTTAAGCTAGTATTGATCACAAGGAATAACTCTGAAATAGTAGGGTTCTGGGCAAATAAATAGGAACAGCAGAGAGGTGGTTTTTTACCCATGCTTCCAAATATCGAATGCTCCATTATGAAAGCCACTCTGGTTATAATTCCTCTCTTATCCTAACTTCTTTCTGCTGCTTGCTATTTTCAGTAAAATCTAATAAATAGTTTCTGTGGGGTTTTGTTTTCAAAGATACAGAATAATGGTTGTAACTTCCCTCGGGTGCCTGTTCACCATGGTTACCATGTCATGTTTCTGAGAGCTGCCCGTTGACTGAGCTTCGGACCGCAAAGATGTGGGCTGAAGGAGTGAGCCCCTAGCAGGACAGGGAAGCAGCTTGGGGTCTCCTAAGGTAGCAGAATAAATTAGAAGGTAATTGCCACTGTGTAAGCAGTGACAATCGTAATTTATTTTTCAAAAAGATATGACATCAGAAGCCTTAAAAAAAACCCACCTTTGGAAAGCCAGGCAAATTAACACAGGTAGGTATGTAATATCTCTCATCCTACAGTTGTTGGTAGTTATTATTGCAAAACCTTTGACCTTCTTCCCCTCAAATTTCAAAATTTTCACTCTCAGCTCTGCCATTTCTTAATTTTGCCCTTCTTCAACAATTTGCATTAGATTTTAAAAAGTTTTGCCCATAGCACTAAGTAGAAATCACAAGATGATGAATTTTAAACTTTGATTACATGCAAATTAAAGAGACAAGAATGCATCAATATGCTACTGTTCTGAGAAATAACTGAAATCTATTCTTTCATCAGTTTTATGGTTGTAGAAGTCTGACTTGTATGAAGATACTTCAGATGTATTTCGTTCTATCGTAGAGCAGGATGTGCTTTATATAGTGTAGTGTCTGCCGACTGAGTTTTCAAGATCAGTAAGTATTCTCTAAAGACAAGATTCTGAAAAACATCACCTAATCAGTGTGCTCTCTTGCCACAGATTTTATTGCACATGTTAGTTGGCATTAGCAGTCTGTTTTACTTCAGGCTCTGCAGCATTTTGGACATCTTTTGAAACTATTTCAATAAAGTTTTGGTACAGAGCTCAGGGTGTTAAGCACATGTTCACCATTAACAGTAATGGGAGTCATGCACATACTGCTATCAGGACCTCGTTTACTAATTACCTCCAAAGCTTTATATTCTAAACCAAATACATTAAATGCAGCATTTGCCAGAATGCACTTGAGTCTCTTTCATTCATACTTCTGTTCTGGTCTCCAGACAGACCAAATATTCTGATCGTGTCACTCTTTGATGCTAAATTGCATACAAATGTAGTCAGATAATTAATCACACTCAGTGCTTATTGTGCATCTTTCTTATTACTATGCAAGCAGATTTCGCACAGCTTGTAGTTCGTTATCAGATTGCATGAAAACAGCTGATTACCTTTCTTCTCATATAATTACATTAACAGCAAAGCCAACTTCCTTGCTCCATGTATCTTTGACCATGTGAAATATTTCAGGAAAGACTCATCAGGAAAAAAAGAGCAATATTTCACATTATCCAGGTTTCAGTTAACACTGTCAAACACTATATGTTCAGAAATACCCAGTATTCCCAACCCCACAGAAAGCAGAAGTAAAAGAAAGAAATCCATTCTGCTGTCACTCAGGTCCGGTGGAGCTAAATTCTGCTCTTAGTTGCACACTTCTGCCTCTGCCTGGTCATGCTCATGCTCAAGGAAAGACTCTGCCATGGCTGTTACTTACATGAAGCATTTTTTTCTGTTATAGCTACTATCATTCAACTTTTCTTCATTTAAAAATAAGTCATAGTCTACGTTCTCTGGGTTAACTTTTTAATAAGCTCATTCTATTATTTTTAAACAGAACTTTGCTGAAAGCTGGCTTAATGTGGCTTGGGGTTCACATGAGGACCCAGGGAGAAAATATAGTACTGACATGAGCACAGAAACATGCCTAGACTGATTTATTTAGCCTTTTCGCTGATGTCAAGGGGTTTACACAGAGTAAAATTTGGCTGAATGTCACCACCACCTTTCCCAGGAAGAGTCACGTTCTGGAAAATGTCACTAGTCCAACCTCCTTCCTTGACAGCATCACTCCTGAAGCAAATAAAGCCTTAACATTCACAGGGTACCTTAACACCCTAACATTCACAGTGTACCTGCAAAAGCTTCCTTGGTTTCCCCTTGATTCCTCCCACGCCCTCCTGCAAAAAAAAAAGAAAAAAAAAGAGTGCAGAAGAAACCTAGATTGATTTGGCCACAGAAATGTGTTTTCCATGGACCTTTATTTTCGTTGTTAAATTATTAAAACATCCAAAATTACCATGACCCAAGTTGCAACAAGTCACTGACTTTTACTCCTTATCACTCTGGGTCGCTGGGGCTCAGTTTTTTTACCTTATCCAGATATTGCTTTACTCTGTGTCCGTAGCCCCAAGTAAGATGGTTCGGGACCCTCCTTTGGGAGTGGGGGCTCTTCTTCCAGCCAGCCCGCAGCTTCCTCTGTCCTTTTGGTGTTCCCACCTTGGGGACCTGTCCCGAGCCCTCTGCATTCCCCTGGGCCAGCTGCCTGTGTGCTCTGAATAAGATGTGGACATTTATGTCTGGAGCACCCAAAAGAGAGGTGGGCCCCATTTGGACTTCTGTGCTTGAGATACAAGTTCAGCCTTTTAATGATGGGTAGAACCTAAATAGCTTCACATAAATTTATGCTGCTGATGTATATTTTTAAAATAAGCTAGAAGTGCTACTTGGTGACTATTATTTTAATTTCATCTTGACAGGTTGTGTAATTTTTTAGTTTTATCAGATTGTATGAAAATGCACATATAAGATTTTAGCTTCCTTTTTGAGCTCCCATAGTAGATATTTTGCTTTGTATTGAATCTACATTGTATTATTAATAATTGCCCCTTTTTATCTGATAACTTCCAGGAAAAGGAAGAAGAGTAGCTTAAATTTTGTAAAGAAATTAAGAGCTTTGCTGGCAAAAGATTAACACTGTATTGACCCACTTTAGTGTTCTTTTCAAGACTAACATTAAAGGAGAATTCATCATCTGAGCTTCCCCTAAATATCGAGCATTAGCCCGTCTCTGATATAGAAGAATATTGCTACTCTTATTAAAAGTAATGGTAACTATAAACCAGAGAAAACTTTGTTCAAGATGCTCTAATTGGCTTGATCCATTGAAAATAAACAGAGAACTGCCGTCTCCCAGAACAGCAGATAAAATCACCCTTGTTCTCCCTGTGCAGCTTTTGCTGACTTGTACATACAGCTGAGCAGATAGATTTTATTCGCTCAATATTTTGATAGGAAGGACTGCCAATCAAGCATTCACTTCCAGGAGATGGATGAATCTGTGCTAGTAAGGGTTGCTTAAGAGCCATGGTTTCTTGTAAGTGTTTATAAGAAGATTCTTCAGTTCAATTCTGTCCCACAGTGCAATTACAAATTCTTGTTTCTTACCATACATCTTCTTTTGTTTGAAAAACAGAATGCCTGAGCAGTTAATATGCTTATTTGCATATGGGCATTTTACAGCACACACCAACAACCGTGTTCCCTTATGTAATTATATCAGTTCAGCTTTTTCCTAGGGCTTTCTTCTCCTTCTCATTATGCCTTCACCAGCGCTAAATTTCTCTGTATGTGCCTCTAAATTATCTTCTTGGCCCAATCAATGTTTAGAGCTTTAATCAAACTGAATTCAGACTCCACATCCTTTCTCATTAGTTTGGTTACACTTAAAAAACTGTAGAGACAAATAACATTCATTTCTATGATACTTTGGAATTGCTTCTGGGATCAAATTATCTTTCCCACCTGGATGAAGCTGTTGACTTCGCTGGGATTGCATGTGCAGATATGAAAATAAAATACGAGACCAATGGATGCTTAATAAAACAACGCTTTCAGAAAATCAGCTCTCCTTTCTGCTAGGATAAAGCAGTGGCACAAAATCAACCAGAAACACATATTTACAACTCAGAGCCCTCAGTTTTTTTCCCAAAGGTTATCTTTATTTGTCTCTAAATTTACTGGGAGCGTAAATCCCTCTGGTAGCTTATGAAATTTTGTAAATCTTTTATTTTCTTATTAATGACTTCCCTCTCAAATTTTCAAAAAGCGGAAGGTACCTCATGAACTTTGTACTACTTTGTTATGTCATATGCATGTTTAAATACTTACTGCTTACACTTATGAATCTCACCACTTAGAGCAAATAGGGAAGGAAAACTTTCAATTAGCTTCCACAGTACCAGGTTTTCTTTCGTCACTGCTTTTAGACTCTTATGCTAGAGGGAAAAAGAAGGTCTTCACTGTTAATTTAACATATTAAGCAGAATAGCCTTTGAAATGTCTGTATGATTTTTGTACATATTTGCTGTGAACATGAATGTGTACCATATTTTCACTGCTAAAATATTGGAACTTTTTCAGATGGCAAATTGTTCACAAGCTTTATCCTTGCAAAGAGGAGCATCATTATTTTCTTTTGGTTTTTTTTTTAATTTTCAAAAATTAATATATGAAAAGAGAGAAATCTCTGCCCTCAGGTAATTACTCGAGTAAACTAGTTTCATCTTATATCAAAAGCAAGCTAATAATGATGTTGCAACAAAAGACATAAGCTATCATAAGTAAAAGGGTTTTTAATTACTCCTATGGTTATATGAGATGAAGGTAAAATTAAAGCTTCATGTCTCTGATGGGCAGGAGCTATATCTTGTCATCTACTACAATGTTTGTGGATATCCAGGATGTTTCCAATTATGCTGTTTTGGGGTATTGTTTTAGATTTCAATCTTTCCTTCCTTTTCTCTGCCTCCTCCCATTTTTTATTTTTATTTTACTAAGAGCTAGAATTTAATTTCTTTAGAAGGCCAACTTAGAGCATCTTGCTCTATATATGTGTTTGAGTTCATATACTCTGGGCCACTTTGAAAACGTGAGATGAAATACTATTCTTCTCTTCTGATATTCCCTGGGACACAATGCTCTCTGACAAATACCTTCTCAAGCCCAAACTCTGCTATTTGAATTAGCAGAGCTTGCTGCATCCCAGGAGGAACACTCAGTCTGAAGGCAGCACAGACATGTCCTCCTCTTCTTGCTGTGTCAGAACTAAAGCCTGGATCAAACATCCTCAAAACCAAACACCCTTGTGACAGAAGAACAGATGGACATCCACAATTTAAAATCTCTCTGGAATTCCACTGGAATACTTAGCAGTTTTTCTTTTGTTATTGTTGTTGTTGTTTTATTAAACCGAGCTAGATTAAAAAGTATCATCTCAATGAAAAAACTGAAAATTGTAATGAGTTTTGTGGTCAGGCAGTAATTATATTAGCTTTCCCCAAAACTGGATACATTCAAATTCTCATCTAATTATGCTTTCAAAATGAAGCAGGGGAGACAAAGGTCATAGTATTATAGCCAGCATATTTTGTTTTCCTTTGGAAAGAGTACAAGAGTAGTTCCAATGGAAACAGTTTGAGATTATGCTTGATAATTTGTAATTAACTCTCCAGGGTGCTGTGAGGCCTAATTAATTACTTATTGGAAAGCATTTGGAGATCTTTGGATGAAAGTTGCTATAGTAATGCCAAGAATTGTTGTTATTGTTTTCCATCCCCAAATGCAGTTAGGTGGAAAATGTACCTTTATTACCTTATGATATCTTACAACCAGGACTAATCTGCTGAAAAGCAGTATTTAAAAGCTGAGAATAATTCTCTCTGCAGTGGAAAGCTAAAGATGTTTATTCTAAAACTGTGAATATAATTTATGAATAAGCCAAATACATAAATTGCATTCAGAAGTTCCACAGTAATAACACACTTTATATTCTCCATCTGCAGATAAGCAGGTGCATCTATTTGTAGAATTTATCTTACGTTATGAAACTGTCTTCAGTGCTATGAAACTGCTGTATTATGAATGCCTCCGTGTGTTTAGCATCCAGCATTTGTTCTCAGGTCTGTCAACAGGAACATGTCACCCAAATGCAATTAACCCAAATTAATATAATAATGGAGGGTCATGGCGATATTAGGATTCCTATTCAAATCAGGATGATACGTTGGTGCAAAACATTCAGAAACCAATCCATTCTGATTTATTTTTCAAAGCACTTGGGTTTGCAGAGTGGAACAGACTCACATGTAAAAAAGAAGACAGATGTTAGCACTTCTCCCAAAAGCCAGAGAAGAAAAGGACAGCTTCAAAAAAAAAAACTTGCAGGAGGCTTGAGCTGGAGGAAGGAGCTTGCTTTTGCAGTACGGTCTCTGCTGTTCAGCTGAGCTCTGAGCTGCGGAGGAGGGAAACTGTGAGCAATGGAATAAAAATTATGTGCAAGGACCCAAGAGCCTTTCGGTGTCTCCAGCCAGAACTCAAAAAATGTTCAGTCTTGGTATAGAAACTGAGAAAGCTGTAAGAATTTTCTCAGAATTGTATATAGACTTTTTTCTCCCCCTCTCCCCCAGATCTTACAGTTTTATGGTAGCTAAATCTAAAGCAATTGGTTAAATTATGCTCTGTAACCCCTAATCATATCTATGTGTTTATCTTAAATATCAAAACCCCTTGAAAATACTTGCAGTTGTGAAAAAGGATTTATTTGTGTTACACCGAGGAGTCCAAGGGATAGGAAATATTCCTGAGGTTTCCTCGCTGTGAAGAGCTAACAACCTGAGAGTCTAAAGCAGGATGCTTTGCTATACTCTGTTTAGACAAAGAAAAGCTGAAGTTTGAAGCTACTGTCTGTCTTCCAAATACAGATCTACCCTGGAGGAACCCTGCCAGTGCTGTAAAAGTGTGAGTAAAAATAGACACAAATATGCATGCGATCTATGGTACCCATAATAACCATCTACAGAAATATGGTTTACTAATAGTAAGTCTTCAGGCTTTCTTCAGAAGAAGAAAGATCTCAAAATGTATTGCTTTTAATATTTTTCCCATGTAGTAATACATTTATGAATAAATCTCAACATGTGCACAAGATAAATGTAGAACACTTTTTTATGGTGTTGAATGCGCAGTTCCCTCAAGCATTAGCTGTCTCTAACAAGCAGGTTGTGGTGTCTCTCTGTTTACCTTGTCAGTAGCATTAATTTCTGTTATCATTCTTCTGGAAGAACAAAGTTTCCAGATATGCCTCAAAGGTGAACATAGTTACGCTGTTTACATTGTTATTCCTACAGGAATCATAAAATAGTACTTAGAACAATGTTTACAGTCATCAACAAGGCAGAAATCACTCTGTACACACCAGAAAGGCAGAAAACAATACCTCGTCACTAACTAATTACAAATGGGACTGCGCTGTCTAAAGATCTCCCGTCTCGCATATGATCTAGGTGCTGGGTACATCAGTAGCCTGAAGCGTCCAGCAATTACTCCGTCCATCAAATCAAAATTTCTCTAAGGTGTTTTCTTTTCATTGGTGCCCTGCAGACGATATGACTTACCAATTTCTAACTCTCTATTCAAAGCAACAAAATAAATAAACGAAATTTAATGAAGCATGCTTTAATGCACCAACTAAAACGCATTCTTCCTCAACGGCAATTTTTTTCATTTTTCTGCTAGGGTCAGTGACAAAGTTAAGCGAAGCCTGTAGAAGAGTTTCCTTTAACTTCAGTATGGTTTGGGTCAGAAGTTTGCAGTGGGGCTTACAAAAAACAGGAGTGAAGTGCGAATCCTGCTGCAGGGGGGTTCACACCAAGGGAGCATGGCTACTCGTCCTGCCCTCCACCCTGCAAGCTGCCTTCCTCTGTGTGCATTGAGAACGTAGCTACAGCAACACTTTTAAAAGTTACTTCTGTAAAATATACAAGAAACACTGATTTAAGACAGCATAGCAAGGATAATATGTGCATTGGTTGTAGACGACGACTCGGAGACAGTTGGGTTTTAGCACAGAAACGGGTATTTTCCTTATTTCCTGATTACTAATCACCAGTCAGCCTGTTCCATTCAACTTAAGGTAACTGTGATGCGATCTTATATTCACAGTCTTCTGGTTGTAATATTAAGCTTTTCCTGGCTGACACTTTACATTCATCATTTGGTGACTTGGTAGTCAAATATCCTTGCTATTTGCCGGAGGGAGAGCGCAGGGGAGACATCAGCTCCATCGCACATCCGTGGGAACATCAGCGACAGAAGTTCAAACTAATCAGCCAACGTCATCAAATATGTATCATAAAAACCCAAAAGCTATCATTTTGGAGAGAAGAAAAATAATAAAAGAACTACAGCATATGAAATGCATCAAGGATACAGCAATACCAATTTTTGTGGGAATCCTTGGACCTTGTCGACACAGCACTGTTGTCTATGGAGGCAATTATGCCAGTATAAACATATTGCTGATATAAAAGTGCAACTTTAGAAGCTAACCAGATAGAGGACATACCTTTACCCTGGTTAACCAGGAGAGCATAGGGGTCTGGGGAACCCTGCGGGACAGTCGTGCCGTGTTGCTGGCCCAACGCGGGCACCTGTGGGTCCACTGAAACCTCAGCATCGTACCCGGGGGGCTGGGGCTGAGGTGGGCAGAACCTCCCAGTACCAGGGTACCGGTACAAGAAGGACACCGGGGCACTATAGCTACGTCTTGAGTACATAAACCATGCATTGGAAATTACTGTCCAGAGACCAAAAAGAGTTTTGAAGGGTTTTCAGTCATTGGCCTTTTTTTTTTTGATGTGTCTAAGAGTGAGAGCTCGTGAAGTCACTGAGCACATAACCATGGATGACAGCGAGGTCAGGGTTTCCACCAAGCTGTGAAGTTTGTTCTTAGCACAGCACTTCCAGCTGCAAAACACAGGCCAAATTCAGGGTTACTGCTGTCACACGTATTTAGGAGGTGACAATCATGAAAGAAAGGGCATAAAAGGCCACCAGAGGTACAGTACATACATCATCAATTTCACAACCCATCTGTTAAATCCTGATCTCTTTAGACCTATTTCCAGCCAGACAAAATAAAGCTCTAAGACGACAGAGGCATCTTCTAATCACTCAGAAGATTGAAATAAAACATTGCCACATCATGGTTTGCTGTATCATTTTTGCCATTTGTACAGCATATTACAGTCTCAGTTACTCATTGAGTTCTGCACTTACACTATTTAAACTGAGACTAGAGCCGATGTTGGCTGCCTTTCTGTTTACAGAGTTTCAAACTAAAGAACTTATCAGGTCTCAAATACTTCAGTGTTGAATCTGTGTTCATATTACTACAAAGAGGCAGTTCTGGTGTTCTTGTCTTTCCAGAATACTATTCATACTATTCTCTGCAAATGGGGAAATATTTAGAAGCCTGCACTACCTCTAAAGCATTGACAAAATGTCTGAATTTGTTGGCATATATGAATTTTTTACTTATTTCTTATTTCATCTTATACTAAACTTTCCAAGTTCAATAGCCATTCACATATAAGAAGTCTCATTGATTGTGATGGACTTCTTTCTGCATCTCTTAGTAATAATGGATAAATGTTTCGAATTAATTATGTAATTAGCTACCCTCAATATCATTATATAACTAAATTTTTTTTAGCCATCTACATTAATGTGATTTAACAGTTATGATCCACATAATGAAAAAAAAACTAAAAAAAAGAGAGGAACTGCTCACAAACTTTCAGACACATGAAGAAAACATGGCTGGAAGCTGGGGGTAGCACAGACAGAAGGCTTCAGCGTGGTGCTTTCAGGTGTCACATATGACTTGTCCCCTTCCTCTGGAGATCCGTTCAGGTTGGAATGACCCCTTTGCTACGGCCTCAACTGCCCCTCAAGCAGAGCCAGCGAAGCTGATTAACCTGTGAGACCAAATGAGCCGGAGCAAGCAGCAGCTCTGCCCATGTTTGTGGGCAGGTTTGTGCATGGACCGTATTTCAGTGCCATGCTGGTGCGAGGGGTCGTGTCGCCCCGACTTGTGCTCATCCCAGCAAGGTCATCACCCGAGGTAACACCCTGATCTCACATGATTGCACAGCTTGTCCCCCAAAACGAAGCAAAATGCCTCATACATGCAGGAGTTTATAAAAATGTGCCTTTTCAATCCCTGGGATAATATTTCCATGTTAGTCATCTCTTAGTCATCTCTAAATCACCTCACACTTGTTTTCTCCGGTTTCTTTCTTCTCCTTCCAAATGTTGCCAAAATAATTGCACCCTTCACACTGACCGCATTGCAGCCTCTTTTTGCACACACCACTACTCCCTGATGACTGCTTTTTTTTTTTTCTTCTTGCTTTGAGACCAGAAGGGACTCCGGATTGATGTATCTGACCTTCTGTAACATGTACCAAAACACCTGTCTTCCAGAAAGGCACTCAATCTTGATAGAAAGATGTTAAAATTAAATTTGTCATTTCCATTGCTGTTTTAAATTCTAATTATCTTACTTTTCTGAATTTCTTTATTGCAATCATATTTTAATTTGTATATCAATAAATTCATGCACAGTTTCTTAGGCGGACTAGGAGGACTAGAATATGTTCAAGAAATCTGTTTCTAGGAAGCTCTAAATTACATTAGCAGTATATTTTAGTAATAACAATCAAGCCTGGCTCATTTCCTTGGGATTAATGACTAGCTGGGAAGGCTGATGGCCCCAAGTAGTAGTCATTATTTTATTAGAGATCTTTTTTTTTGTTTTTAATTAGGCAAAGATTAAAAAAAATCCTGTCTTCTCTGTGTGTAAGAGGAATGAGAGTATCACAGAAGAAAAAGTACAATCACGCAGAGTAGGGAAAAGGTCTCTTTAAAATGTTTGATAACCTTTGGTAAAATCACCAGGTCAATACTGTAACACACCAGTATTTTCTGTGGGTTTCATCTGTTCTCTCAGTGTTTGCATTTCTCTGCTCCCAGAGGGGGTTTTGTTGATGTTTTGAAAAATGAAGCATGTAGATTTTGAGGAACATTTGCAAATATATTGTGCACTTCTTTTAGAAAATGTTTTACAACATAATCTTTTATTATAGGTGGCTCTGTCTGACTTTGCATCTGTCAGCTAGAATGCATTGAAAATGGCTGAGGAAAAGGAAGACCGGGAAATGCCAAAGATCTTTAAAACATAAAAACCCCAAACCCTTGGGGAAAAAAAAAAAAAACAACAAACCAACAAAAGAAGAGCCAGAGATTTACAAACCAGGCAATTTAACCTCTCTTACCAGAAAAATATTGGAACTAATAGTTGAATTTACTAATTGCAATTACTCGGAAGATAGTAGGGAAATTGGTAACAGCCAGTACAAGTTCATCAATAATTGTGACACTATTTTGACAAGATTCTTTATCGAGAATTGTGTCAACTATTTTCTTCTATCATAAGGCAAGACACGTGTGCTACTTCCAGGAAATTTTCTTACGCTAACATGGCTTAGATGAGCTTCCTAGGGTGGACAGTGAAAAACTGTCAGCAAACCCACACTGAGAAGGAAGGCAAGAGGGGCCTGAGTGTCAGAAGGTGAGGACCTGGCAAGCAGCTCCTGAAAGAGCTGCTGCATCCTCAGCTTCCTGCAAATCCCTGTTTCATCAGAGCACAGACTTAGTAAATTTACACTTAATATGAAGCAGAAGGGAACTGCAAGCACACTGGAACATGAGAATAAATAAATAAATAAATTCAAAACAGTCTTGGTGAATTGTGGAGTTGATCTGGAAAGAAAAATAAAGGTGCTATTCAACAGGAACAAATTTCAAGTTTAAACAGGAACTATAATCTGCACAAATACAGGACGGTGAAGAGCGCCTCATTAGGGGTGATGTAAATCAGAAAAAGATGTGGATCTCATCCAACCGTGGCTGAGAAGAGAAGAAAGTATGGTCAGATGTTTACAAAATGTGCAACTCACATAGGCACGTACATCCTTGATTTTGGGGAAAGAAGAGGCATGGTACTAAATGACAAGGTGGTGCAGACAGTAATTTTATAGCTAAAGACAAGAGCAAAAACATTTGAGTTAGCTTGATTCTGAGGACAAGTTTTACTAACTGTACCTGACCAGGTTGCTCTTGGGTTTCTTTGCAGCTTTTGCACTTCTCAAAAAAAGTTGTCACGAAAAGGAAAAGGGAAGAAGCCTTCTCAGTGTGTCTGATAAGCAGGAACCACCTATCTTGAACAAGAAAAACTTAACCCACTATAGAAAAATCAGAGTGCAAAGTTCAGATCAGTTTGATCCTCATTTTCAAAACAACTTATAAATTACCATCATCTTGCGGGTTGTCTCTCTCTTTAAATGTGCTATTTGTAACTTTAAATGTTGTAGCTAAAGAGAATTAGTGCCCGTGACAATGTTGTTTTCAGTTCAAGTAGACTCTTGATGACTTTGTCTTTGTTAACTTATTTGTGCTCGCTTTGTGAAATTATCTGCCATTTACTCATCATGTTCTGTAAATCCTCTGCAGTAATAACTACATGCAACAGCCCTTCTGTCTAGTCAGTTGAGATTTGACAGCCTCTGTTTGCTAAACGTATCACTTCACTGAGACTTTGGAACACACTTTTCATCTCTCTCCATTCTCATTATCCAGCTAAGGTCCTTATAACATATGGTCCTATTTTCCTAATTGCATTCACTGTTACACGTCAAACCAAGCTAATCTTTCAAACCGTCAGGCTAATCAGTACAAAATGCATGGCCAATGTTTGCACACACGCTGGTAACAAGAGGGGAACAGGACCTACACAAATCAGAAAATGCCACTGAGTCCCAGCTGGCTTGTTCGTTCCTCCTTCATTTTCTAAGATTATCTGAAATGCATCTTCTTTCGCATTTACATTTTCAGAGTAATTTTCTCAGCAGAGAACTATTAGCGCTGGTGGCTGATGTCCTACCCAGGCAGACCTTCACCAGAAAGTACAACTTTGGCTAGTGATTCCCATGAGACAGATCCTAAGATGAAGGACCAATGTTGTATAGTATGTTGTTATTATTCACAAGAAAATACAATATATTATTTAACCACCTTTAAGGCAGCAAAAATGTAGAGATAGTGTGGTAATTACCACTCGCTTGTAGGTTTCTTATTTGGTAAAAATAAAAGGTAACATGCAGCCTGTAATTTACTTATCATATCTCTGACATAATCACAGCAAGCCTGATCATTCCCCTAAAGCAGGTCAGCTGGGAACATGCAGAGAGAGGTTAGGGGAGATATTGGTTTGTATGTTTAAATGTACAGCTGTAGACTATAAGAAACAAAGCCCAAGAAAAACTCCGTGCTTGCATTTTAAAAATATTTTTGGTATCTGGGCCAACTGATACATCATAGACAATTCCATCAAAGCTGTACAAATTCAGTAGGCCTGACCTAACTTCTGATGCATCTTCAGTAAATTACTGAATTTTCTTTAATCTTGAATAAATGTACCAGAAACCTGAAGCCTGAGCCATCAGCACTCTCTTGAAGAACTTGCATTAGCTTGATGCTTTGATTTAACCAAGCAAATTCCAACATCTAAAAGCAGAATACACACACAGAAGAAAGGAATACTCATTGGGCCAATTAGCAATTTTCTGTTCACAAGCTATTTTTCCTAATTCACCTTTAAAAATCTTACAAGTTTCCCAATCCAATAGCCCAGTGGAGGTGAAGCTGCTGCAACTCCACACGCTGAGATCCACCCAGCAGTGAGGCTGAGCATGTATTCCCAACAGACACACCACGAACACACATATATAGGTTGACACAGACAGTAACACTCATGTTAACACAGATGGTACCAATGGCCTCATCCCATCTCCCTCTCTGGCTGATCTGGATGAAGGTCCATTCATGGGAAGTACATGCACATATGCGGTGTGAATCCCTCCACCAGCTGGACTTAGACGCTTAGTCCACTCCGTAGCTAGCCCCAGATGGTCCTATCTCATACTGCCTCGCACACAGACACACACAGACATATACAAGCAGGTCTCCCAGCCAACCTCCAGACCTTACAATCTTCCCTGTAGCTAGTGTGGATCCCTGTCCCTTCAGCAGCCATCCCACAGATTAGCGGTTCTCCAGAGCCATCCCTGACTTATGATTTTCCCTGCCTTTGGTTCCATCCCTCAACATCCCACAATACGTCTTGTGCCGTTGTCCCCTGGGCCCCTTCAAGTGCATGTGGGGCTGAGCCTTTAACCACACACCCTAACAAAACCCACCAATTTTCTAAGTTTGGTCTGCCAGCACACCACTCGTGCCTGTGAGCAGCATTCCTCGCGGTGTTGCTCCACCGGCTACAAATGTACCAGAGGAACAGCCTGAGAGCATCTTCTCAGTGGGTTGCATAAGAGGTATAACCCACTTTAAATTAAAATCTGGGTGCCAAGGGATGATTGGTTTATAAGATCAGATTCTGAACTATCTTTAAGCATAAGTAAATGTTTCAAATATAATTAGTACAAATCCTCAGAAGCCTTCCCGAAAAATTAGTTTCTGTAAAAGTAATTTAGGAGTCACTCCCCCTTCCTGCTCCATGGACAATCCTATAACTTGCTCCTGGTTATGCAGATCTGGGGTTTCCTGCTCTTGCAACAGCAAGGCCTGTTTCCTAACACATAATAATGAGTAGTGAACAAGGGAAAGGACTGTATTTTCTCATATAAAGGGAACAAATACAGAATTCAAGGGTCCTGCTCTCATTTCGCTCACACCTTGCATGTCTCAGATTTATTTGAAACAGGAATTGAGGAACTGTCTTCTGTAAAAGAAACCGAAGTACTGCTCCATGGAAATGTATGTATTCACACTGGGACGCTATTTAGTGCTTTAGTTTGATCTCTAGTCTAAAGTTATATCTGAAGTAACATCAAAGCATGATTTTAGAACAGTTTTTCTTACATGTATTACACAGAGTTGACTTTATACAATTCAACTGATACAACTCAGACTAGAAACCAAGTAGGTAGTTATTTAATGTGAGATACATAGTAGTGCTAGGAAAGGCATATAGAAGAGAGGTAAAGACTATTAGATATAGGGAGCAGCCTCCATGTGGGGAGAGATTAAATAGGTTGGTATGTAGTCTGTTTGGGAAAGAGATGGCTGAGGCGGGATGTCACAGGAGAAAGTTATGAACAACATAGAAAAAGTTAATAGGGAGCAATTATTCACTATTTCTTACCACAGAAGAGCTTGGGATGGTGCACTAAATTAATTTATGTAATTTAAGAACAGGCAAAGGGCAGCGTTTTTTTCACGCATTCACAATTAAACTGTGGAACTGATTATTATAGGGTGTTACAGATGCTAAAATCATAAAAAGGTTCAAAGGCAATTAAACTAATACAGGGAAGAAACGCACTCCTGGGGCTAATCTACATAAGATGCGGATACAACCTTCAGTTCAGACCCCGCTAAGCTGCAAGGGTGACAGCAGAAGTGTCAAACTGCAGGTGTACTCTTATTCCTTAGGCATTTTCTAATAGCCACTGCCAGAAATGAAATACTGAACTGGATGGCTTTATAGCCTAGTCCAGCACAGCCAGTTTTATGTTTTCTATTCTGAGATTTCCCTGTACACAGAGGCCTCTCAGCAGGTAGCTCTGACCCTGGCCACTCCGGAGCCCCTGGCAGGAGAGGGCAGTCACATTGCACCAGCGAAAATCCCAGGGTGCAGTGATGAGCAGGCAGCAACCACCTAGCGATAATTAATACTGGTCACGTAAACGATAAAATTACTTGCTTCTAAACACATTACTAAAGTTCAGCTAATGGCCAAAAGAAAACAAACTGTAATTAAGAAAATTACGTACTTCTCTGTATTTTTGAGGCTCTCTGAAGAAGAGGAGGAAAAGGATGCTTAGGAGCATGGATTTTCAGATTCAGATAATTAAGTTCTGCATTAGAGGCTTATTAAAATATATTGCCCAAGAGACCAGACAGAACGTAAAATGGCTGGGTACAAAACTCTCAGAGACAGAACAAAGCTGCAAGGCCTAAATGACCTTTTACTATTCCTGAATATCTTATGATGTTTGAAAATGAAGATTGAGAAACAGATGGAGCTGTTAACGAGTTTAGGAAACAACACGACATATGCTCAGAAAAGCTTTAGGAAAAAGCTTGCATTTTGTACGAGATGCTGTGGGTCAGTTAAGATCAATCAAAAGTAGAAAGGAAAAAGAAAGGAAAAAGTCATAACTTTTTTGTTATTAAAAGCCAGAAGATATAAAGGCATAGCTCCAAATCAGCTGCAACTTTTGTTCATCCAGATGATACTCCTCACTGGCTCTGGTGGACAGAATAGGCTGCATATGTCTCAGAGGAAGGGAACTGAAACTGGCAGGTCTATACCAGAGCTAACTGCTGTGGTTTATGCCTAAATAAATGAAATCAATTAAATTCAGCAAAAATCTATGGATATTGTACCAGCAGTCAATTGCTGCTTAAGAAAACAGCACTAAAAATTCAGACTTTTCTTTGAAAACTGAGAGCCTATGCTTTTTATCAGTGCAACCTTTGAAGCATCTTTTCCATGGAGAAAAACCAGCAAACTTTATCTGCTGCCAGTGGAGTACTAGAATATGTTTAACTTCAGTTATTTACTGCTCACTGGAAAACACAGTTTTTCAGTATGAAAACTGATCTTAGGCCCTTTTGATTTCATGCTAGCCAGCTGGATGAGCCATTCCCTACCTCTTGGAGCACAGTAGCTTGCTACACAGGGATTGTCCAAACTGTTGATGTTACCCACTGCTGTCATGATGTGTCCTTTCTGAGAGTGCATGGAGCTTTGCAAGCAACACAGTTATCTGGCCTCCAGATCATGAGATCTGTGTCACTACGAAACTCATGGTTGTCTGTTGCACTTGCATTTATAAGGAATTTGAAGAAAACTCCTCTGCTTAGTTTTCAGGCTGAGGAAATGGTCTAGCTCTGCAAAATGCATTTCTGGACAACAACCCACAGAGCGGTAGCATGCTTTTATGAGATGAAGCCACATATCCTATTGTCCTTCAATATCCTGACATAATCTTCTATTTTTTGATTATGTTAGCATTTAATTTTCTTGACTCTATAAGCCATTACTGGCAATTTTATTAACTACAAGACCGAGGGAACGAGGAACAGTTCCTCCTCCTGACAAGGAGGAACACAGCGTTCAGGATTGGTACTCAAGTCCCTGAGGGCAGGGTAGGTTTAACTATCAACTTCTTATTCAGTTTTTTTTTCCAGACTTACCATTTCTCTGGATTTCCTCTCCTCCTCAGCAAAGTTTCCTTTGATTTAAACCCCTCAGCTTGTTTTCTGTGGTTGGAGAAAACCTGTTCCTAGTAGGAGCTCAGGTGAGGTAGTTTAGGGTCCCAGGAAAGCCTGGGCGAATGCTACTTGCATGTGTCTTAGCTATTGAACCGGGTCTGTACCTTGCCAAACCGCACCTGACAGGAAGGTTAGATAAGCTTTCTGTTACATTTCATACCCACCATACACAAAATAGAGATGTTAATAATTTATTAACATTTGTCATTAATATTGCAAAGTCAAGCATTCATAAGCCAGGTTGTCTGGGCAACCTTCTTTTTTGCTCTCTCGTGCACTATATTGATGCGATCTGTAATTACACCGTGACATGCTATTATTTCTGTAGGACTCTTGACTTGTTTGGTGCACAGATCAACCAGGGCTCCTTTAATGAGTACAACTAGTCAATATTTTGTTTCAGCCCCACTGTTAATTGTGTGGTTGTATCACATTTACCAGCACTGTTTAAACATTGTGCTGAGGACAGACCTGCTAAACTCCTTGCTGACTTTCAAACCACATTCATTATTTCCCCAGTTTTGTGTGGAGCGACCATTTGATCCTCACATCAACACCAAAATGACAGGATGGTAACCTGCTAATTTTATTGTAGGAAACCAAAGTACAAACAGATGAAGGTCAAAACGGTTTGCTAATTTTGGATGTCCACTCTGGGACCTCTGGGATCTGAATTTTTTAGAGTGCTCAGCATTATGCGACATTAGGTACGAGCAGTGCTCCCCTCCTATTGCCATCAGCTGCATCTGCAAGTGCTCAGCATTTCTACAGATCACACATGAAGGTGTTGAGTTGCATACCCAGAAAATGTTGCTACTGAGTAGGGCCAGCAACTACTATGACTTCTAAATATTTTTGGGTCATCTTCTGCCTTTGTCTAGCAAAAAGACAGAAGAGCTACCTGAATTATTTTCTCCACTTTCTTTGCTTTTAAGCAATAAAAATCAAATGCTGTAGGATAAGCACCAGTGTTATGCAATGTCCCCACAATTACAAACATGAGATGTCTCTAAAGAAAACATGGGTGTAACGAAAAGAAAGGGAAGAAAAGTAGGCTTTTGTACATGGTGGTTTTGGAGATTTTGGGGCACAGAGTCATAGAGGTTGGGGCAGAAAAGTCCTCTAATTTTTACTCAAACTTAATTAGCTGGGGTTTGGCTTTTTTTTTTTTTTTTTTTTAATCTAGTGGAATATTTTGAAAATATTTCTTTTCAATACTTTAGAAAGAAAAGTTTTGTTTTGGACAAGACCCCATTTTTCTTTCCAATCAAAAAAATGACCAAAGGGTAAAAAAATCATAACTTGAAAATGCTACAAGACTTACCACATTAGGTTGAATTAAACACTCTTGATTGTCCAAATTACATTGTGTTTCCATCTTATTATTATTTCATGTTATTCAAACTTTCCTTCTCATCCCCCCTTTGCTGGATCATCCCAGAAAGCCAGAAAACTCATCCGCTTCTGAAATTATCATCACTTGTGTTTAGGTGGGCTTGAGCTGGCCTGTTAGAACAGGATAAAATGCTGAACTCCTCTTTAACAGGAAGAAAGAAATGAAAGAGAGAAAAAGGAAAAACATATCAAACTCTCTTAACAGTGCACTACTAATTTTTTGCCTTCATTTATATTTTTTTTCACTGGTTTAAGACCACTCAGTGCTCCAGCGCCTCTGGCGATGCATGAACATGGCTGCAGCTCTCTGCAGTGCTAGTTCCAGCGCACCGCAGCTCGCAGCTCACCAGAGTTAGTCAGCAGTTTCTGCATCTCTTACTCCCACACGGTCCCATGCAGTTATGTCCTGATACTGCTTTCATGGAAGTACATAGCAAAACTTTCAATGGTTTTAACAGAGCCAGACTTGGCCCAAAAAGAACAGTATCTAATGCTCTATTCAATTTGGTAAATAATCTTTTCTTGTGATACTGCAAACAGGGATGAACGGATCCATCCAGTGACCTGTGTCCTTCTCTCATTCCCCTACCTTCCCCCATGCAGCTAAACAAATTAATACATCTTCAAGGCAATCAAGTTCAGAAAGGACAGTAAATGGTGTATTCTCTTCCCAAAGCCAAAATAATCTCCATTTGTTTTGGAGCACTACCATGAATCACTTTAATCTTTCCTTTCTTGCGATATTTTTTATTTCTTTCTATAAATTCCATCCTTCCTCGGCTGAACAGGGTCCATTCCAGTTGCATTTGAAAACTCCGTAGATGAGGGTTTTAGTCATTTGCTTTTTGGTGAGTAATTGTACTCATTTTCAGCCAGAAGACGGTTAACCTTTTGAGACAGTCAATTGCCCTCTCTATGTACCTATCACTGTTCGTACTGGTAGTGTAAGACTAAAACTTAATAATCTAGAAAAGATGAAGCATTAACTTCACTCTGACAAAAACTCATTCTAAGTTTTAAGGCCAGAAATTTTCAAGGGAACCTGAAGGATTTGGTTCTCAGAGAACTACAGTTTAGTAGAGTTGGAAACCTGAATAGCTTAGTTCTTATTAAATCACAGTCTGTATGACTCAGACAACATCTATAGTACCTTTTTATATTTGATTGTAATAACTACTTGAGTTCGAAGACTATTGCTGAAAGATATTGTAAAATATAGGGAATGCACGGATGTATATATCCCTTTTATCAATTAGAAAATCTTGTTTTGCTTTAGAAAAAGAACCGTATGTACTTAAATTAAATGATAGCAAACTTTAAAAAACACACAAGGAGATTGTGATTATCTATAAGCATATTTAAGTCTACATATCTTTGTAAAACTTCCATTAAAAGAAACATTATATGCATTACATATGCAAAACAAATATTGCAACGTGATACTCTTGGAATACTACATTTGATAGTAACTTAATAAACTCCAAGGTATAAAAGACTGTGCAAACACAGCAAAGCCATCTTTAACAGTTTATATGCAAAATTCTACCCCGCTTTCTGGAAAGGCTCACACTTATCCAGACAAAGCTCAAGGTGACCTTTAAAGATGAGAACTGTAAAAATAAAGTGAGGGGGTAGGCTCTTTACCTGTGTCCTTGTAGTGTGAGATGGACTTTAAGCACCTACATTTCCTTCTGCTTTCTCTCCTCTTTATCCTGGAGGGCCACCAGAATTGCCCTGGCCTGGGACAGCTGGGACAGAAAGAGACCGGAGGAGATCAGAGGGTGATTAGACCCATCGAGCACTAGTGATGAGAAGAGGGAAAGGAGAGGACAGGAAAGGTGGGAAAAGACCAAAGCCTGGCTTGGGCAGTTACCCTCCATTAGTCTGGGACTTCTAATACAGCATGGGCATAGTCAGAAATTCTGGGAGGTGGTTTTGAGGGAGAGGAGGTGGGAGAAGATGAAGACGATGTCTTTGAGAGCTGGCAGAAGACACACAGGTGGAACTCTTCACCTGAAAGTCAAAGAGAAAAAGAACTAGGTATGGCTTTGGGGACTGGTTTTGTTTGGCTTTTATTTCTACCCACTAGATGAAGAGGGCACATGACCTTTCCATTGGGTTCGGATGTAAAATGGATCTGTAAAATCATTCTTCATTTGACAGACTTGATCTGCTGGGTGGGAATGGTGAAAGCTTTGAGAGAGATGGTTTGGAAAAAAAAAAAAAACACAAAAAAAAAAACCAAACAAAAAAATCCCAGACAAAACCTGCTTAAGATCTTCTTAAGTGTAAAATATAAATAGCACTGTGTGAGATATGGCGAGGTTCTACCCCTGGCCAAGTACGCTAATGATGATGTTGCTATCTCAGAGAAGAGCA
The DNA here is from genome assembly GCF_018139145.2 of Gymnogyps californianus. Lineage (NCBI taxonomy): Eukaryota > Metazoa > Chordata > Aves > Accipitriformes > Cathartidae > Gymnogyps > Gymnogyps californianus. The sequence continues at coordinate 38,255,647 of NC_059477.1, forward strand.
GATGTAAAGCTGAAGTTGCATAGTGAGGTGAGTCTCTGATTCACATACTTTATTCTTCCACTGTGCATCATGAAAAATCAGACTCTGGGAGTCTTATCTATGCTGTACAAAGCAGATGGCCTTTTGCAGCTCCTCAGCTACCCTGGTCTTATCTCGGTGTCTTCTAACACGCCACAGCATGGCCATCAGCAGCCTGTGGCAGGGAGCTCGAGATGCCCTTCCTGCTCCAACAGCAGGAGAACAGCAAATCCCCAAACTGGCACATCCATGGCTCTTTCCTCATCCCCATTTGCAGGAAAATATCTCATTTCTAGAAGCCTTTGTGTGGGCTTGAAAAATTCTTAGTAAAATTAATCCTTTTTATAAGCGTTCTAAACTCTTAATTCCTCAAATGTTAAGAACATTTACTGCTGAGAAATGTTTTGTAGAAAAAGTTTCTTACTGCTAAATCCATCTGCCTGATTAAAGGTGAAAACTTACATGCATTTCTTAACAGCCCCAAATGCGTCTTACGTGTGTTCTTATGTGTCTATTTTCAGATGTTTTTTGTTTTGCTGCAATCAAAATTACAAAACTTTTTAAAATGATAGCTCTGAAAATTATATTTTTGTGTCATTTTGATCTTCCTTCAACTGACTACAGAGTCAAAAAGCTAAAAAACATTAATATTCTTTAGGTAGTCATTATCTGACAATTCTTAAGCAATTTCCTTGCCAAAACTAGAAAGAAATATCCCTACAAAGACACTTAAAAAGAGACAATACCTGCTTTGGTCATCACTCCATGCAAAGCCTTTGTGAGAACTGAATTTAAGAAGACATGCTTAAAGCTGGAAGTCTTTCTTTGTTCAAATAAGAATGAACTGACCTGAAACAGCGTTTTGGCTTCTTTTCAAACCCTCAAAAACTTAAAGGTGTAGCACAAGAAATGTCCTGCATGAAAAAAATAAAATGGAAACTTTTACAATATGCAGTAATTTCTGCCCAGACAAAGGACGCACAGCCACCAAGCTCAGTAAAAAGTATAGCCCAGCTGCACACGTTGCAGCATATTAACTAGTCATGACCTGATCCTGCTGGCATAGTAATTCCATGGAAACACTGGGGAAATGGCAAAAAGGAAGGGAATGAGGATTTCTATCAGCCACCGCCTGGCAGAGGTGGTGTCTCATGCTGTGTGATATGTGGTGATGCCAGGCGAGCGCAAGCCCCTGCAGACAAGGGAAGAGCACGGTCGGTTCCCTCCCAGCCCCGGCTCCACAGCAGCGGAGACGCTGGGACACAGCTCGCCCAAACCACCCTGCTGTTTTAGCTGCTTTTTTTCACTGGTTTGGAAGAGGTTGAGTGGACCAAAGCTCTGCCAAAGAGTTACATTCAAATGTGTCTTGTAATGCTTTTATGGAATAATTAGAGGATGATGTAAGACAAAATATCATCAGCTTCTCTACCGTACACTTCTGCTGTCCACTTGGGGTGGGACTATGCAACCAGAAATGAGGTGACAGGTAGTCTTGATAAATATTAAGAAACAATGCTATGCCATTTGCAATTTAAAATTCTAAATTTTACCCTCTTTGGCTGTTCCAAAACACTTCCTCCAATAACTCTTGAATAATTGTTTTCATTGTTTTCTTTGCTCCCACAGGACTTAGTTGAATAATCAGCTTTGGCCAATTCTAAAATTGTTTACTTAAAATAGTTTACTATATCAATGGTTTACTATATATAGATATTTTCTGTATCTTTACAGAAAATTATTCTATCCCTTTATAACCAACTTAAGTTTTCTCTGTAACATCAGGACAAGACACTGTGCAGTGTAAGACATCTTAGCCTTGTCTCTCTGTCCTGGTTTCGGCTGGGATAGAGTTAATTTTCTTCCTGCTAACTGGTACAGTGTATTTTGGATGTAGTGTGAGAATAAGGTTGATGATAACACACTGATGTTTTAGTTGTTGCTAAGTAGCAACATTCCATACCATAGAACGTCATGCTCAGTATATAAACTGGGGTGAGTTGGCCGGGAGGGGCAGATCGCTGCTCGGGCATCAGTCAGCGGGTGGTGAGCAATCTCATTGTGCATCACCGTTTTTTTTCCCTTGGGTTTGGGGTTTTTGGTTTGTTTTTTTTTGAGATAAGAACAATTTAATAACTAAAGTAAAATAAAATGCCACCCTGACAATGCCCAATCTCATCTGATCTCGGAAGCTAAGCAGGGTCAGGCCCAGTTAGTACCTGGATGGGAGACCGCCTGGGAATACTGGGTGCTGTAGACTTCTTTATTGCTCACTACTCGCTGATGGTATGGAATATCCCTTTGGCTAGTTGGGGTCAGCTGTCCTGGCTGTGCTCCCTCCCAGCTTCTTGTGCACCTCCTCGCTGGCAGAGCATGGGAAACTGAAAAATCCTTAACTTAGGATAAGCGCTACTTAGCAACAACTAAAACATCAGTGTGTGATCAACATTATTCTCCCACTAAATCCAAAACACAGCACTGTACCAGCTACTAAGAAGAAAATTAACTCTATCCCAGCTGAAACCAGGACACTCTCTAAGGACATATGCTTGGTCAAGCACAGATTGACTAGGAAATTTGCAATCTTTGTCAAAAGCTCTGCAATAAGATTCTTACAAAAGAGGTGGTAACTGATGTAATGTCCACTTTGTTTCTTTTTTCTTTCCTATTGAAAGAAAATACTGACGTGAATAGATGGCTTATGCTAAGACAGAGCAAAGAAACGTGTGTGACTAAGTCACATTCCTGAACTTAAAATGAAGCGAGCATCAGGATGAGATTTACCACGCTACTTGTGTGTTGCTCTAACGCAGTGGCATGACCATTCTCACGAGTTGACCAAAGTAATGAAAAGGTCATGGGTATCATTTCTTAATTCATATGGAAACCACTGTAAACATCTCAGGCTATGCAATGTTGGCCTGCACAGGGGGATTTGGCTTAGCTGGGAACATGCCCTGCAGCCACCGAAGAGGCTGTGCGGAGCACATCTGCTTTGCGTGTCCATGGGATGAGCTCACAGACACGGCTGCACGCTAAGCTCGCTGCAAGCCAGGGGCTTCTCCCGGTCCAGGATACAAAATGTTGCTTAGAGTGTGACAGTAGAGAAACTCAACGCAGGTGATCTGCACGTGAACATTTGTTACTAAAATGTGCAGAGATGAAGGCACCCATTGCACACAACATACTTTGGCGCAGCTGTGCCGAGGGTGTTCTTCTGCTCTGAGGACACGTCAGAAGACAGCTGTAGGGGCTGTGTCCGCCTGTGCTTTCACAACCTAGGCAACCTTCTTGATGCCTTCATGTTTCATGTGGCAAATTTATTTGCTATTTGGCACATCACCACTCTTTGAAAAACAGTAAAAACACATGTATGATTTCTTTATAATCACTTGCTCTCTGCTTTCTTAGATACTAAGCCAGACAATGGCTTTCTATAGTGTCCTTTTATTATGAGTCTTCAGTGTAGTCACATTTTTCATCATCTGTTGGGGTTTTTCAGCTACTCCTCCTGACCCAATGCCTGGAAATTCAAGAAACCATGAAATATGCTTGATTCTCCTAAGAAGCTTCAAATACTTCTCCAGATTCCCAGCAAATCAGGCAATGATTATTATACAATTTTCACAAATCATAAAATATTCCAGAAAAGCTCCCTTTCTTAATATATTCATGATTTAAGAGAATCAATTATCACTGCCAAGTCTTATTTTAGGGCTGCAGCTTTAACAGACTGAGAGCACTGTGATTTCATTAATAATCAATAAAAGAGGCAATAGAAGCCTCCCCTTTAAGTATTCTATTCACCGTGAAGGAATCTTTTAGTTTAAGGCAAAAATGTAATGCAGATAGATGATGACAACATCACTGGAAAGATCTTCAGGCATTTACATATTTTTCTGATTCCAAAACCCATTAGAGAAGTCAGGCACATTTTGCACTCACTTTTGAGCATTGTGAACACCATGAATTTAATAATAAAAACGGTTCCAAGTCACTGCTAGCATAGTGCTAAATGCAACCTGTATTTCTCATAGGTTTTTTCCTACGTGACAATCTCGACAAGTCTAGACAGACTTCTTCTCCCACATGTTCACTGAATTCTTCCTGTTTTGCTACTGAAAAATTCCAGCAGCCACCACAGTGAAACAATGCAGCCAAAACCGAACACAAAACTACGCTACAAACCTTCAGTGGCCAGTTGTGGGGAAATATCTTTTTCTACAAAAACTGTATCGATAACTTGAGCATCTTGCTTTTATATATCCAAGTAAAAAATTCATATTCCCTGATGGTATCAGGGAATGGCTTGCAGCTGAATAGATACTGCTAACGTTTCCCTGCTAATATTATGGTAGTAGCATTGTAATAGCTGTGATGGTCTGACAATATAAGAGAAACAAGGTTTTCAGGGGGAGAGGTAATACCTTTTATTAAACTAGTTGACATAGCTGGAAGAACGACAACTCTGTGCCCCTGGTAAAAGTTTTGTGTCTGAAAATATCTGTTGTTTGGGTTTTTTTCATCTACTGAGAGCGATTGGTCTTTTTCCTACAACCACTTATAATTAATTCACACCAGCTAATCCAGGGAAACCTCTAACCCTCACTATCTCTGGCACTGCCACAGACAGACAATACAATTTAATCTCACTCTAAAGCGGGCAAAAATTGTCCAAAAAAGATGGGGAGGAAAAGAGGACTGCAGTTTTCTGTCCTGGTTTACCTACCTATGGAGGTAGGTGACACGTAAAGAATAAACCATACCATAAGAGATGCTGAAAAAAACCCAAGGAAGGTGATGCACTGTGCAATCTCTGTGTCGATGCGCAGACCCAGGCTGAGCTAGATGCAGTCAGGGCTTTGCACAGAGGAACCATCGACATCTCCTGGCCCCTTGCACCAGCCTTGTCCCTAGCAAACAGCGGGGAGCAGGGCTGGCGTGGGGCCGTGAGCCGGGGAGCCAATCACCCTGGCTCAGCTCCTGCAAAAATAAAGCCAGGACAAGGAGGGGGTAACACCACTTGAACCAACAAAGCCTCCTCTAAAGGAGAGGTCAATATAGAAAAAGACTAAGGGATTGCCTTAGTTGTCAAAAATGCCATCTTTTAATGAAAATGGCAAGCACAAAGTCACTTATTTTTCATGTATTACATGGCAACTCTTGTCTTGCAGTCAGGTATCACAGACGTGCTTTCAGTGCTGGGGTTTTAATGAGGTGCTTGATCCTTATGTAAAATCAGCACCACAGCCCTTATCCAGCAAGAACTAACAAGGAACTATAAATGGCCCAATTACCAGGCTGAAATGTCACTCACACATTTGTTATTTCCCACACCAACAAGGAAAAATAACACAGAGACACAGTAGCTGAAGGCAAATTGCAATTACTGTCGATTGAACTAGAACTTGTGAAGCTCTTCATGTAATTCAAAGCTTTAAAATTTAACGTGAACTATATTTAGTTTCAAACATCAGTTGGGTTCATTGATATTTTGTTTTAGGTTTGCCAAAAGTCACAATATCCTTATTAATAATATTAGCAGCTCTAAGTGTTGCCTACATGATACTATATTGAGTTCTTAACTCTTTAGAGAAGTTACTTTGGGAGTAGCAGCACTCGGGATGGAAGATTTCTGTGACACGTGGTCCTGGAGGTCAGACGCTCTTCCTCCAAGTCACCACCACTTCAGTGTAAGGCATGATACTTGAAGAAGGGATTTTGCATGTCTGTCTTTTAACTGAATTTTTCATCTCAAATCTTAATCATTCTGTTCCTAAATCATATGCTGGGAATCTTTGAAAAACAGATGCTAATCCCATCTAATTTAGAAGTTTATATTATCAGTACTGTCATACTGGAGCGCCTAAATAAAACCACCTTCCCTGGAAGAAAAAGAGGCCTTCTCGTAGTATCATCATCTTTGATATTATAATAGCATTATAATAATATGAGCTACACCAGATAGTGGGAGTGCCATGGCCATGGCACGGCACCACTCATCTCCTCCCAACTTTCCCCGTTTCTCAAACACATCAGCTAATCCAAGCAGAGCTCTGAAATAAAGCTTTTCCACTTCTAGATAGCACAGGTAATTCCCAGTGAGTAGACATAATCTAAATCCCTCACTGTTTTCAGAAAAATAAGGTTGTTTTTTCTCTTTTCTTTTCCATGAACTATGTTATTACTGTTAGATACCTGGATACATATCAATAGGAGATGACATGATCTCCTATAAAGCACTTTGGATGTAAAGATGAAACAAAGCTATGCACTGAACGTCTCATTTCTGAAGCGCTCAGGGAAGCCACAGGATGTGTTTAGATACCAGCACTGTCAAGTTTAAAAAGTCTGCTAAGAGAAAGAGAAGAGTGCTTGTATTCTCCCTCTTACTGCGAGCTGTCAGTAAATTCGCTAATTGGGGCTGTGAAATTGCTCATTGCTGGTGTTACCTGAAAGGCAAGCAAGAGATAGGGACAAGGACAGGAGCGGATCAGGCGCTGAAATGGAGGATGCTGTTTCGTGATTCACTCGATTCTAGATAGATCTTATACAGGTGTAGATCAAATGTTTGCGATATATTTCTGTTGATTTCCAGCCAAGAAATATCAAGCAGATTTTAACACACGTGCTTAAATTTGCTTGCAAAAGCATGCTTACATTGCACTTTACATAAAAACTAATTATAGTAATATGTGTTGCTGAACGCAGAGAGCTATAAGCACAGGAAAGAATAAACATGTCTTATCTTCTCACCTTTGTGAGTGATAATACTTCAGGCTTTTAACAGTGAAATAACATTTTTTACCTTTGGCATAGCTTGTTCATTCATTGGATTTGGTATAATGAAGGGAGACAGCCTAATTTTTAGTAACTTTTGGTAAATCTCACTTTACCACCCATCTTCTAGAAAATATTGAAGTCTTTTAAAGACAGACCACGTTATGGACTTTTTTGACTCCAAAGTGCATTATTGCCGAATTAAAATTTGGGGCGGGGGGGAAGCTATTGGGAAAAAAAGCCTGGTTTTCATCAAGACTATATATAGCATGAGAATTTTTCATGAGAATATTGCTATAAAATATCAACAACTTTAACACAATAAAAAAATTGCTCCTGAATTTTTGCTGTTAGTATTTAAAACACAAGGAGCTTCTTATTGCCATTTAGTAGGTCTTTCCTTTTTCTCTTACGGTTTTACTTTTGTTCTGTTTTGTTTTGGTGGCTGGCTTTTTGGAGGTTTTTCAGGTGGTTGGGAGGGGATTTGTTGGTTTGGGGTTTTTCTTTTGCATTGCAACCGTTAGGATGGAAGATCAAGATAAATTACATTTTCTACCCATCATTTTTCTCCTGGAGTATCCTTTGCATCAGCATTTCCCTCAAGCTAAACTCATGCTTCACCATTTTTTTAAGCACAACAAGCAATCTCTTGGTTGCCATCTCATAGCAGAGTCAATCCAGCTTGCAGGAGAGGATATTACATTATGCTTTCCACCCTGCACACATCACTCCCTTGAAAGTATATGCTCCTTTCTGCTGTTTAATAAAGGAAGCTTTGGCCTTTGGATCAAATGTCACTTGCAATACCCGTTGGAACAGTAGTGTACATTATGGATTTGCTGCAAAATCCACTATATTACGGAAATTTTCCTTAGGAATGCAGTGGTCAGTGGTTCCAGGAAAAAAGCAATAAACCACAGACAGACACACAGACAACCACTGGAGTGGACAAAGCTACTTCACTTTATTACTTTTTAAATATCACCTGAATGAAGGTGCCTGGTTTTGGCTTGGGACGACTGGACACTGAGATCAGGCCAGACTCAACAGCTTCTTTCCTCTGTCATGTAATGTATTGGCAAAGGAAAGCTACAGCCAAACACTAATCCTGGCAGCACATGTTGCATGAACATCTGCTGTAAGTAACTGCTATAATTTACTCTCCTGATCCATCATGCAGTCAGGGCAGCAAGCCACCCCTCTCCTCCACTCCTCCTTCCCATGAAGCAAAGAGGTAGGGGTGTACAGCTACCAAGGCTGTAAGTACAGCACAACAAAATTTCTTCTCTCCTCTGGTTTTGGGGTTTGTTGGGGTCTTTTTAATATAAAGATTATTAGAAGTTTTGCCCATCAGTCTGGGCTGTGTAAGCTTACACAGAAACTTAAGTTATAAGCAAATGAGCAACAGTGTTTAAAATACGTCCCTACCTGAAGTCAAACAAGAACTTAATCCCTTTGCAGGAATGGTCCCTACATTACAGCCTTACTTGTAGATTGAATTTGCCACAGGACAAGAATTTTCAAAGGGAGTAGATAATCCTATGGACATCCAAGGTATCCAGAGACATAATTAGTAGCTCCAAAGAAGCTGGAAGGAAATTTTAACATTTATATTTCAGATATTAGTGGGCTGGATTGTATTTTGTATCCTTGTATCCTGAGTTTAGGGAAAGAGCTTCCTTAGTTTTTTTCAGGCATCTCTCTGCTGACAGAGACAGATTACTGAAATATATGGTCTTTAGGTCTCATTCAGTTCCTAATCACTAGATCCTGTGATGCAGTAAGCTAACATTTTTCTCTCCAAGCACATTACAATTTGTAGGCGAACTCACTAACATTTTCTAAGCTTGTTTAATATTTCTAGTGTGGTTATCAGTCAGCTTATAAAATGTTTACCTTTACAGTGATTTTCCTGTTCCTCTCGGTGAGTTTCTTCTTTGGAAATTAAACCTACCCATGATCTTGTGCAAAGATATTGCCAGTGCTGTTGACCAGAAGGAGTACTGAGTTTCCTGAGGCCATTTTATAATTGCATTTTGGAATATAAATGAGTTTACTCTCTGAAGAAGATATTTCATTTGACTTCTTCCCAGCTTAATTTCTTTTTTAAACTCCATCATCCAGTGTTCATGCAGTCTATCCACAAATTAAATAGTATTTTGTGACTGTGCAAAGTAGTTCCAGTATGGGATTCTGCCACATAATTCTGGCCCTGCTTTATAACCCGCTCTCTGTGACGATGAAGACCAGATGAAGCAAAGTGGACGCAACCCAAAGCCTGCATGACGTGCAAGGTTAAGTCAAGTCATGCATCACTCTGCAGTGATACTGAAATTGCAAATTCAGAGTCCTCGACTTGCACAGCTAAGAGTCAAATCAAAATAAAATAGGCAACAAATTGCAAGTGGATACTATCTCAGACAACCCAGAGTCCCTTAGATGGAGTAATGCTGGAGTAATGCTGTCAGGTGGTGGCAGTTACTATTAGAGCTGCCCCACTGTGGGGATTTGGGTCAAAAATCCCTGGGAATACTGGATTGTTCCCTATTTCATATTAGTGTTTTGTGATTTCGAAAGGCCTGCATGCTAAACCCCCCAGCAGTTCAGAAGGGAGACTTCCACAGCTCAATATATGTCCTGCCAGAAAAAATGTTGCCACAAATAAATGGTGATTCTCGCCTTCTTGTATTCATGCTTTTTCTCTTGCTTTTTGATGGCATTTTTCCCTGTTTAGCTACTAAAACACACACTTATGCACTAGGCAAGAGCTCCTGAGATCCTTTGGTCTGTCCCCCGGCGCTGTGGTGTCCTGACCACCCCCAAGTTGCCACCGTAAATATCTAAAGAGGGATTTTCTACTTTGTCCCCACATAACCTGTGTCAGCTCTTCGTTATAGTTTTAACACACTGAATTCTTACACTATCCATGTTTATATCCTTTAAGAATTTCTAATAATGATTTTCCAGCCAGTCTAGACATTGATAGCTCATTTTATCTTTCCACACAGTGCATGCTTTGCTGACCCGCTAACCATTTTTATAGCTTTTCTCTAAACTCCCTCCAAATTAGTCAACATCTTTCTGTTAATGATGCATTCAGAGTTAACCTAAAAGGTGAAAAAGCATCACTAAATGAGCTCCTTTCTACGTTAGCAGTGGCTTAAATGAAAGCAAGTTCAAGTGAAAAAGCTGATTTTAATGGTACTAGCGGCTGAGTAAAAGTCTGCTTAGATGTGGAGCCACTAGGCAGATGGATGGTTACATGAATTTTAACAGACCGATATGCTAATGTGGAGATGCCAATAAACAGAACCATTCGGATGAATATTTGATGGATTCAGGACAACTTCATAAGGATTTCAATTTCATTAAAAAGGTCTTGGAAATTAAAGACAGAAACGTGTTCTCTTCATGCTGCTTAAAGGGAATTGTGGTGGGTTTTTTCAATCCAACAACATGAAATTTTCTAAAACAAGGAATAGTGAGTATGCAGTCTCTGTATCTATAGAAATGTCAATCTTCAGAGAAGGATTGAAATATTTATTCTGAGTGCAGCAGAAGGGATATTTGGGGCAGGGGGCTTGAGGTAGAGAAGGAAGTTTTCCAAAACACTGGTAAGGAAAGCAATGCATTCCGATGAATAGTAACTAAATGCTATTCCTCTGTATCCATAGACTACCATACAATTTCTTTGGTGTTACAAGTGAGCACTAACATGGAATTGCGTGGAATTGCTTGGGTTATAAAACATTGTTGGCTGTGTAGAGACATGTGTTTTAAAGTTAAAATTGTATATAGTTCTGTACATGCCTTGCATGTGGCACAGTGCAGAAATATAAGAAATTAAGTATCCAGTCTTTTAAAAAGTCTGCTCAAGAAAAACAATAAATAGGATGATAAAAGTTAGAAAACTTTTGTGACAGTGTGCTCCCCCACCACCACCTGACCTTTACTTCCCATAACCTTACTCAAGTGATAACCACCGATGGTGGTCGTAATGGATGCGTCTGGTTGTGATGCTGTGGCTGCATCCAACCCAAACTGGATTCATGGGAGACAGATAACAACACAATAGCCAAGGGCTAATTTGAGCAATGCGCCCACCTAACCACAGTGCTGGTCAATGTCCGACTCAAGCCAAATCTGGAAGAAACTAACATCTGTAGTCGGTATGTAAAGGTGACTATAAGTCAATTATCTTACTCCGTAAATAGTGGACAGCCCAGGGCCCGTTGAGCTCTCCTGCACGGCAGTGGGCTGCACACCAGGATGTCCCCTTGAGTAGGGATGGCTCTCAAGACTACTCCTCGAGGCTGAGAGAATCTTTATTGTGTCAGATACTCGGTAAGTGAATTGGGAATAAGCGCACTGAAACTTCGAAATCTTAGCTAAGTGATATAAAGGATTGATTGTGCACATATAATCCTTTAGACATAAACCATTGTCCAAGTCTGGGACTAAGTCTGGATCCAGCCGCACCTAAATTCCCCTCTGAGAAGGAGTTTAGAACGCAAGGGGGTCCTTTCTGAACCTCATGACTCAACAGGAGGGTCTCCCTGACAGTTTTGTCTGCCCCTGTCCTCTATGCAGCAAATAATCAAGTGTACTTTGCCATAGAATCTTGTTAAACCACTGTCGCATTTACTATCAAACTTTGTTAAATTGCTGGTTTAGATCAATAAACATATTGCTGCTTCTCTCTTACAAGTGAAGTGCATCACTCCATCTGCAACAACATTAAATGCCAGAGTCTAGATCCACAATTGCTAAAGCAAATACTTAATCTTTTGTACCTTAATTACATGAGCACTAATTCCATGACAAAGTGTCTCTGGCTGGGCTAGAAGAAAAATATGAGCAAAGCAACTTAGATTCAACATCAAATCATGAGAAAACTTCCGATGCTTCCCACAGCTGAGGATCAAGCTCAAAACATTCATGGAAATTCTTAAGAAATTATAACTTCTAATGAAAAGGAAAAGGGTCCTTGTAAATTTTTAATATGAACTATACAGACAATTACATTAATAAGATTTAATTATACCATGAAATATTTACTGTTTTTCTCTATGCTAAATATTATGTCGAACATAGTTCTAGAAAGATTTGAAAGCTTAAGAGATACCTAGAAACAAAACAGGAACAAGTATTAAAAAAACTAATTTTCACAATGTATTCATAGTATAGACCAGCGTTTCCCTCTTTACTTAAAAAATGGAAATATTTTGGTCAGCTATTGCATTTTATTCTCTTTATAAATAGAGACATAACATAATAAATACTTTGTGCAATATGTTTAATTAATAGAAAAACAGCTCATGTATTATAGATTTAATTTTAACAAGTATATCACATAATCTACAATTAACATCAAATTTTTGGCAGAAATGCATAACTATTTATTAGTGTCTACATTTACCTTTTATTATGCCAAAAGTAACCAGCCATATATTTACTGTCATCCATAATGAGACTAGATAATTAATCCACTTGTGAAATACTATTTCCTAAATTGTATGCTATTGCTATTTTTGTTATATGGCTCTTCAGTCTAACACTACTTCATAATTAACAGATGCCAAGTTTCCTGCAAGAAATGCACTGGTTTCTGTTCATCTTAGTCCTCAGCACGGATCCTGCTTCAATGTAGGCTATGTCCATACTGACCCACAGGTTGGGCTCCCTTTCCCACCCAAACGCCAGCCCCGGGTGCCCACACACCTGCCTGCATGTGCTAGGACTTCAAACTGTAATTTAAGCATATTACCGAAGCAGTGGAATACCCTTAGAATAGCTGTAATTGGACAAGCAAGCTGTTATTCTTTAAAATGAACATTTCTATTGCCATGGCAGTCTCCCCTGTAGTATCTGAAACACTGTACAACACATCTGTGGCTCAGACCCACTGATTTCACTGAGGTTCATAAGAATTAGGTGCCTGAACACCATCAAGTGAGGTTTTTCACCTTAAGCATGAAAAAAATACTTTATGCATCTAATATGGCCAATGTTCAACACCCAGACAGGGACCCCAAGGGTTTACCTGGCTTCCAGGTGAGTGAAGGGCAGGCAGAGCATCCAGGGCAGTGTGCTGGAAACCACTGGGGACCCCATAAAAACGTGCAGGACGAGTCCTTCCCGCGGCTGCCATCTCCTCCTGAATGGGAATGAGTGCTATGGAGGTGACCCTGAAAAAATAGGCATCATTTTTTGTAAATGGGAGGTCTGTCTCTACATTTAATACAGTTAATTCATGTACTGACTCATATCTATACAAGTTTTTTAATATGTATATGCATAACATACGTATTTACATATGCACACACACCTATCTATACGTGCGCGCGCGCGCACACACACACACACACAATCTGTGCAGAAGAAAAGCCTCCAACCTCTGCTCCCCCACCCCATCCCACATCAGAAATACAGATCATTCTTATTTCCACAGGGCATGACCACAATTTGTGGAAGAAAGAGGAGAGGCGTTCGCACTGCTGCTTAGCATGGGGGTGTCTGTGCTAAGACGATCTCTGCTTTCCACAGGCATCTCCACGTCAAGGGCACTGTGTGATTTAACGGCACGGGGTTTGCAGCCTGCTCCCCCGCACCGATGGGGTTTGACATAAGGAAGGGGGAAGTGGTACTCTGTATATTCAGCCCCAGCAATTCTTTATGTTTTATTTAACAATTTGTCACAGGAGGAGGCGCTATTATTAATTTTTAATACAAAATGTGCCTGCCGTTTCGCTACGGCAAGCTGTTTAAAAGTTCTGCTCGCAAAACACACACAAATTGTGATTTCCCGCTCGTCACAACCTCCCTGTCTACCTGGTCTTGCTCCCTCTTTCTATTTCCACTCTTCCAAGCAGTAAACCCGGCACAGTAGACCTCACCTTTTCTTTGTAAGGCGTGGGACAATCACCCATGCATCTCTCCCAACTGGTGTGCAGCAAAGTTGCCCCCTTTGGACCAGCAGCCCATGGATAGAAAAAGTGGTCAGCTGCTGTTACCACAGTCTCCATCAGGCTTTGCAACAAATTTCACAATATTTGGCACCCCCAAATCTTGAATTTTCTCACCTCAGACACATTGCCATGCACATGGGCAGGAGGAGAGAGGGAGAAGAAAATGCTGCGACCAGTGCACCATGGTATTCATGGAGGACACTACGTTCAAATTTAGGCTTTGAAGACACAGTGAGTTGAAAATAAATATCAGTTTACCTTGCCACCTTACAAGCTTTTTCTAGAATGCTAATTCATGATATAAATAAATCAGTTAAACATGTGTCTGTGTTAACTTTGCTGTTCCTTAAAGGAACTTTCACAGCAGTAAATGTCCCTAACATTTTGGGAGATTATTCTCATTGCAAATGGACCTTATACTTAAAATGGGAACTATTCTTTCAGTGCCTGGACAGCCATTTTAGAGGTGACCTCAGCATCCGAGTGCTGCCTCTAAATGCTAACACACATGGTTGTGGTTTTATTTATTATTTCACATTCTGTCCCTACGAGTCATCATCACTGCACCACAAGCTGATGTTCCTCCATCTCAGTCAGAGAAGGTAGTCCCATAGATAGGCCTCAGCCACCTCTTCTCTGGATGCTCTTTGTCTTAATCAAATTTTTTTTACACATAAAAAATTAACCAAAGCAAAGACACAACAAAGAAAAACAAAGAGAAAACATATCAAGTAGCCTGCTGACAACTTGGAGTGTATCCACCCAGAAGGCCAAGATAGTCTACACTTCTGCTGGATTTTAACAGCAGCTAGACAACTTTTGTCATCAGTAAAAGCATTTGTAGCCACACCACGGAAGCAAAGATAATAAAGGCAATGCAATTCCATGCACCAGGCAGTGCAGACAGCTACGGGTGCCTCCCACCACCCTGTGGACCTCTGCCAGGGAGGACACCTGAAAGTGGTGGGAGGCTCTGTGGGTAGGGTGCAGGGCCAGCTTCGGTGGGCCCAGGGTCTAACCAAGTACAGCACATTTTATGTTCTGAAAACAGAGGAAAATGAAAGTCAGTCAAGTGCAAGGAGGAGAATTAAAAACAGGACAATTTTGCAACTAGCAGAGGAGAAATGAAAATAAGATTTGGCTAGAGATCAGCTTTAACTCAGAGGCAAATCCAACAGGCGCTAGTGATAGCATTTAGCTATTATCCCTACAGTGACAGAGAAAAACATCAAAATAGATCATTTCCTTTGTCCCTGAAATAGGCCTTTGTCCTAGCTCCACACACGCACAACCTGGACTGGATAATGCAACCAGCCTTATCGTGGTGCTGATGCTCTGACAAGGAGCTTTGTGAGTAAAGCAAGGGAAGGTTTATCATCATAGATCTAGTTATCGGTCCTAAGAATACTTTCCATTTTAGTTTGGTCATTAAGATGGATTCACTCTGCAAGTCTTTCCTTAGTACCAAGCTAAAAATAAGCTAATGCTTTCCCTTCACCTGCACCGTTTCTGTTCTTTGCATACACTTTTCAACAGCATACGTAATAGTTTGACACACATACATACATACAAAATAGCATTTTCACACACAAAAATTAAAGAGAGCTCAGTTCTTTACAGCAACATCCGAGAAGCCCAAGATAAAATATGCTGGTTGAATTTAAAATGATTTCTGCCGTAACAAAAAACTTTTCCAGGGACAGATGCTCAGATAAATCAGCACAGCTCCTCTGAAGTGAACTGAGCCATGACTGCGTGTACTCCAGCTACAGATTTTGTCCATAGCAGATACTTCTGCAGACTGATCCTGATCCTAGCGAAGTCAGCCATCAAATCCCGTATATTTTCAGTATGGCAGGATTGGTTCCGGCGTATAAATATAGTTGAATTGCCAAAAAGATGAAGGAAGAAAAAGACATCGTAAAGTTCCTGGTTTGCTAAGCAGATGGGAGAAAGAAGGCCAATTATAGCGTAAAGCACCATTTCACTAAAGGAAGTGTGAGTGCTGGAAGAGCTCTGAACAGAGGGGATTTTGCTTTGCCATGTGTAGTCTCTGGGAAACAAAAGGAAGAGTGTGACTGAAATGAAGACAGGCAGAATGCAATATTTTCCTTTGATGTGTAAACAGATTTAATGCAACAAAAATCGATGAGGAAACTCTCCAAAGGAGAGTATTTTAATGTGTTATCATATTTCACATAGATTTCATAAAAATTCAATTTCAATTATAGCACAGTTTACAAACAGCGCTGTGCCTCCCTGGAAAACATATGGCCATCAAAACTTAAAACAAAATACTGCCAAAGTCGCTCATAAAAAATAAATAGCCATAAGCCAGTGTGTTATTGTCCTTTTAATGTTTGTTGAATGCCTATAATTCTTCTCGCGTCCGCCTCGGCTGTCAGCTTTCTGACACTCAGGTCTCCCATTCGCACACCTCCCCTTGAAGATGTCTTGGAGCAGGAGCTGTATTGTGAGCAGTGCTTGATTATTTTGGATATTATCTTACGTCTCCAGCTGGGCTGCTGCAGAAAAAGAAATTAAATAAATAACCATACACACCTTCAAAATAGCGATGTAGCAGCAGCAGGGAGAGGCTAAGCTGAGGTGCGGGCCAGCGCTGCAGCGGCTGCTGGAAGGGGAGAAACAGGCTCTACCTCAGACAGCAGCAAATGGTTTCCTGAGAGCTCTGGGCTCCATCCACCAGCTCCTGCCTTGATCAGTTAATAACCTGGTCCACGGCTTGGTTTGCCCCCATCCAGTGAGCTACGACAGCCCTGTCAAAGCTTGGGCACGTGAGCTGGGTGAGGAGGCAGCTCGTCTCCAGCCCTGCCGCAAGAGGCAGGACGGAGCCGGGCTCTGGCCCCATGCAGGATCAAAGAGAGTGTTATGCACACAGGTAGGGACCTATTTTTGTACTTTTGTTGAGGGATTAGATCGAAGTGAATTTTGAGCTTTTGCAGTGCTCCGCACTGCTTAATACACTGCGTTGTGCAACAAAAGGACATTCACATCTTACACAGAAGTTGCTGAAAATAGATCAAAACATTCAGTGTTGGCCTCTGTCCAGGTTTCGGCTGGGATAGAGTTAATTTTCTTCTTAGTAGCTGGTACAGTGCTGTGGTTTGGATTTAGTGGGAGAACAATGTTGATGACACACTGATGTTTTAGTTGTTGCTAAGTAGCGCTTATCCTAAGTTAAGGACTTTTCAGTTTCCCATGCTCTGCCAGCAAGCAGGTGTGCAAGGAGCTGGGAGGGAGCAGAGCCAGGACAGCTGACCCGAACTAGCCAAAGGGATATTCCATACCATGGAACGTCATGCCCAGTATATAAACTGGGAGGAGTTGGCTGGGAGGGGCAGATCACTGCTTGGATATCAGTCAGCAGGTCGTGAGCAATTGCATTGTGCATCACTTGGCTTTTCTTGGTTTTTTTTTTTTTTTGTTATTTTCCTTTTCATCACAATTATTATTATTATTATATTTTTATTATTATTATTAGTTACTATTATATTTTATTTTACTTCAGTTATTAAACTGTTCTTATCTCAACCCACGAGTTTTACTTTTTTCTTCCCGATCTTCCTCCCCATCCCACTGGGAGGGAGGAGGGGTGAGCAGCTGCGTGGTGCTGAGTTGCTGGCTGGGGTTAAACCATGACAGCCTCGCAGCTGGCTCCTTCCACCTGGGCTAGGAGTTGCAAGGCGGATAGGAATGAGGGTAAAGTCCGGGAAGGAAGGCAAAGGTGGCTTTGAAGCATCACGCAGTTGGCAAATGTGCAGCTTTGACAGCAGCACAGCCTGTACCCCAATGCCCACTGCTGGGAGATGCGTGTGACAAACCCCTTCTCATGCAACTGGGATATTGGTACAATTTTATGGAAAAGAAGCAATGCCTTTTCCCCACCTTTAACTTCTGGAAGAGTCACTACGTCTCTCTGTGCACTTTCCAACCGATGGAGAGATGAGCTTCTTCCATTAACAACAAAACTCTGCCCTTTCTTCATTGGAGACATTTCTCTTTTGTCCTTTAAGAGCTTCCTGCTGTTGGATGGAGACCAGCTTGGACAAGTGAAGGGATGCCATGGCTGGAGGAGGAGAAGGTGCCCCATCCCTCTCCGAGCTTTTGCCCCTGCGCAGTCCTCACAGAGGGTGCAAGGGAGGGCTGGGGGGAACTGCTCTTGAGACAGGGCTGAGGGGAAGCAGGGCGAAGACAGCATTCAGGGACAAGCCACCCTCCAGGGCAACACTACCTAGCACCCTTAGGTCCCAGATGCATTTGGGAATATGGTGGGGAGCTACTGGTTACACAGGTTTTGCAGTGTGCGTGGGCCAGAGAAGGAAGCTAGGGGTGGAGGGAGGTGAATATGAAGCAAGTGCTGATAAAATACCAGGTATGCAGCAGAAGAAATAAAAAAAATGAAATATATGGAAGAAGGAGGACATTATTGATAGCATTAATGAAGTGTAAGTGGGGGGAAAGAAAACATGATATACGCTGGCAAGGGAGGAAGAGCTCACAAAACCGATGTATTTTAGCTGTGAGAGAGAGGACAGTGTTCAGAGCTATTACTTTTCCTCGGTACACACCTGTCTAGCAAAGACTGTGCGATGCGATGGCAGGCACCGGTGCTGGCTGCACCTCCGCGAGGATGTTACAGCTGGTACCTGCAAATTTTTCTCCACTTTCACCGGAACAGGGGACAGACATCCTACATAAATATAAAGAAGAAAAATCATTTCTCCTTTCTTAATAGTGGCCTGCACCTAGGCTAGAGGAATTATTTTTCAGAAAGGATATAAAATGTATCATCCCTACCCTCCCATTGGCATTAATGTGTTGTCTCAAAATATGCCCGATCCCGACTCTAGGATGTGTACCCTCTGGAGTAAGGCCAAACATCCACACATCTACCGCTAGGATTTTACAGGAAACCATTTAGCGGCAAGGTTTTCCCACAAGTAGTTCGTCTCTTCACTAAATGGGCCATTTTGACAGCTTCTCAACCATCTTTCTCGGTGAGCTTTTAGGTGCAGTCTGCTATTATGGCTCCTTGGCATAAACAGCCGCCAGCTGTGGGGTTTTGGTCACTTCTAGAATAATAAAGACAAAAAGGAAAGACTGAATTTTTGTTGTTGTTTTTCCTATTACGAGCAATAGTAGCTAAGCTCACAGTAGACATCATAGGAATACTAAAATAGATCATTCCCCAAAGGCCTGAGAAAGTAGCAACAATGAAATGTTAAATATAAATGCATGACACTTTCAAGGTAGTTCAAACCAGCTTCATCAATAAATATTGTTATACAGAAATATGAGTCTCATAGCATCTTCCAAAAGAACTTAAATTGATGGGAAAACTTCAAGTACAATTACAATAGTGATAGCATCACAGTGCATAGGAATGTACATTTCTGCACATTAAATATTCTCCTTACAACTTACCATCTGGGTCTCTCCTATGAGGGCAAATTTATTCCGATATTTTCCAATCCTCTGTTTAGAGATCTGTAATGTCAAGGCAGCTTGAACCCCTAAACCACGAATTCACACTGAGACAAAAGCCCTGGAGGACATTCGTAGGTGTGTGCATTGACTCAGCCTCACCACTAAACAAAAAACCCAAAATCTGCAGCAGTTTTGGGTCAGACATAATGTGCCTTTTGTTTTTTTTACTTCAGTTTCCTCCTACCCTGTTAGCTGAGCATGTTCCTACCCAAAAGTTGGCAGTGGTGGGGTGGGAGGCTCAGGTGTCGGGAGGGGAGGGGTTTGGGTCTGTGTGCTACAGAAGACAACATGTATTTGGGAGTGATCTAGTGCATGTAGAGGAAAGCATCGGTCTAGTCTCTAAGTGCTCTTAAATATTTAACGAAGAGTTGTGAAGAGGAAATTGGCCACCTTGCTTAACCTATAAACAGCTGGGCTGTATTAGCTGACAAATAACAGCGAGTGTCTAAAACGCTAACAGGAAGGGAAAAATAAAGGCAAACAAACACGGAGATAATGGAGGCATAAAAGCACCTTGGTTAGCAGATAAATCAGTGGCCTTGCTCTGCGCGGGAGGTGGGACTGGAGCCCTCCAGGGGATTGCGCTGTGGGCTGTGAAGAGCAACGGTATTTTGGGGGCTCCTCAGAGAGCACTGCCTGTCCTCAGGACAAGGCTTGGGGAGAGGAGAGCAGCTCAGATATGTCACCTCCAGCTTTCTAGCTGATTCTGGCTAAAGCAACGGAGAAATATATCCTTTTCGCTTCCAAAAACTCTCCAAGAATCCACAACAGTAAAATTAGAAAGCTCTAACCTGACATTTATAGAGAGGAATATAAAATATTGTGGTGGTGGGTAAGTAGTTGGTTAAATCAGGCTGGAATGCCAGAAAAATGACATCCCGCGTGATGAAGCGCAGCCAGGAGGACATACCAGTGGGAGGGAGAAGAGTGGAGCCACGAAGTGGCCGGGAGGGAAAACCCACTGCTTGCCTGGGATGCTGCGGCAGCCTGCACGCTTGGGCAAGGCACCCGTGCCTTGATCATGCACGGAGGGAAGAGCGAAAGGAGCAGAGGACACGGCTATGGGCCTCCGGGCAGGGCAAGGAGGAAGAAGTGGCTTTGCAAGACCAAGACAGACTTGCAAGAACTTGCAAGCTCTCAGACGCACCCAGGGTTGACATTGCGCTACCACCATGAGAATCACTGGGGAGGTCTCCCCAGCATGAGATGACTTTCAGGGAGCTGCAGTAACCCCAGAAGAAGGTTGGTTTTGTGCAGATCAGCCCCAGGCACGCTCCCCAGGAAAGGAGCAAACAAATTTGTGCCAGAGCTTCCCCGCCCCAGCCAAGGAGGTGGGAGAAGTCGCCGTGTAAGAAAGCTGTGCTGGACTTTAATGAGGCTGCCCATGAGCAAATGTGAAACGAATAAAAGACAGCTGATGGAAACTAATCATTACTTAAAAGAGTTCAGTACAGATGTGTTTAAGACACAGTTATGAAAGACGGGATTTAACATCTATTCCAATAAAACCTGTGTCGAATGACAGCCAAGCCCGACACAGTTAATTAAAGCGTGGCGTTGAGACACTCATGTATAGAAAGCAATAAACAGCTTTTGCAGTTGATTAAACAGCGAAGGCTGGGGCTTTTAAATTGGCACGGGAGATATTTGCTGTAAGTACACCTCAGAGTCACAGGTATTATGGCTCCAAACAGGAAGCTTTTTGCAGCTTACCTTCCCCAAACCAGGAGCAGCAAGTGCACAGGCACAGGCAAATAAATTATCATCTCAGCGAGGCCTTGGCAAGGGTGACCATGGTCATGAGCGAGGTTGGGAAGCGGCTGGTGCATGGAGCAGAGCCCAGCCAGGCCTCCAAAAGCGGGTAAAAGTCTTTGAAAACAGGCACTTGTTTCGCTGCAGTTGTTTGGATTTTCCTCTTCCATTTCACAAACGCTCCTGTTGGTTTTTAGACAGAGAAAAACCGTGCCAGAGCCGAAAATGAGTTTGGGAGCTCAGAGACTCATTCTTAGAGCGCCTGGCTTCCATAGCTCATAGCTTTCAGCCATTGCCCTCAGCAACAGCCAGACATGCCGTATGACAGTCAGGATACACATACACAATAGCAAAGTGCCTTACCCCAGCTTCTTTTTCTAGACGAAGAAGGAACAATAGAAAAGCAAGAGGAGCATTATATGCATTTCACAATGCCCTGCCATTAACAACAGCCTCCTGCAGCCTTTGTTTCTCAGCAAATAGTTTTACTGAACAATTTACTGGGGCCACGAAGAACTAAAGCTGGGAGTGGGTGAATTTTTGCTTTCCACCTCACTGGGTTCATTAAGCATAATTAACCCTCTACGTGAGAGTGCCACCAGCTGTGCCTCTGCACTGCTCTATCGTCTGCTATGCCACCACCAGCGGTGACACCGGTAGCCCAGGATTTGTGAGCGTAGGTCATATTACTCATTGAGAGTCCCACACTGACGGAATATTTGCATGGATAGGATATACACAGCCCAGACAAAAAGGGGTAAGGTGGCATGGCAAAATTTTTGTTATGGATTTTTTTTCTCTGATAACTGACAACACCGTGTTTCCCAGACATATCTACATGGTAAACAGGGCAGGAAATGAAATCAGAGGAATTCTACTCAAAATATCAGCTGAGAACTGCAAATACTATACTATAATATAATATAATATTATATTATATAATGCAATGCAAGATGCACGCTGGTGTCAGAGGATCGATGGCAAAAGCAAGAGAAGTTGCTGGATACAGCGGCTCATTGACAAAGCTAATTATCCCTCATGAATAGATAATATAGAAAAAAATTATTATTTGTATAGGATCTGGATTTCTGAAGGAGGATAAAAACCATCTGGTTGTGCCAGGAGGAGCGAAGGGGCAGGATGGGCGGAAAGGAAGGGACACATCTTTAACAACCTTGTGCTGGTTTCAGCTAACAGGCAAAGTTCTCCAGGCTCGGGAACTGAGCAGGGCTCCCTGTCAAATCTGTACTGAACTTAAAAGCAGCAGAGAAACGCAGCAACTCAAAATGAGTTTTAGTAATGAAGCTGCGCTTTACTTTTCATAACAATGGATTTTTTAAAAGGTATGTCAAAGTGAATTGAATTTGGATCCATGAATACCACAGTAAGTGATGTAAGTGAAGTTAATTAAATTCTCTCTGTCTCCCAAGAACTAGATTTTTCCTTCTTCCAGTAGATATACGCTATAGATTGTAGTCTTGGTTAAATCTAAGTATCCGCTTTAGATCAACGTGTTTTCCTAGTGAAACTATTCTGAATACACTTCGAATGTATAAAATATTCTCATGAGCAAAAGCTATTGAGAACGAAGAAGATGGGAAAGTAGAGACAGTGTGAATCAGTTCGAAATTCTTTTCTGTGACATTTTCATGTACGTATAGGAGTGTTCCTGGCCAAGACCAGCCTGTGCTCCAGGAGATGGGGTATTGCCAGTCTCTCCGCTTCGGGTAATACTAATTATAGGTCGGCAAAAAGCTCCATCAATGCACAAAGGAGCCTGTGGGACTGACCACCAAATGGCCAAACTGTTACTTGCAGCATTAAATCACAGGGAATCCGAAGGTGTACATGCATGGGAAAAATAAGTTTTTCTCTTGGCTTTGTGGAGAAGATGGTGCTGCTCTGACAGGGTGATAGAAGACCCACTCTCTTTTTGGCCTTTGGCCTGTGAGTATCATTTCACATCATCAGATGCCCATCAGCAGTGTCCAAACAATGTTCATTACAATGACATTATTGTTTCTGAAAAATGAAAGTAAACAAGATGCACGTACATATCAGCAAACCATAGGGCAACAGGGTTTTACAAGCACTTTAAAATACATAATTTTCCAATTTTTTCACTTGAGTACTCTCAATAGCAATATTGTGTGTTCTTACAAGGGTTTCAGGCTGCAGATTTATGCTTTAGTGTGAAATACACTGCTACCTTCAGCAGTAAACTTGGTTCAGGAAAAAAAAATCTCATGTGCCCTGACTGCACAGTGAACCTAAAAAAATGCTATCATTAAGAAGCAGGTTTGCTACACAGAATTTTGAGCAGTCTTTAATTTCCGCTGTACATTCTCACACACACTGGATGGTGAACTCCAAGCTCACACATAAAACATCCAGAGAAAGGATTTTAAATCCTGGAGCATAAAGAAACCAACTTAATCAGCTCAAAGCATGTTGATAAAATATTTAAGTAGATTAGATAAAAATTCCACACTTGCAATGTTGTATGAGCAAAGCTGCTTAGTTCTATGGGTGGCATTTTTCTTTGCCATAGTCTAAGGAAAGCACCACAAACAGCTGTGCTATGTACACTGAATATATGTTACTTATATCATAATAATTGCTCAGTTCCTGGCAAACCTGGAATTCAGAGTACTCATAAAGAGCAGGTTATGTACATACTCATTTCCTATTAGAAATTTAATTACGTGGGACCAGGCTATGAAAACCTGAAATTTTCTTTCCTGCCTGTGTGCCTGGACTTTAGAAGTCATCCACATGTTTCTGTGGCACAATAGCCCCAAATATTCCTAAACTGAGTGTCACCACAGCTCATAATGACACAAGAAATACTTACAGAAGTGCATTTTGATACTCAAATACGAAGCTAATCAGCATCACGAGTAGTATCAGGTAAAGCAGATCCATCTCCGTGGTGATCGTTGCCGAATTCCCCTCGGCTTGGCATGTAGAACGGGTATGGAGAACTCTTAAAAGCATTCAAAACTGAAATTACAGGAGAAAAGGTAGGGTAATGGAGCACTTTGCTTTGCAAGGCTGCTGTAGGTTAGGTCAGACAGCATTTTCAATGGAAACAAACAATTTCTATGAAGTCATAGCAATGAAAAATAAACTGCAATATGCCTTTTAATGTCATAAATTCCCATTTCCCTATGTATTCTTCAGAAATATAACTTTTCAGGAACTCCAATACTTTATAAGGTTACCGTGATCCCCTGATTGCCTCGAAGAAAATACATATCTTTGCACAAAACGCATAGGCGGCCCATTCCTCGTGAGGGAAGCGAGCCAGCCGAGCCCGTCGTCCTTTGTAGCTCGTGTGTCTGATCCCCAGAGGAGGTCAGCACGAAGTGGAAGCGAGAGCGAACGCAAGAGCCATCAGGAGGAGAAATGACAGAATTTCAATTCCTTGGGGCCAGGAAACAGCGAGAGTGGTGGAGAGGGTGAAGAGGGAGAGGAGGGGACTGGAGTGCAAGTTAAGGGCCCCCGAAACCAGCTGGAGAGAAAACGGGTGTGATTGTTGCAATTACACAGAACAGACCTAATGCTTTATACAATTATAGCATTTACACAGAAGCATTTTCCCCCCTTCATGAGGGAAATGTGTGGTTGGGGCATTCCTGGGGTTGCTCTGCATGCCCACATTAACTTTTCTTACCTTCTTTTCCGATCTCTGAAATCCTCTTTTTGGCAGGGAGTGAGTGTGCTTAAATGCGGGGGGGGGGGGGAAGGTGGGGAACAAATCCAAAAAAACAACAACAAAACCCCCAAAATACCTCACTAGAGAGACCTGGGAACATGACAAGACATCAGCTATTTGAACTATCATCCCAGAGAAAGCCCCTGTCTGTTAAAGAAAACAGGTCTTTCTCCCAGCTGCCTTATGGTCTGAGTCTCTGAACCCGCTGGAAAATTCAGTCATTATCAGTTGTATAGGAAGAATAATACAAATGCTATTTTTTTTTTATTGTACAAATACAATGCTATTTTTTTTCCTGAAGGTTAACAGTATTCAGCCAATTCCTAAATATAACACCTCCAAGCACAGTTCAGTGGTGCACCAAACTCCTGGGGTATTTGTTGACTTTCCACCTCCAGCAGTCCCAGTGTGCTCGGTAAATACCATGGATTGCTCTTCCTCAGCCTTCTTTTCTGCAGCCAGAGGATCTGCAGTTGTACTTCTTACACTCAGTTGTTAGTGCTAAACTGTTAATGGACTCACTCATCTCGGGAACTACAAATGGAGCACATCATTGCTTTCTTGCTGATGCTATAAGTATCATCAGACAACTTACACACACACATACCTGTGGCTCTGCATTTAAAATACAGTTGAATAACCTAGTGCCCATTAAGTGCAGCCTGTTACATGGGTAAAATGTGTGACTTCAGCTTATCCCCGTAATTTTTATCCTAGAAAATGAAATGGTACTCTTTTGAAATAACACATGAAAATGAACTTTACTGGTGTTTGGTGGGTGAGTTTTGTGGTGAATGTTGCACCTCTCAGGAGGTTTTCAACCACTGACGAATTGCTTTTGTAACAAGCCCACAGAATCATAGTCCCTGCAGCCTGAACATCATGAACTTCTAGACTGACCCCTTGTATAACATAAGAACTGCTTGAATTAAATCTTGGCTGAATTACAGCATTATCTGCTTAGAAAAACATTTAGTTTTGATTTAAAGATTTCCAGTGATGGAGATTGCAACAATGACCCTTGGTAATTTGATTGCATGGTAAGTATCCTCACTGATCAAAAACAAAGCCTCAGAACTAAAGAAAACCACACATCTATCCTGAACATCATCAAATTTCACTCATCTGATTCTAAATTAATCCCATGGATTAAAGACTCATCTATACTCCTCTATCCTGTCTCATGGAGGGCTCTGTAGACTCTGATCAAATGACCGCTTAAGCTGTTCTTTGTGGTAAGAAGTTTGCAAAGCCATAGGTATTTTTTTTTATCAATGACTCATTCCAGTCCCACAGCTTAGCTATGCTCTTCCTTCAGCAACCCTGTTCAAGATGCTCTTAAATTTCATACAGTTAGTATTTCAATTTATTACACTTAGGAGTTCTGTTGCGCTGTTGGCATTCCTGATTCATTATCTGCATTACTGACCTGATGCTTCAATAGATTCAGCCTGCTGCTGTGAAATAAGGCAGGGCAGGGGAGTCAGAAGAGACTTTCCTTCAAGCTAACGAAGCTCAGAGGTTTCTCTGGCAGAAATGATTAGGAATTCTTTGTAGGACCAAGTCTTGTTTTTATAGGTATAGATATAATGAAATTAGATACATTGGCTATATTAGATACTTTAGATACTGTCTACGTGATTCTCTGATGTCCAGAGCTTTGCAGAGAAATTACCTCTTGCCTTTTTTAGATATGGACATAGCCTTGTTTTTTTCTGCTAAAATATGAAGATATTTGCTCACAGTGCCACTTCAATTTGAGGATTAGTTTCTTACAGATTGTGCCTAGCATCAGCAAGGGATCAATGCATGTCTTCATTTACAGAGAAAGATTTATAAGCGAAGAATTGACATTTTAGAGTTCTGCAGTAAGAAGGAGACAGGAAGGAAAGTGGCTCCACAAGTCCCACGTCACTCTTGGACATATTCAGATAGCAAGCATGGTCCAGTGGTCCAGTGACCACTCCCTCCAGTGAAAGAGGACAACATGACACTGTCGGTCTTCATGCTGCCCCCCATAGTCTGGTTGGAGATGCTATTCCAGCAGGCTCCTCCGTGCTCATGAGACGTGGAGCAGGACTGAGATGTGCACACCACAATGGGGTCATCTTCTCTGCTTCATTTTAACTCTTCACTTTCTTAAAGGCCGTAGAAAGAAGTATGGTTTCTCCATGATGGATAGGACAAGCAGCTTTAAACTTCAGCAATGGAAATTGAGACATATGCATGACCAAAAAAAAAAGGACAGCAAGTGCTGGAATTGGTGTTTTAAGGACATAGTTGTCACTCTTAAAAAATGCTGGAGAAAAGCCTATAGAGGCTGGCTTAGCTATAGCTGATGCTGTTTGGGAAACACAGAGAGGGCAAGAAGGCTCCCTGAGGTCCTGTCAAGCCCCGTGATTCTGTATTTGTTATTCTTAATTAAATAGTTCCCTCCCTCAGTGCTGTCTACAGGGTTTCTGTCATCTGTAAGGAGTATGACTCTGTTTTTCTGTCATTCAAATCTTGCAAAAAGATCACAAGTTTTAAAATTGTAATTTGAACACTAAAAATATAATAAGTACAAATAAAAAGAACAGTTCCGTACAAAGAACTCTATTTCATGTTATCTGTATCCATGGAAATCCAGTTAATTTCCCTGATTTTTTTCAACCTGCCAGTGAACTGCTTCACAGAGAGTAGGAATTAAAAAAACCTACAAAAACATTAAAGAACTAGAAATGCATTTGAGTACTTTGGAATATGAATAAGGAAGGGTTGAAAACAATTTAACAAATAAGATGCTGGTGACTGAGACCTACAGACTTTGGACAAACATAGATACTCTCTAAAATATCTGAAAACAAGAATTAAAATAATCCCATCTGATTCTTTTCATATATATAATATATAATGTGGTTTACTGGCTAGACTCCTTTTCGTGTTTCAATAATCCAAGCAACTTGAAACAGAATACCCAGTTAACCAAAACTGATTAGTGAATAGGCAAGTACTGGGGTATAACCTGTTTCCACTTGCTGCACCGGAATGTTGTTAGTATTTTTCATCTGCAAGCGGCAGAATCTGGGACGCGTAATTCTGGACTCAGCCCCCCTTGTGTAGCACACCACTATTATTTCTGATTGTAATCCTTGCACAGAAAGTGACACATCACAGAATCATTGTAACAAGAGTCCCTGGAGGTATTTAGGGTTCAAGTGTGGTCCCCAGTATTGTTCAGCCTGCTGTTGAAACCTTCTGGATTGCCAACAGAGGGAAGGAGACTTCGTCCTCTCCTGATGTGTATGTTGAGTCCCACTACAGGGCTCATGCGTCATCAGTGGAGGTTTATTCGGGTGCTCTGTGAAGCCTCTCAAGGATACTCTGTGAAGCCAAGGCAACTGTTAAGAGGCATTAATCATCTGATTTACAGTTTCACCATACCTTCCTGCGTGGCATGCCTGGTTGTTATCTTGTACCTTGACCTCCCTCAAAGCTCCAGCCATCTAAGGGAAAATCTAAACACAATTATTTCTTCATAATATCAACATTCAGAATAGACCATGTAGTTGCACAAGAACAAAACCCCAAAATCATAGTCTCATTCTTTCTCCTCTTTTAATTTTAGGTAACTTGCATGTAGTCTTCCACACACCTCCTAGAGTCTCCATCCTTTTGCACGCCTCTGAAGCGGCACCTTTGGAGACAGTCCCTCCTCAGTGCACAATACTTGCTCATGTAGCCAAGCGTATTTTGCATCCCCCAAAGGCTCGTCCCAGATTTAATCTTGCTCTCTGAAACTTGCTGTTATAAGATTGTGTAGGTGGTGTTCTTAATTAAGAAGCACATCGTTTCACTTCCTCTGAGACATAACTGTTGCTTTATTAGGTCAAGAGCCATCTCCTTTCCTGATGGACTAATTAACTGCTCCTTGTCCCAGTGAAGGGTAACGCTTCCTACCCTCTCGCCTTTGGAGAGTCGCCGAGCACATCTCAGTGTGAAGTGTCCTCTTCAGTGAACTTTCATATTTTACATCACGCTGTACAAATAAACACACTTGATGCAGCATCTAAATGGAGTTTCAGTGTTCACAGGTTATTGCTTGTTCCTGGCTGACATGATAGCAATTAACCACACTGGAGTGACGACGAGTGTGGGGTGACTGACCTCAACATTTTTCTCTTTGGTGGATCGTAACAATCGTTCTGATAATAACGATGTCCACGAAAATAGGATGTGATACAGTAATATGTGACAAGATTCAGGCTGTCATACTGTATTTACTGGATACGGCTATTTAAACAGACAATATAATTGCTGCTTTTCGATTACATTGTCATTATGGTCAATGTTTTGCTATTTCATTTAGCGTTAATGTGCTTGTTAACCTAAATTATTTTATTCGTTCATTAAAATATTCATTCTTCAAAAAATATATTTTTTTAGAAAGTCTATTTTATAAGATATGAGAAAAGAAAATTCTTTTAAGTTACTTTCAAATATTGAAATACTTTATTTACATTTTAGAATACTTACAGCAGTAGACGCAAATGCTAATGGATGTATGAACTTCTTAGTATGAAAAAAAGGGGTCTGCCCTACTGATCATAGTCCCTTAAAAGTAATGTAGTACTGTTTCAATTTTGATATTCCTGAACAAAGGGCACTGTTGTTCAGTCAGATGTGATTAAGTAGGACTTTTCAGTGACAAAAGATGCTGTTCAATCCTTTAACACTTATTAATTTTATAGTAAAATGCATGATGAGAGCAGTCATATAGTTTGACAGATATTAAAACTGGGCAGACAATATTTTGATTAGGCCTATGGACAACTGTAACTGCCCAGTGTGATTCAGTTTTGGAAACAGCAAGTTAAGCATTTTGCTGGTCTACAGAGGCAGGGCCCAAACCATTGGTGGTGGTGGTGTCCCCATCAGTCCTTCACATAGCACAGCGGGACACGATGACGTGTAATCTGTATTTCTTGCACAGCCCTTCAGTGCATGACACCATTACTTTTTAACTGTCGCCACTGTACTAGGGGATTACTTTCAGCTCTTCCACTTGCTGTGTCCCAGTGACCTTGCATATTTAATTATAATTGGAAGTCAAGTGACTTTTACGAGACATGAATGTTAATTAGCTTTCAAATTGCTGGAGAGGGTACTTTGTCTGGAGTTCCTCTGATTGTGATAATTAATTAGTTGTGCGAGGTCAATCTCCTGTCTTGCACAGTTCATTGAACAGCGTCTTTTCAAATATTTATAAAGATGTTTTAGTACCTATCACTGAAAGCTACATTAATGTTTTAATTTTAAGCAGAAAAAAGGACAACCTAATACTGTCAGACACAACTTTGGCAGTATATATAATAGCAATCTCAAATTAGCCATTTTATTGTGTTTCATTTTATTCATGTTCACTAAGAATAGGGGGAAAAGATATCTGATTCTGTAACATAGGAAACAAACTAAAAAAAATGAATTAAAGCTACAATTGTAGAATAATTTACATTGAAATACTGTTCAGGGCAATGAACTATTAGGACTTCAGGAATTTCAAGATGATTAGAATAACTAAATATATGCAGAAAATCATCACATCTCTTTCACAAAGGCTTAACATCTTCTGAAAAGTGTCAGATAAGACACATTAGGGCAGTACAATGTATGAACCCAATCACACACACACAGACAAAACCTGAAGAAGGTCACTGCCTTTTTATGACAGACATATTTTCAGACTGCCTATTGAACTACAAAACCCTACAGGATAGATACGGGTTTTTGAACAGCTGTAGCTCACCACAGCCAGTCGAAAGGCTACCAAAAGACCATGGGATGTCCAGCCTGGGGAAGCACGGGCTTCACACCAGCCTTGGGGAGCTCCCACGCAGCATGGCTTTTACTGCACAGTGACTCTGATTATGCTGTACAAAGAATCCTGGTATAGTCTTACTACATAAAAGAAGTTCAAATGACTATCAAGGATCTATAATTGGAATATTGTGACTCCTGCAGTAAGGACAGCAGTGCGGCGTTGCATACTTTCATGCCTTATGCTATTTCAACAAATGGGCTCTGATCAGTGGAGGATGCACTGGCCACCTTAAAACTACCTGGATGCTACACTCCCCCTACTATGAAAAGCAGCAAATACAAGCAGACTTTTAAAGTAGAGCATTTACGAGTGTACACACTAACAAGTGCAGGTTATGCACACATTACATTTTTGGGTGGGGTAGGAGGAGAAGAGAGATGTTAGGATCAACAGACATGCCTGGAGAAGGGCAACCTTAACCTAATACACAAGGCAGACCTCCCATCCCACCTCACTCTCACCAGTCTATTCTTCCTTAAGGACATCTCTTCTGACATACTGTTATAAGATGTGGCAGACCCCCTCCCAGTATGTGGGAACATTACTTGAGCACTGCTTCCTTTTCCTTTTAAAAAGAAAATTGGTTATGGACCTCTAACAGCTCAAAACAATAACGTGACTCTAGCTGCTATACTTCTGTAAGTTTGAGGTTCCTGATTTACAAAATACTTATTTTCATATCATATTTCACCAAATGTGCAGAAATTCTCTTGGGCAACTCCCAAATTGATATTGAGCTCCTCCCTCCAACCTTTTTCAAGGCTTCCAGAATATTTATCCAATTCCCGTAGGCTATGGGAGCTAGCTCCCACAGAAGATGAGGCTTGCTAACTATACGGCAACAAGTTCTGAACAAGGATGTCCGCTACACAACTAACACCAAAGCTCTTAACAAGATCTGGGCTTCAGAATCAACAGATAAAAATCTTGGG
Source organism: Gymnogyps californianus (assembly GCF_018139145.2). Taxonomy (NCBI): domain Eukaryota; kingdom Metazoa; phylum Chordata; class Aves; order Accipitriformes; family Cathartidae; genus Gymnogyps; species Gymnogyps californianus. Next base: position 38,287,180 of record NC_059477.1, read on the forward strand.
GTTTTTTTTTTTCTATTTTAAGCTCACAGTGGCAGCGTATAATTCCAGCAAAGGTCTATTTGCTGTGCTTCACACTTGCCAACGTTGGGAACTACTGTTTGAAATTCAAGACTCACGTGAGTCACCAGGAAGCACGTATCCCACTAAAAAGGGCCACCTACAACCTATATAATGCCATTTGCCAACCTTAGAGGACACCTCAACTGAGTTATCAGCACGCTGCTGTCACACGCCGTACAACAGTGATCACCGTGGTGTCTCAGGGAAAACTCTCCCCATTAAATTATCAAGATCCCCTCAGACACACAGGCAGAAAACCATTTTAGAGACTTGCTCCAGCAAAACGCAGTGCGGGACACACTCATTGCATCTGAACAACAACATAATTCCCCTCTGGAAAGAAAGTTCACTTACCTGGCACTGCTTTTCTTTAAGATGCTTTGCCTACCTGTACACTTACACTGGAAGCATGTCTATATGGAAACACTGCAGGCACAGTATCCATAAGGACATGTCTAAGCTTTCACTGAATTTTTTAAGATTTCATGAAAGGAAAAGCGGAATAAACCTTCTCTTTTACTCTCAAATGAAGTCACAATATTTTCCATATCCTCTTTCTTGCCAATGAAAAATAGAAGGATGGGGCTGTGAATTACTTTACATATAGACAACATACCCCAGAGGAAAACCAGAGTTTACCCATATCTGTATCAGTTTCTCAGGTGAAGGTGCAGGCTGCTCACCTAAACGAAGGGGAAGAGCAGCCTCCTGGTTGGAGTAAGACCTGTTACAAGTGTGAATGGAGCTCCAAGCAGCTGCTCTAACCGTCATAGGAACCAATACATTTTGCTTGAGTCTGACACACAAGCCCAGATACAGTCAATTATACAGGGAAACGGTCTCCGAGCTGACAGTGCACCCTGTCACCTCTCAGTCAGAGGTACGGATACTTGGTTATACTTTCTGAACACCATGAAAGAAAGGCAGTGCATGATAATGTCAGGGCACGAGGTCTGCTGCAACTTTCCTATCAGATGTGACTGCTCTCACACCCAGCAACGATGTGCCCTTCAAAGGTTCATTGCCAGCCCATACCAGGGCTCCACTGCCCTTAGACTGGGATACCCTGTTAGCCATGTGGGTGACGCACAAACCTTACAGTCATCAATGGAATTAAAACTTCGTATCTTAACATTGCCTCCTGCTCTTTGGACAGAGCAAGACCGTTGAGGCTCCCGGCCTGATTTAGGTGTTGGCCTGTTACAGAGCTCCGTGTATGGTGCACACACACAAGTCACCAGATTTAGACATCGGCACATCTAGGCATGTCGATGCAGGTGGAAACCCATTCCCCGAGGCTCAAGTGCAAGCCCTTCCCAACCTCTTCAGCTATTCAGGTGGCTGAACACTGATCTGTTGAGCAGATCACCTCTTCAGCTAGTGCTGTTGTGAATCTACATGTGCTTATCTTATTCTGTTTATCTCTAACGAATCATCAAACACCTACTTATGTGACACAAGATTGCTGCTTGTGCATTACCAACAGGAAACACAAGTGAGAAACTGTTTGACTACACAGCTTTTTTTCTGAAATCTTTTGAGGTGCCAACTCTTGTAACGTTCAAAATTGTTTATTTAAGATTCAGAAAAATTCAGTGACCAGCTTGTATAATCCTTTTTTTTGCTCCAGTTTGAACACTCACTTAAAAAGAGCTTAACAGTGATCCTAAATTAATATATCCCTTGAGTTTCCATGGCAGTTTCAGACCTTCCTTTCTACTCACCTGTGAAAATGAGTTTTTACTCAGAGTAACTATACATCAGTTCTGATACTATACGTATTGTGTATATGTACATATCTTGGTATTTAAAAATTACTTTTTTTTTTGGACAGAAATGGATCATTATTAGGTTTAGTAGCAGTAGTGGAGGTAGTAGTATCATTATCTTCTTTCCAGAAAAAACTCATTCAACATCCTCTTGAGGCCAGCAGACAATTCCCTCTATTCAAGCACTACTTTTGAAGACCACTGTCAGAGGTCATGAGAGTCACAACATGTACTAAGTGATGTGCAGCTGGCACAGGGAAGCAAAAAGATGCTTTATGCTTCTCTGCTCCTTTTTGTCATCTTACAATACGGGCACTAAATTAGACACCATTATTTTCATCAGATCTGTATTTCATACATGTGGAGACGGTAAGCGCGATAAATTAGAGAACTAGGATGATAAATTATCATTCCCTCCGTCACCCATACTTCTGCCCATCTAAGACTTGAAAAATTCCAAATGCCTCAATATCTTTGCAGAGATGCCCAGGGCTAGACAGACAAGATTCACTGTTGGTCTGCTTGTTCCACGTGAAAAATGTCTTTATTTTTAAGGCTGATTACCTTGAGGACCTTTTATTATCCCTGACATTTCTCTCCTTTATCATCTTCTCATCCTCCAAAAAGGGGGATGCACGAGAAGATACTTGGTTTTATTCTGATACATTATGCACTTTCATGTGGAACAAATTTTCTGAAATGTGTTTACACCAAATTTTATTACATATGTGACCGTGCTGATTCTGGTCACTAAGATCTTGACAAAAATAAAATAATTACTCTTATATTAGGACCTTCTCCACAATCGCACTGACAGATGATAAACTTAGGTAGAAGTTTTAAAAGCATTCCACTACAGAGCTTTCCTTCTGCACACATCAAACCCCATGACTGTCTTGGAAATGAAAGCCCAATTAAAAAATGCACATCAAAATAAATATTCTCAAATGCACTTCCTAGTGTGTTTATCAACAGGACTGTATTCATGTTGGCAATCTTAGTTGTGCGGAATGACTAATCAAAGTAGCAAGAGCATCATCCATCTCAATGTGTCATTTTGAACTTTTGCTGTCATAATTTAGTGTTTATGCAAACTCTTGCATAGAGCAAGAGGCCTATCACAAGGCAGAGACTCCACTGCACTGTTGTTACGTGTAAATATACTAGTATAACCTCTGTGGAAAAAAAAAGATCCATTAGACACAATTATATAAAGTTTGGCACAAATGCTTTTTTTCATAGGTTTTGCGTTGAGCTTCTCCATTCAGCAAAGAATTTAAGATCCTAGTTTGTGATGGAGCACATCATGTCACCCTTCAAGCTTATATGTATTTTTTTTTTCTGTTGAATGAAAATGTGGGTAATGAAAGTAAAAAGAGACATAGAGCTGTATCATGGTCACCCAGGAACCTGGAACCATTCCTTAGCCTAAGAGTAAAAAGTAAATGAACAGTGTATTTCAGGGTTAGATTTATCAGAAGTTCCATTTCCCTGAATAATTTTAATACCTGATATTTATGGAACGCACAAACTGCTTCACATTGCTAAAAAATTATTAGTACTGCGGAAGAAAAATTTTACCCTGACGAATTCAGTGAAATAGTACACTACTAGCATTTCACATGAAATGTCATTAGTATCTTCAGGAAAGCAACCACAAAAAGCCTTGCAACTATACCCTGAAGAGACAGATGTTTTAATCAGTGACACAGGCATATTTATCCAAATTTTTTTCTTCTAAGCTTATGTCAACTTAAAACACACATGAATCTGTGGCATTAATAACAGCAAGAAGGCTGTGGAAATGTAGAAAGTTACAAATTTTTGTTGTTCCTTGTAAAAGTTTATAGAATTTCCTGCCCAAAATTATTTTACTGAATTTATGAGGATGCACGTATAGGTTATTGATCAGGTTCTCAGTCTTTAATCCTCCAGCTTCTTGTGTGTTTCTCACAGCTACAGAGCCTGGGGATTCTGGGGCTGTTAAGGGATTGTGAGAAACAGTTCCTATGGAGAACCTTGGTAAAGTGAAAAACAAAAAACCAAAAAATCCATTGGGGATTATTACACGATGTGTAATTTAAAGATCTTTAAGGCATGGCAGTGGTAGAGCTCAATATCTCCATCAAAATTCTGCCTATAAACTTAAGACCAGATTCTGATCTAATATCCAATATCTAATAGCTCCACTGACATCAACGGTGTATTTCTAAGAAAATAAATAAATTTAATTTTTTAAAAAAGTAACTTACACTTAAGCAAGTGTAAAGTAAATAAAAATGTCTCACTGAAAGGAAACATGAGACTTCACAATAAAAAAAAAATTTCATCAGGTCCATATAAGAGTTCATGATTTCAAACTCATGTTACTTGTATACCCACTAGTTAAAATCTAGTTCTACCTGAGTATTAAAGATATGAGATTCTCTGCCAGAAAACAAACAGTAAAGTTTCTGAAAAGACCAACTACTTACACCTCATAACAACTGTAATAATTATGCAAAAATTGAGGGCCAAATCCATCTCTGATGATGTCAGCAGAATAAAGGCAGAACCTGTGGAATCATAGCTGTATGGTATGAAACTATTTAATACAGTATTTTTATAGAAAATAAAATAGTTTTAAAATTCTATTGACATAATATACAGCTATACACCTAAGTTATCCAAACATGTGCAGAGCTGCAAAAACATTCAAATAGAAGTTGTATAAAAAGCAAAAATTGTCATTAAGAAAAGGAATTTATCCATTTGTACAATGTTCTTTCCCTCCAATTTGCTCTTCTTTAGTTTTCATTTTATAAGTTAAACTTAAAAATTAGTCAACACACTGAATTAAGTATGTAGATTTTCATTTAAATAAATCAGTCAACAATTTTTTTATAAAGTATTTAACACTTCATTGTAGAAACATAGGCAAAATGACTATTATAACCAAAATGAAAAATACTGTTCAATTTAAAAAAATGTACTTAAACAAGAACCTGAAAAAGTTTATGATATGCATAACATTGTTCAAGCAAAATTGCACTAGTATTACATAAATCAAGAGTTTTATAAAGGCCCCAATATGGCAAAGTTTAGAAATAGGTAGTATGCATGCACAATAGTACAACAAAAATCTTTTATAAAACAGCAGTTATTTTTGTAATGCTTGTACAAAGGGAATAAAGAGCAACCACAAACATATTTAATCTGTTAGGTTAATATATTATGATAGCTAAAAGTCAGTCATGTCTAGCAGAGGAAGGAAGAGTCCTCCACAGTATATGTGTGAATAAGTCTTTTGTGCCTTTAAAGTTATGTATAAAATATTTCGATTCAGTTCAAACCTGAAAGAAATTGTATTCTTTATTTCCATCAAAATTAAAAAAGGTGAGTCAGATTTTTTCCTCTTAGCAACAACAGAAAGCAGACCAGGTCAGAGCAAGTGCTGGAAACTGATACTGATGCTTTTCACTTTCGATAATTGGATTTTGATATTTAACCCAGACTATTGAAACTCGGGCTTAGGTAAGGTTTCACTAATATGCAATTTGGTTATGTTTTACCTCCGCAATATCACAGTTTATCTTCATTTAAAGAAACTGCTGTGTTTTGTATTCTTTAATATCTCTAAACAGGTATGACTTTTTTGTGATTGTCAAAACTGAATGTTGTGATCATCTGTGTGTGCTTAAGGTTTGGGGTTTGGTTTTTTCCCTACTGCTTGGTATGTGTTGGGGAATTATTAATCCATAAGTAATGCATGTGATTAAGTGAATAAACATATAATGCATGTGTAGGCAATGCCCTCTTGTGCTCTAGGGTGGCTACTGTCCTACAGGACTGTTGGAGTTCATATGCTTTGTCCCACAGCAAGTAAGGTTTCAGCTTCCAAGATATATCGTTACTATGTTCTATAAGGTTTTAATAAATACAAAGCTTGTTTACATGGTATATATGTTTAGTATATCATGTACAGTCACTGAATTTCTGAAACATAATCATTGTGTTCATGCAGATCATTAGATGTTTCATTTCTATAGTCTTGTTTACTTCTTGGCAACCTAAAGCTAATTTAAAAGCAAGTTATGTTTGTTTGTGAAAAGTTATCTAGCTTTATCAGGATCTGAAGAGAAATTCTAATGGGCACAAAGAAGAGAGTAGACCATTCAATCATTCTTTCACCATTTAAAATAAACAAAATTACACACTGTACTACAGCTTCCAGACTACATAATGAAAAAGTGCAGATACCATCTTCATCGATTAAGTAGAACCAAAAAAGTTCATAGAAAATAGATTGCTCATTTTCACGCTACAAACGAATATGTTGTTTGCAATTTTAACAAATTTAAAGGTGTGTTATTTCAGCAGCATTGTTGTAAATTGTACCGTAGTGCAGTTTCTTCGTCATAAAAATACCTTACAAATGGTCAGTCAAAAGTCATCAGCAAAAGAAAAACCCAGAAAACAATCAACCAAACAAAAAACAGAGGTAATGCTGATGCCAAAACAATTATAATACTGTTGGTACATAGAAAAGTAATCCTTATATTTTATACATTTATACAGAGTATAAAAGGTAACAGCAGATTATGCCACAGTCTCCCTTATCCCAATATCTATTTTCTTTGGAAGGAGTTCTCTTCTTTCATCAACACTTGCTAAGGAGTTTCGACAGTTTTGTCCATCCATGTATAACTTTGCATATACTGGATTGGCGTAATTTGTTGGCTGCAGAGAAATTAAGCATAAATTAGATCAGTCGGATTAAACCAAAATAAACATTTATGGAAATGGAAATGGTTTTGTTAAAGCAAGAACAAGTACACATAAAATATAATTGGACATATTTAATAGATACCTGGACTTCTGCAAACCTGATAATGAGTTAATTAGTTAAAAATTAAATTAATGATGAGACATGCTACTAAAATAATCAACGACATGACATGCAGCATATTATGATATTAAAGCCATAAAAATGATGACAAAAATTAAAACAAAAACCTTGAAAAATGTCTCTGAAGTTGACTTGTCCACCTTATTACACTGGAAGATTTCAGAATAGATATGAAGAAGTTTATAGAGAAGGTGCACTGTGAGACCATGTGACAAGTTTAACAGTAGAAAACTGCAACCAACAGTTTCCATATATTACCTGTTCTAAGACATCAGCATCCCATCAATAGCTGACCATGTTTTCGAATTCTGTGGCCCAAATATACAACATGATTTGACCAAAAATTCAATACTTTTGTAATGTAAATTAAACTTTAATAATAAACCAGCATAACTGTTAATATATCAGAGTAGTTACAGATTGAGAAGTATTTTCTCAACAATTTTGGTAGTTTGGACTGTAATGAAAAAATCTATCGAAATGAGTGGTACTTCAGTATAGGACAAGTCCATTTTTAATTCTGCAAAGTACTTCAATATATGAGAAATCTCCTGAGTCTGACAGCACAGAAGGATGCATAACATGGATGAAAACTCACTCTCCTATCACTCATGCTAAGGAGAAAGCACTATTCAAGGTTTGTCATGTAAACATCTCCACTAATTCCTTCATACTTTATGCCTTTATTGTCTCCTAGAAGACCTTTGCTATCCAACTAGATGTTCAGCTTTTTACCTATAACAACTGGAAAGGCTATCTTGTGGTCAAAATCTTCCTTTTTCTTAGAAATAACAAAACAGCACAGCTTTGCTTACACAAATACTGAGTGGAACACCAGTAAGCTATAAAATAAGTAAATTAATTTGTTTGGTGTACGTAAGAAGTGGCTAAACTTTAAATTACTCAAAACAGAAGCGGGTAGGTTTTCTTGACTTGCAAATATCCTGAGTACACCCTGGGTAACAAGGAATGAAAGATGTCTAGAATCTTAGTTCTTCCTTTTCCTGTTGATCAATACCATTTCTGAGCCCAGGCTTCAGATATTCCTTAAGCTGGAATATCTACTAGCTACGGCAGCTACTCATTTAGTTAGTTAAAAGCTGCCTATTCCATCTATTGCAGATGATAAAGTGATTGCCTGGTGTTTCACACTTTCCTGGAATGGAGGCAGAAAAAGGTGAATCACATTTATTAAAAAAAAAAGAAAGAAAGAAAGAAGACGTTACTGTTCTATATTAATGGAACATAAATATGCAATCAACTGCTGCAGTAATTTATGAGAGCAAACTCTCAGTTATACCTGTCTGTCCCCATTGAATTAGAGATCTTTACATTTGTTGTAATGATTATAATCAGAAATTTAGGAAAACAGAAATTTAGTTTTATTTCAATTGACAGGACTCTTTATTTCATTGACAATCATTACTAAGGATGATAAGCACAACAGAACAGAGACACTTGGCATCTATATAGTGCCTTATGGAGTTATTAAAATTATATGTAATAGTAGGCTCTGTCTCTTTATACCTCTTTGAGTGGGTACTGACAGCATAATGCAGTACAGTGAGGTGCAGAAAGTAACTGGAGTGACTTGAATAACAGAAGGAGTTAATGTTAGAGATGGGCATATATTCTAGCTTTCGTCATCCATGGTTTTGTGCTCCATCAGAAATATCATACCTTACACAAATTGTTAAACTTCCAAATACAACATACTACAATCATGCAAGAACACAAATGGCACAAAAGATGAATATATAGAGAGGCACATGAAAACGAATGTCCCTTTTTAATATTTTAAATTCCAATGTTTTCAAACATCATGCTAAATTGTAGTCAAAATCTGATGGTTTAGAAGTAACTGTTTTATGATAAAAATTGATTGAAAGCTGAATATTCAAAAAATGCATTGCAGATATTAAAGGAAAATGTTCATTTTAGTGTGTTTCAAATTCCTGTAAAACAAAAGGACTTGTTTTCATTTATTTGGGAACTCCTTTCAGTTTGATACATGTCACTAAATGCCTGTAATTACATATAAATTGCAAATATATCAAGATACATGGCTGTGAATACTATGCTAAACTTATATAATGCTATAGAAAAGCATCACATTGCTTATCGGTTTTGCATTCCTTTGCAAAGACACATTTGCAGTTTTAGATCATGTTACAATGATGGGTACAGATGAAATTTTGTATGCAGAGAGGAATCCTTTATTTCAAATAGAAAATGTATTATTTACTGTCATTCTTCCTTCCATTAAAAGAAGAAAAACAAAATGGAAAAAAACCCCGAAAATGCCTCTATTCAAAAATGACAGACAAACTTTCTTTAGAAAGGGGCTGTGGTGGAATGAAATGGATTTGAATCATCATTTCTCACCCCTGTTGATAGTGGTCCTTTCAAGTCAGAGTTTAGGTAGATTGATGGAGCTGTGTGGGGAAGCTTGAATGCAGTGGGCCCTCCCCCTATGTATCTGGCCTGTGTAAACAGAAAATTTTAGTTTCTGTGCTAATAGAGCATTTTCCATGTATACTTATCAACACTGTTAAATAAACAGTGCACCGATTAAAAACATTATTTTAGAGTGATCTACAATCAAAAAAATCTACTTACAGGTATTCTTCAGCATGAAAAATTCTTGCATTCAATAAGAGAATAAAACTCAGCATTTAAAAATCATTTTCCATTAAGGATTAGAGCCAGACTTCACAATAAGCATTGGCTCAGTTACTCTTCCTCCCATGAGTAACTCCATTTTCAGCTTACCTCTTGTATTCAGCACACTGACTATGTGATTCAGCAATGACACTCCTAGAGCTAACAGTAATCCGGTTATTGCTTTGTCAGAAATGCCACAGAATGATGCCTGCCCTTTGGTGTATGTCTGATTACAGAGCTCTAGGAAAGATATCGCAGCATTACCCCGTTCATCCCTTGTCACATCACTCAGGGAGTTCAATCGCTGAAGAGCGGTGCTGCAGAAGTGACAGCATCTTTTACAAGAAAATGATAGTACTTACTAGCTTTGTGTAAACATTTAATCTATCTATCCAGCCAGGACTCCGAATTCTTTATGCCTTTGGAAGTTTTCATATATGAAATAAGTTAGTCTCATATGTATGCACACACTCTTTCATGCTTCAAACGGTAGACTGTACAATAATATATTTCCATTCAGTATTTGCGACTAGACTAAAAAGATAGGTTGCGATTTGGCAGCTTAAGGCGGATGTGTCTACGACAAAAAACTCATTTCGTAGTTTAGTTCTAACTCTATTTTGGTAAAATGCAGGCATGAGGAAAAATGTCCATCAGCAAGCATCAGACTGCAAAACAGCCGTTAATATACATATGACATTTATTCTAATGAAATCTAACTTGCCTTCGTATTCATTAACTAAATCTAAATGTCATTGTTTTATGTTTCTATTAATTACATTTAAAGTCAAAACCTTTGTAAGACATAAAATAAGTAGTGATTTTGCCACTAGAAAAAGAAAAAATTACCTTTTCTGCATTTACAGTAAAATCTGAGGCTAAAAGACCACCTTCACTGTGATCATGGCCCACCTCATACATGTTATATGATGGATTGCCAATTTCTACATTGATTCCTCCATTTATAATGGGTTGTCTTCTGATAGTTTTTGTCCTATAATGCATAAACACACAAAAAAAGAAGCTAGTGATTTATCAAGTCATTTCTTGGATGCTTCATCCCAAAACAGTACAAATTTTATTTTATTTCCCTTTAATCATTAAGACCAACAGGATGAGAAAGTGTTTCCTGCAGAGACAATCAGAAAATCCTTCCATTTTTCAAACAAAGTAGCAATCTGAGTCTATGTGTAGATCTCACATAAGCTGGAAGTAGCTTTTTATTGTTTTTCTCAGTCTGGCTGTCGTGGTATGAACTCATGCAAAGTGCTCACTCATTGTCTATAACCCTGACTTCCTCCTATTATTTCCAGATTTCCCTCACTTCCCAAGGAAAGCCTTGCAAATTCATTGCAGATTCCCTGCAATAATGAAGATGGTGTGAACATGAGTCATGTTCCCTTGCTCATTCATTTCACTTCCATTTGAAATCAGTTGCCCAAAGTCAGTTGTAATCAGAGGACAAGCAAATGGTTTCATTACAATGCATTAAAAATGTATGAACTTCTCGTAGTTCCAGTTTGTATTCCCTGCCAGTGGTTATTGGAAAGCTGAAGTTCAGCTTGAATTTTTTCAAACTTTAATAAAAGATAGAGTCTTATTTTTAACCTTGAATTAGATATCAGTAAAAATAAGTGATTGAGTTGAATTGTTTTAGTTGCTGAATTCATTTCTTTTAGCTAAGGAGGTGATTTTAGTCTGTGCAGTTGAAATAACCTCAAGAGGGTAATTTTTCCCAATGCAATATGTTCTCTAGAATTACAAAGAAATAATAGGGAGGTCACAGTCAGGATGATAATAGTCGAGTCCTCTTGTGTGGTTGAGAAAGATGCAGTCAGTGTCTGAAATCCAATACACTAAAGGATCTGTATTTTTAAGAAACAGTATAGAAAAAATATTTCCTAAAATAAGCACTTATCTGTAGCATATAACTGTTGAGCATCTATACCTAGTTTAATACTTGACAGTCTTCTTTGAAGAGATAAAAACCCTCTAAAATACATTTCCAAATATAATTTTAAGAAAAAAAAAGTTCTATATTGAGGTTAGTTCTATTCTTCTACTGAAGATCTATTATTTAACAAGTTATTCTCAATAACTTAAACAATTTACAGACCAGCAACAGGTTTTCAGGATTTGGCTACCACTAAACTTGGTTTTTAGGTACAGCAGCATGTAATGACATCCATGGACCCTGGCAGGGTCAGCATTACTAACAGTATGGTCAGGGAATGTATTTATTTTGTTGGCTTTTTGAAAAGGATTTAAAAATTAATGCTTACTAGTTAGCACCAGAGTTTGCTGGGGAGATCCTATGTATGATGCTAGATGATAGTAACTTAAAAGATTCTTCTAGTCTGGAGGACTGAAATAGTCTCATAAATGGTCACATTTGCAGAAGCAGTAGATTCATCACATATTTCTAAAGGACTTTACAAAAGAAGACATTATCTCGGTTTCAGAGGTGGGGTAACAAGCCCCAGAAGAAAGGAAGACAGCTGCTCAAGACCAACCAGCAGGCCAGTTTCAGGCCTGAAGTAAATGGTTTGCTGTCTGATTCCCACTCCAGGTCTTCCCTAGTTGGCCATGTCCTTATTACTAGGAATCTTCCCTTGTTAAGTCTGCATCGCCACTAACATCACTTTCTCGTTTCTCTGAATACAAGGAAGTTAGCAGCTCTCTCAGGTATCTGCATACACTAGAAACACTCTTGCTTCCCCTGCCACCCAATACGGCCTTTGAAGAACTGGCCAAAGTCAAAATGTCTACTACACTCCCTAAGTTCATTATCAGCTCTAAGGCAGCTAAATTCAAGAGAACAAAAGATTCACTGTTCAGTGCTGGAATTTGGCCTCCTATGCAAGATACTAAAGAAATACAGTAATGATGACAAGGCTTGGAACTCCACAGTAGACACTTTGGACATTGTTTACATCTTCACTATAGCTTATATAAAATTGAAAAGAACTAATCAAAGTAAATAAATTGAAGTGAACTGTAACTAGAAACTAGAAATTCTGCACAGGCTCTATCTGGAAGTATTTATAGACGTGAACAATATTAATTACGTCGTTCCAATGAAATACATTAATTCTGTTTACTAAGTTCACTAAGTCTCTGGATAAAATTATTAACACTTATACAGCCTTGGCAGGATTGAGCAAACTGGATAAGGAAAGAACTACATTTTCTTATCTAGTGTATGTGGAATATAGGTATAAATAATAGACGTGATTCTTCCAGCAAGAACCAAAACGTAACTAAGTCGCTGCATCCAGAAACAAGTTTTGGGTTGTTTGTTGCGGCTTTTTTTAATATCTGCTCCACATATATAAAGTGATTTTTTTAAATCAAAAAGATGTACGTACTTTAAAGATGTACTTTTTTACTTCATACATCAACATAAAATTACTTACCTTCGTTTCCTTTTGCAAAGAAATAGTCCAATTACCAGAGTAGTGATCAAAGTCACCAGTAAAACAAGAGGAACAATGATTGCAATGCTTCCTAAAACAGGAAAAGGAAATATCATTGAATACTCACAGCTACATCTAATAATTTCTTCACAGCTGTAAAACAGTTAAATTAATTTAAAAAGAATAATTTCCCTCACCAACAAATGCAATTTCATGTGATGAGCTTCACTGATTTGAGATTTTAATGTTGATCAATAAGAAAAATATCATTACAGATAATGGTGTACACACAAGTACTTTTATCAACAAATCAGGAAATTCCTCTTTCTGGATACCAATATACTTTGGACTAATTCCCGGCCCTCATTTGCAGCGATACTGTATGAAGGTGTGTGGAATTGCTGAACAATTTGGATTGGAGTGGCATGGCCACTGACTTTAACTGCCACCATCATCTTCAGTAGTTTAAGTCATGCAACTATTAATTTAAAATATTCAGTACGCATGGCTCTAATTGAAGAATTCTATTATTAGCATTTATATGTATTTATTACTTTTATTTGTGGGAAAATGAAAAGTAGTAAGCAATATTCATTTCTAGATGGTTGGTGCATTCCTGCATTTTACTGCATTGTACTCGAGAGTCAATAATTTTGTTATGTTGATATAGGCAATCAAGGAAACTACAATAATGCTTAATGTAGCAGAAAAACAGTGCACAGATCAGACAGCGATGTTAAAGGAGAGGAGGGAACAGGGAAGAAGAAAATGGGCTTAACATTATTTTGGCAGATAACTTCACTGAAATGAGACTACCTGCAAAAATAAGGTCAGCAATTGTACCCTTCTAAGAATTTCTCAGCTTTAAGGTAAGTATCTGGCAATAAAGAAATACATGCAACAAATAATTTTGCGTTATAAAAAACTGGCCCTTATAAACTACAGGACTCCAGTATAAAGCCAATGTGGAAAGACATGCATTTCCTTTAATATCACAATCCTTAACTGGTGGAAAACAAAAATATTGCTGGTTGTTTCACCGGTTACATTTATTGATTTATTAAAAAAATAAGCTGTTGGCAGTCTCTGCTCTACATTAAACACAGTCTAAATAAAGAATTGAAAAAGATGCCTTGAATTCTGCCTGAAGGCTTACTGAAAGCCGAGTCAGGTTGTCAGAGGCCCAAAATGAAGTACTACTGAATAAAAACTTGAAGCATCCTGAGTTCACTTCAGTTTACGAAGATTCAGGATGTGAAGGATATTAAAACAATGCTATTTTAAGATAACATTTGATAAATAACTGGATGCAGTTCTACTTAGGAGGCAAAAAAAAAAAAAAGGTTCATTTTGTCTTGGCAGGTAAACATTCAAGAAAAAAACCTGAAAAACAGCCCACCAGGCATGAATTGCCATCTGGTGACCATGGTGCAGCCTGGGGTCTAGGAGCAGGCACAAGACAAACACCCATTTTCCCAAATCATAGCAGGTATTTCCTCAACATGAAATACTGATCTAGGTTCTGGCTTCTTTTTTGCCCGTTTCCAGCTTGTAAGTGTTATTTCACTTGTCTGGATCTCTAGGAAGATTTCATCTAAGCATCAAGCTGACCTGAATAGTGGGCGATTCATTTTACTGCTCCAGTTGGGTTAAACGTGACCAAGAGACGTAGAGCAGGGTACCATCAGTGTACTCAATGCACCGCAGGGAACCTTGTCCAGTTTAAACTGCCAATAGTGTAGCAATACCATCCTTTTATGCTTACAGACATGTTTAAAAAAATACGACAGGAGCGATTCTTACTTTCAGGATGATTTTCACAGTAGGTAAAATTCAAACCTCTGCAGACAGCCAATGCAAAAGTTATGAACTACTTACAACTCTATTTTTGATGCTTTCAGTAGGACTTAAATGGTCAGAGGTCTCGTGCTAGTTCTCGGCACAGCAGTGATATCACCGAGCACTTGCCACTTGATACACTTTCTTTAAGAAAAGTGCAGGCTAGCCCTTGAAGCAGTGAGTGTATAGCATACGGCTTGCATCCAAACCACCTCATGAAACACTGAATGTCAAGCAAAAAGTTGAGAGAGATCTACATTGGGGTTTTTTTTATTAAAAAAATACAGGTAACCAGCACATTTCATGACACAAACTCACATTCTAAAATATCAGCAGGTTAAAATTTCTAAACTGAGCCAAATTTGACAAGTGATAGCAGTTATTTGAAGCACTTACTTGTACTGATATTGTCAGACTTGCTGCTTTTGGGAGCTGGCCTCTCACACTGTGTGCCTGACCAGTTGGCTGAACATCTAAAAGGATCCAATTAAGATGGTAAAGTTAATAGATGTCAGCTATTAACACACTAACCTATTAAAGAGACCACCAGCATCTTCTCAAGAGCTACACGAATGACAACAGTGATTCTACAAAATAAACAATAAGCTTCATGGAAGGAGTCAGCAGTACTCTGCCACAACACTTACAACGTTCTGAGTAAGTTTTTAGTTTTGAAACTACAGCTTTGTATCTTCAATTCCTGTTACTACCACTGCAATCTTCATTCCAGAGTCCTTTTCTAAAATTCTTGAATAATAAAACAACAGACATAATCAATGGTATGTTAACGTCCTATTAAACCAACTACCACCTACAATGCACTAATGAAGGAACACTTGAGCTGGATCCACGCATAGCCAACTTAGTCCAGGAAGGCTTATTTGCTGAGGCACTTTATTTGCACCATATTGTTTTAGGGTCAGCTTTGATCTAGAAGCTCTACAGACGTATGGCACAGATGGTCTTTAAAAACATGCTTATTAATTGACAGTTGATTCAAAAATTTTCACACAATAGATAAACTGCATTATAATTTAGAAGTTCTTCATGTTTATTGAAATAAGTTTGTTTATTTAAATAAACATGGTAAATACACACTTAAATTTCCTCACTGCAAAGGAACCCCCCAATTACTAATTAATTACACACATTATGGCTCACAATGATATATTTTAAAACTGAACCCAACTGACATTTCCACTCCTGCTTACCACCACTTTAGCACATTCTAAGTCACACGGAACACATGATTTTAATCTTTTAAAAGATGCATCTGTTCCATTTTTTTACAGATCTCTTTTTAGCAATTATATCAAATGGAAATGATTACACTGACAGCCTACGTTACTAAGATATTATTCAAGGAACTCTTTTTTTCAAAAGATCACTATTCAACATATGGCTGCAAAGTAAGTATCTCCAGTTTTGTAGAGAAACACCATAAATCTTTATACTTAGAATATTCTACTGGGATCCAAACTGTTGGCATGTGACAACCATGAAATAAAGTCTTTATATTTCTTACTGGAAGTTTTGCATCATTGCAGCTGGGGATTCAGCTTATGTGATTAAAGCTTGTTACGAGAGGCAATTTTCATTTAATACTACACTATTGAAAGGGAAAGATTTCTCTGAGAGCTAGACATATCTTAACTTTGTACCTAAATCCTTATATTGAAGGTTTCAAATGCTTCCACTGTATAAGAGAATCATTACTATAAATCTGTCTTAAAACAGTTTAAAGAATATAAGATAGTGAGACCAGTAAAAGAATCACTATGAAGCATGCAAGTATAAGCTTATGAGAAAATTGTGTATAATGTACAATTATGCTCTTCAAAATCTTACAGCAGATATGACACCACAACAGTTGGTGAAGAAAGAAATCCTACAGCTATATATGTAGTAAACAGAGGAACAAATTAAGGTAAGAATATTAGCAGCTCTTTACCTATCTCGGCATTTTAATTGTAAAAGTCAGATTGCTATATTGAAACACTTCTGAGGCATTTGATAGAAGTCTCATAAAAACATGATAGCTAGTTGCCACTTCATTTTCATTTCTTTCAAATGCTTGCTGTCTCCAATAAACTTCAAAGGGACTGAAGCTGACAGGATGGCAGTCATTTCCTTCTATAGTCAGAGGTAAAATGATTGCCCTTTTATGGTCCAGCAAGCTAGTAAAGACTTGTCTTGGCCAGACAGAATAAAAAAAGAAATAAAGCCCAGGGGAAAGGTATGTTGTCAGCCAGGGAATTTGACACAGAAAATTAGCCATGAGCAGGCACATGAATAATGATGGGGTTGGGACACGGAGAACTTTTCCTGTAGGAACATGGGAAATGAGCAGGTCTTAACCAGTTTCAATTGTCTTCAGATACCGTAGACAGAAATTGCTCTTAATAATAACATTTTCTGATATTAGGACATTTAAACTCAGACTTCTCAGTACCTAGCATGGGAAATGCCTTCTGGTTCAATCTGATGCACAGTATTTTGTACCTTTCCCAATCATTTGGTACCAGAAGCCTTTGTTCTGTAGCATTGTCAATAGTTGTATGGTCAGCGATAGGACATTTGCAGTACGGGCAAACAAAAAGGCATTAACGAAGCAGGACTACATAAAGCCAGTGGTTTCATTGACGACATTCATATTATCAAGAACTTTGAAGAAAGAACAGTGATAATGCCTAATCTGAGCTACATACAAACAAACACAGATGGAAACAGATGGGGAGCTTGACAGTGAAGGACAGGTTGGAGTCAGCTGAGTGGTGCAAGGCGCTACAGTGAACATCTTAAGGTGCAAACCTCCAGTTCCCAACAGAATCGGTGAACAGATCAAAGAGCAACAATATCATAGAGAATGCCAATATAAAAACTGAAAGCGAATGTAATAAAGGTTGTACACGGTCTGCTGCCAAGGTCATTAATAAAACTATGCTACAGCGCTCTCTCTTACAATTTAGTTCTACATTTAGAAAGAGATGACTGCTTGGGAAACACGTTCTGAGATAGAGAATGCCTACGCGATAGGAATTACTTATTTTGAGGAAACAGTATTACAGAAGAGACACGCTTTAAAAACTTTAAACTGAAATTATAAAGGTGTGCCACTTGTAACGAGGAATATTTAGAATTAATATATTTACATTTCAGAGACTGATCATGCTGTTGTTACAGAATCTATTCATGAGAGAAAACGTCTCTCTCCTCTATTTTTGTATAACCCTTACAGGTCAGTGCACTGAAACACTCTAAACTCAATTATACAGGCACTTGACCAAAAGGAACTATTTGACTATGAAATGTCTGAACAAATAGCAAAAACTAGTAAAAGGGCTAATTTGGTGGCAGTGTGCAATTTTTTTTGTTTTTGTTTCTCTTTTTTTCCCTTTTTTTTGTGCCACAGGCATTGTCATAAAAATATAATATAGCAGGTATAATATGCAGTTAAAAGTGCTTTCGTAGACAACTGCTTTCCAACTCAATATACCAGTGTATCAAAAAAATGACAGAAAGCAGCACTGAAAGATTAGTCTAAAGGTATAGCAGAATCTGTGAAACAGTCATTACAAAATAGAGGTGGAAGGGGAATTGAAAATGTTTCTTACCTATAAATGATATTTCTTCTTTATACAAAGTAATTTTCTAACTTTGCTTTTCTTTTTATAGTCATGGCATAGATAGTAATGTATAGTAAAACTTCCTAATGAAGGTATCCAGCCTCACTATTTCAAGAACACTTACATTAAAATTTCACTGGAACATGTCTCATTATTAATATTAAATCTATTTGTAAGACAAGAGAAGAGAACACCTGGATTATAGTTATTTACTATCTGTATTAAATTGCATTGAAAGATGGAAATCAAAATAATCCTCTTTTTCCCCCAAGCTCTGTAGCATGTCATAGGATGACAAAATCCTTGCACAAACCAAATCACTAAACTATTCCTTATAATAAATTTAGCAATACTTTTGGAAGGATGCTTTCTTCATACAGGGAGCTGATATTATAGAGTTATACCCACAGATAAACCCCTAAAGATACAAAGAACTTTCATAACAATGAAAGACCAAAAAACGCACCCCAACTTCGATCAATAGCACATCTTGTACCTTCTCCTATATTGTGGGGTTTAATTATTTTCAAATAATAACTTTTCCATAATTATTTTATACATGAACAGACCACATTTTAGTATTTTTGTCTAATGAGCATCACTTGGTATCTTTATAAGGAAAACAAAGTGAAGGAATTCGATGTAGAAGCTAAGGGATAGAAACTTTACAACGCTACCTGAAAATGAAATACAGATTCCCTTGCAATCCAATAAATTAAGAATAAGAATATTGCATAATCCAAAAGTAGGCAAAACAACAGAAAATTACTTTTGAGGAACCCAAAGAATCTTAAATTTAGTAACAACGTCCATGAAAAAATAAAATGTGATATAAAATAAATGACACTAAACATGAATTTTAATTTGTGCATGAGATTACTATATACAAATCATTCACAGTTGCTGCATGGTGTTCACTGCAAAGGAACAAGCCTTCAGATGCAACTCAGCCTCTATCATCCCAAGGTAAGAAAAAGAAGTAATTGAGGGTCATTAAACACGATGCTATTAGCAATATGTGTGCAGTACATATGCTATACAAGTATTAATATTAACATAGAGTAAATATGTAAAAATTAAGCATGTCTAGATGACTACTACTGTAGCTGAAATTACACTGAGCAACAAAGCAAAAGGAAAAGAAGAGATTGAAATGGTAAGAAAAAAGAATGAGAAATGACTGGATCAATAGGTATATGACAAACCACTTTTTTCTCTCCTTCTCACAGAGGCAAAGTAAGCAGTGATGTACAGCAGCAGCCACTGTGCAAGTTTTATCCAAACAATTTTAAACTCATGGACAAAGGATACCTGCATTACAGCCTAGCTAGTAAATGTTCAATGAAAAATATGCATACTCCTCTTTTCCAAGGTCTTCTCATTTCTTCCTTTGACAACCACTCTTCAAACATCTGTTTGCATTTAATTCTTGAACTAATACTAGTTTGCGATACAAACTGAATGAAAGATCTTCTATAATATAAAGTTATAACCTGCTGATTATGTTCAAATTCAAGACTTTTATAACAAAGGTATTTTTAGTTGAAAAAGAAAGCTCTCAAAGGACTAGCATAACACTGTGAAATTCCTGTTTTAATTGTAATTGGGGAGCTCATTAAATATACCCCAGGAAATCATATGGAAAACATTTATTGCAAGATACTTGATAAAATTTTCTGTTCTCTGACTTATACTGCCTGTCATGGTTACAATTGCCTTCTGCTCTTAGGCAGTCTTCTCAATGCTGCAATTGTTCTACGCTGCAGTGGTTTTTTCTACTTGACCTTGAGAAAGTGCCAGTCAGGATTGCATGGTACAGTCTCTTTCTTGTCCACAACTGGACTATGGATGTGTCTTAACCTTTTTTTGAACAGAGGTTTGCCATAGTTATGAGTTTTACATTTATGTACGAACTTGCATGTACTTACAGCATTTGTACAAGTCATACATGTACTTACATAAAAACTGTTCATATTTGAAGATTTTTCAACACAAAAGGAATGTCAGGAGGAAGGTACAGCATCACAGGAATATGAGCTGGATGGAAGTTCCTCCATCAAGAGGAATGCACTCTTTTCTTTCTGATTTCCGTGACATAAACACACGCACACATGCATACGCGTGTGTGTACCCACACACACAGACACACACAGTGTCTCTCTCCAACCTACTGGAAAAAAGCTGGCAAGAACATCTCTCTTGTTTATTTCACTCCTGCAGGAATTATTTTTTCTAATTTATCCATGTCTCCACTTCCAAGTTCAAGCTTCTTGTTATCACTTTTAAGCAATTCCACAACTTGTTCTCTCCCCATTTGTTCACTATTGTCTTTAACCTACCACTCCACCAAAATTCTCAGTTTAGAAATGAAGTAATTTATTCTTTCTCCACTCTTCACTCTTCAGTTTCCTCTGTTACCAAACTTACGCTTTCTTTC
Source organism: Gymnogyps californianus (assembly GCF_018139145.2). Classification (NCBI taxonomy): domain Eukaryota; kingdom Metazoa; phylum Chordata; class Aves; order Accipitriformes; family Cathartidae; genus Gymnogyps; species Gymnogyps californianus. The sequence goes on from NC_059477.1 coordinate 38,307,879, forward strand.
AACTCCTGTATGGTATGGGCCTTTTAATTAATTTGAAAGACCACTGATTTCTCTATCTAATTTGCTCTCAGAGTCATGCATCTGCTTACTGCAAGCAATTAAACTATCCAGGATGACTTATACTTCATTATAGAAGAACTGATGTTCGTTCTAAGGTAGTGTCCTGGTTTCGGCTGGGACAGAGTTAACTTTCTTTTTAGTAGCTGGTACAGTGCTGTGTTTTGGATTTAGTGGGAAAATAATGTTGATAACACTCTGATGTTTTAGTTGTTGCTAAGTAGCGCTTATCCTAAGTTGAGGACTTTTCAGTTTCCCATGCTCTGCCAGCAAGCAGGTGTGCAAGAAGCTGGGAGGGAGCAGAGCCGGGGCAGCTGACCTGAACTAGCCAAAGGGATATTCCATACCATGGAACGTCATGCCCAGTATATAAACTGGGGGGAGTCGGCCGGGAGGCGCGGATCGCGGCTCGGGAACTAACTGGGCATCGGTCAGCGGGTGGTGAGCAATTGCATTGTGCATCACTGGTTTTTGCCTCCCCCCCCCCTTCCTTTTTTTTGTTGCATTCGTTTTCATTACTATTATTATTATATTTCATTATTACTATTGTTAGTATTACATTTTACTTTAGTTATTAAACTGTTCTTATCTCAACCCACGAGTTTTACTTTTTTTTTCCTTTGCTTTCCTCCTCCTCACCCCACTGGGAGGGGGAGGGGGAAACGGCTGCGTGGTGCTGAGTTGCTGACTGGGGTTAAACCACGACATGTAGAAATGCAGCACACATAACCTGAAGCCCTCTGAACAGTCAACACATCTAGCCACAGGCAACTAATTTAATGCTGTACATTGTCCTATGAATTTCTCTGTTTCTGATGACACCTAGGAAACAGAGGCTCCGAACTGTAGATGCACAGAATTGCACACACCTCTATGCAGAAAGTAACCTAAGAAGGAATAAATTACTATCCTCTTAATTAGACAGCATAATATAATCTTACTTGTTTCACCTTAAAGTCCTCACCCACAGACATGGAGCATTGCTCAAAAGCTCATTAAAGCATTTAAAAGCTCTCTTTAAATTTAGTTGGCTTTAGATAAGGATCAATATGATTTCTATCTTCTACTGGTTTTGACTGTAAACTTGTAAAAGAAACTATCCTTCATCATGTTTCTATAATGCCTAGTGTAAGAGGGTTATGATTTGATCACATTTATTTGCAGATGCTAATACTACTACTACTACTACAAATAGACCACATCTATGTGCAGACGCAAATAATAATAGTAATACAAATAAAAAGATGGAATTATAGCAACCTATAGTTACAGTGAGGGTATAAAAGAAACAAAGGTGAGAGAGGATAATATTCTGTACTAAAGAAATTGATACAGCACTAGTATCACCTAACAACCAGTGACGATCTTGTGTACTTGAAAGTTTTAATTTTTTCCAACTCTCTTCATTGGTATCATACAAGGTATAATCTCTCCCTAAACCTTGCTTCTCTTGCATGAATGTGTATGCAGTTAGATAATTAGTAAGAAGGAAACAGAGGCAAATAAAGGTAATTATTAAAACAAAAGACAGACTGATAGAACAGATGGAACTGACAGTTTGTGAAATGAATAGAAGAAGCATTTCTTGATTATTTCTTGTTCATTCTGTTTTCAATGGATTTGTGAAGTTACTGGAGCAATTCAGACATATCTCATATGCTTCTAGTGTTATACACACCACACACCACCCAACCCATTAGTGAGTAGTACTAAAGATAGCCTTAAAAAATTTACTATGTGAAAGCTAAAAAGACAGCAACTATGTGTAAGATAATACTTCTTTAAAAGACACCCTCAGTGGTACATTTTTCAGAAAAGGTCAGTATGTCAAATTTTAACGTTCTGACTTTAAATTCTCCCACAACTTTTGTTATTGAGCAAGAAGGACAGTAATGGGAGAGAGGGGAGAATGTTCTTTATATTCCTAAAAATAATGCTAAGAATTAATAATCTAGATTGCATAGGACCTTATATCCAAAGAGAAATCATAGTATATTCTGTATCTTTTAAAACCTGACAGAGCATTCATTGAAACTGGAGACCAACTTCACAAAACCTTCCTTTTTTGGTTGCTTATATGCAGCCACGGTAAGGCCTTAATTCATTCCTAAACTGGTTAGGTGAAAAGCACAACTTCTATTTCCAGTATGCACCTAATATTTAGTGCATCCAAGTTTAAAAAAAAAAAAAATTGAGATAGGAAGATAAAATAAAAATGTACCCTAACAGTACAGGTTGGTAAAAGGAGAGTATGTTCTTACAGGCTTATAGTTCCTCTGTATAATTATGGCTTTAGGATTGCCCTTTAGAACAGATAAATCTTATTCTCTATTGTCTTTACTGAATGGTAATAAGGGCTTGATTATGTATAAAGTTTGCATTCTCAACTGATCTGGCTGTGAGAGAGAGAGGAGTTCCTGCTGAATGACAATAAACCCAGCCGTTTGCTATTTCTTCTAAAAATCACCCACCCATGAATTAGAGACTGGTTAAGACAAATGTTAGCCCTTAGATAAGTGTCTCTCAGAGACCAGAGACAGATGTCATACATAACATGGCCACACATGCAGATTGGAGGGATAAACCATTTTCCCTAACAACGGAGCAGAACCTACAAAGAAAATCTCTGAGACTCCTGTTCCCTGACACAATGACTCCTGTGAAGCATGGGATTACTTCATTCCTTCCTGATGTCTTCTACTTGCCAGTATCAGGTTGATAAAATTAAAAACAAGCCCCAGTTAAGAACTAATTTGGCGCCAGAAAAACACAAGATATTGGGAACAACTGGAGCTTGAACTGAGGTTGGCAAGGAGAACTGAGACATATGGAGTTACACTTCTTCCTCTCTATCACTGTAACTGTCTTCAACTCCATCAAACAACCATTTGCTTCTCTTCCCTTTCCTCTAAGCCACCTTGGCTTGGTAAAGAAAGAAACAATTTAGAAGATTCTCTTAATTCCTAGACACAGACAATGGTGGCCGTAGTAACCCAACAATCAGTCTAAAGAGACAACAGAACACCAGTTCTATCTATGCTTATATTCTGAACGTGAAGAAGTGAATTATTTACAAGTTTCATTTAAACTTAAACTTCGTATTGCCAATTCACCTGAAACGCTTCCTCACGCTGAAGAGAAACTTGAATTTAATCTTTCTCTACCACCTTCTTTTCTTCCACGCTTCCCCTTTTCAACCTTACAATACATTTAATAAAAAAAAAAAATCCAAAACTATATTGAAATAAGCCTGCCAACATGAAAGCGAAAGGACAGTTCAGTTCCGCTAAAAGTCATTATATTACTGGCGTGCTTTACTGCTTTTCTTCTTACTTGAGCTTGGATTAGTCACTCTACTATATAGCACAAATGCCTAATAAAAGCAGTCTTGGGAACACTGTCATGGTAAGAATAAATAATCAGTAAACAAAATAGGTTAATCACTACGTTCAAAATGTTGCAATTCCTTCCTCATCTTTTCTGTGGAAGACAACCTTCTCAAAGGGAGGAACCACAGCTTTCATCAACAGAATAGTCCTTGGGGTATCAGCGTTTCACTTTTTGGAAGGAAGAAAATGGAGACTAATACCACTTTTGCACAAGCCCAGCTTTTCCTTTTTGTTCTGTCTTCTTTAAGCCTTTGTTTTCCACATTTCCATAATTGTATCTTTCAGAAAGGAAGAGTTTCACTTTGTCCTAGAAAGCTAATACTTTTCCTTGGATTTCTGAAGCCTGTTTCATTACTTTCTATAGATGAGTCCAAACTTTGACCAATGCACGTCCTGGGCAGTGGCTTCAAACGTATCTGAAGGAGAAAAATATCTTCATCTGTCTGCAAGAAGTGTTTGGCAGCACAGCTTTTCAGAATAGTTCCTATTCTAGCAATCCATCTCCACACTTCTTTCAATTACGCAATTAGAAAAGTAGGAAGAAAGGCTCGCTGGGCCTGTAGAACCTATGATACCTTTTTTTGCTAGCATGAATTCTTGCCATTGTTGGCATCTGGCCTCACACAGAAGCTCTGAGAGGTTAAAATCCATGTTATCAATTGAAAGACTAAGTAAGAGATTCAAACATGATTTAAAATCCTTGGTTTTAATACTTTTTCTCATTTTGACAGTAAATATAGTTAAACCAGATCAAAAGATCATGAGAACAGGCAATGCCACAAAAATAAATATCAATGCTACTGAGAATGTTCCTAATTCAATCAACTTTGCTGAAATCCTACTGTCAGTATATGTCAGTTTTGACTCCAGTTGAAAGAGAAATTAACCCTTTTTAGCTATAAAATTTCATACTGAAAAAAACTCCACACAATTATTTTACATACTTTTCTGTAAAAATCCACCATTAAATAAAAAATTAAACTTCTACAGTTTAAATGATTAACACTTTAAGAATTGTGAAAGAGAGTACGTAAAATTCAGGAGTGATTCTCAATGCTGTATTTTCAGACTATTTTACCTATTAGAACATTTCACAAGACATTTTGCACTGTTACGTTCTTGAGAGCATTTTCGAGAAAAAGGAGGAAAGGTACTTGCAATACCTGACCTTACAGGCAGCAACAAGTTGTTCTTAGGGCTGCATTATTCTGAAAACCCAAGTATGATACACGGAGATACACACTGTTCCAAGCAACCACGTCCCATACAAACGCTGATCAACAGACCCACTCCATACTCTTCAAAGTTTAAGAGGTGGTAGTCAGAACACTAATCTAGTTTCCAATGGATTTATGATAGCTCCAGTCACAGAGTTTCATTGCTTGAGAACGCTGACAAAGGAATCGTGATCATATTTTTCAAAAAAATTAGATTATTCACCATACCTAGTCACTGTCATTGCTACCCACCAGACAACCGCATCGCATCCCCACAGCATTTTATGTTTTCATAAACCACGCATTTAGACGAGATAAGATTAAAGCTGTTTGAGTTTCATATTTTATCCCAAGTCTAGGTCTTTGGCTCATGATTTCACTTCTGACTTTTGCATCACAACTGTTGAGTAAAGCTATGTTCATCTGACTGGTTTTTCATATCTCTCTGTATGTCTGCCTTACAGCACTTTCAAAGACTAACGTTGTTTCTTTCCCTGATGAGGACTAAAATTTTCTCTGTAAAAAATAGACCTAAAATCCTTTAGAGAAATACAGCATACAAATGTATCTATTTTATACTTTTTTTTTATCAGAGGAGAAGTCAAAGTTATGATGTAGCTTGCATATTTTTGTTTAACAGTTTCTATATTGAAATTCTAGAAATAGAATTGAATGAAATAGAAAATGAATTGAAATAGAAAATGAAATAGAAATATCTATATTTCTATTATTTCTATCAAGTTAACAACGAGACTTCTGAACACAAGCTTAACTCCTGAAGTGGTACCTAAATAGCTCTTCTGTTCCTTTCTCTGTACAGATAAGAAGTAGGAAGTCAGGTTTGGACTACAGAACATGTGCAACATCACTGTTTGCTAAACTTTATGCTGTGTAGGATTAACCTGGTAAAATATCTCAAAATGTGAACAATAAAAGCCAAGCGGCATTTTCAGTATTTTCAATTCACTTATTAAAAATAAAGCTTTTTATTTCTTCCTCCAATGATACAGATACTCCAAAAGTATGTTTAAATATACTCATCAGTGCAACTATCAAAGGGTAAGTGTGTATTATAGAAACGAGCCCCCAGATTAAGTATATATTGTGAAATGTATGTGAATGTGCATGACTTGAACCAATGAACTGTGGCCTGAAATGATGTCACAGAATGTGCAGCATTAAGTGGAAGGTTAAACCTACTTGCATCTCGGTTCATTAAACGCAGTTAAAGTGCAAATTCCCTCATTCTGACAGTAGTAATCACAAGGGTTCACTTTCTGGTCACAGCGCTGACTTTTAAACCCCACAGAGCATCTGCAGAATTTCAGTAAAATAGACCTACATAAATATTCTGCCTTTTGCTGAACAGACTTTAAACGCATTATATATAATGATGGCAAGACACGCACACATACACAGGCACACACGCACAGGTAACAGAATTAATACTCTTTTTTCATGGAAGGTCCAATCTGACTATACTGAAAAGTTGGCTCATCAGCGTTGATCAAACACTTTTAAAACAATGGGCCTATACGAACTGATGGGTTCAGGAATCTAACATTCTTAACAAAATATTATTGTCAAACGTACATCAATACCTTTGTATTGATTGATCCAGATTGCAATGGCCTTAAAAATGTTCATGACCATTTTCTTAGCATTGTCAAGTGTTGGTGTATGCTGCAGCACTTATGTATTGTAAATCCATACACAAATTAAGGTATGAAACTTTTTTTTCCTTGAGATGCTATGGTGTTCCGTATGAATTTGAAAAAGAATAAGCCAGTTTTATAAGGAAAAAGAAAGGAAAAATCACAAGCTTCCGAAATAGCCATTCTAGGTGTTTAAGCAAACGAATCATCAGACTTAGTCATCATATTTGGGCATTACATATTATAGCTGTGATAGTCTCCTTTTGCTGAGATTTATGAGTCTCTCTAGTCCTCAACTAAAGACATTTAAGGAGATACAAATAACAGGTAAAAAAGGCTGGATCAAAATAATAACGAAAAAGAGACAGAGGCACTTAAAGCATTTTCAGCTGAATAAGGACTACCATGCAGAACTGCATTCCACTGTCTCTAACCCCAAAGCTGCAAACATCTATTGACAACTTCTTTTCAATAGTACAGCAACTACAGTTTTGCCCCTTTGCAATTCAGAAGTGCTTCAGCTCTCACAGGGAGGAACAGTTGGTTCTTCTCTTACACTGGTCAGACTACAAAATCTAGGCATTTCTGTATGTAACCTCCCTGAGAGTCTGAATACAACAGGCACTCTCTTTTAAGATCACCTACTTCATACACATCAACAAAATGAAGGGATGGCTGTATCTCTATTTACAAAGTTGTAATGCCAGATCCCTTTGGACAACGACTTACTTATGTCACCCTGGAAATGAGACACCCGAGTCCAATTCTCTCTTCCAACACCTCATATGTTCCTGGAGGATGCTCTGACCTCCAGGTTGTCTGAGAAGTGGAAGACTATTCCACAATGAAGCTTTTCAGCAGTCCAGAAAAGATCAGATTAGGCAAAAGTAAAAAACCCAAGGAGTATGACTAGGTAGCTCAGTGTAACTGAGAGCAGGAAAGAAATTAATTTCTTGCTACAGTGACTACTTCTGTATTTTATATTTAGCAGCTGAAAAAGAAGATACACCATAGCTCTCAAGAAAGGACTAGGATGTAGGTTTTTCTACCTTTTAAGACAGTACTTCACCGTCTAGACTACAGAATCACATTTCTTTTGGTATTTGATGTCTGGGCTTAAGAAAAGCGTCCTGAATTATTCTCTCAACCGTGGTGCAGGAAGGAGAGAGCAATCTCACCACAGAACAGCCAAGCTACTGTGGGCAGTGTGAAGGTTAAGGCAGAAACGAGATACATGAGCATATCCCCAGATCCATAAAGGAAATAAACATTGACATGATTCTTCCTATTCTCTAGCCATCAGGAGGAGTGTATCGCCCCCACCTCTGATCATCTTTATAGGAGAAAAGACTTAATCCACTTTTGAGAAGCAGGGCAGGCAACCATCCTGCACCTCCGGATTCCATTCCGGAACAAATGCCTAAATGGGCTTTAGATCTGGCCTGAAATTATTAGAAGTCTCAAAAGATGTATCTTTGTATCTTTGTATCTGTATGCATTCACAATCTATACCTTAGTTATATCTTTCAACGCACATATTGCAAAAAGGTAGACAAAGTATTGGGTTACAGAAATAGCTAGAAAAAGTACTGTAAGTTACGACTGCAACCAGCACATTATACATCCTAGAGAGATCAAAAATACAGACACATGCATAATAATTTTATTATTTGTTGGCACAGAGATATTTTAATGATCTACTCAATGCAGGATACTCACAGACAGACAGGTATATTTGTCTCTGGGTCCAGTTGACATGTACCACCATTGTAACAGTAGCCATCACATAACTGACAGGTAGAGGCAATCTTTCCATTAGTGCAACTGTCACGGTTAAAAAAAAATACAAATAGCAATCAGTATTTTATTAAATCTGGTGAATTCCCTTATAAATATCTATATATTAAAATATTGATTTTATGATATGTATAAGATCTACTGATTGCAAGAATTCTACGTTTCCACTTTGAAAAGCTAGCAGAGGCAGCGAGCTTATTACACAAAATATTTTCAATCTTTCTTTTTATGAAAATAAACTATTATTATACAAAAAAATCACTCAGCAATATAGCAGCACATCTTACTACACATGCTTTTGTTAGTACACAATACGCCTCTATCACTGTCACAGATACTACAGAATGAACAAATTTCAACAGTGTGGTAAAACTCGACTGTTAACTTTATTAAATATTCCAGTTTTTCCAAGTGAAGACCCATTCAGTCTCCTGCTACATTATGCTTCCCCCAGTGAGGAATGCTCCAAAAGTTGGTTTAAAAAGGCAGGAGCCAGTGGGTTTTGTGTGGGCAGGAGCTACGCAAGGCAACTGTTCTGATGGAACCGGTTCAGGGGCTAGCCACTGTGTAAGAGATTTAAAGGATAATGCAATATAATCGCTATTAAATATATGATTTCGAACACAATCATCGTCCTTACACACACTTACTTGCATACTATGTCATTACTGTCCTTGTTTATTATGCAGTGTCCCCCATGACATCTGATACACTTGTCCACTTCACATTTTGGACCTTCAAATCGTACTGGACAGACACATTCTACACTTCCATCATCAGAAATAGTACATGATTCAGAATTCACACAATAATGGTGGCAAACATCTGCAAGCAACGTGAAAGCTAATTACTAAAAGACATTAAGGAGTATCACAGGAAAAATAATACTTACTTTTCTAGGCTTTAAAAGGTTCTATAATAAAAACAAAATGATAAATGAAGTTGGTGGCTCACTGGCAACTACAAGAATCAAGAATACCGCATAAACAGACACATTAATATATTAATGATGTAGTCTTGAGAAGTGAAATAGAAGGATAAAGTCATAAGAGATTTTTTTTTTTCCTTCTAGATGTCTAACCATTTATGGCATCATTCTACATAATATAAAGACTACTGATGAGAAAAGCAGAGCATTGTTAATGTATTTAATGGGACACCGGCTGAATAAAAATCTTCTGATACATTCACATTACCATTAACAGCATTATGCTAAACTGAAATGGAAACAGTATTTTGAAATAATTAAGTTTTATTTTCATTTATCCACATATTAAAATTTCATGAAGTTCTAATAATAATATATAAAGACATAATCCATAAGTACTACAAAAAACTACATAGATGCTTATCTTTATAGACTATGCAAGACCCCATTATCTTATTTAACTGCTTAAATGCCAGCAGGACTGACATTTCAAGTAGTGAATTCTTTAACTCTTTAGAAGCGTCAGTAACTGTCTCATTTTTTTCATATCCCTTTAAAAAAACCAAGTTGCCTAACTGAAGAAGCTTCCAGAGCTACAAAATACCGGTATCTTAACATTTCGGTTAATTTTTATTTATGTGGCAGTGACAACTTTCTTTTGTTTTTTTTTTGAAGTCGTCATTTAAGCTCCTTAATGGGGCCAAATCATGCAAAGTCTCTATTTCTCTCTGTTTCTCTTACTTTCCCCAGTTCTCTGTAGTTACCACGTTGTGTTGAGCTTTTGGTGGTGTTCCTGATGGACAGATGAAGTAATTGATACACAAGATGTATCAATTCTGAACTATGCCTCTGTATTAGCTTAGAGTTAACCTGGTCCACATTAATAAAATATTACCTTTCTGACAAAACTAAAAAATTCAAGCCCTTGGAAGCTCAGGATATGGCTAAGGGTGAGTCAGTAGCAGCTAGAAGTCGGGCATTATCCAGCTGTTCACTAGAGAATGAAACCTTGGCCAAACGGCAACCTCAGCCTTGAGTCTGGAAGTGCAAACGCTCAAGCTGCCGTTTGACTGGGGGCACGCTGTAAGAAGCAAATTGGAGACTACTAAAATTGATATATTTTGCCAAGTGTATTCAGGGTGGATGATTTGTGAGGGTATCTCATAAAGCGGGAAACACATTTTGTTTATGGTTCTCTGTGCTCAGTTTTTCCCCCTGTCAGAGAAGTATGCACTGACTGCCATGCCGTTGGTACTCACCATGCTGGAAGGGTTCTGCTAAAGGCCAAAGCATGACTGTTGGAGGAGTTATTTCTGTTTGATTACTCATTGTATGTCTCCACCTATCTATGCAGGCTGTAGACTCATCTGCTTACGGAATCACTACTGAGCAATCAGAGAGGCTTAAAAGACACTAAATGAAGTAGTACATTGTTTGCCGTTCCCCAATTCAAGGTACAGAATGGTAATTTGCAGCAAAGGGGCTGTTTTTTGAACAAAAACTACCGCAGTTTGAAAGCTAATATTGAGAGACATTTTATGAAAAAAGCATTGCAAGGGGGAAATGTTTCCATGTACATTAGGACAAAAAAACCCCCAAAACCTAGGAATAGGAAGTTCATACTCTAAAACAATTATTGGGTTTTAGTATTGATTGTAGTCATAAACACCTTTAATCTTCTGCTGTATCTAAAATGCATACGCTACATTTGGATTGAAATGACACAAAAATAATTCTTTTTTTTTTTTTCCTAAAGAAAGGAATTTCAGTTTCAGGGAAAGTAACAGCTTGTGAGATCACTATATCCACTTTGAATGATCGTAACTGCATGAAAACGTTTTCTATTTTTTAGGTTGTTTGGGCCTTAAATGATACAAGAAATGAACTTTAACTAGTCTGTATGTCTTATTTCAGGAATTCAAAATAGGGAGTTATATTCAAATACATCAAATTCATGTGTATATAATAACATGCACGATGTTAGTAGAATTCTATGTAAATTCATTCACTTAAATTTATTTCAGCAGTGCCAGTGCCTTGACACGGAGCACACATTTTGGTTATTAGCCCTTATGTGAACTAATCACAGGAGAAACTCTGCATTGGGTAATTGGAGCCGATAAGTATGAGGAAAATAAGGTCTTTGCAATCTGGCAATACCGCAAGTAAATGTCTTCTCTCTGCCATAAAAAACACTAATAATAATTTCAGCTTGGGAGCATGAGTAAAATACCTATGCACGTTCATGTATCATCCTTTGCATATGAACTAGTTTCAATCACATCCTAGAAAGACTGAAAAAGATATCTTAGAGGCAACCAATCTTTGCAATAATGCTATATTAATATATTCCAACATGCATACAAAGTGAATGTGATTAATAAAGCAAAAAATCATAGATGTGAATTTATATACACGTTATTAACTGTAGACCTGTATGATTTCATGGAACTGTTATTCGCCACAACAAAAATACTCTAAAAGATCATAAGACTCTTTTTTTCCTAAAAGTATTAAGGTTTAAATAAACAAAAGCTTAATTTTATTTTGTTTTTTTATAATGTGTTCGAGTCTCTGTATTGTGGCATTTTTCCAAAGTGTCAGCAGACAATCCAAATCTGATAATAAGCGCTGTTTAAAAAGTAACCCTAAATTTACATTTAAATTAATTCTTAAAAAAAAAAAAATGTTTGCAGAAGCATTCAACTAGAAACAATTTGTTTGGTTTCGGGTAAGCCTCAAGTAAATATTTTTTCTTAATCTGTGTGTCTGTCTGTGCATGATTTATGTACTATACTGTTTTCAAATACCCAATTGTGTTTGCAGATAGTTATTTGTGGATCCATGCAGTTTGTTTAATACCAAGTGGGAGAGAATCACAATTACTGCTGGTTTTCCATTCAAAGGTTTCAATTTATTTCATAGTCTTCCAACTGGAAATACATTCAGTTTACTTCAGTACAAATCCTATTTAAGATACACACTAACCCTTTCCTTGTTTGACAGACCTTTCACTAAAACTAAATACTTCTTGTATCTTGTAGACAATTCTAAACCAGACCTTTATAACAGCTAATTTGCCTTCCATTTTGTTTAAATCTAGCCTTCTTCAGCAAATTCACTGAATTATGTACAAAAGAGATGATGGCTTTCACATTTAATGTTCTATTCTATAACAAGCACTATGACAGTCCTCTATTTTAGAGTGTTATAGTCAAAGCAAGGCAGGAGTAGAAAAAAGGAGATTAAAAAATATACCTCTAATCTCAGAAAAATAATCAGCTTTAGGCTAGGGTTGCTAGTGAGTCATCATGTTGAAGAGACATGAGGAAGACAAACCGTAATTTTGAAATTAGTGACCAAAAGAAGAAATTCAAGATTATGTCCAAATGTCTTGAGTTACTGAAAACAGATAATGGTGATCCATGCTAAGAGAGAGCATGGAGAGAAAAGAAAGATGAATGGAGTAAGAACAGAAGGCCTATCGGTTGATAATCTTCTTTCCCCCTTCCTCTGCAAAAGAAGTAAAAAATGAGAGAAAGTTCTAAAAAAGTGAGAAGAACCTTTCTAAAGGCATGGAAACCTTTAGAAAATAGTATCTCAATGAGAAGAGACTGATGGGTCAGTGGAATGAAAAACTAGGGGGAACTTCAGATGCAGAATCTAAGTCCTGAGAATTAAACAAGAGTAATACTTAGAAATCCTGATTTTCCATACCAGGAGGGGGCAGAAACCATATTCAAGGTGATCTTAGACTGAGCAAGATGAAGGAATATAGAGGCATGAAACTCAAAGCAGTTGTCAATATACTGCTTACTGGGGTTAGAAATAAAAACAAAAGGTAAGGCAGCAGTTCGAGACACATGTGTTGGTCTGCAAAGATAAGGGATACCAGAGAAATTCTTTAACTAACTACGTCAATTCACTATGTTTAGGTATTCCACCAGCATAAGATAACATATATGAGAAGTTGGAAAAGAAAATTTTAACACAATTATCTCATTTCTACTGACAAATTCAGCTGTCTTGTACAGCTCCATTGCATGTATTCATTCATGAAAATAATAAATAAATCATTCCTAAAAAAGCTCTTTCTTCACCTACACATGTAGATGGATATTGCAGGAATATGTCCAAAGATCACTTGAATACATCAGACTACGTTCCCTGAGCACCATGAATAATTTTGGAGCTAGGTTTACCAACGCGTGCTGTAAAAAAATCACTCAACTCATGTTAAACTTCCATTTTGTAGAATTTTTGTTATAAATCCTGATTTAATAGTTTGTGGAGATTACTTACAATACTGACATCTGTCTCCTGTATACTCAGGCAAGCAGTTGCAAAAGGGTTGATTCCCAGCAGTGACACTGCAGGTTCCTCCGTTCTGGCAAAAATGATCGCAGACTGTCTGATTGCAGTTTGGTCCTGTAAAACCCAGTGCACAGTTGCAGGTAGGCCTCCCTATTCAAAACAAAGAAAACTATTTTATGATAAAAATAAACAAACACTAAAGCAATAATCAGCACTTTAAAGATAGATGTATTTATCATAACATCAGCAAGTTTTAATGTATGAGTCCAACTACATTTCTTTAGACACTAATAAAACATGCCTTTGCAAACATTGCTTGAATTAAGAACTTTTAAAAAATAAAACTTAGCACTGTAAGATATGGACACCTCAAAAACTGCATCTATGCATTTTACACTTGTGCATACATGGCCATTGACTCTTTATTTGGTAATTATTTTAAAAGATGGTCTTAAGTAGGAATTTGAGATATGACTAAGCTCTTCAAGTCATCCTGCCAAGATGGGTTCTTCCAGTTGCAGAGGATAAATGTTTGTATAATCAACATTCATGCCTCTTCAGAATGCACTCCTTTATTCTCAAACCTACAAACCTTTATATATAAGCACATGAATAAACAAATATTTACTAATGCGCTAATAGCCAGCTTTACATAACAATTTTTACTAAAACACAAATATATGTGCCTGTTTTCTTATCGTACCCCTCTCACAAAATAAATACTGTAACATAAAAATTGCTGTCTTGCATCAGACCAAAGATGCCTGTAATGTCAATATTCAATGTCTGAAAAGTAGTGAACATCTAGGGATGAACATTTGCACAAAATGAACTCCTATTTATAGCTTCTTTTTAAAGGGTTTTAAAATAGTGTTTAAAACCCGATGCGTCTTCCTCCTATGATTCTTCCCTATTGTAATTTTCCCATTTTATTCCTTATCTAAATCTCATGTCTAAAGGATTTATAGCTTTGTTACAATTCCACTGTTTTAATAAACTCTTCCACTTTTCCCTGACTTTTTTCTTAAGGCTTATCTTCTTTAAAACAAACTTCTAGATCCCATAAATGTTCTTCCATCTCCTGACTTTGCTTTTATATCTCATTTGTAATCTTCTCTTCAAGTAAATGACCTGATGTGTCCAACTAGCCATCTCCCTTCTCACTTCCTAATAATCTATTCTCATTCTTGTTTATCTCTTACAAAACATTATTTTTCCCCCCACCCTCCTTCTCTTTGCTTTCATTCAGCCTTCAGGGTTTTCTTAAACTTAGAGAAAACAGACCGAGTTTAACCCTTTTCTTCTTCCTGGCTTCCTGGTAAGGAAAGAGATAAAGATTAATCGGGACCTGAGGACAGTTCTGAAATAAAGGGGCAGACAGGATGGTCTTCATTTGAATCATAAGGAACTCAACCTGCTGGCAAGTACAATCAAGAGCTTAACTGGGTCACTGCAGAGTAAGGGACAGCTGACACGCAAAGACTCATCCCTTTGAGTAAAGTCACAGACATACCATATCTCTGAGTAAAGGACTGTGCATAGGCTAGCAATAGTCAAATAGTAAACAGGTATCAGGCAGAACAAAAAGAATGCCTCGTAAGTAGACTACAGAAAACCAAAACAGTAACACACGTGCTTCGCACAAATAGTAAAAGTCTAAGAATTAAGATGGAGAACCAAAATGTCTAGTCTTGAATGGGAACATCAATATCATTGGCTATAGCAAATTTGGAAAAGGAAGACAACTAATGGGCTGTTGTAAAACTAATACACATTTCCTTGATATCTAGTCTTTGCCGGTGACAGAATAGGGCTACGTGTTAAGAAGTGTTAAAGTCAATCCGATTAGCAAGGTAACTACATAATGTAGTGTATCTGTGATGCAGAAGCCCTTTGGACCGGAATTACAGGCATAAACAGGAAAAATGGCCTATTAGATTTTATTATTGACAGCCCAGTCAAGATAATGATACGACTGTAGAATCCGAAAGAGATGAGAGAAAGTCAGGGAATATGTTAATGATGAGAAACTCCAGTTATCCCCATATTTACATTTGAAAAACTTCACACCATGCCATAAGGTAGGAACGAACTTCTTATATAGAAAAAATCCTACTCCATGGAGGGGTGGGTTAGCGAGCACACAAGAGAAGTTATGCTTGACTTGGGCCTGACTTGGTTTAAAACATGAAGAAGAGCCAAAATCCTAAGTAGCCAAATGAAATAACATTTAAGGGTTACTTTTCCATAATAATTCTCTCTCGTCTTCATACTGATCTACCAGAAAATCCTTACCGCTGCCTGATTTACTGATGCATTATGACTAGGTCCCGTCCTTGCTGTCTTTTGTCTCATTCATTGTTTCCTCATTTTAATACGATGTCTGGTGTAGGTATCCACAACTACTTTCACATTTGCCTCCTGATGTCTTTTACCACAGCTGCATCCAAAGCTCTGAAATGTGCAACCCTTCTTACCTTTTTTTTGTTTCTTCTCTATTTAGTTGACTGGCTCATTAAAGTAATGTAGATTAAACTAAATATTCCATAAACCCCACAATTCTAATTTTCTTCTGGTCTACCTTTGTTTTAATACTATGCAATTATTTAATATCATATTCGTTGGAGGATTTTTCAATGCAAGTGAAGCACCCTCATTTTTTCTACTCTCTCTGATTCATGCAGAATGATTTATTTATTCTTTTCCCTTCACTTACTCTTCTTACATGAAACCCTTCACATAATTCTTTTCTATATTTTCTATTTTAAGCTATGCTAATTTAAAGTGTTTTGCAAATCATCCTAAAGGCCATGAGATCAGTTAGTCTCTTCCTCTAATGAGTACAGCAAGAACAAAACCATTGACTTAAAAATAGCTCCAACCAGTTTAATATGCATCAGCCTGGTTATTCATATCTGTCCCCTGTGATGTAAACATTAAATCAAAGATGTTGAACTCAGATGTTAGCACAGACTCTTTTT
The DNA here is from genome assembly GCF_018139145.2 of Gymnogyps californianus. Lineage (NCBI taxonomy): Eukaryota > Metazoa > Chordata > Aves > Accipitriformes > Cathartidae > Gymnogyps > Gymnogyps californianus. The sequence goes on from NC_059477.1 coordinate 38,324,217, forward strand.
GTTTTTCCCCATGTATACACTTGTATTTAAATTTCTGCCCCCAAGCCAGGAGGTTTCACATAATCCTTCATCTGAATCAGTGTTTCAGTAAAAAAGATAAAATAAAATAGTGATAGAACATAGATCTGGTGGTCTGAAATCAGTTTTTATTATTAATACTCCTCTATTTTTTAAGATGATGCGGCAATGATATTTTCCTAGTTTGTAAAAAAGATTATTCTATTCTTTGCTAATGTATGCTTATAAATATGCCAAATTGCTGACAGTTATATGAAAATTTAATACAGTATAGACTAAACTCCATTTTTGTCACTCAATTTAACATGACTTTTACTAATGTTAATAGTTCATTGCCTATTTATACACAGACTGTTGGCATCTAAAATAATACTAATAATGACATTTTAATCTGCCTTATTCTCATAAATTATTTCTGATAAAAAATGGTTCCAAGAACAGTTTAATAAAACTGCAGTATTAAACAATGACAAACAATGCCATAAGGTTTTGTATCATAGAATCAGAATGCAATGAATGTGCATGCACTTTGCTATTTACTATCTCTAATCCAGTTCTTGGATACACTGAGTTTCTCACTATATGTATATGCAAGTGGAAACAACGCATGTAGTCCCTATATTGATGAGAGTATTTTGTATTTAAAATAATTCTAAATAACAATTCTGAAGAAATGAATTGAAGAGAATACATTAAAGGGTGCCTGGTAAGACATATAAAACCAGTAATAAAAATAATAATGAAAATTCTCTGGGGAAACAATGTACTTGAACGTCACTATTATCTGAAGATTCTCTATGCAGCCTCTCAAAAAAATAAGAATAATAATTTACAGAATTTTTACTCTTAATTCTAGAACTGATAGAACTTGAAACAAACATAAAATTATCACATATTTTTTTCAAAGATTTTGCATAGCATTTAGTAAATTAAAGGAGAATACTTTATGGTGACTGTCGTGGTTTAACCAGGACAGTGACCCTAGGACATATGAAGTTATTTTTGGCAGTAGGACATGAACAAAATATGTGAAGTTTTTGGCATGAAGATGAAATGCAGTTTCCCCCTTTCTTACAAAGAAAAATCATCCATAAGAACATGACAGGGATCAAAATCCTACAATGTTCAATTAAGTTTTGATTACAGAGGCTGTAGTTACTCCTAGTTTGCCAATTTAATTTGCTATATAATAGCAAATAACTTTTCAAATATTCTTAAAAAATAGCTAATAAATATTTTAGTGCACTGTCTCTATAATATCTAGGTGATTTCTTTTGGGAATCTAATCGTATATCTTAAACTCCTATTTACATTTATTTTGTAATGAACAGAACTATAAGGACAACAATTTTGTTGATTCATGTTGATTCATGCTATTGCGTAAACAACAGAGAAATATTATGCATTTTGTATGACCACATAAGGTATTTTGCATGACCACATAAGGTATTTTGCAATTAAAAAAAAAAATTTAGGGAAATCGCACTATTTTTGTAAGCTTTCTGAAAGTTTTGAAAAATGAGATCATCCAGATGAATGCCTGCACCAAGACATAGATTATTTATGTCCTCCAGTCAATGGAAAATTCAATACCAGCAATGTGTGGTTTTAAGTTGTTATGTATGAATATGTACATGTTTAATTTGCATATTTCACTAGCTGTCACTATTAAAGAAAACGATATGGCACTACACCAGCCTACTGTAAGTAATATCATGTGTTCCGGAGTAGTTATCAGCAGTCTGTGGAAATCACAATAATTCATTTTGGTGTGGCTGATGAACCATAATTAGCTTTACTGAACCAATAGTAGTGGAGAGAAGCTCTATTACTGTACATAATTAGTAGGTGAGCTGATTGGGATCAATCCCAAGAGATACACATCCTCTCCATGTTGTGAAAGAAAGGGAGAAAAGAACCATCTCGAAATACATTAGGGTAGTCTCAAAGGCTGCTCTTACCAAGGCTGGTTGTGGTGGTTCTGTTGGGACCCTTAGATCAGCTGCGCACCAGCCCAGCCAGCCCAGCCAGCCTTGACATCAGGCTAAACACCATCCCTTGCCCCTTCCCACAGTCCCTGTCCTGGTGACAAGATGATGTGGCATCCCCCTTTGAGGCCACTGGGACTGACATGACATTCGCAAAGTAAACAGGTTCTTCACTGACAGTGTTTTCAGCATGCACCAGCGTGTCCCCAAATCAACTTGTTTTGCTTATAAAATAGAATATGAAATAATATCTACTTTATATATAATTACTTTTGGAGAATATTTCATCAATTTTCATTTAGTGGAAATACATAATAATTTTTTATTAATTTTGATACAAACATCACAATTCCATGTGGTTAGACATACCCTCGGTACTGTAAGTATAGTACAAATATGTCTTTATCTAATTTTGTGAACTAGTTAGATCTAGTTAACGTGTTCAAGACATTTAGTAAATTATTGCTCCAACATTTTTACTTTAAACTTTAAGGAGAAGGGAAGTGCATTTTTATGGTGACATTTAATTTTTTTCCAAATTCCCATTAATTTGGCTTACTGGAAAGTGTTCACTATTATACCCAAACTTTTAATTACACATCTCAGATGTATACTTTTAATTAATTGATGACATTTTCTTTGTTCAATTATTGTAGTTCAATACAACTGTCATAAACTTATAAATTTTAATTAAAGCTGCCCCAATCTCTAGCTATATAATGTTCACATAGGAATTTGCCAAAAGGCTTAGCAGTAAGTAAACCAACAGTGAATAATCCCTGAATTGCCAGTGGGATTTGTTTAACAAATTAACATTTGTGTGCAGATAATGAGGTTCTACAACTTAACACATCCAGCAAAGATTTAGCACAATCATGTTTTAAAAAATGAGTAATATTCTGCAATTTACTTAATTAGTTATCGCATTACTATTATATATTAGGTGGTGAAAGAGAACAGGATTTACACATTCACTAGAACACACACATTCACTAGAAGAGTATTTCATATGCTCCGTCATTTTATTTACATCAGAATATGATGAAAGGCTTGTTTTCAGGATATCTCTTCCTCAGTTCTTGAGCCAGAAGCCAACAATAAGGAAATTCCCTGAATCCTAGGGAAGCCTCCCAGCAGCGGGGACCCTGCAGAAGCTCATCTCCCTGTGAGGCTAAATTTACGGGCAGTCCCTAAGCTTTCCAAAGGGCATGCGTGTAGAACGACACTCATTACATCGACTGCATCAAAGCTGTTTGAGTTGGATAATATATGAGAATTGATAAGGGCAATCAGAGCTTCTAAGAAAGACAATTTCTAAGCAAGCTGAAATTATCACAGGTCATTTATATTTTGCGGAGAGCATTTGGATTGGCACTCACACACATATGGCTTCTGCAACTTCCAGAGGAAAAAGCTTCATCATTTTGAACAAAAATAAATTTAAAAAGAAGAGAAAATTGGGAAAATATGTGCAACATGATTGCATCAGTTTAGCAGGACACTTTGATGAGCCAATTGTATAATGGATCAAAAGTATAACAGCTGCTTTTTGAGGAACTGATTGTGAGCATTGTAGTATGGGAGGTGGTATGCACAGATAGGAATAGCACAGTAGAAGAAATTAAGATGATATTGAGCTGACTTTATTTTAAAAAGTAATTTTATACTTTCCAGAAATGAGAGAGAATTCTCTACCAAAAAAAAAAAAAAAAAGAATTGTGCAATGTACCTATTGCTAGCGGACAGGTCAACCTGGTAGGATGTAATGGTATAATTCTAGACACAATATAATGCTTAAGTTCTACAACCATTAAGGAAAAACTGAGCAATTCCTGGTAATAAAGAACCTTTTTTATTCCTACATGTAGCAACGTGCAAGAATAAAGTAACATAGACACTAATGACTCTCATATGAACCTGACAAAGCAGATGAACTCTGCCTTGAAGGCTGAGACGACGAGAAGGAAGTGAGTGAACACTGCTCTGGTCTGGATTTCACACCCTCAGTCCAAACTGGGCACGGCGTGTGCAGCCCCTGCAGCTGCATGTGCACTCACTGAATGCAATGACTGAATGACATGCTTTGCACAGTGGCATATTTGACCGGAAAGAGGAAACAGTTGTTGCAAAAACACTTGAGGAATTAAGCTTTGTTGACTTAATTACAGTTTTCAATGCTTTGGGGGCATCCAGTTTAGCTTCCCTCTAAGATACGTAATGGCCTGAGTATATCATGGATTAGATTAAAATAGCATAAGGGGACATCTCACTGACATGCTAGTTTGTTTCAGTAACACACGATTTATGGCCTGATATAGATATGAAATACAGTCTGATAAGAAATAGAGATTTCTTCTTAATAGAATATTTACAGGGTCCAGGGGCTAGGCATGCAAGGAAGATGAGATGCGGATCAATTTGAAAATTTTATCTGGAATGCTGGATGGAGTCACTTTTATTTAGAAAGATATACGGTCTTTCTTCCACATCTCCAGCACATGAAAGTTATGGCATGGGCTTCAAGGCATGGCTACCCTCATGAATTGGAAATGGCAGATAGGAAACCTGGTTAACTTGAAATATGTTTATTAAAACTTTGATTAAACTAGGAAAGTAGACATAGCACAGCAGAAGAATATTCCTATTAGCAGGTATGCCCAGTAAGAGTCATCAGAACCAACTCTATGCTGGTCTTGGCTCAGAGAGGCTTGCCAAACTTTGGCCATGTGTGGTACAGTAAACTTCAGTTGCAGTTAAAGGTTTGGATTCCCAAAAATCAGGCAACTGAACAATGAAATGTGGACTGTGGTGACATCCATGCTGGCTCTCCTGATGCATTTTTGGTGCAGGCACATTATCCTGTTTGAGAGCAAGCAGAAATAAGGCTAACGCCTGCATCTCCAGGCCCTCTGTAGCAGCTGGGCCATGATTAACAATTTAGCAGAAGTATACTGTGGAATCTGCTCATACCTCTCCTTTACTCACTGGTGACAAAACCTACTCCACTAATTATTTCAGCAAGGCTGAGAGATTTCAGAGGCTGGATTTAGCAGGAAAAGAAAAAATAAAAATATCCAGGTGATAGCATAGCTGTGTAAGCACAGCAAGCGTTAGCTGCCTGGTAAAGAAAAAACAAGCTGCTGGAGGTGAGTGAGCCCTATGGCTACTGCCAAAAGAAAAGGATTAAATAAAACCCTGGGGTCTCTGCAGGATTCAGAACTGAGCTGAGTTCTAGGCGTTTAGTTATTAATTTTATGAAGCCTTTTAACCCTACAAAAGAATCAATTAAATGCCAGACATGTAAAGATGTGGGAGTAAACGTCCTCTCTTCAGATGCCAAGGAAGTTCTGCATGTCATTTATATCACCCTTGACAAACTTTCATTCACTTGCATGTCCTCACTAAGCATGTATTGATCTCACTACATGGATAAAAATCTCGGCTTATCATTTTTTGCCAGTAGTTCCATCAGCTGTTAGAAGCAGTTTCAAGTATAATTAATCAACTTCAAGCACAAGTAATTATCATTTTCTAATATTTAGTCATTATTAGTGATGTTAACTATGAACAACATTATTAACCCTCAAATACTCAGAACTGAAAAATTCTCTCTTTGGCATACAACAGATTACTAGATTTGCATTCACTTGGATTTTTGCCACCACATCTCAGTAAATAAGAGGAGGCTCCAGAGAAGCCAGCAAGTGAAGCTAAATTACTAAACTATATAAACTAAAGTTAATTAGTAAGGAGTGCTGAGGAAAGCATTAAGAGCTAAGCCCCGTCTGTCACAGAGACTAAGATACATAATTCTGCATTACAGGGAGCTCTCCCTGTTTGTGCTAGTCACAAACTCCTCTTCTAAAAGTCAGGTGCCTGTACTTTTCTTTCAGAGATCTGGGTGTTGGTCACTTAATCACATAGGAGAAAATGATTCACACCATCTTCTGAGAAGAAGAGACTAGACAGCAAACTCTTCTCCAGCTGTTCTACTTTGAATCAAATATTTAAATATTCCTTGGAGCAGAAAATAGAATTCAACTTCTCCTTTCTCACAGAATTACTAAATTTTAGAGTACTTCTTATCACACTTTCCCTCTCTAGCCCAAACACTAATTGCATTATACAAGCTACAACAGCTTACGTGCTAGGGACAAAGATCAACTGTCAAACACCCATATTTTGACAGTTAGGGTAATCTCCCTGAAGATCAGAGATGTAATTTCAAATTCCTTCAGGAAAACAAAGGATCTGAGTTCTGATCAACCAAATCTTCCTGAGATTTAGATGAGAAAAATGCCTATTTTGTGAATTCCAGTAAGACAAAGGTAAAAGATTGAGGTCACACAACTCCGTAATTTAAGGAAATATCTCTGGGTATGCACATAAAAATTTAGAGGGAGAATTGAGATAAAGAGAGAGCAAGATGTGTGGGGTTGTTCCAGATGTAGTCTGGCTGCCCAGTATATAAACAGGGGGGAGCTGGCCAGGAGGGGTGGATCGCTGCTGGGGCATCGGTCAGCGGGTGGTGAGCAATTGCATTGTGCATCACTTGTCTTTTCTTGGGTGTTATTTCTTTTTTTGGTTATATTCCTTTTCATTACAATTATTATTATTATATTATTAGTATTATTCTTAGTAGTGTATTTTATTTTACTTTAGTTATTGAACTGTTCTAATCTCGACCCACGAGTTTTACTTTTTTTTTTTTCTTCCTCCCCACCCCACTGGGAGCGGGGAGGGGGAAGCGGCTGCGTGGTGCTTAGTTGCTGGCTGGGGTTAAACCACGACACCTTACGCTTTACAATTCCATTTCTACACCTCAACTTGTGCACCTTTATACTGAATACTTACCTATATGCTCCCTTTTCTGGGACGCAGCTTAATTCTGCTAAAACACCGAGATACGTGAATGAAAAGCACTATTGATTATAAAGTATATGTATGGTATATTCTGCTATTTTGCACATTGTTTAAAAACAGACAAAGCAAATAAGTTACAAAGAGAAAAAATATCACAAACAAGGAACAAATCCAAACATTTGAATTCAGGCAGGTATAACAGTAAGATACAGCTGCTCAGAAATATTTACCGAGGAGAGAGGCTCCACAGGTTCCTCCATTCTGGCAGTAATTGTAGCAATGGTTAGTTTCACACCTTTCACCGGAGTAACTTGGCCAGCAGTGACAACGGGGATCCCCCTTCTCGTTTATGATGCACTTTCCTCCATTTTCACAGGTTAATTTACAGGTATCATCTGCAGCAAGAGCACACACGCAGAGTTGATTTCAACGATCCCATTTCATCTAACTGGCAAAACAGAACCTTCCATCTTAGAGCTACAGATCTCTATCAATGGGGGGAAAAAAAATACCGCTTTTCCAAATGGAGAAAGTAAACTATCACTTCTGTTGCCACAGTGCTAGGAAAAAAATATACACTTAGGAGACAATAAGCACTGGAAAGGCTGTCAAGAGCTGCAGAGTTGGTGGGGGCTGCGCTAGCCTGTACAGCAGGGCTGGGAGCTTGCACCCTACCGAGTTGGGGGCCTGTGCATGGCAGTTATGCTTCATCCAAATGATGCCACAAGAAAGTTGACTTCCTTAGGATGTAAGTTAGTAATGATAGTATGAATTCTTGTTTGAAACTATCATTCCTAGTTAGTTTAAGAAATGAAAAAAATCAATGCTGGTTTCACCTGAGGGATCTCAGAAAATTTCCCAGTCACTTTCTGGTGATCTCACCCTTTTCTCATTTGATTTTTTGGATCTCTCTTCCACTCTCTCTATTAACTACCACCCTTTTTAACTAAAACCTATCCAAAATATTTAAAAGGAAATTATTCAGCCTTTAAATCCTCCTCAAAAATTGATATTTGCATACTAACTTATTGCTCCTAAACTGTATTTTCTGATTTATTCTTTTTCTCGTCTGCTTAGTCTGTAAAATCACTGAGAAGAGATACTGCCTGCTGCTCTGCATTCACCGAGTGCTTATGGCAGTAGTGCCACCACCTTAGCGGTGAGGTACGAGGTGACAAAGTCTGATTAGGCCAGATTTGATCTTTCTATAAAGCTGTTTTGCAATTAGAGTTGTGCCTGTCTTGGAAACACTTTGAAAAATAAATCTATATTCATTTCAGTGAACAAGATATAAAATCTTTCAATGACACCAAGAAATTAATTATAGACTAGCACGCATACAATGCTCAAACATCCAAATAACTGTAATCCTAAAGAAATAGACAAGCACCTTTCCAGCCCAAAACATGCTTTCAGCAATAAGACCTTTCATTTCTTACATAGCGAAACAAATCCTGTGAAGCCAGACTGCTTCCTAACTAATCCAGCATTTGAGCCTACATGGCTTTTAACAAGAGGGATACCACAAACACTGAGAACTCTTCAGTAATATATCCACCAGCTGCAGATGCTTTGCTGAATTAATCTGTTTTAGTTAAATGACTACTGAAAAAGAGTCAAGGTTCCCATTTGTCCTATACTTGTTGAGGTCTAACGTTGACTGGCACAGGCACATCAACTCCTTTTTTTGATGTTTACAGAAACACATTGTGTTGTAAGCGCAAATTTAGGAATGTCGGATATCCTCTAGCTGAATAGTTCTCTCCAGCACGGACTCTGCAGAGTCCAGTAATATAACTGTGCTTATGCAGCAGCCTTTTCTTTGGATGCACCCAAGTCTCTCTTTCCTGCCTGTGTATGTCCCTCCTCGGCAGGGTCTGGCTGCCTCCGTTCACGGCCGGTGCTGAGGTGGTGCAGACATGTAACCTGGGATCAAACCTACTTAAACAAAACTTCTGGGAACTGATCACCTTTCAGGCAATTGCACCTCTCTCCAATTAAGCTGAAACTAGACAACAAATCTAAAAGTTATTGTGGGGGACTGACTGGCACATCATTATTTCAGGTGTTTTACAATAAAAATATGAAACACTGTATGCGCTTAATTTTTTGGTATCCACCCTGGATATATACATCTGCTGTAACAAAGCTACTTTGTATTTGGGAGTTTGAGGATGCCTCAGTGTCTTATTTATTTGGGTGGTTCATTAAATCCTTTGATGTTCCATGAACCATTCTTCAGTTACTCATTATAGAAGTTGTTTAAATGGATAATGTAGCATATCTTATTGGAGAGAAGGTCTATTTTTGTTTTGCTTATCTTATCTGTTTTACTTATCATTAGTCATGAGTTTATAGAGCAGAACTTGGTAAAAACAGAATAAATAACACTGAAGTACAGACAAGTGCTCATTTTTATGAACCTTTCTGATAGCACATTAAAAACACATTTCTCTTCTAGACCAATTCTGCAGAATTAAGATATAAAATTTGAAAAAAAAAGAAAAGGAAATTAAGACAGACTATGAATTAAACAGAAAAATAGAGTATCAAAAGGCGTTTTAGAACTATAAAACATGAACTACAAACTTGAAAGTTACCCTAATCACACCTAGGAATATATGCCTTCATATATTCAGGAAAATATACTGAGCCAAAAATTGCCCACAGTAATGGTCTTCTAATCCAACTGGCTTTCAAAGATTGGGACATTCATGTCTTATACTTTTAAAATGCAATATATGTTTTAACTTTATGCAATAGTCAGCTGAAAAGGTTCCTGAAAAAACATAAAAGTTTGTAATATTTTGTGTCATCATAGGATTATTGAAATTTGCTACTGATTTTGTTCTCTATAAAACATTTTAAATTCAAGAGTTTCAACACAAATCTAATATGAAACAGAGAAAAGTTACTACAACGATTTTGGACTTCAAATAAGCTAAGAAATAGGATTGAAAGATGTAATGGATAAACCAGTTTTAAAATACTATGTTAGACTTCAACAATATAGGGGTTTTAATGATGCTGCTTTGTTGTCTGATGGCAAATACAAGAATCAAATTACTCTTGCTGATTCACATCAACTGAGTACAAAAGGGGATCAGATGCCTTTGTGTGGGAGACAGGAGCAGAATGGTCCCATAGGAGAAGACAGGAAGAAAAAGAAGACAGAAGAGAAACACAGAATTGTTATAAAAAGCTGAATACTCTTAATTTGAATTACTGAATAAAGACCTCTGAAAGAAGAGCTGGAAACAGGTCTAGTAAGTGCCCCCTCTTGGAACAAAGTTTAAAAAAAAAAAAAATCAGAAAAGTTTCCGTCTGGAGTCAATTCAATACTGCTCTGAGCTTGCTGGAACTTGGACTCAAAGACCTCTCAGCCGCTCTTTTCACTTCTGAAATGACAGAAGTAAATAATTTCACTTGTTATCTTACTCCTACTCTAGCTACTGGATCTCTCTAACATGAAAGAAAGGAAGGGGTTACAGGTCATGTAATTTTACATATTCTCTCCTAGCCTCATTATTTAGCCTTCTGCTGCCTTGATTTGCCTATTTCAATCTTAATATAACTTTAACAAAGAATCAAATAACTTTGATTTGCAATTTTTCTTATGTTTTTCTTTCTGATATGACTGTTTGACACAAACATTAAGGGACTTATGGCTTATTTGCTCCATCTTTGACCCTTTCCTTTAACTGAAAGTAAAAGGAAAATCTTACACAGAAGGAACACTGATAAAGCAGCAAAACAAAGCTTTATGAACCATACTGGTATTTTTTCCTTCACTCGTTCAATTTTTTGATATTCCATCCCTCTCCCCCAATCACACACCCTCCCCCTTTTATTGGCATTTCTAAAACAACCCCTTCTTTCTTGAGAAAAATGCATCTTACTTTTTGCTATTTTTTCCCTTTGGAATATCCACTGATTTCTGGACTACGCAGTTAAATGGAGAGATGACGCTATAAAGCACAAGGTTCATGAACTACATTCTTTGGGACAAGAACAGTTTTCCTCCCCACAGTGGAAAATACTCAGCTCATGGGGCAGAAAGGTATTTGTTCTTGCCTATCCTTCAGACAAGGGTGTAACTCATCCTTCACTGAGCTGAATGCACCTATTAAAGACAGAGTGCAGAGTTCTAAAGTTATGGTAAGGTTGTATAAATCTTCCTGTCCCTCCAGATGAGGGTCTTACTATCTGCTAGTTTTCCAGATGCTGAAATTTATCAGAACAAGTCGTAATCCCCAAATTTTGTCTGAATGCTGTAAGACAGATCCTCTTCTTTGTTTTCCCTTCACATTTTTTTTCTTTTAAAAATCTGTTTGCTTTACAATTTTAAATGGAAGAGAAGGGCTAAGAAAAGGATGCACAGTGAGAAAAAACTAACTGACACCTGCTGTAATGTAACCCATTTTCTTCTGTTCTGGGAAATACCAGTCCCAACGGTAACTCCTTTGTAAATACAGAAGATACTGCTGTAAACAAAAGATTTTTTTCAAACCAGAAGCAGATTTCTGTGCGACCTCTGTTCTATTTGATATCTAAAAAGACTGAAAGCAGGACAAAACCCAAGAAGATAGCATGGATTGAACTGCCATAGCTTTTGCTAGTACAGCTCCCTGAGGCAGACTTTGTGGGTAAAAAAGAAGGTATATAGGGATTAACCTCTACATCCCCAGCCAAAGCACTTGGTCTGCCTGCAATCTGTGTGTGCAATGGGCAAGTCCGCACAGAAATGTGCTGAAGGAAACACCATGATAAATTAAATGTTTCATCTCTGTTCAGAAGCAGTGTCAGATCTGAGTCTTCATAATTTTTCTCAGGCTTTTCATCCAGCCAAGAGAGCGCAAATATTCCCTTCTTAAAATGAAAGTGATAAACGTGCAGCTCCAGAATACAGAACTCTTGGAAGTGTTCATTACTCTTGCTCATTCAGCTGTGGTACACACTGTCTTCTTCCAGTGCAAGTCTCTGAATTTTCATCCTCTTTGTACGTTTTTAGCTTCATTGTGCTACAGACAATTAGATACAATAAACCTAATGGATGCAAATCCAGTGGTCTCTTTTAGGAAAATGAAGTGGTACTCTACGCATTTGAAAACTAAGGGTAGCTTCTAAACTGAAAAAGTCAGGCCTGCTATAGTCAATAAATAAACCACAAAAGGACTGTGCTCTGTTAATCATAATCATCTAGGGAGAAATGAGATGGAAGCTTATCTAAGAACACACAGGAACTCGCTTTCATTTTGTTTTAAAAACATTCTGAATGATGCAACACACATGTTGTAATAACTCCGGCTTGAAAAAGCCAAATCAAACCCAAAAGCTCTTTCTCATCAGTTGCGTGAGATGCTGGTGAAACAGCTGTCTGAAGCAATCTGGACTCAGTCTTACAGAAAGCCACTGAGGATTCAATATTTAGAATTCCTCATGTAGGACTTATGAAGAAAAATCAACTCAATGGATCAAGCCAGTAGTAATATTATGCAGAATTTCAAGACCTAGCTCAATATTCTTTTGTTAAAAAAACCCCAACAATCCAATGAAAAAGAATCTGAGTCATTTTTTGGGATACAGTCACAAGAAACAGAGCAAGACTGATACTACCTCCCAGTCACCAACCTTAAGGTAGACAGACTAATAAGAAATTGTACAAAGCGTGCAAGACATCTTTACAATACTCATGCCAAAAACCACCAAAATGAAGAATGGCATAATAATGTTGAAAATAATCATTATTTGTTGGAAGGCATTTTTCACAAGGAGAGAGACATATGCATTGTCAAAACAGAATCTTCAAACACAGACTCTCCTGGAGGCACTATTCAAGATGGATGGCAACTGAAGATGGCTGTCCCACTTTGACTCTGTCAAGTCATGGAAATCTAGTACTGGCTTCCTTACTACATTTTAAAAGACCAAACCACTTAAAGACATTAAAAAGTATTATGAATGTTCAATATACTACTGTTTACTATTGTAACTTGAATTATGTATTACTCAAAAAGTACAGCTTAGTCACACTTGTTCTTGATATCCACAATTACTACTAATTTGTGAAACTAAAAGACTTCTTACATGACTTGAAATAGCTAAAAAAGTCAAAAGAGTACCAAAACATGCAACTGTTCTTGTGCTATGATACTGAGGCTTGTTTCAATTCATAATTTATAATCTGTGAGGCTACAAAACCTGCAATCTACTATTACAAAAATAACATACAAGAAAAAATGTACAAAAAAGCCTATGCTAGACATTACTTGAAATATAATTGTAATCAGAAAACTAAGAAACACTTATTCAGCAGTCCTTTAAAAAGGCATAACAGATATTGCAGTTGTGGGAAGATACTGGAAATTATCAATATATTAAAAATGCTTTTCTAGGCATTTTCTGTCTATCCATAAAAATTTACAACCAGCAGTGAAATAATTTAAAAGCCTCTTCAGATCTTTCTCTAATAAAAACATACCTTCCTGAAAACTCTGCCATGGCATAATCCTTTGCCCCACTCGTAAAACTGTAGCATTACTGAAATTACGGGTTCAAATTACTACCAATCACCAGTGAAAAGCAATATTCTTTTATTTGTCCTTTCTTCAACACCTAAGTTGTAACTATGGGTCATTTGAAATAATTTTTAGGTGGTACTGCATCAGCAGAAAATCTTGACAGGTATCCATCTCAGATGAACAAAGAGCTGACACTTGGAGGGTCAGGGAGGGTGGATGGTCTCTGAAAGCAACGCGTGTTTAGACTGATTTGTCTCAAGAGTTAGAAACCTTGTACGGTATACTAGTGTTTTCCATTACATCTATTTCAGTGACATCACTTCTCCCCTAACAGTGGAAATTGTCGTAAAACAGCTGTAAACTACTTTATAGTTGTATAACTATTATATAAATACACATTGATAAGTATTCAGCCAAGGGTGTACAGTAATAAAGCTTTCATTTACTCTATTTTTGCTAGAGCATGGTGTAGTACATATAAAAGTTGGTACTGTAAATGCATTGCATACAATGTACTCCTACATAAACAAAAACCATGAATGGCTTTGTTATCTAGGACAAGTTTTCTAATGTTGTTCTAGTCTCTAAATTATTCTTAAATTTCTTGATACAGAAAGAGAAATGCTGCTAGACAGGATAGCTTTATTAATACCACATCATAAACCACTAAACCACAGTTGTGTTAATTCAATATTTAAAGACTAGGCAGTATAAATAGGTGAGATTTTCTCCACAGAATGATGACATTTCAGGTAACTTAATTTAATTGCTAAATTGAGCATCTTAAGTACTGAGGATCTCACCAAAATATGTATCACTTACACTTCTGAGCCTGGAATTAAACATTAGAAAAACATGCTAATACATTCTGACTTCTCATACACATAAGAAATCCTATTCTATGATTTCTAGAACCTTTTAAAATTCCAGCAGTCTGACCACCTTAGGTTTGGCCTCAATTAGAATGGGAATAGTTTCAGAGTACTTAATAATCTTCTATGGAAAAGAATTTTTTTTTAACCCTAAAATATAGCAAGAACTTAGTAGCTTTTTTACCATGAAGTCTGGTTTCCTGTGTCTTGATATTAGTCATTATAGATGTTACTGAAAGATATAATTTTAGATAAAAATGTTTCAGTTGTTTTTTTCCTTTTTGCCTGTTACTTCAAAGTCATTATTACTCGCTATGTTGCTCTTCCTGTCTTTTGGCTATTGCTGCAGTCTAAGCAGAGGTGTTTCTTGATGATCTTTAAGGTTATTTTTTTCTCCTGAATGGCTAATATTTAATTTGGAATCCAAGATGCTTCAGAGCTTTTCAAACTTCTTTTGCCCGATATATATACACATTCACTTTTAAATATCATCTTGTATCAGTTCAGCTGAAAGCTCATTTTTCATTTTGATTAATATAAACAGTTTTTTTGAATCAGGGATTTTGCTTCTTCATATTTCATTTCCATTTCAGATAAGTAACATCTATATTGAACAACATCACAAAACTTTTGAGTCGCAGACAGCCTTTTGCAATGACAAAAACTGACGGGTTGTTTAATTTCTGCTTCTCATGCAGTTTTCAATACCTACCTAAGAGGCTCTGATCAATGCATGTTCCATTCACCAATGATTTTCCTTCTGGACAAGCGCATGTTGCACCAGAAGGGTTGAGTAAACAAATGAATTCGCATGTCAGGTCCAAGCATGGATTAGGCACTGTTTAAAAAGACAAAATATTAAAAATATTGGGGTTTTTTTTAGAATTACACTGTGCTCTAGAACTAGGAAAAAATAAATAATCAGATATAAAAATTCTGATACACTTCCAGTTTCCAGGATAGCAACAGCCTGAAGTCAGTGAACACGCTCACTCAAATGGCAGTGCAAGACTCACACCAGGATAGAATTTATTCCAGTAACAAAAAATGTATTGGTATTATGCAGTAAAAACCCTCATCTCATTGTGGCTAGAAGTACCTGTATTCAGCTCTCTTTTAATTTTTTTATACCTCTTTGACAGTGCGGGTACACAAGGCAAGTATTTGTCCAATGTCCTTTCAAATGAGGGAAAATTGAATGAACGAATGAAAAAAATCTGAATCAAACATATAAAGAAATATGACTAAATCTATTTTCAGTTTGTACAATCAGGCTCTGTTTTATATTTATACAACTTGGTTACTTTCCCCCCCGCCCTGCGGTGAACATGCTCAATATTGAGTTTAAAGTAATTATGCTTACTCACAGTCCATTTGTTTGTAGCGGTGAAAAATCAAGGCACTTTTTGCTTTATCAACATCCACACTTAGATATTCTACAAGGCTCCTGCCAAATTTGTGTACTCTAAATGCACCATTTTTAGGACCTGCTCCATATATGTAATCCTCAAAAATGTCAATTCTATGTGGATGCAGTAAACCTTAAATAAAAATGAATAATAAACACAAATACATATTCATATTCAAATAATAAACTACTTTGTTTTAATAATGATAACTTCAATTGCATTATTGCAATTACCACCTAAAGACATCGTTATTCAGACAGCTTGTTTTGTACCCACAAAGATTGCCTTTAAAAAAGCAACCTTCTTAAAAGGAACTCTTCCCATACTACAAGCAACTAAAATCTCAAGCACTGTGTTAGCTTTCCACACAATTCAGCCTCAGAAACTGGTTGATTATTGAAAAAGTAGGGAAAGCCTACAGTAACAACTAGCTAATTAGAACATACTTAGGTACAACACTTTAACTAGAAGTATGTGACAAGGAAGAAACAGATTATTTCGCTGTACATAAAAGAAACTATTCTGACAAAACATTTCTTCAGCTCCTTCTTAACATATTTGAAATGCTAGCTTTCATACTACACTTATTTTAATTCATATTTATAGTAAACTAATGAAAAAAAAAATGTTAAGACTCTACCAGTTCCTCATTTTTGAGAGCTACGAGTGCCGATTAGATCGCATAGTTGGATTTCCTATGCACAACCGGCTGTAGAATTTCACACATTTACCCATGTAAAAAGACAATAGCTTCTGACTAAAACTCCTTTGCCAGAGATGCATCTCTTCTTGATTTGAAGCCATAAAGAAACAGAATCTATCATTCCTTGTGATACCTTGTTCCTACTATTATCCCTATTTACTGCAAAAATGGTTTTGTATTTCACTTGTATTTATTTAGTTTCAATTCTCAGCCTTTATTTGTTCCTACTGTTTTTCGACTCTATCAATACTTGGTACCCAGTATTTTATTCCAGTAAAAATACTTATGAATTCTAATTCATTATTTTATGCTTGTTTAATTAAATGGGTTCAAGTTTTTGCTCTCATTGCAAATCAATTTCTAAACTCCCCCAATTTTCCTTTGGTCCTATTTCTCTAATTTTTCCATAGTTACCACAAATGTCAACAGGAGACAAAGGGTGACATTGCTTTAGTGATCTCGCATTTCAGTATTAAATGCTACGTATGGAAGCAACAAAGTCTCTACATTCCACTTTCCCCTTTATAAACCCCAAAATTGCTGCATTTGGCACAGTGTAGTATAGCCCTTCCATGCTATAAAATATCTTGAAAGTCATAAACTTATATGCCTTCTATTCTCTAGCACTGTTGTGTCTTTTTTTTCCTTGAAGAATAACCTCACATTTATTCTTAAAATACAAATGACTATCGAGACACATTGAAACACAGTCTAGGATACTCTGTCAGTCTTCATACCAGCCACAAGCACTGAGCACAAGCACCAAGTATGTATTTTGTGATAGATTACAGCCTAGCCACCATGAAATACTATAACCGAAGGAGGTGCAAGCAAAGTTATGAGGAGGAGTTACTGTCTTTTAAAATCTCTTGTCAGGCATCTGCACGGTATGGTTCAGTGTTACAGGAGGTTGTAGTCAGATCCCTACACTCAAAGTGATCCTTCTTGAGATGACTACTTCCATGTATATTGATCCAAGTTGTGAAACAAAATGCTATTAAACCAGAATAAGATGATTTAGATCTGGTTCTCCTCAATTTGGATTATGGGAGATTTTTCCCAGTATCTTCCAGAACCCCCTGGTGAATTCCAGATCATTGGTTAAAACACTCAGTAGCACTAGATATAACATCATCCTGATGAAACTCCACTACCAGCTGCCCACTAAGCAATCCTCCCAAAAAGCCTGCCTTCAAATTTTTAATTTTTTTAATGTGTTTCCTCTTTTCTACTCAAATGCCATGAATTGTTACATACATTATCAAATTGTTAAAAAGCCAACATGCAATTCTATAAAAACAAAGTTTGCTTAACCAGAATCTCTTTTCTTGTGAAAGGAACTTTCCTCATTCACATTCTGTTAGCAGAATTCTGTGATTACTTACTGACCTGAAAGCCAAACCCATTATTTTTCCCAGAACTGATTCAGGTCAACTGTTCTATAAACTATACAATTCCTGTGCAACGCAGACAGCTCTAATTTCTAACTAGTCAAGGTGCTCCTGTTGCTATGTAAGTCCAAGTGAGGCCAAGCATAAATATTAATTACAATGTTATTTGATAATGCCTAAGCTAATGATTAGATAACAAACTTGGAGATTTGCACATATCACTGAATCTTTGTTCCCCTAAAGTAACTTTATCACACTATCTTAAAGCTAAAATTATCTTATCTTAAATATCTATTTGTTTAGATAATGTCTGAAGTATTATCTAACAGAAGCAATGAATATTACTTAATAATCACTGCTTTTTGCCTACATAGTTTCCCTGAATAGTCAAACTTCAGCCAAATAAAATAAAATAGAAATCACGTTATATAAAAGCTCTCCATACCTTGTTTAGTGCTCACAGACACAACTGAATCTGAACCATCAAAAAGAATGCTGCCAATAACAGATAATTCAAAATCAGCCCAGAACAAACGCTGACTGAACTGATCAACTACGAGACCTACAAAGAAAATAAAGTTCAAATAGGTATATAAAACCTGAAAAAAATTAATATTTTTATGTAACTGTATATTTGTATATTGTTCATATTCTTGTGAACACAAAATGTGGTGACAGTGAAAAAACATGACTGGAAACCAAGGAGAATAAAATATAACACCTTCTGCTTAAACCTTCCCCTTGAGGCAACCATGGTTTTTTACTTTCTTTACCTTACTCTTCCAAGGTCAGTACCTTTTCAAACCCATTATCCTCAGCAGGTAGGGATATATACCAGGTGGGAATTAAATATAGAATCTAATCTTGTAATTTGCTCTACCAACAAAAAATCTGTTATGTCAATAGATTTCTAAGCAGTAGCACCAGTGTGCATTCAGATTTCACAGTCTTCCTAACCTATCCTGTTTCCACAAGCATATAATTGTGTTCTTTTTTTATCACCAATACTTCACATGCAGTAATTATTACAGAATTAAAAATCAGATTATTTTAATTACATTAGTGCTGCAAGACTTAAACAGCTATATTGACAGATGTACATATTCGCGTATACATACAAAAAGAAAGCAAAAGAGTGAGTGACTGAGAGCACAAATGAGAATAAAAGGTAGATAACATTGTGACTACCCAGCCTCTAGGCAATAACTAAATAGTTAAATCAAGCAGTCCATGTTTCATAGAGGATGATTAAATGATTAATATGCCATTTTAGGTCATGTCAAAAGCTTCAGCCTGAAAAAATATTTGAACCATAAAATAATTTAATTCTGAGCTTTTGAAGTTGTCATGTGTTTTTAATAAGAATGGGAAAAAGTATTTTTCTTCCTATTTATGTAAGTAGGTAAGTCAGAGAAAATACATCAAAAGAAATTATACATAACAGCAAATATACTCCTCTCATGGTCATAAATTAATCAGCTACAGATAGATGAGAGGAAGTGGAGGAAGTCTGCTGCATAGACCAGTGAAATATGTTTACATTTGCAACTCCATTAAAAAAAACCTCTTTAAAAGAAACACTGGTATTCAGGCATACAGCTTAAGAGAATCACAATGTGTCAACTCTGTGTGATACATGGTACCTGTAAGGCGGGATATTTTAGAAGCAGTCCCCACTCTCCAGCTTTAAATTATTCTTTGCATTTTAATAAGAATATTTAAACATAAAATAATAAATGAATAACATTCTCAATGTATCTTTCACAGTATCAGAGATAACACAATGTAAAAAAGTACTTATTTTCGTTTTATACATATAGCACTCTTGTGATAGTCATTTTTATGTAAATCCTGTGAAGTCAATGCTCTTACTTGAAATAGGAAAGGCATATTTAGTAATAAATTTAAGAGCAGTGGAACACAGATGTTTAGTAAAATCTTAAACTTCATCTAAACAATAGTAGTAAAGTCTCATTTAGGAGGAAATATTAAAGGCTTGGACTCTTTCTTTGCATTCCCTCTACAAAGACATGGATCTGTGTGAAATATCTGACAAAAAATTAAAAGACTCCATAAACGTCTACTTTCTACCAGGAAGTAAAGGAAGAAAAGCACAGAAGGATGCCACAAAAGTGTTTTCAGGCAGTAGGTAGAGGAAAATACAATACCGTGGCAAGGCATTTGTGAAATTTCCTCTTTGCAAAGCCTGCTCATTTTTGGTAATTCTGCTAATTTACTTAATTTTCATTTTATTCATCCTTGGAAGGAGACAGAGGTCCGGTTGAATGTTTATATGAAACCTTTCTATATAAAATATATCAAGGAAAATTTTATGAACAAAAACTCTTGCAGTGCTGCTTCTGGTCAGGGAAGAGGTAAATACTTGCATTTTCGGACAAGTTTGATACCATTACTACCTACAAAATTCAATAAATTCACTAATCCAATACTGATGGCCAAAAAAAAAAAAAGAGGGGGTTTAAATGCCCTTTCAATGACCAAGGAACTGGTGACTGGCTCTGTAGGATGTAAACTTGGTAATCAACCAGACTGATAAAAAGAGACAAAAAAGCACAATTCCAGACAACATTAGAACTAAATCTGATGATTTGTATACCTGATATGTTCACAATGGTTTATATAAGAAGTTCAGCAAAGAATATGTAACAGCTCTGATAAACATAAAATTCTGTTCTTTCAGTCTGAATAATCAGAAGCTTCTTACTGAATTTACTATTGCCTATGTATTTTTTATTATTACTACCATTGTGCTTCTTACTTACCTAAGGAGCGTAAGCTTCCTTGCCTCAAAGCTTTCCTTATCACATACGTAATCTCTTAAGTTGCTATATTTCAGTCTAATCATGTCAATAGAGTGTTTCCTTTAAGGGATGAGTGTAATTTGCATACGCAACACCAGAAGCCCACCTTAGCATGGGACTTAACAGTCTGTTAAAATATTATTACTTGTTGCTCTGATAGTGGCAGCTTCTGAGGCGCTTAGATATTCAGATAGCATCCTCTTGAAAGAAGACTATGTTTCAATACATATGCGTACCAAAGTTGGACAACCCCTAATTTGCAATGCAATAATAACAAATTATCATTGTAAGCCTGGAGAAACATCAAATATTGCATGAGAAAATGGGTCATGAACAAATCATTTGTGGTTTCAAGACAGGATGCTGCTATTTGAGAGAGACACATTTCATTCTGGATTTATCATTTCCTTTGTCATAAAAACTACTTTTATCTTGCCAATGGAGTCTTAATGGTGATTCACAAAATCTCAACATGTACCGTCAAGCTTCAAAATAGTTCTGTAAAATACTGAAATAATTAAGTTGTTGCTTCTTTGAATACCTAAATCTTGTTTTATACTATTTTGCAGTGTATTCAGGAAAGAAACTAGAATAGGCTGTGAGATTTCATATGCATTCTTAAAAAATGTGTCTTAACATTAACTGGTGTTCCTTTAATTGATTTTGCTTGTTCAGTGTTATTCAATAAATTATATTTTAACTGATTATATATAGTCCTTTGGTACTGCTTTGTAAAATCATCATGTTAAGCTTTGTTACAAAAGTTTAAGTCATATTAAGACGTATCATTCAAAAACAGAACTAAGAATTTGATTAGTAACTGCATATGAATAACCAGAATACATATTTTAAAAAGCATGTATTTTTTTTTTCAAACTGAGAAACTGAGAAAATTCAGCCAACAAATCTACACTGAGTTACCAAGTACCTTGTAATCAGGAAAAATGGATAAGCTGTATACCTGTAGGTCTTTGTAAATTCTTTTGAACCAATATCCTTCTCAGAGTACCATCCATAGACGATTCCTCTATGTGAGAGCGATCCCCAATAACTGTCCAGTACATCATCCTAAAAGTGTTAAACATAAAAAGTAAGCTGGATGCCTATACAGAACCTCCAAACACTTCACTGATATTAAATTACTATGAGCCTTTCAACCTACCTGAAAGATGGGAGATAACTGATCCTGATTTACACACGGGTAAATTGAGCATGAAAGTTAAGTAAATGACTTGGAAAAGTTTAGACATTTGTAGACATCATTTTATTTCTCTTACTCGACTTTGCATTTTTGTTTGAATTACCAAAACAGAGTAATGTTGAAACACACTTACCCCTTTTTAGGATTTACAGCGATTGCGTATGGTTCTCCTGCCATGCTTGTAAGGAGTCTTGTACAGTTAGGTCCATTCAATTGACCTACATTGATGGAGTATCTCAGACTAGTCCAATGAGTTGTATAGTAGCTGAACCAATGCATTCTGGAATGATCAGTCCAGTAAATATTTCCAGCAACCCAGTCAACAGCGATGCCCCTAGGTCTTTTGAACTCTGGACACTAAAAGGAACAGATGTTAAAGTCAGAGTTACAGAAATGATCTTTCACAGCAGCTGCATAGTCACAGATTTATGTAACTTTTTACAGTTAAGTAACTTTTACCTTTGATATGGTGAAATATATTTCAAAACACTGCATTGGAAAGACATAAATTCCACCTGTAGGAGATAAGCTCCAAGTGATCTGCTGACAGTTCTATTCAATGCAGACAAACAAGTCAATGGTTCTAAACTGTTTTCTCAAATCTAAGGCTACCTATGTTAAGAAAAAGGCACTTAGGCATGAACTACTTGAACTATTGATCCTGAAGCAAATAAATGTTACAGTAATTCAACAGGAAAGGAAAAGGAAGAATCAAGATTGTACAGCTATTATACCACATGCTGAACTATGGTATGATGTCCCATCCCAAAGCCCTCAGTGAAAATGGTGCTTGAGACCATCCTGAGGTCTGGCTGCTCAGCAGTCTGCCACGGACAAATAAAATCACTGCATCTAGAAAACTTCATAAAATTACCTCCGTATTCTGACCAATACTAGTACGCAATTGTAAGGAAATTTTTAAAATGTTTCTCTTGCCTTGCTGTTAACTGTTCCTGTGTTCGACCACTGATTAAAACTAGAGTTAGTACAGTATTCAGCTTCACATGTAAAAGAGGCTTGACTGATTATAAATTTAAAATTACAAACTGTAGTATCTCTGTCATGATTTCACAATTATCATTAAGGTCTAGATCCTAAAAAATGGTCCTAAGGACAGGAGTTCATATTGCAAATAGGAGATATAGATATGAACAAGTTTCTTTGAAGTTTACTAGAATTCCTGCAGAGAGTGGTAAAATCTGTAAAGTAGGACTACCCAGCTATTTCTAGCATAAATACAGCATATCATAAAAAATTCAAGACCCACATGAGCTAAATAC
Source organism: Gymnogyps californianus (assembly GCF_018139145.2). NCBI lineage: Eukaryota > Metazoa > Chordata > Aves > Accipitriformes > Cathartidae > Gymnogyps > Gymnogyps californianus. The sequence goes on from NC_059477.1 coordinate 38,347,285, forward strand.
ATATGCAATTGTTTGCCTGTTTACCTATAATGACATCAAGTTAAATTATGAACAAAAAATATCTATTCCTTGACAAATGCGGTAATGGAATGCTACTAAGCTACATAACTAAAAATCAGGATAAAAAATCCTAAAATAACTTGTTTTCCTCAGGTGTCAGAGTTCCCTAATACCACAAGACATTTGTAGACTATTTTCATCATAAAATAAAGGTCATTTCATTCTCTAGGTGAAATAATAGGACTGCAAGGGTGAATTTAGATAGTTCATTGTTCATAAACCTTTAATTCTGCAAAAATGTCATAGAATGCATGTGCTAAAGATATACAGAACCCTGACTTTCTATTTAAATGAGTATTAAAGCAGCAAAATCAATCACTGCATTTACAAAACAGTATTTCTTTAAAAACAGGGTCACAGTTATTTTTTTAAAGTTAAACAAAATAATGTATCATAAATCTTTGTTATGAAATGATGATACTGGCAGCATATGCTTCCAGAAATACTGCAGAAATAAACTATTTTTTTTTTCAAGAAATGAAGCATTTGCATGCAACAACCTCTTTTTTTCTTCGTTACATTATCCAAGCAACATTCATGTAAAGAACAAGATACCCAAAAATGTGGGTATTTGCAGATAAGCGTCATTGCGTTTTTAACCCAAACTCCTTTTAATTCTGGGTAATATTCAGGCACCTGTGTCAAGAAGCCTCTCATACCTGGAGATCTCCAGTTACTGCTTTGGAGACTGCAAGGGTTAATGGCACTGGCCTACAAGGCTGGAATCAAATATTCTTTTAAAAGGAGAGCAGCTATCATGGACAGCACAGTCCCTTGCCTTTCTTTGGAGTGTTCAAGAACCACTGTTTACAGGAAGACTTGGTTTTTTGGAACCTGGTAAGCACATGATGGGAGTTACCATGCAGAGTGAGAGGTGGTTACCAAAAAGCTGGTAGTAAAAACAGAGGAGACAAAGGGACGTCCTAAAAAGATTCCGGAACAAGGTTGGGTTGCTTACTAACAGTGACCCTTTCTCATTCTTCTCAGCTATACAGGAGAAGTGAAATTCCAGTAGTGCTGGGGTGCATATTAAAGATCAAATGAACAAGGAGATAACCAGAAGAAATGGAAAGCAGCCATCTGGTGTAAGAGATTAAAAAAAGAGAATAAAAAAACACTGGCTGATGCTATGGCTGTGTAATTCTCCGTTGTGTTCATTAAGTTTCAGCCTAGCTACATCATATTTCTGATTCTTATGCATCTTCTCATACTGTCTAGGAAAATTACTTACTGTAAATGAGCTTTTACCTAATAGCTTATTTGGATTATGATAATTTTGAAGAATGATTCTGCATACAGAATAACGATGAAAATACAGGAACAAAATCACATTAATATTTTCTACAGTTATTTTAGCCCACTTCAATGCTAAATATAACATACTACAACTTATTAGAAAAATTGGGGTTTGAAGCCTAATCACCTTCTATAGTATGGTAGTTTCTGCACAACTACAGACCATGTCAGCTTGACGACTTTTGATCAGAACTGCTGCCTATCATAAAACCTGTTTTAAAGGTAAAGAATTTAAAAAAGTAAAAAAAAGCTGCAGTAACAGCTTGGATTTGGAAACCATTTTGATATAATGGTAGATTACAGAAATATTTTCAACTCCTAAAGTTGAGTTTGACTGGAGAAAATATGTTACACATGCAGCAGGAACCCATCACCTTGCAATGCTTAGCACTTAGCATTTTAACACAGGAAGACTAAACTACAAATCTAGTTTATATCGTAAGCACATGTGAAGCAATGTTTTCTCTATTTACTTTACAGATATTTTTGGTATGGCATTGCTGTGGAATAAAGTAAATCAATTATTTATTGTTGCTTAAAATGTGTTCATTAAAAAAAATACATTATCTAACGATATATTATTAGAACAGTAAAAATAAATGAGAAACAATGATACTAGAAAACCTTTAGACTTTTACTTGCCAAAACAGAAAATTTTCCTTGACAGATGAGCAGCCCAGTAGGCGCAATGGTTCACCAAACCACCATTGGTATTACATAAGTAGGATCATTTAAAAATCCCAACCAGCTGATTCCAGAAAGAGAGGGTCTCCTAAGTACATAAACTTCATCCACACAGAGCTACAGCTTTAAGGTAAAACCATAAATTAATGCTATTTAGAGAAAACAGTATAGAAATTGTTTCCATTCACACTGATGCACTGAATTTCACTGGGTCCTGGGGTAACTGTTGGGAGTATATACGTGGATATATCACAAGAGTGGTTAAGGGTCCTTCTTAAGCTCTCAGAACAGTGGGGCTGGAGCAAGCTGCTAATATACTGACTGGATACATTACAAAACCTATGTTTTTCTTCCTATTACATGGTACAATTATTTTAATATTCAGCTTTGTGTCCTCTTCCATGAAAAACAGCACTTGAGTTTAAGTGGCAAGTCACTCTGTGTTGAATATTCACCTCAGATAACCTATACATCTCTCTCCAAGGATTATGCCAGTAAACAGCTGCAACAGTTATCACCAATTCACTTATACCATCTTAACTCGATTGGAATGCAATCCTCTTCTGCATCTGTTAATAAACTCTGAAGAGTTGATATTTACTGTTTCCTTTAATGCTTCAATTTGTACCAAGCTTAAATCCCTTTTCACAGAAAAATACAAGAGTTACTTAAAGCTATTCTCTGAGGAAGGCTCTTGATATGCTAATTCCATGGAGCAATTTCAGTTGAGATGGATTTTTGCATTAATGTAATTACCTGAAAATGCAGGTGACTTTGTTCAAGTTTACTGTCTTGATTTACATATCAAAGTCTAGATATAAAAGTTATAATGTAACCTTTGAAAACTTATCCATTAAAAAACTTGAGTTACAATTAAGGAATTCTCAAGCTTTCCAAAACCAAATTTAAGTGACAATATTAAAGCAACACTATAAAACCAATTAACCTATTGATCAGTTATATATAAGGCAATAATATTTGAGTATTAATGAGATAACGCTGGGAAAATATTCCGAATAGTTTAGCACAATGAGAAGTAAATGCTTCACAAATGTAAATGAAATGTGTCCAAGATATATTCAGATACAGTCTGTGCATTTTCCACATACAGATCTGCAAAAAAGCTTTGTATGGCTTGGATCAAGCATCTTCATGAGCAACTACCTGCACTGAAGAGACAGGGAAAAATAGTGTATTAAAAAAAAACCGTCATTTTTTCAATAACTTTGAATTAAGAGGAAGTGACTAGAAAGTATTCTTGCATAACAGTGAAACAGAGATACGAAAAGCAAAAAGTATTTCAGTACTTCAGAAAAATAATAGTAATTCTAAGAACATTTTATCTTTACTAGTTTAAACAGGGAGACAATGTCAAATCAGCTATGAAAATTTCAACCCCTGGACTATGAAGAAGTCTCAAGGAAGCTTATGTTCAATTTTATGGACCTGTAAGAAAGTGTAGATCCATTAGAGAGGTTGTGGGTCAGCAGACTACACTTATCCTTGCAGAAGGCATCTGCATATTAACCAAAAAGAAATAAAATAAATCAATAACAACAACCCCCCCCAACACTAATTTCACAAGACTTTACTAGTTCGTTATTTTCTAATAATGAACTCGATACAGAGATGTGTCTATCAGGATTTCTTAGGCACAGGTATCTGCCACATTTAAATGAGAAAAATGTGACAGTAGAATTACTCCGCATCTTCAATACATACTTAGGTTCTCAAAGTATCCTTCCCCAAAACTCAAATGACATATCTGACCTACTAGAAATGCTAGGAATAATTTTCCACTTTAGATCTACTTTACATACACTTTCTGTCAACAAAATCTAGACCCTCTTCTGCTGGGCAGGTGGAAGTGCTGGTTTTTAACCACTCTTCCCATATATATGACATCACAGACACAAGGTATCTTCAGTGTCCATTGGTGTCTACATCCCCAGGCTTTTTGCCCTGCTGGCTTCACAGGTCAGGAATGTCGTTTGTTTGCAAAGGAAATATCCTTGGATGAAAGGTACTTAGAAGTGGTTTCAGATGTGTAAGAGTTGAATAATAGATGAAAGATTAGTCTACTGTTGCTACCGCTGTTTATTCTACTGGGTATATAAAAGCATTCATGTGATGTAAGGTCATTCCTGTTACCTCTCCTAAGTTTAAGGAAACAGCCAGACAGGTGTTATTTCTAACCTGATTTATTACTGGCCAAGAAAAAACTAAAAACTCTCCTTTGCCATCATATTTAACAAAAAGTAGAAAAAAATAAATCTAAATATACAGCATTATAGAAACACCAATGTAAAGATCACACTGTTAACTTCAGTTCAGCACTAACACTTCCGTGAGAATTTTGTAGAAATATATTAGGCAAAATGAGTATCAATCTGCATTTATTTTATTTTCAAGTAAAGACCACTTGAAATTACCCTAGGCTATAAAAATCCACATTTCTGTTGTCAAGTGCAAAATTACATTTATGCTTATTCAAAAGAAGACACTTTGCAGTTCGACATATAAAGGAATAAATACTTATTGTTCTAATTTTTAAATGTAACTTTGCCGATATTATTGTTTATATGGTCACTATAAAAATCAAGCTTGTCTTTGGCCTATCTACATTTTCTGTTTTCCAAGGATTTGAAATTCATGCCTTTCTTTAAACCATGTGTTGCTCATATACGTCTATTATGTCCTCTCTTTTCTCTCTTAAAATAAAAAATCTTGACAGTACACAATCTTTCCAAGTCTCTAACATACTGGTTATTTCTCTGTAGAAAACTTTTTTAAATGCTATAGTCACGTTCTCTTAGAGACTCTACCAAGTCTGTCAGTCTTGAATGGAAAGGCATTAGTAGACATATATACCATTTGAATAAAATCATTCTCAGACAGACATTTTAATTTACCAAATCAGCACATGTTATTATAGACAATCAGAACAGAAAAGTAAATCAAAAGAAATTTCTATCATGTAATCTTTGATCTCGATCACTTACTATCAAACCACTGTTACTTTGCCTTCTCTCTCTGTCGTGAAGTTTTCTGTAGAAAATCCCTCCTGGATTAAATTGAGTACTCCAAACAATCATGTCCCCTTGAAAATATGCATCCATTCCAGTTATCCTTGAATTATGTTCAATGTGTGATATTTGCTGATGAACATCACTGTAGTTGAATGGATATGCAAAACCCAGGATGTCAGTGTCATTAGCAACATACAGAACTTGATCTTCAGAGCCTAGGGATTATTATAATGAAACAAAAATAAGGTAAATGTCAACTAATGCAAAATCAGTGTTTTTCACTCAAGTAGCTTTTTGGTGTTTATCTGATATAATAATTTCTTATGTTAAAATTATTTTCTGATTGTTGAAGACTGCAAAAACACTCACACTCTGGGCAATAACTGCAACCTTTCATAGTCTGAGACCAATATATATTACTTCAATGCTCTCCACGCTCACACTGTGACACCTAAGACTGTATTTTAAGGAGAATGTAATATGAGAATTTGACCACTTTGAGCAGTATACAAATATAGGGGATATTATGCATTAAGCCCATATGAATCGCTACATATTTTTATACACATGTTGTGTCCAGAGGGTCCTAAATGTATATATTAAAGTAACGTAAAGTTGCCAATAAGCATTATTTTAAATTGCTTAGTTGGAAATTAGAAATGGAATGATCCATCTTTAGTGAAGGCAGTGAAGTTTTGAAATTGACCGCAACATGAGCAAACTGGACCAAAGCTGCTACAGAACATGTGCAGTTGTGTCTTATACCTCCTCATTTCAGATAGTGAACATTTATGGATACCTGTGAATGGGTGGTATTTATGCATACCTAGTTACCATCTTGATTCAGATGTTGTAAAGTATGTTATTCATAAGAAAATGCTATCTGATATTCATTAAGTATTGAGAAAGTTTCAGATTTGCTGGATAGATTAGAATGCATTTGCAATTTTTTAGTTTTCCAATTTATATCACATTTATCCATAGAGAATCAACTTTCAATAATGTCTGTCCAACATATTTCCTCCTTATGAGTATGAAATATCAAAAATCACTTGTTCCCTCACTCCTGCTAAATACAAGAAGAAAGAGGAGTTCCATTAAAGCGAGTATCAATGAGGAAGAGGGAAGCATTAACTGTATTACAATGGAAATAAAGTTTGCAAAAAATTCAGATGTAGGATAATGATTCCCAGATTTTTAAATTATAAGCCCTCAGAATTATGTCTGTGTTTCTATAATAACAAGCCACTATCCTCAATTAGTAACCTTGTTTGTTCCCATGTCATAATCTGCTTCTTCAGTAATAGGCAAGGATGCTAAATCCTGATAGAGTCCACGTTACGTATAGAGGAAATTACTAATGACTCATTAATACGATCTTCCCCTGGTAAGTTTGCTTCAAGAAAACTTGAACAAAGCATGTAAGAAACCTGACTATCACCGTCTAACCACCCAGCATGGATGTACCTACATTACTGACTGGTGTGCTACAAAGCAGGAAGAACCGGCATTAACATGATACAATCTGTCATGGTTCCAGGACGTACGTCCACAACATGTGCTTACTGGCCACGAGGTTCAGATCGGGTACTGCTCATAGTTGTGCACCAGGTATGCACAGAGACGTACAAGGAGCCACACCTTGTAACTTTAACACTTGTTCTGCACTGAAGACTCCAAGTGTAGGTATAAGTCAAATTCATGCCAAAATCTCACTAAATTGCAGGTGAGATGCCATGATCATACTTTCAGTTATTCAGATACAGATCCATAAAGATTATGTTAACTTTACTCAGGCAGCTGGATTATTGCTTGTTTCATTTCTGAAATGATTTAAAGGTTACATAATACCTAGACTTAACTTTTACCTCCATTTTGTGCAATACCTCTGCCTTATGAAAGACAGAAATAACATCTATGTGTGCATATTTCTTTACCTTCACTGGACCATAATCTAGGCAGCTGATTTATATGAGGAGTATACTCTTAGGTGACTATACTTAGAAAAACTCCACTTAAATGACTTCTGTAAGATTTCTCAACAAGACAAAGCAAAACATGTTAACTCCAAATATTACTTAATTTATTCCTAAAGTTCTAAAACATGTTTCTATGAAAGAGTTGATTCTTCTCTCAAGCTTCTAAGGCTGCACCAGAATGTTTACATGCTTGCTAATATATAATCTCTGTTTTTCTTATCTGTGTATATCTTTTTGTAAATAGAGAAAGCTGGAGTTGGGAACGGACTTTCATATTAAGTATGTTCATTTACATGGAAGTGATAAGAATTTACTGCTTACTGAAATGAAAGGTAAGTCTGAGTGGTTTTGAGAATTATTTCAAGAAATATTTATCTAAAAATAAATTCTATATGCAACACATTACTGTTACCAACCATGTACATAACAAATGATTTAGTACTGTCTCTATTTTGATTTTTATAGCCTTACCTTTTGCTATGCAACTGTTATTCCTCTCTTTATAATTTTTCTCGCATGCACATTTGTATGACCCCTTAATATTATTGCAGTGTTGGGAGCAGGCACCAAATACCATACACTCATTGATATCTATGAGGAAAAGAATTGTAATTAATATACCTATAGTTTAATACATTATTACTTAACGTGTTCAGAAAATCATAGAACAAAGCACATGAACAAAAGGAACTCATAAACATTGGTATATCCTACAACAGTAAAAAGAAGCCTTCTGCAATTATCACTAATGTTATTTCTGCTGCAATCAACACATCTCAGAAAGATTTTTTATATTATTTCTCCATCCTTCCTATATCAACCTATTATCATTAGAGCTTGAAATCAACTTTGAGAATGAAAATGTCTGTTACAATTATCTCCAACATACCTGCCTCTGGAACAGTCAAAACTACATGATTATCCCTTACTGGAAAAGCTCCTGTGTACACCTTTTTCTTAAGAGTCAAACAATGAAGTTTTTGTATGCAAGTATATTCACTTGGATAGTCCCATTGAAGTGATCTCCACTTTTTCTGTAAGTTACTGCTCACCAGTAAGAAAATGAATTCACAACCCATTCTTTGGGAAGGTAGATTTATCTTATCTTTCTGATCAACTCTTTCATTATAACAACTATGTCTTTTTTTCTGACCAGTGTGGCATCATATATATTAAGACTACATTTTCTAAGGAATTTTACTTTCAATCTGTTTATTTTCATTTCAATTTTGTTTTATGCATCTTCATTATTTTAAGCATCTCAAAATATTCTCATATACCAACTTAAACACCGATCCCAATTGCTCAGTGAAATAATCGACTAGACCTTAAATCACCCGTTTACCCCTTAAATTATAAAATCATTTAATGGTCTGACCTGAACCTTTCGACATTCACAACCAATGTTAATCTTTGATAACCTCTCCAGGTAAAATGCATAAATCTACACCCTGTAAATCCTTTCAGTTTCTTTTCTTGATTTCTTAATCCCATAGCTATGAAACAGTTTTTACTCTGTGGAAAAAAGTATGTGATATGTATCTCCTTCTCCAGCATAGAAAATTGACTACGCAGTTGACTTTTAATACTTTATAGCAAGGGATGATGGAAAAGATCTGCACCTTCACATTGTCTATTCCTCTTGTTTCTCTGAAATCCAGGTTTACACTGACACAGTAGGGATGTTTTTGTTTGATTACAGTATGCATCATCTCCACAAGGATTCACATTATCTTCACATGTATATTCAGTGACACCTAAATATAAACAAACTGTCTAAAAAACCGCTGATAGATTTGTTTAAACTGATAAAATTGGGATCTAAAATAACAACAATAAATAACAGATTTATCTTTCTGTTAAAAGAGTATCAGGTAAATTTGAAACAAATATATGACATCACAATATATACCTACATATGTATATAAATTGACAGTATTTGAGATACTTCATTTCACATCAAGAATTTAATACTAAAATTTATTTTGTTGCAAATATGAAATAAAATACAATGAACTTACAGCTAAACTACTTCAAAAACTCAAGAACTACTCTAAAAATTACTACAACCTGAATTGCTATACAATTTGCCTTCCTCTTGTGGTATGTCAAACAGAATTAACTCTTTTTTAACTAAAAAAAATAAATTTAATTAACTTCTGTGTTGTTGAGTCGGTTTTGCACGGATGAAAGTCTCAGTTAATTATTTCTTTTCTGCTACAATCATGAACACATATCTTGTCAGCCAAACTCACTTATTTTGCAGTCTTGCTCATCTGAACCATCTCCACAGTCATCAAACCAATCGCACTGTAGCTCCATTGGAATACATTTCTTATCATTACAAGCAAACTCATCTTTTTTACATGGTCTTGCTTTATAGGTGACTTTATCTATATAATTACAAATTAATAAGAGAAAAATAAATCAGTATTTAAGATTCTTAGATTATTTTAGACACATACAAATGGGAATGACCATGAAGCATTAAGCAACTGGAAATTATTTCAAGCTTAATTTCTTTCAGTTTCAAATTCCGATCTACTAACCTCCAGTTAAGCTTTACTGAAGGACAAGCAGATCTCTGTAACAAAGTTTGCCTTCAAGTTGTTTTCTTTGATCTGAATGCCTTGAAAGGTAATATCACCTACCGCAGTGATCTTCATCCGAGTTATCACCACAGTCATCAACCTCATTGCAAATCTGCTCAGGTCGCAGACAAACCCTGTTGTTTCTACATCTGTATGGCCTTGTTGGAGGGCATGGAAACTTTACTGTATATTAAAAAAAAGAACCAGCTATTACCCAGCTAGTATTCTTGAACCTTCTTTAATGTCTCCTTATCAAAGCAAGCAGGCATGGCAACACAGTTGTACTTGACATATGAATGGTACTTGATTTTAACTTCTGGTACCTAACAGAATAACACTTCAACAATGTTTACAGCATAAGTTCTTCATTGAGGGAATGAAATTATTGTGTGTGATAAGGGTAATTACACTTCTTTTGAGAATCAGTAAATATGACAGAAATAAAACAAAGGAAGTAGGAAGTTTAATGATGACCAATATTTCAATGTAGAAGTAACTTTTTCCCATCTGTGCATTTCCTACAAAAAGATTAATTTCTCACAAATATCTTATCTGAAATTGCATGAATAGCAATAACAACAGAAAACTATATCCCACATTTCAAGCTAGTCTTCTAAAAGTAAAATAAAGAAAACTTAGGCACATAGGTCCTTATATATTTATGTTATATGTCATTTCTTGCTTTACTACATGAAAAGCACTGAAAAATGTAATGTCATACCACACATTTCAGCAACTTCATCAGAGTTATCTCCACAGTCATCCTCACCATCACAAACCCAAAAATGTAGCTTGCAGAGGGAATTGTTGCACAAAAATTCATCAGCTCTACATATATTTCCCCCTGGGAAGATGAAAAGAAGACAGAAAAAAACCCACGAAAACAGAAAGACAAAAGAAAGAACGTCAATTCTTGATAAAACCAGTACAACCACTTATCATATACTATCTGCAGAGAATGACACACGTAGCATAACTAAATGAAAAAATCCCAAATGAAAGGGTTGGAGAGGCAGACAGAAATACTCATTTAAAAATCTCTTCCTTGACCATTAAAAATCTCTTCCTTGACCATACACTTCTTTCACTTTCTTTTCATGACTGTTAGCTAGGAATTACCTATTTGGCCTGGCTAGAAACAGCAGTTATCAAAGACAGACACTGACAACTCAACAAGCTAGGCATGTTCCCCTTGCATTTAGCCAGGAGATACTTAAACTATCTTTCTGTCTGTAACTTCCTTTGGTGATGCTGCCTTTCAGAAAAGACTTGGCTGGGTACATCAGTAATTTGCGCTATCAGAGAACGGTACAAACCAGAAGACAGAAATACCGTCAAACCTGTGAAAGGCCACTTCAGTCCAGATTTGTTTCACATGAATGTCGGATCCTCCACCTATTCCTACTACCACTCTCTGGGCCACAGATCGTGTTCAGAACAGACAAAGTGACTGCAGTCCCTTAGCCATGAGGTAGCACCTTTTTCTTCTCCTGAGGGGTAATAAGCTTGGCCAGGCTTGTAACGTCCCCATCAACTATAAACTCTGTAATTAGGGAAGATCTAGCCATGTAGGCACAGAGTAGATAAGACTAGGTGACCTCGAACAATCTCTTCCTTTTTGTAACTTCTGAAATTTCTCATTAGGATATTTACTGAACACAGAATGCAGCAAGAATAAATTCTCCCATGTAACTTCAGTATTGAGTGAACTCTGAATCACCTAACAAAATGGAACAGAGGGTGAGAGAAAATGTTTTAAGCTGGAGTGCTCAAGCTTTAACCATTGGTTCAAGTTAGATTCAGTTTTAACATGTGTAGCAGTAAGAAGACATTTTGTTTCAAAACTATGACTAAATTTTACCACTACTAATCAACGAAGTTATGGAAACTTCTTGAAATTAATTTTCTATATAACACATTTTTATGGTAACTGGATTCTCAGTTTCCTGAGAGGAGTAGAGTATAAAAGAAACAAAGCTGTGTACCTGCAGAGGAGGAAACAATGAAATTTTATATGATAACACCAAAAGTCTCACTGTGGCTTACCTCAATGCATTACACCCACCCTAATAGTTAGAACAGGCTCCAGTGGCTTTTTACTTATTTATTCAGCCCTGTTCACATCCCATTACAATCAACAGAAGGCTTTCATTTGCTATAAAGGGTTCAGAATGGTTTAAATTTTTTTTCCAGAAAATTAATTTGCATGAAATACCCACCGTGTAAGAGGATGTTGGGAACTCTCACACTATGTTACCAAATATAATTCACTTCCATTGCAAATATAACTTATGAACATTAACGGAAGTATTCTTTATTACTATCCAAGGAAAAATATATAAAATTCAAGTATTCTTCATGATGAAAGACATGAATATAAATAATTGTATGTGTAATCACAATATAACCATAATTCTAGTTGTACAATAAGATTGAAAAGAGCTATGTTTATAAATATGCACAGTGGGCTACAGATAAATATTACGGAGATTGTTTTAGAATGCTGTAGAATAAAACTCCATTTGTGTTTGCTGTATTTCCAAAGAGGAAAAAATTAGTTATCAGTGAGATAAACCGGCATTTGTTTCATGTGATTGCTCTGCCTGTCATAATTCCTTTACAGAACAGATTTCTATAACAGAAATCATAATTGTGACATAAATCCAAAGTATTATAGCAATAACCAACTAGGCAAAAGGCTTCTTACTGCATTATAAGCAATTTGCAGTTCACAGAAGCTCCATTATGCTATCCAAAGAATAATGTGGGCTTCAGATAAAATAAGCGTGTTACTACTTACTTACACTTCATTGGTTTTTAAAGAGATACAGTCTAGATATTTTAAAAGCAGTTTTAAAATGGACTAGAGGTTTTTTAAAACTTTGTTATCTCAGTCTTCTTAAAACAATTCATACTTCAACACTTCTAAATATGATGTTTTTCTCTTTGCATCTAAACATCTCTGGAACATTCTTCCCATTTTCTTCATTTTCTGGTCTCTCTTTCAAAATTAATCATCCCATATAACTTCTTTTTTTTCCTAGTGGTAAGTGTTGTTTAACAGACTTATAACAAAATAAGGGAAGGATATTTTACTCCGTAATTGCTTGCTTCATCTCTGATTATCATTACTTATTATTGTACTGCACTATGCTTTTGAAGTTACACACTTATCATGTGACTGTAGATGACTAACAACTACTCACTTTAAAGAAAAGGAAAGAAGAAAAATGTGGAAAAAACCAAGAAGCTGACAAAATGCTGAGTAAAATTTTGCTTTAAAAAAAAACTTTTAATTTGAGTTAGAATTTCTGTGTTTGTCACAATTATTTAATTACTACCCTTACTAAGAATTTTGTGCAGAGTCACACTGCTACTGCCTGGTAGCTGAAGCAAGGTTCAGTTTAAAAAAATCAGCAGCAACTATGAGAATTAGATCAACAGATATATTTCTCAAAAACGTATTTGGAAGCTTAATCATAAGCATGAAAGTCTGAGCATAGTGTTTAGCTTCATGTGAATCAACTTATGTGCATAGTTCTGCTCTCTAAGGAGAGCGAGAATTCAAAATGTGGTTTTATGGCTTCTGATTAGTTGCAACATTTCGTGTCCACAGAAATAAATAGAAAACTGGGGTCTTAAGATTACTTATTTAGCAATTTTTCATTATATTGCATGGCTTTGTAATTTATTGTTGCCTATAAAACTGTAAATTAACTGGACTTATTACTGATTTCCCTGATGAGACAGAATATGCTTCCAGTAATAACACAACCTTTTGGTCCTTGGGGAAGGAAACACAAAGAAGGAACAATGAGCTGTGAGTCATAAACAATGTAAGTTTTGCTTCGTCCTGCAAATCGCTTGTGAGCTGCTATACTGTCGTTGTCAAAAGAGGTCACAGAGCTTTCATTTCATCACTCAGAATGGCCAGGGTACCACTAACTTACAATGGGTGTTAATAAAAAAACTAATAAAGTAAGGCTTTTAAAGAAAAGTGTCTCTCGCCTTGGTCACAGTTTTCTTCATCACTGCCATCCACACAGTCATGGATCCCATCACAAAGCCATCTGACAGGGATACAGTAGGCCTTATTTTTGCATCGAAACTGATCTTCTTTACATTCTGTTACACAATCCATCTGTGTGAATACAGATATGAACTAAGTATTAATAAATGAGTACAACATACTTAAGACAAACCTAACAAAATTTACCAACACTGTTTTTCATTGTCCAACGTATTTAGTACAATAAAGTTGTCCCTGACAATGCAATGTGCAATTTAAATAGTTACTGAAGTCCAAGTGAAATTGTAACCACACATTACATATGTTCTGATACTACTTCTTTACATTGTTTAGTATTAGCAATGGAAACAATGGCTACATTTACATTTCTGAAGTCAACTGCCCTACCAGAAACAACCCTGGACATGAGGCCAGTTAGCGCGAACCGGCTCATATCCATGTTGATCAGGACTAGAAACCTCCAGAGTGGATTGTCTTCACCTGCGCTGTGTGGCATTTGGCTCAGGCATCCTTCATCCTCTAAATTTTTATGGCTCTGAGAAATAACAACTATGTTTGGTCTTTTTTCTTGAAGTTGTTCATGAAGGTGGTAATTTTCTAAAAAGATATCAACAGTGCAACAATGTAGGAAGAACATGGCGTGAAGGCCCATGGAGGCTGAGGTGCCTGCTAGGATTGTATTAGATGAATCTAGAGGACGGAGGGAGCCAAATGTGGCACAAACTTGTCCTTGCTGCCAGTACGGAGCAGTCCCTGAAGCAAACTCCCCCAGAACCACGCTCAGGTTTTGACTTAGGGGAAAAAAAATTGTCTACTCCAAAGACGGCCACAGAGCAAACATAATGTGGTGTAACTACCAGGGAACCAAAATCATGGGGCTAAGTTATCTGACAGTGTCCAATGGATGCAAAGAAACCCCATTTGCCCTTTTAATTATTTTCAGTTCTAAAACTGTTAACAAATTTTATGTCAGACAGTAGGAAAAAAAATCAACGGAAATTTGTCAGCTACCTCATCAGATCCATCAGCACAGTCATACTCTCCATTACATTTCAAAGATGCCGAAATACAGCCTCCACTTGCACACACGTACTCACTTGAAGAGCAGGTTGGAGATGCTGGTTACAAACACATATTTTAGCATTAAGAAAAAGACAATTTATAACTAAGTTGCTTTCTAATTTAATGTTTTCATCTGGTTAACATAGTGAGCAAACACGTATTTGTAGCTGACCAGAGTTTTTCCAAACGTTCATAAACTACAATGAAATGTTTGACAAAACTGAGTTGTTGCATCCTAAGTAAATTGTATAACAATAGTGAAAGGATATTTGTGTTTTAATACTGAGAAATTTCTTTTTGTGTTTTCCTTATGCTTGGTAACAATGGTAACTACATGCATACACATATGCATAGAATGAGTATATTAAAAAAATTGCATTCTTTAAAATGGGCTTAGGGTTTAGCTAAAGCTATGTAAGTGCTTATAATTAAATAAGCTAAATTTATAAGAAACCATGGGTTTAGAAAGTATACATTATTACAATTAAAATAAATACATATTAATCAGTTTTATTTAAAATATAGCTGGACATTTTTGTCACATTGTAAATCAGGGGAGTTTTGTCACAGGCTTCTATCAGTTGTACCCGTCTAGACAAAGCTCATAAAATATTTAGGAAAAATCCTGCAAAAATAAATAACTGCATTTTCCAAGACAGTAAAAAGGAAATAAAACAGTAACAACAAAAATAATAATTTGCTAGAGAAAACCTTTGCATAAGGACTAGTAAACTTTGAATGAACACCACAAAGCAAAAAACCCCCAGAGACACTTTAGTAACATGCCAAGAATTACTGCTGTTTTCAGAGCAGAATTTTATACGCTGAGTACACATTATCAAATTATATTTCAATATAATTAAATTAAATACCATTCCCACAACAAGCTTCACATTGCATAGCTGTACATAAGTGGGGTTTTCAAAACACAAGTAGGAAGACACAATGATACACATTCAAAAAGAAAGTATTTCAGATTTCTTTGCACTCCTCCCTACTTCTAGTGCCCAAGGAATCTTGATTTGTTGATTTATTTTCTCCTTGTTTCATTCTGATTTATTCCTTGCTTAATTTTATTTCTCAGCATTATTTAAAACAATACCTGGTTCACAATTTTTCTCGTCATCTCCAAGTTTGCAGTCTTCATGACCATCACATTTCCATTTCACTGATATGCACTGACCATTGGAACACTGGAACTGATCTCTTGAACAGCCTGTCTCACAATACCTCTGGTACAATAAAAACAACATATATATGAGATCAAGAGTTTAATATAAACGTTGGTAAATATACAGCTGATCACAGAAGTGACAGCCTATACTCCTCCACACTATGAAATACAGTAATGCCTTGTGAAATAAAATATATTTGTAGATATGATTCACGGAAGGTGGCTTGCACCCTCTAAGTAGGTGGGAAGCACCTGAGGTCCAGCACTGGCAGGAAAGAAGAAGGGACAAAAGGGACAGGAAAGAACAGAAAAACAGCAAAGCATTATCCAGTGAGCTTCTACTACACAACAAACAGTCTACATTGTTTTCTCAAAAAAACGCACAAACCAAACCAAACCACTGCTGTGTGTAGAAAGAGTGGTTCCCCAGCCCGTACACAAAATATTTCCAGGATGGAAAGAGGTCCAGATCATTGCTGGGACAAAAAGATGTAGACTATTGTTAAGCATGACTTGATTTTATTTGCGTGTTCTCTTTTTAGGATAACTATTTCAATAGGTTTAGTTTTAATTTAGTAAAGATATTTGTCTACATGGATTCATGTGTAGAACTCCCATTGCTGCTTTTTAAAATATTCATATGTGGGAGTCCATTCTCCAACAATATAAACCTACTAATTTTCTAAAGAAATATTTTTCCTGGAAGAAAATACCTACCTCATCTGAGCCATCTGCACAGTCATAGTCTCCATCACACCAGAATCTTGCTGAAACACAGTCTCCATTTGCACAAAGAAAGTCTTTCAAAGTGCATGTTTGAGGCTCTGAATAAAGAAAAGTAACAACCCTAGGTTTATTAGCATTTCCATAAAATATTTTATACCTAACCCCCCCAATCAATCGATGAATGACTATAACAAAGTCAAAACCGCTAACTTGCAAACTATAAGGATTTTTTTTCTGTAGGATTTTGTTTCATAACATTTTATAACTAAATTTCATTTACATATAGTAAGATAGTAATGAAAATATTTTCATTTCAGTTCTATCAAATTTCTTTGGAAAATTATGTGATGCTGACTATATATATATTATTTATTTCAATGCATGTACACTATTACAGCTTTTGTGAGGTATGTACCACAGACTAGAAATTCATTTTGCACCTGTCAATATCCAATGTAATTAGAACTAACCAGATCTTTGACTTTCCATCACGCAATAGCATACCATTTATCACATACCTTTTAACATATGCGTGTGTGTCAAGAGTCAGCTTCCCCTGTGCTAAGCATTCAGGGGAACAGTATTGAGATGGTAAATGGAATGCCTAAGAGGTAAGGTTTCGAGTTTCAAGTCAAATCTGTTTTCCAGAAATTAAGTATGGGAGGAAGCATGACAATAATCCACTGACAAAATTGTTAGAGGGATTTAACAGAATGAGAATACAGTGAGTTACAAAAGTCAATGGACAGTATACTTTCACAAAAAACCCACTACTGTCAATTTGTTAGAAAACAGAGAAAAGGAAAATAAAAAAGGTAAGGATAAGGATGGAATTTTCAAGTAGTTTTAGGGAAACAGAAGGGAGATGTTAGATAAAAAGCATCTAAGGAGCTTACAGATGGATAGGAGACAGTAAAGGTTGGAAGGCAAGTGGGATATTCTGTGATAAATAGGTATGTTGTTCTACTCCCTGGGAAGAAACAAAACACAGGGAGATCTGAAGTCATTATAAAAGGTGGACACAATAAAGGGCAAGAGTAGACACAAAATTAATTCAAGGTTCAGGCAAAGCAAACAGGAGAAGCAGGCTGCAGGGAGTGATGGGGTACTCCTGAGACGGTGAGATTGGCTGTTTCAGCCTATTTACTTCACTGTCTGCACAGCTCTGCGTTTTCGCTACTGCTGCCACAAAAACACTGGCAAGGGGACCAGTGTGGAAGATTCCCCCAGCAGAATACTATGTGCTTTCCTTCTGAAAACGAGGACCGTTACAATAGACACTGGAAAAAATGGAGTTAATGTCTGGACTTTGGACCATTAGATTAAACAAAGGTAGAGAAGCAGTGGGGATTGAGGAGAATTTAAGCAAGTCTCTACATGCAATTTAGACTTTGCTGGTCAGAGAGCTTTGGGAAACCAGGACTGAAAAAGCAAACAAGGATTATTTGTGGGATTATTTCTATCACAGTAAACATTGCATTATGTCAATAATGTAAAATCAAGAATAAGGATTAATTAGTAAGACCTTTTCAACAGAGAGATGGGAAAAGAGTTCAGGCAAATGGTAAATGACAGTGACTAAATCAACGGAGGAAGGGTAAAAAAGAAAGAGGAGAGACTAAGAGCAGACAGTGCCAATGGACAGTAATGGACTGGGTAATGCTAAAGGGTCCTTTAGCTAGTTATGGAAGGTGGAAGCATGAATGCTTCGAAAAATGTACCATAGTGATCAAGGAAAGCAAACACAAAATTAGAGGCTTCTATTTGAGAAGAATTTGGTAAATACCAGCATGAGAATATACTAGACATGAGTTGTGCACATCTAAGTTAAAGTTGAACTTAGTTTTTTTTCTGGATTTATAAAAATCAAAACTGTTTCAAGAAAGGAATAGTTTTAATGAACCTTTCAGCTACTTTTTTTTTTTCTTCACTTCATAAAAAAAGTCAAAATGACCCTGTTTGAAAGTTTTTAAGAGAAATTTAATTTTTCAGATAGGCACAACTTTTCATTTTGAAGTTGTAGGAAAGTCATAATAAAAGCAGATCTACAGCAATTGCATCAGTTCTCCAGCAATGTTATATTTAAGCAAATCAAAGGTTAGCATTTCTATGGATTCTTAGATTATACACATACTACTTCAAATATTTTTCAAAGCAAAAGCTCTTTCTATAAATCTTAGCAAATCACTGACATTTGATTCTTTTTGTTGTCAACAGGCCAGGAAGAGGAAGTTCACGATATGATAAATTATGTAAAGGAAATAATTTGTGGAAAAAGTAATTCACATGCAAATAAACATTTGTCACGTTTCCATATCGATTTGCAAAATATAAGCAAATACATTTTCTATACTGCTAATGAATTATTTATAAACAGAGATTTGATTCTGGAAAAATGTACACAATGAGCTAACTTCTCAATTCTCTGTTTGTGAGAAATATTTCTTTGCTGCTGGAATACATCTCTGTGATTTACATATGAACAGAGAAGAGTACTTTCCCATCAGTGCTCAGACTGTTAGTGAAAGGAATAAGTATTAATAGATAATAATTCTGAATAACCAATGAAGGACAGCATCTTTACCTTCTGCTTTACAAAACCACTGAAACTCCTTCCCGAGAAAAGCATTTTTGAATTATTAGAAAGAATTTTACTTGAAACACAGCACAAAAGATGATTTACTTCTTTCACATTTTGAAGTCTGAAAATAATCTGTAGAGCCAACAGACATTTGCCACCAACTTAAATGGTAGCAAGAAAAGGATCTCATGAGAAACATTTAAACTGATTTCATATTTGGGGTTCAACTTTGCATTTAACAGGCATAGATATTGCACTAAGTCATGAATTGAAAGGATTTTTTAGGAGACTGGTGTACTGATATACAAGTCTGAGGGAAAAAAACATAACTTTTTTTCTTAAAATAGGATATGAAGTTCAAACTTACAGTGTACTTTTTACCTGTATTTGTACAGGATAAATATGTTTGCTCCTTGTGAGAATGTTATGTCTTGTAACTGCTGTTACAAAGCAAACTTTCAGAGAAATTAATTTGTATAATAGGAAAGGTGGAACTTATACGTAGAAAAAGAAGTAACAGCAATACAAACATGGGATAGGAGCACCTCAACCAAAATGAGTTAGAAGTGTACATTGACCTCTTGATTCATCCTGGCATTTGGCAGTAGTAGATCACAAAGATTTACAGGAATTAGGGGACATACTTCGGCCACACTTTCTTGTGATGAATCAATACTCATCAGATCTACTACTACATGGTTGTGTTGGAGTTGAAACCTTTCAATAAGCCAAGTCAGAATATCCAGTATGATGCATCCACATAACATCAGCGAAACAGTATTATCATGATGTTGTGAGTTAACCCCGCAGGGCAGCTAAGCCACACACAGCCACTCAGAAGGGTAAAAGTTTGAAAACTTGTGGGTTGAGATAAAGACAGTTTAATGGGTAAAGCAAAAGCTGTGTGCACAAGCAAAGCAAAATAGGAATTCATTCGCTACTTCCCATCGGCAGGCTGATGTTTAGCTGCTTCCAGGAAAGCAGGGCTTCATCACGTGTAATGGTCTTGGGAAGACAAATGCCATAACTCTGAACATCCCCCCTTCCTCCTTCTCTTCCCCAGCTTTTTATTGCTGAGCTATTGATGTCATATGGTATGGAATATCCCTTTGGTCAGTTGGAGTCAGCTGCCCCAGCTGCATCCCCTCCCAACTTCTTGTGCACGCCCAGCCTACTCGCTGGTGGGGCAGCATGAGAAATAGAAAAGGCCCTGATGCTGTGCGAGATCTGTTCAGCAACAACTAAAACATCAGTGTGCCACCAACACTGTTTGGTAACAAATCCAAAACACAGCACCATAGGAGCTACTACAAAGAAAATTAAATCTATCCCAGACAAAACCAGTACACATGACAAAATGGAAGAGGAGGAAAAAACAAAACCACCCTTCCTTATAATTTGCCATTACAATGCTGCTAAAACCAGTAACATGGACAATCCTGCAGAATGAATGCCTGCAAACACAAGATAATTAAAGCAGTCATAGGTGGGGTTTTTTCATATATTTAATGTAGCATTAAATGCAGATTTTCTTTACTTATTTATTTTCAATAATTTTACTTAGCATTGCATTTCACCAAAACAAAGACGACACTTGTTCTTTGTTAATCTAGGCATAAGATTGGTAGGTGTACAGAAAAGAAGAAACCTTTGGTACACATCATTTTATCATACTAAAGTAGCATACTTGCCTTGGGCTAGCATTGACACCTAGCTGCTTTTAGAAAACTGACACTAGCCATTATCTACTTGCGCCACATCAGTTGAGCCTTAAGCAATGCAAAGAATGTGAATTTACAGCACTGTCCACTAAAAACTTACTCAAGATGACATTATGAGACATTCCAGCTTAGTTTCTTTCAATAGGCTGGTTTAAAATGTTTTCACTTAAACATTAAATAATTGCTAGTTCTCATTGCATTTGGGATACAAACTTATTCCAGGACAAAATTAACTAATTTGTTTTCTTGACAACTTGTAGGAGCAACAAAACAGCACTGAGAAGATTCTCTAGCAACAGTAATATTTTTACACAGATTGAATTCATGTCTTTCTACAGCATTATTACGTTTGCATTGCTTCAATGTTTACAGTGTATTATATTGTCTTTAATTACATTCAATAAAACATTACTGGTGCCTTCTTTTCAGCGGGAATAAGATAGTCATTACTATGGAATTTTCCTTTTTTGAAGTTCCCTGAAAGAGAAAACACTATATTTGCTCTAATCTGTTTTTAAAAATCCAAATAAACTCTGAAAGCAAATTCCCCCTCAAAAAAGATATTAACTCAGAAGAGTTAAAAATGCATTCTACTTTGCTTAGTGCTAAATCAGTATGGACCTATAACCTTCCTAACAACTCTTACTTATTTGGGAGGGTCCAAATATCATTAAAGAACAGCAGACTGTATGACAAACACAGTTAAATAACAAAGTCATAGTGGGCACGACTATTTGCATTATACCACTAATAATTTTTCGCACCCACACGTGATATTTTTTAAGATGCATTCTGTTTCACTTCTGCTAACTTCACCAGGATGCTGTGTCTGTATGCAAAGAAACTATATAGAGAAATGTAAATATTTGAGCTGAATTTCTATAATTCAATGAATTTTGAGAAACAACTCATTTTCTGATATAGTTGCCTGACAAGCCCTTTGTATATTCATGCATGCTATAAACTTATCATAATGTGCAATGTAATATATTTTGTCAAATGCTTTTGCAGTTCTAATTTCGTATATATTTGTTTCATTACACTTTATTCTATAAGGGGCTTGACAGCCTATAAAGAATTTTATACATCTATTTCAAACAACTGAACAGTATTATGTATTTTCCCTATGCTTCCAAGATTTTGAATTTTACAACTGTGTCAGCCTACTGTATTTAATTTAAACAGCAGAATATGGCATTCAACAGTTAGAAGTGAAGTATGCATTTGGCAAGGAAAAGAAAATGAAGAAAAAGCTAACACAAACTACAGTTCACCACTCTGACCTTTAGTTTGATGCACTGGCTCTGTCTGGGTACTCTCAACTCACTAATTCCACCCATTACAATTAACTACAGAATTCTTTATCTGCAAGTCTAGAGAACAGCCAAGAACTGAATACGTAACTTAATTATTGATGTGAACTCAAAGATGGCAAGCTTAACTAATATTTAAAAAAAAAAAGGATGGGTGATTGCTCTCTCATTATTTGAACTTTTTTTTTTTTTAATCACTTTGTACTATGATAATCTAAACTTTAAGGAAGAAAATAATTAATACTGGGTGATAAATAAATCCCACTTCACATATGGTAAATTTCAAATAAGATGCTTGACACTTATTTTGCAAACAGCAATAATCTTTTGTGGAACTTTGGTTTTTTTAAATTTTCAAATTTTCAAAAGATTATCTAGTCATGTAGATTAACATCACTATAGCAAAACTATGTCTCTTTCTTTGATTTTTACATGAGAATAAAAGAACACAAAATAATTTCTTGGTATTTATAACATAAATGAAAATGGAAAAATCCCATTGGCACTAATAATCAATTCCTAAGGAAAATCTCTCACAAAGTTAAGAAAGCTTTTGTGTGTCAACCCCCCCACTGGGGTGTAACAATAAATGGCTCTGAGTGATTACTGAGCCACATGACATTTCCCCCTTTAGATGAAACACTTGCATATGAAAACTACAGCGCTACTGCTTGCAGTAACTCACAAGACTTTCAAATGTAGACAGTAATTAAAGGGCAGACAAATCCACTTTAACCTTTCAAGCAGAATGAGCTAGTCTTCAGACATCCTGTACCTATGGACACCATGTCTCAAAAAGGAGAAAGGGGCACAGAGCACATACTCAGCGTTAGAATGCCTAGTTTATTAAGCTTTCTAGGTCATTACCTTGAAGGTAATAACTATACATTCATGATATACAATCAGCAATATGCATTCAAGATTATCTACACAACAAGATATTCATTTCTTGGATTTCTAAGTACAAAAGAAAAAAACAGAAATTGTTAACTGAAGAAAAGGCACTTCAGAACTATTTGTGGAATTTCCCTCTTGAAATATTTTATAAAGACAATGATTATGAGATAAAGCCATTAAGAATTTGTCGTTTCTTCCTGAGAACCAGATCTAAATTAACTCACTGAAAGTGGCATTACAGAGATTTATTAGGCATTCAGGTTCCTCGTAGGTAGGAGAGAACTAGGCTGACTGAGCTACTCTGAATAACAACATCTACTTCTTAATGTGAATAAATATTATAGAAATGGACTTCTCACAATACAAAACAAGGGAAATCATCTCAGGAATATAATGAATGTAATGGGCAGGTAGTGTTTGATCAAACTTTATTGTTAACAAATATTAATCACTTTATCACTAAGCAGTTTTTATGATTCTTATCCAGAGATAAGAAATGCAATATGTAACTTATTGACAAAGGTAAATTATTTGTAATATTTATTTTGAATTCATCAGGTTATTGAGAAGCCATAGGTCAGGCATTTTCGCATAGCTGATAGAGAATTACAGCTCTTTATCAGAATGAATAAAATTGGAGAATTTCAGCAAGGGACATTTTCAATTCTGGTCAACTGATTTTCAACAGATCAGATGGCGTTATATAAAAACACACACGTGCAGTTTATCAAAATTGAAAAGTTTCCTCTTACATGTTGCTAAACTGACTCCACTCCTTATAACATGTACTTAGGTAAAAGTTACTTACTACAGTTTTCTTCATCAGAATTATCACCACAATCGTTTTGGCTGTCACATCTCCAATGATCTGGAATACAGTTGTTGTTTTTGCACTGGAATTCATGAGGCCCACAAGTTTTTTTATCTGTAATTAAGATGAATATCATTTACATCATTGCAGACAAAGAGTCAAAATGAGAAAGACTGCTACTAAACAGTGACATGACAATATTGTTAGATACATTTAAGAAGGAGCAACCATAATACTTGAAATGTTACTTTCAGAAATAACGTATTTCTCATACCACAGTCTTTAAGATTCTATTTATGCATTCATACCAAAAGAGATATGCTCATAAATTTGATGATAAAATTAAAATATGGACTGTATACACTGTCATTTAAAGTAAAAAATACAAAATTCAGAAGTGATCACAAATTAGTTCGAAGAGAGGGTATTATTGCACTGAATCTCAAAAACTGCATTGACTTTTCCTTGAATTTATCTGTAAGATTGCTGTACAAAAGATCAGATCACAGTAAACCACAAGAATATTTATTTGAAAATGTACAAAATATGTATTTCTCAAAAGTTATGTTTTCATATAATAATTTAGGACTAATCATACCTGACAGAAAACTTTGCATTTTGATTTACTTTTTCACCTTCTGATGTCTTGGATTGGAAGTCCACTTATACAAAGTAAAACATTATAAAGCATATAATGCTAAACTGAGATTAATTTTCTTCATGCAGTAAATTTTCAGTGAGCTTTCCTGTTTACAGAGCAGCATTGTAGGCAAAGCCTTTTGGAGATGCATGAACATCCTGAACTCCTCCAGCAGGAAGGAGCTGCCTCTGTGTTTTATTTATATTTTTTATTTCTTGAGTAATTCTTTCAGGTTCTAAGGACTGAGATGAAATGAAGTAAATTAAAAAGT
Organism: Gymnogyps californianus; assembly: GCF_018139145.2. NCBI lineage: Eukaryota > Metazoa > Chordata > Aves > Accipitriformes > Cathartidae > Gymnogyps > Gymnogyps californianus. The sequence continues at coordinate 38,372,150 of NC_059477.1, forward strand.
TATCAGTGACATTTTCTTCAAAAAAAAAAGTTTGCTTTGTAAAAGCCTCAATGACATATTTAAAATCACATGTCACTGTGATGATATTTCAATAGAAATTTTTTAAATTTCCATTAGGCTATTTCATAGCATGTCAGTTCAGACTTCATACTGCTATCATGAAAACTCAATGAGTCCTAATAACTGACAGAATGAAGGAGGACTGAAACACTAGCTTAAATCAACCTGCTTTCTCTGCCTGTGAAACGGAAAGGATCACAAGTGAGAGGTATTAGGTTTGACGCTACAGCCCAAACTGCTGCTTTTTGTGCTTTGTTTTAGGTGTGGTTCTGGAACTAGAGTGATAAATTGAAACTACATTTGAATATCAAGAAGGTAGAGGTAAATGGTGTTGCAGCTCAGTTGTGTACACTCAAAAATTTTATAATTACAATACTGCCTTTTGCATTCGTTCCTTATTCTCTGCCAATATTGTGATTTTAAGTCGTTTTCTCCCAAATTCCTATGATATTTCTCAAGACGACAGTCTATGATATTTCAATCATGACATTTCAAATACTTGCATTGGCAAGCACTTAAAAAATATTTAACATTACAAAACATAAAAATATCCCCCCCGAAAATAAGACATTCTTGTATTTTGTTTATATAGCTTTGCAAAAGATTGTTTCAAACCAGAAATCCATCCTATATCTATTAAAGTACTTCTAGTAAAGTCTACAATCTCCCATTAACATATCTGCCCACAAAATGAGTCCTAAAGACTAATGACAGATTATATTCTGTTTAACCTTCCACATTCAATAGAAATACCAAGATCTAATCAGTAATACGCAGAAGCCAGAGATGACATCCCTTCATTTCAGCTGCCTGCTAGGATGAAGAGGACATTGAATATATCTTTTCTTATTCTTCATAAAGAATTATCTAGTTCTCAAGGATGCTAAATCCATTTTCTAGCATTGCTTCTTTACACTTGTGAAGAAAGGCTGGATTTTTTTTTTTTTTATTTATCCGAGCGTAGTCTAACCTTATGATTACCACTTGAATATTAAACTTTCTCTTCTTGCTCTAGTTTTTATCAAACACAAAGAAATATTTATTTATTTTTAATACAAAATATTTTGCAAGTTTGTAAGTCTCTCTCTTCTTCACAAATCTGCAAGCTTTATTCTTCCTTTGGGTTGACTGATCTCTTGTAGCAGCTTACACTTGACAATGTCTTACAAACCAGATTTGCTTGTCTTGTATTTCCTTCTTCACATTAATGAGAGCTGAGGAAAACACTAGGATACTAGAACTAAAATATAACAAAGAGGAAGATTCGGGAAAGTTGTGTAACAAATATCTGATCTTTGAGACAGACTGATTAACTCAACTCAAAGGAAATAGTGCAAGAACTTATTTTTTTGAATTGTGGAATCCTGAAAAGCACACACAGGCCCCCACACATTTTGTCATTGCTGTCTCAACACTACAATGCTTTCCATTTTTCTTAAAATGAGACCGCCTTAAAACGTGAAATTTCAGATAGGAATGGTACAAAGGCAAAGAATTAAATACTGATAACTCAATTTTCATATCTCTCTTCAAATTATTATTAAGAGATTCATTGATCTACTGTAACAGGCAAAGGCCCCTTCTCAGAAATTTGTGTGACTGCCTGAGTTGGCTGCTGGTTGGTTGGGGTTCGTCTTTTGTGCATACTGAACTAGGATTTTATTTTAGAAATAATTCTAAATGAGCATGAAGAAAATAGGATGAAGGCTTAAATGGAAAACAAAACAAAACAAACTGCAAAATATTACGTATGCACCCTAAAAGCATTTTGATTCAAATATCAATCCCTATGAATTAGAACACTATTTTGTCACTAATTGCACTACATTGTCATTTGGGGACTTTAATTCCATATATGTGCACGTTTGTGCATTTGTGTGTGTGTGTGTGTGTGTGTGTGTGTGTGTGTGTGTGTGTGTGTCTGCCTGAGAGGGACAAAATCCAAAATGAAAAGAAACTCGCTTTTGATCGAGGATCAGCTAGCTGTTGGAGAGCTTGGCAGGCTGTCACTGATGCTGGATACAGGAAATTATAAGCCTGTTGCAGGAAGTTTAAGTTTATATAATGCATCCTTCCAATGTCTCAAAGAACATATTCTTCATCATCAGAAAAAAACCTGCTTTGACTTTTTAGGCTAAAAATAAAATTAATATTAAAAAAAGTGAGGAAGCAGAAAGCAGCCATACTAATTTTGACATATTATGCTAATAAAGACCTGAAATACATATAACCTTTAAAGGAGATTATAATCACTTTCCAAGACCACACACGGCTTTCTTCACATTCTAACTCAAACAGGGCCTTTTCTGATGTAAAGTATTGAAGTTGTGACCAAGGATTACCATAACCTAATGGCTTCTTTTAATTGCCTGGACAGAAAGCATGAATTAACTCTACCTACTGTTCTTTGAAAAACACCACACACTCATTAATAAACATACATTTCCTAATTCTACTTCAATTGTCTGAGTTGGAAAGTAACCACAGAAGACTAAATACATTCAGACTACTTCTAACAAATTTATTCAATACAATATCTCCAACAACACACAGTAGCAGACTAAGCAAAATACATATGACTATGCAGCACTTAAGCAAAAAAGAGATCACCCTTTATACAAGTTTTGCATTGTAAGCATTTTAGAAATGAACTATAAACGATAACAAGTTAGTATTGGCATCAGCATATGCAGATCTTTATTATACTCCGCTTGCAGCTTTAGAATTTAATTCTATCAAACTTTGTTCATAAAAATAACCATCTTTAAATTTAAAAAAAAAAAAAATGCAGAAGACCAAACTGTGTTAAAACTACTGCTATAATAAGGTCATTTAAACATATTTCAAATGCTAAAATTATGGAAAACTTTAAAATGTGATTAAACCCACCCTGTTCTTGTCAAGGTTTAGTTGTTCTATGTGTACATAACCGTGTGTGGCATAGAGATTGTGAATATGGATATACTGTTCTGTCTCCTCCAACACAAAAACTAAGAGCATTATATGCAGCTAGCAGACTTAAAATAAAAATGTAGGTGGTTTTTCAGGGAGATGCGTAATTAAGCTGTGGAACTCCTTGTTGCAGCATGTTGTGAAAACTTTACAAAGGTTAAAAGAGTCTGAAATCCATAAAGGGTTATTGCATACAGAGACATATTTGACTCACGGTATCTCTGATTCTCAAATTGTTAGAGGCTGCAAGAGTATCCCAGGGAAGTTTCATTACAGGCCTGCTTTGCTCGCATATTCTTCCCTAGATACTAGCTTTCAGTCATTGCCAGAGACAGAATAAAAGGCAAGATGAGTCTTAGATATGAACTAGCATAACCAGTTGTATATGTTGTGACTGAACAAACCTATTTAACTTGGGATTGCACGCATTGCACCTCTATACTATTTAATTGTTCAAGTAATTTGGACATTACTCTTTCTATTGGCTAAAATAATGAATCACAGTGAAGTACCTATAATAAATACAATTTTTCCTGTTCAGCATTAGCTTTGGCTTTTTTTCCTCCTTGCTTTTAAACTGTGTCCTGAGGATATTATTAGATGAATTATTTCAAGACCCTTTGTGCCATATCAGTTGGGCTTGCATGGGTTACTCAAAATATGAATCCACAGTTTGGAAGCCTGGAATGCTGTCTGAATTGGAAAGAAGTGGCATGTTGGAGATCAAGGTGATGGGGGACAGTGCAGGAGAAAGCACCTAAGAAGTGGATCAGAAGGTGAGCAGTGCAGGGCTAGTTTTGTAATAGCCAAGAAGGGATATAAAGAGTCTCTATGGCAAAGGTTCATCTCGTTTGCATTCACTGTTTCTTCAAGCCAAATGATTTCTTGGACTGTAACTTCTCTCCAGTTGATATGATTCATTAGTTTCCCCTTCTTGACAATTCAAACAATGGTCTTGGATTCTCAGTGTTGAGGAAGAGTTCTATTTCCTAGGCATATTTACCAGCTCCAACATTTTCATGTACGTGCTCGTGTCAATTGCTTGAAACACATCCCTGGAAATTTGGCTGTCTCTCAGTGCTTTATTCTGGATTACAGCCTGTAATTTTGTTACTCTGTTGCCCCAGTGGTAGCATAAACTTGTCCAGACTCATGTGTTTCATCAAACCATCTATTGATGCATGGATGAATAATGGTGGGAGCTTTGAACGTTCTGTACAACTTTTTCTTGTTCTCTTCCATCTCAGAACATTTTTCCATCTTTTCCTTTATAGACCCATCTTGAAATTTCCACAAGCTTTTCTGCACTTGGTGAGCGTGCGTCTTGCATTGACTTCCATGTTCAGTGATTTTCTAACAATACTGATCCACTTATTCTGACTCTGATTACCTGTAATCCATTTCCCAGGTGGAATATTTATATTCATTATTTTCTTTCATTTACAACAGAACAGCTGACTCAGTACTTTCCAACAATGCAAGCAATGACTGAGAACAGCTACTATTACTACTATACAGCGTGATCTGTTTTTTTCCAAGTGATGATGAATAGCATACTAGGCATAAACAATAAAATATCACGTACAGACCAATGTGAAAACTGCTTAGATTTTCAACTTTCTATGAGTATTTTCTTAATAAAATAATTTTAACTGTTTCTGGAGAAATATAATCAATTCATCTGTTCTGTCAATGAGAAACATGCTAAAAACTGTAGAGTTATATTTGTGATCCAACAATGCATCTTCAAAAAAGCAATGAAAGAAATTCTTGGATTCACAGCTAGTACTTATGTTCTAAAAAATCTGCCTCAGTGGGTAGAACACTGTGGTTCTGAATATTGTGTAAAATCTGACAGAAATTAGGGCTTGGTTTGGTTATGATGTGATTCTATCCTTGATTCTCTGTAGAGGATCTGCCTCCTTAAACTATCAAATTTAAGTGCAGAAGTTTCATAAGCATCAAGGGTTCTTGGAGAAGCCCTATGGGGATGCAAAGTTTGTGGAGCGGTGTGTTAGGGAACATAAATCCCCGGAGCTCACCGAGAGAAGCAAAAGTTGGTTATGTCAAGTTGGAATCTGCTGTGGACCCTTCTGCACAGCCAGTCTTAACTAACACGATTTGCAAATTATTACGTTTTTCACTATTTATGAACTCCAGCAGCAACAAAGTATGCAGAATAACTTGGCAGAAACTGGATAATACTGGGAGAAACATCAAGAATGTCACTATATTCCAAATGAGATACTCATTTACAGCTCCTGCCAGTAAAGTAGTAGTATAATATGAAGTTTATAGACTACTCATATAAAGATTACCATTCAACAAGAACTGTATGAGCCAGATAGAGCTATCATATCAGATAGGTATTATCATACATTGAAAGAGGACATATTAAGTGGGATGATTATTTCCTTTTGCTACTTTTTTCAAAAATGTCAAGCTACAGTAATATATTCAAAACCACTGGCATACTCACCACAGTTAGCTTCATCTGATCCATCAGCACAATCTGGGTCTTCATCACACACCCACAGTTTAGAAATGCAGTGTTTTGTTGTTTTACACTGGAAATGGTCTGGAGAACAACTGTTTTCAGCTTTAAACAAAAGGATTCCAAATTAAAACCAGAAATTTCTGTTAATATTCAAAATATTTGTTTTAAAAAAATTTTTAAGGATTCAAAATTCAGAAATTGGATATCTCTAGCATCAAGTAACATCTGCAAGAAAACAGCATTCAGGTTTATATTGTTTATAATTTTATCTTTTTATATATTATTTTATATATAACAGTAAGGTCAAACGAATCTAATAAACAAAGTGTCTATTGTGATATTCTTTTAACAACAAATAGACTTAACATTGATACAAGCAAACCACTTCAGTAAAAAGCAGTCAGATTTATTTTTTTTCTAACTTCCTAAAACACCAGTTATCAATTCTGAAACTCAGTTTGAAGGACTAAGGCAGCTCTCAATGCTTTGATCAAAAAGGTAGTAAAGGTAATCAATATTATGTACAATTTTGGTGAAATTCTGTGCTCTCTGTTAAAAGAGGCCACGGGTAAATGGTGAGAAAAGTTTGACAATTATTTCACTTTATCAGTTTAGCAGAACAATTTTTTGAATGAATCCTACAGCAAGATAAAGATGCAAAGATGCAGCTAACCTTCATCTTATTCTTTCAGGATGCTTTAAGTTAAACCTTAACTGCTTTAACTTTAGAACAGCCACTTGACAACAAAAAAGGTCCTCAGTGCACTCACGTGATTCTAGATCAACTCCCTCACAAGCATATATGCCAGATCTTACTGTTCCTTCAACTCTTATAACTGAGAGTATAGAGGCAAGATGAATAAAGGACATCTATCTGGACTGGACTGTGAGCAAGCTATTTGTGATCAGATGCATAAGGATTTCTTTAGAGATAAGCATATGTACGAGAACCTCCAAACTGTTCTAAACTGAATTGAACATAGGTGGAAAACAGTATGATCTATTCTCTGATAAGGTTTTCCCACATGAATGTTTGTCCCACTTTTACCTAGGGAACTCCATAAGGTTTTTAACAAACTTTCCTATCCCTGTTGAAAAGCAATTTGCTCCTTGATACTATCATTCTTGTTTCTCAGGTTTGGCAAGACGAAAAATTTTAGGTTTGTTAAAAGGTGGTGTATTATTTCTTTCAGTGTCACGTTTCCATACATAAATTTACAGTGCTGGAATTAAAAAGCATTTAGACTTGGCTATGCTGCTAACTATACTTGATAAAAAATAATACTGATTCTCAGCTAGGACACCTCACCAGGGGATTTCAAAGTGCTTTACAAGGAAGACCAGCATAATTACCTCCATTTTATATATGGAAAGCCTTAAGTACGAAATGTGACTTTTTCAAGGTCACTTGATGTATAAAACAAAACAGTGGTAGAGCTGAAAAAAAGGTCTGTGTCTTATGAATCCTAGTCCAGTGAAATTAGAATGAAACAGAGAATCTCATGTGTTATCTGTCTTGTGACAGAAGCCCAAGTCACTATGAACTTTGTGGTAGACCTACTTAAAACCTCCCCTTTTCGTTATCTCCCCAAAGGCAACTGAAGAGTTTTCAGAAGCCACAAGCTAGATTTTATTAAAATATAAACTAGCACACTTAACTTTCTTAAGAGAGAAGCTAATAAAGTCTAGGTAAGACAGAACAGAAATAAAAAATGTATATAATTAACCTTCCCCACCCCCCGCTGTGTCTTTGCAGGTGGGTTGATGGCTGAGTTTCAGACAATTCAAAAGCTTGCTTTATGTCACAGCAGACTGTCCTATCCGCACTAATCCCTAGGAAGTTTTCAACTCCATCATCGCTGATCCTGACCCGATCCCTCCCACAGTCCCTGAGCACTGCTGTGCTGCAGACTCCACTGCTCTGATTTAATTTCTGTCAGCTACACCTCAAGGTTTTGGGAACCTTCCATATACCATGTGCAGTTCTTTATAAAGAAAAAAGCAATCTCCTCTATCTTCCACAGGAGCTTACCTGCCCCCACTTAATCAGTTTTTAAAGAAACAGAACATGCAAACCAACATATAATACTGTCTGTCAGAGGCTACAGCTCTGCTGAGCTGTTTGGAAGATGGCCATTAAACATGACCATCAACAAAGCCCTTGTATCCTTAGCAACCATTCCCTTGGAGAAGGCCATGTTCTTTGCAGAAATACAGCATATGCAAACCTTGAGAAAGCTAATTCAGAAAATAAGAACAAGCACCTTAGATCAGCAGTAGATCTGAATAATGAATTGAGTGAAGGAGAGAGATGTATTTCAAGACAGCACCATCATTTTAATTACAAAATGATCAAAGACACAAGCTATTCAATACATTTCCATGCTAAATCTAAAATATTTTCTCTACTTGTATCTTAGAAATATGGAGTGAAAATGAATTTATGAAAAGTAAGATGTATTAAAAGCTGAGTAAATGGAAATCAACTTACATATGCAAATTAATGAAGAAGTCCCCAGAGGAAAGGGAATAGAAAAGGTAGAAAACTCCATCAAAGAAAAAAGGATGTAGAAGGAGCTATGGATCTACATCTTTTCCAATAAAAGATGCAGAAAAATATCTTTTTCCATTGAAATGCGTTGCTGCAAGGCACGGCAGATGAAAGCCTCAAGAAGATGAGTCATTTGTGAGGTGGTTAAGAGTAAAATGGATGTTTCAGCCTAAGTCAGAAACCCAATTAAATGCTTGAAATTAATTGTTTACACACCCCTCTTCTTTGCAATGACTTAAAAAAAATGAAATTAATAAATGACATTTTAGTTTGTTCTCTTGTATACGAAGCATTGTACATCAGTCAATCCTGTGAATTAACTGTTTTGCATGTTCCTCAAATTATTTTACATAGAGGACATTTACAGTATTTTACATATTTTACTTGAGTTCCTTGTTTAAAACCAGCTACAGTTGTCAGAGCAAAATTCTCTAAACATAACTTACGACAGTCTCTTTCATCTTCTTCATCACCACAGTCATCCTGTCCATTGCATCTCAGATTTATTGGAATACACTTCTGATTCTTTGTGCACTTGAACTGACCTGACAGACACACATGTGTGTCTAAGTTAAAAGAATAAAAATATCAAGTTAAAAAGAGAACAGTTAAAGATTAAAAGATTTGAAAATTAAAAGGTAAAAGAATAAAAAGATATTCTTGACAGAATTTAAAGCATGGCATTTAAATCAGTTTAGCATGTTTCTGAAGTCTACAATGTATATAATCACCTACCACAGTTCAGTTCATCAGAATTGTCCCCACAATCATTCTCTCCATCACAGATAAAGGCTGGAAGAGCACAAAGTCCAGTTCCGCACTGAAAACGTCCTGGCTGACATCTGAATTCAGCTGAGAAAAAATAAAACTGCTTATGAATACGATCAGAGGAATGGTTAAAGTATCAATAGTGTTGTTCTTCCTCTATGGACTAACCAAAAGAATTTATAAACCTTTGTATTTGCCTATATAATCTTAATCCGAGTAGATATTAGTAACTAAAATGTACACATACTATTGCAAAATTCATTTCAAAGGCTGAGATTTTAAATTTGCATAACTGTAGTTATACGTTACTAATGATACAGTGCAACCCTTTACAGGTTGATGCTTACTATTAGCTCAACAGAGACTTGCAATTTAGGATCTAAACACTTGAGTTCAAGTCTGCATTTAAGAAACTCACTATTCAACTCTAATTCTATTTCCCATGAAGGGTCTAGCATTGTTTCTTCTCACAGCCACTGGATTTGAGTGAATGAGCAATTATGCACCTCTATAGTAATATTTTATATAAACATAGTGTAGCTTAAAATGTAATCTTGTGTAGAATGACTGCATATGTTAAAGCGTGCTTCAAAGGCCTCTGTAGCAGAAAAAGAGAACTAATTATAAAATTGTAAAAATATGGGTGAGAGATTTCAATACTAAAAAAATCAAATTAACTGTTACTTAACTGGAAGATTGTAGAACACATAGTAGAGCATTTTGTGTATACAAGTTTAAGGGAAGAAGGCAAGAATCTTTTGATTTATGTAGATTAATATAATAGTATTAAAGTAGTCAGTGACTGGGACTGAAAAGTAGCATCATCAACAGATAGTACTGTTTACGAATCCAGTACAGTAGAAAGGTACTTTTCTAACAAGTAAACTTGCAGTCAGCTACCATCACAGCAACCAACCTTTGGGATGCTGAAAGCGTCATAATAATTGACTTCCAGCTGCCTACAATTCAACAGGGGAATACTACAGTAACCTACTATTTGGACTATGGCAGGCTATTGAGAAATATGCTGCACCACCTTCAGGGTAGTGTGTCAAAGTTACACAGGATGCGTGAAAAATGTTCATTGCATAAAATTGTTCATACTGGAGGGGTGAGATTTAGCTCTCCAAACTTTCCCTTGACAATATTTATAACACTATAAAATGAAAATATTTATACAAAACATATTGTGAAAAAGACACAGAAACTTAGTAGGAATCACGTGGACAACATTGTTGTTCTTCAGAAAATTGCACTAAATAATAATGTGTAGCTAAACTTGTATAATTGCAATGAAACATAAGCAAATGAGATTTGAATTCCACATTTCTATTATATACAAAAATAAACCAAATAAACCTGGCAGAATTTTGTATTTATATATAAAAATCAGCAACCTCAGAACATACCTTTAAAATAAAAACCTTTAGCAAAAACATAACTGGGATCAAGTAAAGGTTTAAAACATGAAAAACATGTTGTTATGATTTTCCAAAGACCTTAAAAGACCCTTAGTAGACATGAGTTAATGAAAATCTTTTACAGGCTGACAAACAAGAACCTGCACCCTTTGTAAATTTGACAGAGACCAAGGAAAAAAACACCAGTGCTGCAAACAAAAGCGTTCAAAGAAATCCTCTTCCTAACAACTATAAAGCATTATATTTGATTTGGACCCTACTGACAAAGCCGGGTTCCGAATTCAGAATGCACTTACGGCATTCCTCAGGCTCGTCAGAGCCATCTCCACAGTCATCAACAGTGTCACATTTCCACCAAAACGGAATACATTTGTCAGTTTTGCAACGGAACTGTAAAAGGAAGGAAAGAAGGAAGAAAAGCTTTGATATGAATATTTATATATTTATTTTTAAACAGAAATAGTACAGTTTATGAAAAATTAGATTCACTGCTTAAGTCATTGTTCCATTAATCAACTCTGGCTGTTAATTTTACAAAACTTATTTTTTAAATATTCTTTCTTTTTGGCGATGTTTTGCAGTGAGAGTTCCACTGATACAAATCCTTGTAGTTTCAATGACACTGCTACACTGACATACAGTGCTCCTCATATAAACCACTCATTGCATTTTGCTGCATTCTATGAATTGATTGTTTAAGATCTTATTTAAAAAAACCACTTCAATTCTTAAACAGTCTTTGTAGGCTGTTGAAACAGACTTAATATCATTTTTCCAGATAAACCAAAACACCCACAGTTACAGAAAAGGGCCTTAATGTGCAGTGTTGTACTTGTATACAGTATTGCTTATATTGTTTGAATTAAATGAGAAAAACAGAAGGTAGACCTTCCAACCTTTCAAAAGGATAAAATATTTGTACAAAGAAGAAAAATCCTTTGTAAGACCTTGGCAATGCCTTTACTCTGAGCTCAGGCAACACTGTACCTTTGTTCTGACTGAAAGAGGAATGCAAACAAAACAAAGAGTAGAAATTACTTGATGGAATCTTCTAGGGCTAAACCTAAAATCAGAGTTCATTATGTGGCTAATGCTAGGGAGAAAAATCTGGACAGATTATCAGCAACTTTTAAGAAAATTTGTGTTTCCTACGTGGTGTCTGTATGAGCACAGAAAGGAAGGAAACCAACAGGTTCAGAAGTGCAAGACATTTTATTTTCTGTGACTAGGCATGATTTTTTAATTTCTTCACATTTTTAAAATCATTGATTATTCAATAAAGCTGTATTTAAAAGGTATATTAAATTCGGTGCATTAGCTCAGTTTTATCTTTTCTGCCAAGTGAATTTAGGGTTTCATGGCCATTTATGTAGTAGGACCTATAGTTGGAGCTACATTATTCTTGTACCACGTTGAGGGACACACTATATAACAGGTTGGGTTTGAAAGGCAGCTACTCTAAACTGTTAAACTGTTCCACAAAGGTATGCATCTCAGAGTAGCTCAGCAGAAGGCCTCCAAATGTAGGAGACAAACAGAAACTCAGACAATTCTCATTCTTAGTATTTTCTACTTGCTAGCGTAGCCTTCCTGTTGCTTAACTGTTTTAAGGTGCCAGCGTCGCTCTGCTCACCACAAGGGACTTCAGGCTGTTAAAATGACATCATGAATTTAATTCCAGGAAATGGGTACTAACTCTTAGATGCTATTATGCTCTGCATGAAAATGCTTGCATTCCCTTCTAAACGGGGGAGTCAGACGCTTTGCAAAATCAGGGGCCAGAGTCATATGTGTATGCCTGGAACGGCCTGGAACGGACTGAGTTTTGGTGTTCTAGAGTCTGATGCGGTTTGTATTAAACAATTTCTCACGTCAGATTAGCCATCAAAAGACACCTGAAAGTCTGTAGATGTGCAAGACGAGCGAGTCAGCCATCCAACTCCTTTTCATCAGAAACAGCTAACAGTGGGTGTGTTGTCAAGACCAATTACCTCATAGGAACAGCTATGATTTTACAGCATCATCTGAAAATCTTAAGTAGCAAAGTATATTCTTGCCACTGATCTCTGCATCTGATGCCATCAGATTGACAAATTATCAAACAGTAAACAGATTTCAAAATTGGAGGAAAATGACTAATAACCAGTGTCAACTTGTAACTGTCTGTCTGAAGCAGCTTCACGTATTTAACCCTGCTCTCCCTCCTATGGAATCCACAAGTGCTAAAATATTGCTCCTGGAGGATCCAAGATGTGATGCTATCCTTCAATTCAGACTATCAATGAATTATTTAGAAAGGAATGGAGCCATTCAATCAACTGTTAGCATATAAATTCACTGTGAAATAAGCTTCCAGTGCCATTTAAAGAAAATTTTAAAAAAGAAAAAAGAAAAAAAGAGCTGGTTTTTTTAACCAAACAAATTTGAGAAGCTAGATATGGGGGAAAAATAGGTAAGAAATTTCTCATTTTACAAGTGTTTTACACTTTCTTTTTGTTCATCACTTAATGGGAAGTTACAAGCAGCCAATCTAAACAGAAAGGATACGATGAACATAATAAAATCACACCAAACACTACCTTAACAGAACAGAGGAAGACAGTGGGAAAGTTTCTTAAATAACAATATTACTTGAACGAAACTGTGCATCATTTATTAACGTGACCACTGTTCCCTAAAAATTAAGAGCAAAACCCTTTCCTTAATGAGTACAGACGAAATACATCATGATGTAGAACGTTATAAGAGATCATTAGCATACATATAATAGAAGTGGACTACCAGAAAAGCTGGACTACTAGAAAGATTTTAAAGGCCATATCTACTATTACAATCAACCAATTAATTGTCTGGGTAGAACAGTCCAAAGACTTTTATCAAAATGGTTCTTTTATAACAAATCAATATGTTCTACTTAATCTACCTTATATTTTAAGAAAAAAAATCATCAAATATTTATTTCAAGTACTAGGGAATCCACCTCCCATAAAGAATTCAATGTTTTAATTGATGCAATTGTTAATTAATTGCATGGTCTACCATTTCCATTTCAGTTACTGCATTGTTTTTAGTGTAACCCTAACGTTTACCTACCTAGCTAACTGGTCTGAGTTTGTTTTCCTGTATTAATGTAAAGTTTGTTCATGCATGAATACTCCCAAATCATTGTTATATACACTTTGTATCATTGTTATAGACACTTTGTATTTTTATGTTTCATATTTTATACAAATGTTTTTTCAAAGCAATTTTTATGGGTATAGTAGCTGTATTTGTTCTAGTGACTGGCAGAAACATCCACATTTGAAAGGGAACAAGTTCTGCATTCTCTGGAAAAAAGGCATTTGCAAATCTATTTTCATCTAATAGCCTTGAGGATGAAACGCTTTAAATGCACCCATGTGTTACCTAGTCTTCAGCTCCTTTGACTGATGCTTCCACATTTCATGGGCACCAGCATTCATCATTTAAAAGCAGGTGGAAACACAGTAAAATACAATCCCCACTCCCTCTTCCCCCATGCACATGCACTTACCTGACTGGCAGTGCAGTTCGATAAGCATGTCTTGTTATCCGCAGCAAGGTAAAAGTTAGTGGGACAGGCACAAGTATACATCTTGTCAGGGGCTAGAAGGCATAAATGACTGCAACCACCATTGTTTAGTGTACACAGATGTTTAGACACTGTGGACAGAATAGGAAAAGAATATCAAAGTCTATTATTTCAGTGTACTTCAGAGTATCTGCTTTACAGAGGAAGAAACATGTATTACACATACTATTTTTACAACGGAACGTCTCAAATCAAAAACCCACAAGAGGCAATCTTTTCCTTTTGCCTTTAAGCTATTCTCTGTGGTATGCAAAAATTAATTATTACTATGGATGTAGAATCAATACGGAAAGAATGAGAGGAAGAAAAAAGCACTAGGGTTTTTTTTATAATGAGACAAAAAATTAGCTTATCTAGGTCAAGTGCCAAATTGTATTCAGTTACAATTCAAATACAGGGACATCAGGAGATCAGACACAATTGTAACGCCTACATTCTCTGACATTCCCGCAGTCCAACAAGTTTCTAAATACCAGTATTCTTCTGTATTAGTAAGACTCTCTTGCTTTTCAAATAATGTTAAATGTTTTCATAACACACTGTTGCCATCTTGATAACTGGTAACTCGTGCTGTAATGCAACTCAACAGTCTGTACTTCCAGTCAGTATCTGGGTTAATTTTTAAGCACCCAAATTGGTATCTCGCCACTGAACAAGATATATCACATTTATTTAATACCAGACATACTTACAACATTAATCACAGATTTATGTTTAAAAATGCTAATTTGAAAACTTCCACAATTTGAAACAAAACAGAAATAAAAATAAATCACTGCAGATAAACGAGCTTCCATTAACTCAGCAACTGGCTACAAAGTGAAATACATCAATGTGCTGTACGGAAAGCATAGACAGAATAGTTACCATCAGGTTGCCTATAAGAATGATACACCTGGATGTCTGTTATGGTATGCCATGAGTTTATCAGTGACAGTCTGTCTGATCCAGAGGTTTTGTGGGCACGGCTGAGTGATTTGGTTTTCCCATCTGTCCAGTAGATGTAGTCTTCAAACAACGTTAGTGCAATCACCCCTGGAATATCTTGATTAGGGACTGTAAGAAGAGATGCTAAGATTAATGTTCACTCTTGGAAGACTGCCAGTTAAAATATTCCATACTGCATGGGTTGACAGATACAACTGCTATATAATGTCTTGAGAATAATTGTCATGACAATATGTCAAGCCTAGAGGGTTCTTTATTACCAGTTACGATAAAGATGGATGGGGTACAAGCTCTGCTTGCTTAGAATTAGTTGGCCCAATCAGTGTTAAGGAAATGAAAGAATTTCAGTTAACAAAAATCACCTCCAGATTCTAAACCAATGACATCTTAAGCTTTAAAGCAGTACAGAACATAAATATAACTTAACCTACTCCTTACAGAAGGCACATATTCATTTGCTGTTTTAGGGGAATAAAAGTTATTAGAAAACGTCCAAAACATAAGGTATACATCTCCAGATGCACTGTGTTTAACACCCTTTAAGACAATTAATAGTGTTTCATTTTGGCAAAATATACTGATGGGTTTGGGGGGGAAGTTTTGCATTAAAATAAACATAGCAGTAAGAGGGCTTATTGCTTATTCCTAGCATAACCAACCATACAATTTAAAAAAAATTAAAAAGTGATTATTATACCCCATTGTTACAATATCACAAAATTATGAGCCAACGCGATTTTAAAAAGGATGGAAGGACAGAAGGGAGAAAAAGCTTTGGAGCATTCTTTATCCTACTGTCTACTCTTTAATCTTGAACTATTTGTTCTTGGTAAACATAAACTGGACTCTGCTTTTTTTTTTTCTTTTAGTGTATGTAGCTGTAATCATAAATGTCACAGGAGAATATCTGACCACAATGGTCAATTTGTAAATTATAATCTTCTGTCGCTGAATCACTCTCATTACTGATAGAGCTGAAAAGGCAGACCAGAGCAGCTGAGTTTGCCATTTTTAACCAGCATATCCATAACACCTTTACCTTGTTTTCTTAGATGAAAATAGCTTCATCTTTTTACCTGGAATGTGCTTAAATAGAGTTGGCAAATCTCATATTCCAGTTGGAACATTTCATAGTTCACTGCCAACTGATGACTAATACCGTGTATATGGAATGACAACTTAGCAAATTCAATTTCGTATACAATAGTCTTGCCGACAGTGAACGCCAGTGTAGGGTATGTTGCCTTCCGGTCAAGGAAACCTCACTTCTTAGACCTGAAATTATTTTCCCTTCTTGTATGTTTACGTATACCATAGCCATCATACTGAATTAACAGTATGATACTCTTTTAAAGAGCTTCATAACATTTCTAAGAAATTAGTCAAAGTGCAAAGAAATCTTAATTTTGGCACTTATTACATAGGTAATTTTGGCATGATTCCTTACATAGCATAGTACCCGCAGGAAAAGTTCTTATAATTTCCCTTATTTGTAGAATCACATTGTGAGAAGAACAAGAAGTGAATCACTCCCCATGGCAATTGTTGCTGTCCTGTTCCTCTGAGCAAGGAAGTGAAGAATTCTTGAAGTACCATTACTTTTAGTTTTGCCGCTAAAGTAACAAATGAAGTGCAACAAAACAAGAATACAGAAACTGTAAGTACAAGTATTTCCATTATATTGATTCTTTTTCCTCTTTCCTATTTTTCCTTGTCTTCTCACCACTGGATTTATCAGAATAAATTGCAAGAAAAACCTCCTAGATTTGGGAAAACACCCAAAGGCTCGAGCAAGGTTTGTCTGTCCACTGGAAGACCTATATGTATTATCACCTAATTAGATCAACTACTTCCATATTAATTTTATCCCCACTCTGCTCTGCAGTGAACTAAATAATTCCCTCGGTGGGGAAAATAAGCTGTAGACTAGACAATACTACCCGGCGTCACCCTAGATGTAGTATGGAGTGTGAGGGGATCTCTAGTACTGCCAACAGTGAAGCGAACCCAGCACCTAGCCACAACTGAGCCTCAGCAGTCAAATCCCAGTCATTACCTGTTTTTTTATGTTCTTTTGCTTAACATGGGTGATTCTCCTTGAACCTTCTGGAGAGATTCCTTAAGCTCTGCATACATCTTTGATAATGAGGAATTCAACTTAATACTGTTCCAGAAAAGGCATGTATCTCTAATCTTAATTTTAAAAAGTGAATGATCTTTAAAATGCTTTAGCATCATTATTAATTGGGAATACTAATTATCATATCACATGCTTACTGCCAGATTACTGCAATTAATTAAGGAAGCATAGAATTTACACATTCATGTCATTTGGAAAAAGGAAATTATAATTCTGAATTATTTCAGAATTATTAGTTCATCAAAATCTGTGTACAGGCATGCTCTGTAAAAGAAACACCTTTTGGTTTCCATCACTATCCAATATTTCAGCAGATCCCTGAAAAACTGAATTCTCTCAGACTTCCTCTTGTATTGGGTTTGCATGGCAAGGTTTTGGTAGCAGGGGGGCTACAGGGGTGGCTTCTGTGAGAAGCTGCTAGAAGCTTCCCCTATGTCCAATAAAGTCAATGCCAGCCGGCTCCAAGATGGACCCGCTGCTGGCCAAGGCTGAGCCCATCAGCGACGGTGGTAGCGCCTCTGGGGTAACAGATTCGAGAAGGGGGGAAAAAAACCCCCGCACAATTGCAGCTGGAGAGGGGAGTGAGAATATGTGAGAGAAACAACTCTGCAGACACCCAGGTCAGGGAAGAAGGAGGGGGAGGAGGTGCTCCAGGCGCCGGAGCAGAGATTCCCCTGCAGCCCCTGGGGAAGACCATGGTGAGGCAGGCTGTCCCCCTGCAGCCCATGGAGGTCCACGGGGGAGCAGATCTCCACCTGCAGCCCCTGGAGGACCCCACGCCGGAGCAGGGGGATGCCCGAAGGAGGCTGTGGCCCCGTGGGAAGCCCACGCTGGAGCAGGCTCCTGGCAGGACCTGTGGCCCCGTGGAGAGAGGAGCCCAGGCTGGAGCAGGTTTGCTGGCAGGGCTTGTGACCCCACGGGGGACCCACGCTGGAGCAGTCTGTTCCTGAAGGACTGCACCCCGTGGAAGGGACCCACGCTGGAGCAGTTCGGGAAGAACTGCAGCCCGTGGGAAGGACTCACGTTGGAGAAACTCGTGGAGGACTGTCTCCCGTGGGAGGGACCCCACGCTGGAGCAGGGGCAGAGTGTGAGGAGTCGTCCCCCTGAGGAGGAAGGAGCGGCAGAGACAACGTGTGATGAACTGACTGCAACCCCCATTCCCCGTCCCCCTGCGCCGCTGTGGGGGAGGAGGTAGAGAATTCGGAGCGAAGTTAAGCCCGGGAAGAAGGGAGGGGGGGGGGGAAGGTGTTTTTTTAAGATTTGGTTGTATTTCTCATTATCCTACTCTGCTTTGACTAGTAATAAATTAAATTACTTTTTTCCCCAAGTGGAGTCTGTTTTGCCCGTGACGGTAATTGCTGAGTGATCTCTCCCTGTCCTTATCTCGACCCACGAGCCTTTCGTTCTATTTTCTCTCCCCTGTCCAGCTGAGGAGGGGAGTGACAGAGCGGCTGTGGTGGGCACCTGGCGTCCAGCCAGGGCCAACCCACCACACCTCTGTTGCCGCTCTCCCCAGTTAGTTACTTCATTGAATTTAAGTCACTCAGTTGCTTTATTTTGCTATTATATTTACCACAGGATTTTGAGTACATCTGGGCACAATTCATTGTGCTATCTTTATATACCGAGACGTAGGTATATTAAACTCAGCACTTTTTATTTTAGGTAGATTATAAACATTTGCTATTGAAAGTTTTCTTGTAACTTCTAAGTCATATGATTGTGCCACAGTACAAAAATTAAAAGACAAGCAGGAATTTTAGGTACATCTGCAAAACTGCAGAAGATTCCCCACTGATCTTAAAAGGGCAGTTTCTAATGAGAAATACAAACCAGGCTGAGAGAACAAGCAGGAAGGAACAACAGAAACTGCTACTCTGAGTGAAACCCTGAAGCTATCCATAAAGCTATTTATTTTATTTTCGCTTGAGTTCTGGAAAAATATTTGTTCGTATAAATTATGACCCTCGCTGCTACTTTTGACATCAAATTAAAGATGTCAAAGGTATCACTCCAGTCTTTCTAAATAAAACAAATGTGCTTTTTTCGTTGTCTGTTTTCTCTTATTCTGATCACAGTTAAGATTAAAATCAGAATAAATGGGCATGTAAAAGCCTTAATGCACTTGAAGAGGATTTACATAGGAAAATTCTTTTGATTTCATCGTCTTTACTATTCCCCACCAATGAAAAATACATCTAGCAGTCATTCTCATTTTGGCCAACCAGGAATTACAAGTAAACACCATATCCTGAGTATAGATGTATGAGTAAATGCTTACTTTTGTTTCTGTGTATGTTTGTGGGTTGCCATACAATTTATCCTAGTTTCAATGGATTATGCATACATCCGAATCCAGATGAAACTTTATATTCATGAACTAAAGAAGATTCACAAGAGTAACACATACTGTCTAAATTGTCTCATCACACCTTATTAATAGGGAAGCTAAGTTAAATGGGTGGCGTAAAATGATAAATACTGCAGTTAGAGCACTGCATTTCAGAAAACTGTTCATTGACTCAGGTATATTTTTCTTTGATTTTTTTTTTTAAAGCCAATTTGCAAGCACCAGGTTTAAAAGGTTAAATCTTCCAATTGTCTTAAAAACAAAACCACAATATCAAACACAATGTAACAAATACTATACTCTCTTTTTTATGTTCTTTAAAAGAAGTATGACAGAGTATATCTGTTTCTAAAAACTGGATTTTCCATTATTACCACATATTGGTCAAAAGGTGAAACTGTCAATGGTTTAAACACTCACAGATTAGGGTTGTAGTTTGTCCTGCCACTATTTCTTATTTCTGAGTAACTTTATAAGTTTAATGGGCTTCTGCGTTAAAGTCAACTTTTCATTAAATAATGTTCAACACAAACTTGACCAAAATTCTTTCAGAAGCTTGCACCATTTATAGCTGTAAAAGCTATATGTATTCTTTTGTGACTATGAAACTTAGAGGAAATAATTAAAAAAAAAAATCAATCAAGGAAGCAATGAATGGACTGTGTTAAATAAAATAGTACAAATAAATAAATGTAAACAAAAATCTACGTAAAGTAAAACACACAGAAAATAAGTATAGTATCACTGGATACAAATATCTCTTACGAAAATTCTAAGCTGACCATAAAAATATAAAAATTCTTATAAAATAAGAATTAATAATAATTACATAATATAAAACCTCTTATAAAAATTCTTCTAAGCTGACCATAAAACTCAATGCATTCTCTTGCAGTTGATACATCTGTAAAGACTGAAAGAAGTTTCTGAAAACAGGCATTCAATGGCAGCTAATTCTGATTTACTTTACTGTTTAAGGAATAGTCCTATTATAGCTGAATATTATTTTTCTTTAACTTTTAGTATATTATAAACAATGGAACATCAGAACTGTTGACATGTAATAGGTTATAAAATCTACGGTCCACATCAACTATGAATGACCAAAAAAAAAGAACACAAAACTGTGAGGGAATTTTTACATCTTATTTTCTGATGGAACAGTAAAATAGTCTCTCATGCTCTTTATTCTTTGCCTTTGAGGACATCAGTGTTTCAAGCTTTCCAAAATTTCAGGTGGTGACAGCTATTGATTTATCATAAAAGTATGCAGTAGAAGAAACTCACTTACTTTCTTCAGTGTTCCCTTCACTTCAAGAGAACCTTAGCTGCATTACCGATCTACCTCTTCATAAATGACTTACGTTAGTTATATGTTGCAATACTAATTACTAACCTCACAGCATACATTACGGTGTGAATCACAGCTTTAAACAGGGAAGCAAGACTAATTGCTCTCCTTTCTTTGGCAAGTACTATGAAAACAGACTACTTTCTGCAAATTCAAAGTAAAGCCAGGTTAGTCATAACTGGTAAGTACCTCTGCTTCCCCTGCATCACCTATTTGAAAACATTTAATCAAGATGTCTACCTGACAATCCATTAGTAAGAAAGTAATATATTCTGTTAAACACAAAAATTACATGACTTCAACATAAGGGTCAGATCTTGACCAGCAAATTCATGGAGAATTTAAATAGTCATATTTTAACACAGAGCCATGAGAATTGCATTCACTTAGTATTAACTACTTTCTAGAATTACCTATGTATTCAGTAGTTTGTTTTTTGTTTGTTTTTTTTTAAGGTTTCTCATAACAATGTCACCCTATGGCCTCTATGAAAGCTTCCAAAATTAAGTAAGCTGAAGCCCAATTCGTATCTCAAAACATTCAGCAAAAATAACTAATAAAACACCCCACCTGCAAACCAATAATCCACTGGATACAGCTCTAGCAGTCCGTAAGTATTTTACTAGACCAGTACTTACTACACGTGCTTTTTTCCCCTCACTGTTAGAGCATCAAATCCTTAAATAATCCCTTGTAACCCATGCTTATTACTCTTCTTTTCTCTCAGATGAAGAAATCTCAGCAAGTGTAACTGAAGTGCAGTTCAGTCAGAAAAGGGATAACTGCCCTATCGCCATAGGACTCAGGCTCCATCATCATGGATGGGCACACTGGACAGCTGCTATGGCGTAAGGGAAGAGGCGAGAAGTGTCTTTAGCCCCTTTCATAAATCCTTACCTGAACAGTATTACTCAGCTGACTGCTTCCATTGAGTCCCAAATAGTTATTTCAGTGACTCAAGTTTCTTACAGCTTATGATACAGTACATCTCAGAACATACATGCCAGTTTTCATATACTGCAACATACACCATGTACCATATATGAGTAAAAAATGCTACACTTTGTGCCAGCAACAGAATCTTATTAATTCAAACTGATACTTACTTTGATTTTCAAGACCCTGCTCTTCTTATTTGTGTAATAAAATGCATTATGGGGGCATATTCAACAACTTACTCAACAATTATGAGGGACAAAAAACATGGAATGCAAAATCACCACCCTAAGTAATTTCTGAGGAAAAATTGCACCTGAAATTTGCTTTTGTGATTCCTTTTCCTATCACAACCTCCCCCTACCAGAGATGAGCGAGTCCCTTGCAATCCCTCCTTTTCTAACAGACCTTCTACTGCCACCTCTAGTTCTCTACTGGGGTTTCATTTTATACATAAATCATGGATTCTCTTACACCGAATGCTAATCCCAAACAGTGCTTGACCAAACAAGAGGAAGATGAGAAATGTGATAAGAAAGAGAAGGTAGAAAAGAGAAGGAATGCACAGGCCTATCAGAAAGCTGCAGAAAATAGGAGGAAGAAATACAGGGGGTAGTAAAAGGGAAAAAAGGCGAGGCTTGCAACAGATCAGAAGCAGTGGAAAAGAAAAATTATTAGATACTTGAAGACAAATAAAAGTGACCATAGATAACATACTAAAGGGAGATAAAGTGCTGCGTGAATGTAAGGGAAGAAGAGCCACATATCTCCGTAAGAGGGAACACGATTATGTAGACATATGAGAAGCATGCACAGACTTAAAATGTACGTCCCTCTCCCTCCTGCATTTTGTACTAATTTTGATCCAAGAATATAAATTCATATGCTGTAAGTCATATCTGTGATAAAAACGTCTACTCTTCTCTTGTGTGAACTCTGTGTCCCTTATATTTTCTGAGTACCTCTACTTAAGCATAAAAAACATTCATTTGATTTCAGGGGTGAAAATCATGCCGTCTAGGATTTCTTAACTACAAAATATGCTTACTGAAGAAGCCATACAGAAGAAGTGAAGCCCAGTCTCACTCAGCTGTTATTGAAACACAAGTATTTCCAAAAGTAAAAGCAAATACTCTAAATAAAATGAAAAACAACAACAACAACAAAAAGATCTCATTGTCAGCTGGTAAAATCCATGTGCCAAGAAAAAGTGTACTTAAAAAGGACAAATGCTGACTTCTTCTAACCAAGAAACACTACAAAAATATCTGTACTCTATCATGTCCACCAAGGTTAGATTTTCTTTGGCATTCGGCTCCTGTTCAAGCTGAAGCTGGCTGATCACTTCACTTCGGAGCTAGAAAGAGATCTGTCCCTTCCCTTTCCAAAAAGAAGGGACTGCAACCCTGCCATGACCTTGTGCAAAGTCTACAAGAAGAGAAGGGGTGAAAGATTCCTGTCATGCTCCTCCCAAAGCTGCATCCACCCAGCTAGAGTTCCAGTGCTGGTAAGTAACAGCTAAAGGTAATTAATTGTTGTTAAGCAACATTTTAAGTGACCTTCTTGCCCCACCATGGCATTAGAGCAGTTTCTGTTTAAGAATTTTGGCACCCAAAGACAGAAAATTTACATTGGTGATCAAACCTCAAAAACCAGGCTACATTATTTTGCATTCCACTCTCTGAAACTCTTGATTTTCTGAACTGCAATAAAATAAAAATAAAAAGCCTACTGACATCTTGACACAAATGGAACCAGTGATAAACTCTTAGGAATAATTAAGAATGCTGCACAGACAAACTACATCAAGGAAGAACAACACTTAATAAGAAAATAGCCATTATACATACAAAAACAAATAAACTCGAAAATTGCTGATCTTCTCTTGTGCTGCAATTACTGGCCCATACTGTCCTCTTTCCATTTGAACTCCCTTGTAACCATTTTTGTCTCATTTTACATTCAACTTGTAACCTCCTCAGGACACAGTCAATGCTTTTTTACTTCTGTATAGTACTTACTCCTGGTACTTGCTCCTTTTGATAAAGAATTTGAAGTGCTTAGACAATGAAATTAATAATGAACAATGACAATAAGATTATGTCTATTAAGCTTGTGAAAAAGTACGTAATTTTGACAGATGTAATTAAATTTAAGTACGATACACTAAAACACTGATTTTTTTTTTAAAAGATGAGATATTTTATAATCACTATTACTTTTATTAAATTGACACTTTGTTTAAAAAACCAAACCTGTCAAACTCAATGAACAGAAAAAAACATTATTCATAGAATATATACATTAATTCCAGTAACTGAAGCCATGTTTCACAGGAAAAAAACAAAAACTATGAATACACTTTTAGGATGTTATTACTGATATTTTTAATAACAACATGTGCATGCGTACATATTTCTTTCTGCAAATGTAATATATACATCACACACCATACTGGTGATATACATCACATATCCATACATACTAGAAGATACAACTCCTAGCATTAAGTGGTAAGATATTTTGCCAGTCAAAAAATGTAATTGAAATAGTGAAAACTGAGAATATTTCAGCATAATAAACTCAAATAAAAATTGTTATACATCCCAAAACTACTATCACAAAAGAAGCAGGAAATTTAGACTTAAATCTAAACATCTTAAGGCACAAATGTATCTGTGGCATTAAAGCTATTACATATGACTTATAATGATACCATGAGAAGAGATGAATAAATTTTCAAAAATCTGCCTATAAAATCAGTTGATCAAATCTAGGACTGAAATATTTTGTTGTCCCACTTTAAAATGTTTTATTGCCTTTTTAATTTCACTGTGAGCAGTTGTTCATATGCCAGTTACGCCGCAGCAGTACGTCACAGCAGTGATTATTCTCAAATATATACAAGTCACTATTCGAGTAGAACAACTCACAGTGTGCTAATGAGTTTCAAAGATTCTTTAATTATTTTTCAGGTTTACAGAGACCATTTACATGCCTACCAGCCCCTACACCTTAGAGTCGTGTCTTGCTGCTGGTTTCAATATTCATCCCCACTCCGCCCTGCAAGCTATTGCTTCCTTCATCTTTGCCTCTCCATGCTCCTGCCCGGATTGTCTCCTGCCATCATCCAACTATGAGTACATGAACTGCTAAGCCCCTTCCGTCTATCTCATTTATCTTCTACCAAAACCATAGGAGCTGTTCAACACTCTGCAACCTCCTTCATCAAAAACTTCTTATTTTTGATTGCTTTGATACGAAGAGGGGGAGACCTTGTGACACAAGAAACACTGTATTTCATGTTCCCTGTTCGGGTTGCTTTCTGACAGAAACAACTGCATGGAAAGTAATGCCCATCCTTTAAAATTTGTGATGGCGCATGTCCAGCTCATACAGAGAATATACAGTGAATGTCTGCTAAGTTTTTAATGAGTACGTAGAAAAATTATTTTCAGAAGTTTATAATCTAATCAAATTTGGGCATATTATCACAAGAACAGTGGAAGATACAGAAACCAACCTGTTGACAATCTTCATAAACTGGGCTCCATAAACTGGAGACTGTGGAACCTTAGAGTAATGTAACTGTGTGAATTGCCTTTAATATAGCAGAATCTGTGTATTTTTCCTGAATATTATCCTTTAAAAGAGATAGAATACAATAAAATAAAATAATCAGATTTAGGAAGACATACGAATTGGAGAATTTTAGCTGAACAATTATGAAAACTGAATCTAGAATGCAATAGTGGAGGTGAAGCAATTATCAGTTTGTGCTATCAGATGTGGCTATAATGAGTAATTCTATAGACTCCTCAAAAGTTAGGAAAAAATTGTTGCAATATCAGAATTACTTTTTATTTCTCATCTGCTGTGAGAAACCCTCTTTTCAGACTTCTCTAATTTTTGAGCTATGAAAACTGCAGTATAAATCTGGAAGGAATTGGTTTCTGTAATCTCTTAGATTACTTTTACATTAGGACAATTTCATAAATAACTGGATTTACTCTGTTATAAAACTCTGGTGGCAGTGTTCAGAATTAGACACAAATACTCACTTTCTACCTACAAAGCCCTTACAATTAGCAATTTTTGAAATTACAGGTGCTAAAAATGAAAAAAAGGTTATAATCTCCAAAAACCTTATACTTGATACTTTAAAACTTGCATATATGTACACCAATTCTGAGGTTTGTAAACACTCAGGCAGAAGCCAATTCTGAAGAAAAGGTTTTTTTCAAATTGAGATACTATAGGAAAGTTTCTCTCAGTTAACTATATTACAGCTAAAGAAGTCATTTATGAATACTTAATTCATTTAAGGTTCAACACTTTTTCATTGCTTAATTTTCATGCCCCTGTAAGATGAAGCAACAAAGTGCTCAACTTTTGTTTTTACAGTATAAAACATCAAAGAACTCAACACAGTTAAGCACTAATCTCGGCTCAGAGAAGCTTCTGTACTTCCTGAACTGGACTATCAGATTCCACTTTTAGTTTCATTATACTGAAATTCTCATCTTCAAAGAGTGAAATGGGAAAATGGTAGGCACCTCTGGGTTTTAAGGGCTCTGCAGGATAGGAAAACCTGCATGAGGCAATCAGATACCTAGGGAACTGCAAAGCTTGCATCTCCTCTGGGCAGTGGGAACCAAAAGCAGCTGTTAAGTCTGACAAATTCTTAAATGTTTTATTTTAAAGCTCACAGAAGTAAACCAGCTTAGTGCTTAGCCAGATTAGTGCTTCAATGCTTGCTTAATCATTTACTGTGCATAACATTTGTGAATGCTGCAGTGCTAAATTGGCTAAGCTCTAAAGACAGTTTACATAATCAAGCATTAAACTTCAAATAGATAAGCAAGGTCATTGCTGCCCCTAGCGCCAAGAAGAGCTCCCAAGTACTGTACGATTTCTGGCCTAGTTAGCATGTTTTCAAAGTTCTTACTAGGACTCTCTTGATAATTATAAAAGCCCATTTCTCTATTGAAATGCAGAGGAACTTTACAAGAGAAAAGCAGCAGATGTTCTCTTTTCCTGAAAAACCTTTAAGATTCGTAAGAAAGAAAGAAAAAAAAAATACTTGTTGCAAAAAGTGTTAACACTAAGATCTAAATACAAGTAAACTCCCATTGCATGGAATAAACACTCCTTGGTTTAACATACATGTCCTGGTTTCAGCTGGGTTACCCCAGCTGAAACCAGGACAATACAGCATGTCAATAATTAGCCTGAGATTGTTCTGTTTGTGCTCTAGAAGTATCTAGTGCAGAGCACAGAACACTGCAGTCTATCTCATACAATAGTACCTCTTTATGATATAAGGACATAATGGACACAATGAACACCAAAGACAGCATGGCTGGAATTTTGCAGATAGCTTCCGAAATCTAGTGATAGAAGGACGTCTTCTGAGAAAGAAAAATTCTGAAACTTTCAGGTTGAAAGAGAAAATTGAGAAAGGTTTGACCACTGCAGTCAGGTTAGGGCTAAGACGGACACAATGGCTATTATTTACTTCTTTCCTTTGAAAGATCCAGAAGGAAGAGTAAGAGGATAATTGTATGAGAACAAAATACCAGGACAGCAGTACAGGGAATAACATCAAGAGGAGCACGGAGCTTTGCTTCATCTGTCAGAAAAATAGACTGTCAGCAGGAATCCAGCTGGCACTCGGGGGTATGTCTGGGCAAGTACTGCTTAGGCGAGCGGGTTACAACTGTCCTGGGTTCGTTACAAAACCCGTGGAAGTTAATGCTGAGATTAATGGGAATGTTTACAGCTCTCATAGCTATTGCTGTAGTCTCTCCAATTTACCATCTCAAATAAGTGTCATTGAATTGTTTGTTCATTATCTATTTATAACTTACTATTCACGAAAACAAGGGCTAGAAAACTTTTGTTTGTTTGTTTTATTTCACAGCAAAGCTTCAATCTGTAAATAAAGTAGTTATTTCATGAACTGTGGTTTGGAGAAAACCTGGAGGCACCCGGTATGAGATAAAAGCCTAAACAAGCCCAAATGCATGAAGTTTTAACCAGGATAGCAGCAGTTCTAAGGTTTGGGTAAAGCTTGTGGAAGGGAGCTCAAGTAACAGTTTAATCTCAAAAAAAACCCAAACCCCAGCACGCCGATACTGAGTATTTCATATATTTGAATTAAAGTGAAAGATCTTTAATTACATCATGTGGAATATGAGAACTATTCATCATAGTGTAAAACTTTTTTTTTTAAAACACTTTATAGATAAAAGATACTAGCTTTTTAATTATCTGTCAGGTGAGAAGCAGAACAGAGGGATAAAGATTAGTTCATTACATAAGTCTTTCAAAAGTTATTATTTTACCCATCTACCAGGAAAGGCCCAAATTACATTTGCAATACTGCTCTCCTTATTGACTCATGCTGAGCAGACTAATGGGCATTTCCAGGCTTTCTCAGGCTGGAGTAAAAGCTGCTTTTAGCCACATTCTGACACACGGCACACAGGACGTATCCCTTCCACTTTTAACAGACAATTTTCACTGGCTTTGTAACTTGGTCAAGAACATGTGTTGCGAATATATGCTAGAGTACAGAGGGCAGCCTCTGATTGCTGAGTCTGTTCCTAGAGTTTCTGTTTTCATTTGATGTTTTTTCCATGGACATGTATTACTGCATGTTTAAAAATTATTCATATTCATAACAGAGGAATATGAAAAGCAACTTTTGAAATATTGATAAAAAGGAAACAATGTATCAATAAAGGTTGCAAAAATGTTTTAAAGAACAGTTTTTACATAACTACACATAACATGCAAAGCACCTTCAATTTAAAAATTATCAAAAAGAAAAAAACAAATTAAAAAAAAAGCTGTTGACCAACCTTTATGTCTATGAGATCCATCCATGTCAGAAAACTCAATATGATTTTCATCAGCCCAATACAGTCTGTGGTTGACATAATCTATTGTAAGAGCCATAGGTCTAGATATCTGTGTTTCTATCACAATTGTTTGACTGGAGCCATCCATACCAACACGGCCAATGTGAGGATACTCACAGCAATCAATCCAGTATAAGTATCTATAAAACAAAATACAACAGCTGTTTTGTTTAGAAATGCAAAAATAATAACAATAAATAATTAATTTATTTAGTTGACCTCAAGAACAAATCAGTCATTATTCTATAATGTTTCCATTTTCCAGATCGATTTTTGGATTTTTCTAGACCTGTCTATAAATGAGCGTGCTAAATGTAAAGGGTTTGAATAGGAGAGTTCTCATGTTAGATGTGATTTCATCGAATTAATTATGGACTAGTAAAAACTGCATTGAAATTGCTTAGTCTTGATACCTTAGAATTTGAAGTACCGCCCAGATTGGACTTCGCGAATCTCATATCCTGCAAAAATGGCATCACTACTAAACTTATGACAAATATTGTATTACAGTTACTTTTTTTCACACATATTACAAAACCTTGTTTTGTTGTTAATAGTAATACGAAGCAAATTATATCACTTCAAGAAGTACTAGTTCCAAAACATTAGAACAGTAACTCACATGAAGGGCTTAAAAACAGGTAAAGCACTGAGAAAGACTGTTGGAAAGCTGAGTAGCAATTTTCTCCTCAATATGCTATTTAGCCACAATACAGAGCATGTTTTTTAAAAACAAAAGAAAAAGTCCTATTATTTGGTACGTGGATGCATGTTGCTACTGTTGTATGCCATTACTTAGAATCTCAGGACTGATCTTTCCAGCTGGGAAACTGATATGTCTCTACTCTACAGGTTTTGGACAGGCTCCGAAAAACCCAAATGCAGCTCATATTCTTAGTAGCCACCTGGAATACTATTTGTGTGCAGGAGAAAATGGTGGCCCTAAGAATAGCTACAGGTATCCTACAAAACACAGGTGCAATATGTTGGCAGTGAGCCTGCTCCATATAAGCAGTAGAGAAAGGGAACTTTCTCCACTGACTCCAACAGAAAACTTTTTCTTTGGAAACATATCATTACTATTGTATGGCATCAGCAATATAGTTGATTTAGCATTTCTCATTTGTGAGAAAAAAATCTAAGATACAATTAATACTATTTCAAACTCTGAATTTGAAATGCAAACACAGTTTTTATTTCCAGCAGCTTTCCATATTAAAGTAAACGAACAAACAAATAAATATATTTATTAAAAAAAAAAAAGAGCTTGGCCTCAGAAAGCTAAGTCTGTTCACATACTGTGCACTGAGCAGGAGCACAATAAGTTTATTATGCCTGTGTATATCTAAACCTTCCTGGAAGACTGGGGCTCTCTGTAGAAACTTTGTAGAGTTGATTTTTGCATACACAGGGAACACATCCTGGATGTCCAGCCAACCAGAGAGAGATACCATGTATTGGTATCTTGAATACATTTAACAAATGTCTACATCCTCCCTGCCAAATTTTATAGGGAAGAAAGGTTACAGTTACAAGAAAATTCAATGCTGATTCTAAGAACTGGTAGAAAATGGCTTTTCTCTTAAAAATAGTAAAGTAGATGATACGTTACATTTCTTAGCTAGGAAATATACTGTTTTTCTTTGTTTAGGTAGAGTCCAGACCAACTCAACAATTTTCTCCTGTCACTGACACTTGAGATGATTACTTGAGCCTTAGGATTTAGAGATGGAAAAGAATCATTAATTGGGCGTGATACTATAGAAGTGTTATAAGAAACTACCACAGTTTTGTTCATCCAATTTATGCAGATGTAGCCTCATGTTCCACAAAACAGAAAGCATTACATATGGAATTCAGATCTGAAAAGACATAGGGCAAACTTTCCATAGTCTCTATTTCATTTATTCAGGGACTAGATAATAATTTAAGTATTACTATTCAGAAGTATTATTTTTCTTAAAGATTATATGCAGCATAAACATTTATTTAAGAGAATACATTTGGTTAGAAATTCACCAGGTTTTAATGACTTTCAATTAAATGAACACTGACGTTTTAGTGGATAGTGTTAATATAGATGACCGTTTACTGGTGAATTGAGAGGCCTCTGTTTACGAGGCACTAACTGCATATTGAGCCATATAGACCCAGTGACCAATGGCTGTGACTTTACACATATTGTCACATAAGCAGGAAATACCTCAATGTTTTTATGCATTTTCTGTTTCAAGAATACAAAATCATTCCTCTTCTATCCTCTGAACTAGATGCCAGCATGAAATGGTTAGATGGTCTATTTGAGTCTCTCTAATGCTGATTTGGTTTTGACCAAATAGAAATGGCTAGAAAGTTTCTGTTTAAAACAAACAAACAAACAAACGAACAAACAGAAAAAAGTAAAAAGGGCCTGTATCTCTTGGGGTTGGACAAGATGACCTTCAGTGGTCCATTCCAACCTCAACCATTCTGTGATTCTATGAAAATCAAATATTAAATAAATTTGTTAATGGAAAGATGATTTCTTTTTAAAACTCATAGTATTAGCTTAATTTTCTCAAGCACATCAATTCTATGGGAAAAATTATAATCTTTTAAAATTATAATATAACTGTGAAAAAACAAAAAGTCCATGGTTCCTATAGCTCTCACACCAGTCAAGAAATAAAAAATGGTGGTGGTGCTCAAAATTGCACTCAGAATATCAGCACAGATTTATATTAACAAATAAATGATAAGTAATGCAATAATCAGTAACATTAGCAATTAAAGGTACCAGTTAACAAACTACTTAAACTAACTAGGAAGTTCTCACTTCTTATCATTGGTGTTGCAATAAATTTTTCAGGCATATTGATAATTTCAAATTTCTGAAAACTAAAGTCAGAAACTAAGTCTCCTAAAATAAACCCCTTGTATCCTAATAACTAATCAGTCCAGTTATTAGACTTGTGTGAAAATAAAAACTTTAATTTTATAGAGTAAAAAAGGCAAAAGCTATCTTCAAATTATGCGGGATTAAACATTTTCACTCTTCGATTAACATGCAAAAACTATCAGAAAAAAGTCTTCAAATATGTGGTAGTTGAACGGCCTAAATCATTTTGGAAACTAGTAAACACAGAAAAGAGTGCTAAAAAGACAGTTCAGTGAATAAATGAAACAAAATGTAAGAATTGTCTTCCACGTAACATGAACTTTTTGTTATTTAGTAACACACTTCTTAGAAAAAGATAGGGATATTTTTTGAAATATCTGCTTTCCTCCTACCAAAAGAAAACATTTACAGAGTAGTAAATATAACAAAACATGGTTTAGTACCTGCATTCATCTTTCTATTATACCAATTTTATATGTAATGGTCATATAGTAAGCATTGGTAATGCATTTTAGACTACTGATATCCAGTGTAGCTGAAAGGTAGATAATAAAAAACTAATTAGTATTTCCTACCTTCTGTTTTCATAAAAAATATTTAAATATAAAATTAGAATTAAATATGGATTACTGCAAAATGGCTGCTTCATACCCAGCTTGAGGATCTAAGGCCAGATCTCTAGGAAACTTCACTCTTTTGTTCACAAGGACGGTAGGGTATAAGCCATTGAGTTTAGACACCTCAATAATTCTCTTTTCAGTATCAGACCAATAGAGATTCTTCCCAATCCAGTCAACAGCCAGTGCATTGGGAACAACTGTATTGTGGACTACCTGGAAAGGCAAAAATTACATAAATTATTCACCTAAATACTGGGAAAAGGAACATCGATTCAAGAGTTACTAATACCAGAATATTGAGAGGTTGGATATATGATACAGTCACATACAGCATGCGAAAAATAGGTATTATTCCCTGTTAAACACTGACACTTCTGAAGTAATGACACTTCTTAAGTAACTAAGACAATGTGACACTTTCCTTATAGTAAGGGAGAATGGAGAATACCATGAATGTAGTAAATATCAAATTTCCAACTTCCCTGCATTATGCCCTAACTTTTAAGAATTTCGTATCCTTCATTTTTCATCTTAAGTTTCTAATTTTCCTTTTGTCTTAATTTAAAAAAAAAAAAAAGACTTTTTTCCCTTTACTATTCTATTTTTCACAGAACCAAATGGAGATGAGGCTTCTCTCCCCATAGCGTGCCCTCAAACACATCTGCTTATTAGCTCACTATTTCTCTCACCAGTCTACATCGGCTTCTATTTCATTTTAATATGTAGTGCCATATGTCATTGTGACAGATAGACTATAAGGGCAGTCAACTCAGGCAAACAGAAAAAGATTACCTAGTTAGAAAGTAAATACTGTGCTCTTATTTCCAACATTCATGTGGCAGAAGAAAGAGGAACTTTCTAAGAATTAGTTAAATTTCAAAAGGACTACTTTATTAAGGAATAAACTAAGAGACAGAAGCAATTTAGTGACCTACTGGAAAGCCTATGCTCTACTGACAGGGATGTGTTATTCTCAAGGTTTTTGATGACTTGAATAATTCTGAGACTTGAACAACACCTCTACATATACATGATTACAAATTTCATCATGATTGTATGACTCAGTCTTGCTTGGCTGGGAGTACTTCATGTTAAGTGTTGAGTGACATTTAAATATTCCCCATCATTAGAGTCCAACTTCTTCTAGGCTTAAAAATTCTATTCCTGATAAG
The DNA here is from genome assembly GCF_018139145.2 of Gymnogyps californianus. Classification (NCBI taxonomy): domain Eukaryota; kingdom Metazoa; phylum Chordata; class Aves; order Accipitriformes; family Cathartidae; genus Gymnogyps; species Gymnogyps californianus. The sequence continues at coordinate 38,405,334 of NC_059477.1, forward strand.
GTCTATTCTGATCTATGCTATTCCTGATTAGGTCCTGATTAGGTCTGTGCAACTAGAACTTAAGGAAAAAAAATCAGAGAAGGCAATACTTGAAAATATTTGAGATTTCTTAAGTACTAATAATGGGTTTATTACTGTAGTGTACATTCTAATTTATTGTCATCTTCACTACTAAAAGCACGTGCAATGGAGTATACACTTTACACGTAAACCTGACTATGTATAACTGAATGTGTTAATTTTATTTACCATTTGAAGATACTGAAAAGCCTTCAAGGTAACAAGGGATACTGTGAGATACTGTAAAACAATTTTATAGTTATGAATATGTAAAAGCACCCTTTCAGGTTATTACGTTATTTATCACCTTATAAAATCTTTTAAAAATTAAATCCAGGCATGCACCATTTTTTTTAATATGAATAAAACACTTTCTTTTCTAATACCTTAGCACTACCAGCATGAGTTTTATAAATGTGTAATTGCAGCAACTGCTGCACTGTAACATAGGACATTTCACGTAGAGATGGATAGCTCTGCAAACTTAGATAGTGGTTTAGCTACACTATCTAGAAGCATCAACCAAAGTAAGTAGTATCTCTTTTCTGATGACTTTTCCTTTGGAGAGTCACTTTAAGCTTATTCCAGTCACTGAGATCACCAGTGTAACATTTAATGTACACAATCCAGCTTACTACAGCATTTTCCAATAACAGATTTCATTTGAATCTGCAATACTATACATAAAACACTGTGTTAATGTTTGAACACATTTATGTGAAAAAGTTGTTCCTTCAAATTGTATAAATATCTCCTTCATGATCAGATGCAGAAGAAAAATGAAATGCCACCAGGTTTCCCAGAGCAAGAAAGCTAGAGTTGGTATGCTGAAAAGATGCTATCTTCTAAAAGGGAAGTCCTAGGTAATATATCAAATAGTATCATTTACACTAATAGTATATTAATTTATAGTAAATAGTAAAACAAGAAGTATGAAGGAAATAAAATAAGAAATCCATTCTTCAAGGGAGAAAACTGTCAACCATAAAACCTCTCTTTCATGACAAAAAAAAAAATTAAAATACTTAAACAGGTTTGCTGGGAAACTAATTTTTTTAAACATCAATTATTAAATATGTGCTATGGTAACCTATTAAAATCTAAGTCAAAGAGACATAAAGTTTCTGTTTGGCACCTGATAAAAGATTATTGACAGAATATCAGACAGCTACAATACAAAATTCTTGATAAATTTTTGCACATATTTTTAGCTTTCAGAGGCCAAATTTGGGCCAAGTTTTTCAGTGAAAAAACCAAATATTCTTATGAAAATTAAATGCACTTATTTTCACAATTTTTGCTTTGAATTTGGCATCCTATTTGAGTAAAATCTCCATCTACATGGCACTTGTTCTGTAAATTGCAAAATATTAATGAAGGAAAAAAGAAATACCCTCCATGCCCCCAATCTAATTTTTTTCTAATGTTTGTTCAAATTTCTGAAAACTTTCCTTAAAAAATGAAATTATTATTACATCACTAGAAAGCAATGGGAGTTTTTTGTACTCTCCCACCTGGCAATTACAACTTTTTGACTGGGAAAAATTCTTTGTTCTTCTTGAAATAGTTAAGATTAGAAAGAAAAAGTCTGAGGTCATCCCCAGTCCTGAAAACATTCCCTAAAATAACAAAATACAGATTCATCCAGAATGGACAAGAAGCTGAATAGGATGCTTTGGAAAATGTTTAAAGACAATAAATATGATTCAAGGATTCAATGGATTTTGAACCCCACACTCACCTGTCTCCTATTTTTTGCAGGAAAAATCTTTGCAGGGACTCGCTAGAACTTTTGAGCGCACGCTGGATTTTAGTTTTACCCCAATGGAATCAGAGTGGCACAACTTATGCTCATCCACATTTTTTTTAAGTTCTAAGAACAATTATTTCTGTGTGAGGGATGTAAACAAGGTTCACTGCTGCCAGTCAGTTTCAAACCTTAACCCTCAAAAAGACTAAAGTCGGTGTGCTCTGAGGATGTGTCGGTCCATGTACTAAGCTGCAAATGAAAACCAGAAATCTTTTCTCTCTGCATAATTTATTGGTGCACAATGAGGGAACAAAATTCACAGGATATCTTACTGTTCATTTGTTCCGTGTTTAAGAAGGTCAGACATAAGAGAATGAGCAAAGAAGGATTCCTTCCTGCTTATCACAAATTCTGAAAAAATGTTCACATAAGTCAACAAATGTGCTTAATAGTGGATTAATGAACTTAGTCCACTACAGAGACAAAACAGACAGGCCGTGCAGAAATGGGAGCACAGTTTTACCCTGGATTATTCACAGCAACGACATTGAGTTATTTTCATTATCAGTGTAGCAGAGGTGAGACAAAAACAAACTGAAGACCATGGAAAACTGTATATGAAGAAATAATACATCAGTGTATTTACACAGCTCACACCTAATTATACCTCTTTTTTCTTTGGCGTCCTGTAAACCACACTGAACTGCCAATTCAGTCAACTGTCAATTAAGTCATAAGGAATTTAGCTCATAAATACAGTCCTCTTAGTCCCTATCTCTACTTCAAATAAGATACAAATGCAATTAAATTTTACTAGGACTTGCTAGCTCATGCTGTGTTTGTATGCATACACCAACACCTCACAATCTGGGTTAAAAGCAAGAAGGAGCATTTCCCAAAATACTCAAAAAGTTTAATTCCAGTAGTGACATTATTAATCCCCAATTACCTTGATGTCACTTCCGTTTAAACACATTCTGTTTATGCGACTGCCATTTGGTCTGCTGGAATCAATCCAATAGATGAACTCTTCTCTATAGTCGAAGTCTATTGCAATCACATTGTTCAGCCCCTAAAAACAGAAAAAAAAAAGTCTATTTATTCAAATGTTTGAATACAAACTGTTAGATAGCATTCAGAATGCAAAATACATTGCACATAATATTCAAAATGCTTTATTTTACTGACTGCGTACTTTTGAAGTACCTCTCTCATTTTCCCATACATTACTTGTAAACAATCAGAATAAGGTAAAAATTGTAACAGAAATAAATATGGTGACAAAGAACTATCTCACTTCAAAAATGCCAATGACATATGAAACTAAATGAAGCTTCTGCAGTTTTCTTTCCTATTATTAAAATGAACTTTAGCAGTAAATACTTTAACTTTTGCTCAATTTCCCTGTTAATTACTACCTTTGGCATTACTCTGGCAAACTAGATGACATTCATTTTATAACAATAAACTCAGAAATAGCATAAAATTTATTATCTTTACTTAATGAAAACATTTCATTATTAATATAAATTAATCAGGAATTCAAAACTGTGATGTTCAAAAAAGCATTAATTTTAATTCCTGAATAAGGAGGTTTTAAATTCTTAGATGCTATACTATAGGTACTATGTACATATATATATATGTATACACACACACACACAGAGGTAGTATATACATAAAGTGTGAAAGAGACCCAGCAGGCATCTGGAAGTCTCGTATGGCTCCAGTTACTAAGCCAATACATTGTAGGAAAGAGTGCTGATCATATCTGAGGTACTCCTACAGGTTGGAAAGAGCAGTCATACAACAATGGCTTTTCATCCCAAACGGCGGATAAGAAAGAGAGGTACTGTACTGCATTCAGATGACGGCTCTTATTTCCGTATCTGGGAATAGGAAAGCCTTGCCCCATAATCTGCTTAACATTCTGATATGTAGTGAAATCACAATTATTCTTAATATATAAAGATGTTGTTATCAATCAAAGATGGAGCAGCAGCGGTAAAAAGAATGGATGCAGTTCGCACTCCTTTCGAAACCACAGGATCAGTTAATCAATTCCCTTATCAGCCCAATGACATTCTACTCAGGTAGATCAGCAACCTCCATCCTTAATGTAATTCATAGTTGTAGAGGGGATGTGCTGGACTAGCCAACTCTAAAATAAACAACTAAGAACAACAATATTTAATTGTACAGAAAGTGATACACAGCTTATCTGCCAACTACTACAGTGTAATACTGTAAATCTATTTTTTGATCAAAATGTAGAGGAAAGGAGTGATTAGGCTGCACAAACCACCATTAAAGAAAGCCTGAAAGAATACAGTGTTGGAGGACCACTCTTATTTTCAAAAATCACATATCCATGCACACAGTATTTTAACAAAACCAAATGCAGCTCTGTCAGTCATAACTGTGCTGCAAAACACTCCTCCTGTCTCTTTTTCTACTATTAGTATAAATGCATCTACAAATAAACCCCCACCCCAAATTCTTAGCAAAGGAGACATGTGAATGAATACAGAAGACTATCAAATATTTATAAACTCTAGAAAACATAGTCAGTAATTTGCAAAAAATTAGCCTTATATCTACATATTCTACAACACTGTAAAAGTTTCTTAAGTATCCAGACTAATAAAGAGAATTGACTGCCTGCAAGTCTTTGGTTTCAAGTGTTTTATTTTGGGTCAGTTTAGTTCCAGTATTTATCAGAACATCAGTTGCAGGTAAAATTATTTCTGTACATCTGCAATAGAGTTCTCTGTCCAGAGAACATCTCCTCTTCATGATCTACACGTTACTTTTAAGTCCTCCTAGCATAATTCTGTGACATTTCTTGTGTAATCTGCTTTTAGAAGGAATAGGGAAGCTTTCAAATGGCATCAGCTGCATTAGTCTCTCATCTTAAACCTGTGGTTTTGTTTGTTCCTGTTACACACAGCCCATGGTATCCTAGGCCGTGATTTGCATTCCCTTGGTGTCCCAATTTAAAAAATGGAGGTAAAAATCACGAGTAATGAGGACGCAGATTCTCTCTATCTACTCTGTCTATGGAAACCCTAAGGATTTTGATGACTACGAGTGAAGGAAATGGAAGGCAAAGAACATACATGAGACACAATTCAAACAGTTGTACTGTTTATGTATATTTGGGGGGAAAAAAAAAAAAAAGAGAGGAAAAAGCTGGCACATAACAACCCAGAGAAGACTGAATGAGCTCCTACTTTCAGCTCCTTTACTCTGAGTTTATATGAACAACTGTTAGAATGGCAAAGCACAGATCAAATACACAGAGAAGGGTGGTTTTGCTCCTTCGCCAGAGCAGCTCTGGTATTTGCCTTCATCTGGTAGGTGTCTAAGAAAGAGCTGATCCATCGTAACATTACAAGGACAAAAAGATGTCCTTATGAGGAAGACAGCCCACCTGTTCTGCTGGTACAGCTCCCTCTTTTGCTTTCAAATCTGGATGCTTTTAAAAATGCCGTATTTGTAGGATCAAAGGCCAGTAGGTTCAATAGCAGAGGTGTTTATTAATGTGACATGGAAAACACAGATTCTCTTCAATGGCTGGAGCTACACGGTCTCTAACGTACTGAAGAGGAGTCCATTAAATTCAAGACTGATGAAGCTCTGAGACAATCTGTTAGCACCAACCATAAAGAAAATTTACTGTTGCTCCCCTCTTTTCACAGGCTTCTATTAATAGATATACCAGCAAAAGAGGAGAGAGGCAGTGAGATGTAAATGAGAGGTAGTCAGAAGGATTTCAGAAGAACAAACAGACTTTAACATAATGCTTGCTATGCTTAAATAAAGTCAATGTTTAATGCAAGATGGTTAATTTTGTAATTACTGTTGTGAAGACCTGAGCACCTCTCTTGTGACGTTAAGATGCACAGCTTACTGACACAAGAAGTCACAAAAAGCCTAATGATATTGACTGGCAATAACTGATTTTCTAGTCTTTCTACACAATTGATTAATTAGTACTCAAGGAAATAGATGTTTTTATTAAAACATATTTTGGAACTCTAATCTATGGTAAGTAACTACACTTAGGTGAAGCACAGAAGCAGAGCAGAAACTGCTAAAAATGACAGCTCTGTATTTACTGGGTGACTTTCTATTTTTTTAGATTTTTTCAAATAAGTTTTTTTTTCCCTGTTATAATAATTTAGAGTAATTATTTAAAAAATTAGATTTAGCCGAAGATATAAGTTCATGTATTGTAATACTGTAAATCTTGGAATTGTCTGTCTAAATCAAAAAAATAGATTTGGATTATGACAGTGAGTAGCCCAAACAATACATGGCCAAATAGTTTTTTGGGCTTTTTTTTGAAAACTGAAATACACAAATTGCGCAAAACATATTGTGATGGAAGGGGATCACAAATAACAATTTTTTTAGTACATCAGAATGACTGACGAAACAACTGCCTGAGCTTTAATCATGTCAAATTCAGATAAAATAGTCAATTTAAAATATTATAAAAACTCCAGAGATACTGCAGTTGTTCTATGGTGCATACAATGCCAATTGTAGGATGAGGTTTCTGTCAGTTGCACACTTTAGAAAAGAATAAAAGTATTGAGTTAAACTTAGAGCATGGTACTATGATTATACCTGTTTCAACAAAGTGTAGTTGGATCCATCAGTGCTAATTTTTCTTATTTCATGATGATCAGCCAGAATTAAGAAAGGTTCCTCATCTAAACCCCGGGAGAAAGAATATATTAGACTAGCTTTTACGTTAATTTATGGAAAATCAGGAATACAATGCTGAAATACAGATGGTTTGAAAAATAAATGTTACATGCTCTGATCAATGTTATGGATGAAAGAAATATTTAAAACATTCAAATGTTCCAAGAAAGATCAATGATGCAGTATAAAAAATGAACAAAGCAATCAATTAGTATATCTTTCAATGTAATTTAATTTTTTTGCCTTTGTAATATGGGAACCATACTGTATTTTATCCTAATTTAATGTCAGAGATTAAATTTGAACTATATTTCATACCACTTGTTTTAATTTCAACATTCACTTTCAAATTATCACTAAGACTATTATTTGTTATGGTTGCAAACCAAGCATGTTTTGACCATTGCTTTTTGAGATTTCAATACTCTGAACAGTATAGACATAAAGAAACAGCTATTTGGACAAACCTTGATTCTCTAATACCGAACTGAAGCCAGATTTGGCTTTTTTAGCCCTGGTTTTCTAGTTTATCAAAAAATATTCCTTCAGCTACTCATTCATGCCATCACTTACTTTGAAACATCTTTGACACTGACATACATAATAGTGAAAAAAAAAAAAAAATTGAAAAAAGCTGTCTTAATTTTTGCTCTATTAACAGAGACCTCAGCTAAAATTAAAAAAAAATTACTTATAATAATTAAAAATGTATTAAAGGCTTGTATCTACTGCTCATACATTCTGTAATGTAATGTGTTGTCCAGCCTACTCTGTTCTTCTACTGAATACATTGTACCACCTTGCTTGCACTTTATGTTCAACTCTTAAGACATCCTCCAGTTCGTAAATGACCGAAGGCATCACCCTCAGCACTGACTGTTAGTGGTTTGTGGAGAATGGCTGTAATGCTCTGCTCCGTTGTCCAGAGTTCAAGGCAATTTATGCAAGAAATCAGCATTAGGCCAAACATTCACATGTTGGCATCTCCTCGCAGCACAACCATCCTTGCCACAGCACAAACAGCTTTGTCATGATCACTTTTCAAGTTTGATATATTACAGCTCCAATAAACTGCACTATGATGTGTTCCAGCTCCTCTTCTCATCTGAGTGATCTATGGCTTCTAAATGTACAAGTGGCTTGCAAGGCACGAGATAGGAGCAAAGCAAAAAACAGATACTGCATTTCTGCCCTCTCCTGTCTTTCCTCTGATTACTGAGGGAAGCACCTGAGACAGGAATATGAGGCAGACAGAGGTTCCAGTCTTCTTGTCATTTAGAAATAAAATAGAAGTTTTTTGATATTTGAAAACAAAACACAAACAAACAACTTTGTGGAAGACTGGAATAAGGAGGAGTCTGCTCAAGCCAAAGATTGCCTACACTATGAAGGAAATCCAGCGGAATGCAGTAATGGTTTTTTTTGTTTCTTTCCTGTTGACATTTTGCTCTTCCTTTCACTGATCTAGTGAATCTCACTCACTGAAGCACAGAAAAATAACATCAGTGGCTTAGACAGAAGGGTGAGGAAATAACCAATGTTCTTATATATCTTGAACTTCGCTGTGTATTACATATAAGACTGGAGGATTTCATATGCTATAGGAATAATAGATTTTGCAATTTCTATTATTTTTTCCTGTTCCTCCTTTTCATACCAGGAAGCTTGAAGTACCTTCTAATATTCTAAAGTTGATGAAATAAAACAGCAGAAGTCTTTTAAACACTTATAAACATACTATTATGATGTGACTCAGAAGTAGAATTAAGTGATGTATTTTCACTTTCCTAATACTTTTTCTAATAAAGTTACTAATTCAGACTTTCATAATCCACTGTAACTTTTCACTACAAATGATTTGAGCACAATACACACTGAAACCAGAACTTATTAGTACATTCAGACTGAATCATATTCCTATTGTTTATTGAAGAAGTAGTGTGCTTCAAAGTAACTCCGTTTATCTTGCATAAAAGGGTAACACAGACCATGGGGCTAAGGTATTTCAACAATTAAGTTGGACATAGCTGTGGATTAAAAAAAAAACAAACTGATACCTGAAAGGGATTTGCAGCCATTTAGGTTATCAGGCTGTATTTCATACCCATCTGCACACAGGCATTTGTAGGTTCCATATGTATTGATGCATTGCTGGCTACAGGGAAATCCAGATGAACATTCATCAATATCTATACATGTTTTGCCATCATCCTTCAGCAGGAATCCAGGCCAGCATTTGCACTGGGAAAGAAAAACAAATACATTCATTTTGAATTACTCATTGATTCTGTTTGTTATCTTATGTACTTTCTTCTGAATATGTTAGCATCATAAAGTTTTTCCTGTAGTCTCAGTTTTTCAAGTAACATCTTAATTACATTGCTGTTTATACTGTTCACAGGCAGACATACCTAGATTTCTTTTCAACTGTTGCTGGTGTGATCCTAAGTACCATTCCCTCCCAAGTAACCCTGTAGAATGAGTAATTATTCTTTCTCCTTTAACTGAAGAAAAAGTAAAACACACTTTTTCAAAAATATGGAAAGGATTCTTCCATGAAAATAACGACAGATGGACCCTTTGGAGTCCTTTATTTTCAAGTACACATGTGCTTTTTGGTAAAGATACACAGTTGTTAATAATTTTTCTTGAGTCATTGATAACATCTAGCATTCTGTGTAACAAATACAGTAATGTGAATGAGAACTCTTAAAGCTGATTTTCATTGGGGTCTGATGATCACCGTGGCAAGCTTATCACATGCAATGTGAATGATGCAAAATACAACTGGATAGAGGGGTTCTGAAACAGGGGCATAGTTTCATCAATGGGAAACTTTGTGTCATGTTCCCTCCTGTATTCTCTGTATTACTCTCTGCAGACCCATGACATGCTTTCTCCACAACAACGCTACTTCAGCAAGGTTTTTGCTGTACCCAGCCTAGTCTCCAGCTAGTCTCCAGCTCTCTAGTCTACGGCCTCCCAACTAGGACATGGTTTCAGAGGTTTGAATACCTTTAAAGCTAAGCCATGTTGGACTGATTTTATTTAGTTCTCAGTGGGCCAATATTCTATTAAAAAGATAAAACTTTTGGGGGTGCAGGTAGGGTTACTTCAGAGTTAAAACCCTGAAAAAATCTCTCTTCTATTCTCAGCTTCTATTTACAGGTTAGTGCAGTCAGTGGCTAGGGTTTACATAATACCCAAGAAGCATTCCTCTCTACGTCTCAAGGCCAAAGAGCAGACTCAAATGATTCAGAAAACACCACCACATGCAGGCAGCTAACAGTTTTATTCTGCACCTAAGGCGATTATACTTTGTTTAAATATTTCTGTAAGTCTTTTTGACTTGGAAAAAAATTTGGAGAAAACTGCTATTCCTGCTATTCACTCCTATGTGTTTTCCTTTTTCACAACTGATTTTCAGTGCTCTGTATACATCAATATGATTTGCTGTATTTAAAGCATCGTATGTTCTCTTCCATAGGTTTAAAGTATGTATTGTACCAGTTTTTTAATACAATTGGCAATTGTTTGCTTACGGGAAATAAAAATGTGAATGTTCTTGCTATGGTAGGTAAGCTACTTCATTACAAGGAAGTACAACACACTGGAGTTTTATTATAATCACGCAGTAGTTAAGAAACAGTTAAAATTTAAGAATTTGCATTATATTACACCACATTTTGTAATTATTCACCTTGTATCCAACAGGAAGATCCTGACAATCTTGAGAACAGCCGCTAACTTTCTTACTGAGGCATTCATTAATGTGGCAGCTTTTCTCATCAGATCCATCACTACAATCTTCTTTGTTATCACAAATATCACTTTGAGGAATACACTTGCCATTTTTGCACATAAAAAAAGAGCTGTTACATGACTGCTCTGGAAAACAAAAAAGAGAACACAACTTGGTGTGGTCTATTAGTATTTGGAATGAATTTTCTCATGGATCAGCTGCAATGCGTGCATGTGAGATGAAACAATTGTGTAAAAATTGAATATTCATTTCTTATTGATAGTATTATAATACCTTTTTACTTTTCAGTGTCTTTAAAGGTTATTCCTCTCCTGGAAAATGTGTGAATACTTCAACTTATTACTCCCTCTTACACATTTGTTTTCATATAATTGAGAATCCTCTATCTCTGCACAAAATATAGTTCTACAGTTTACAAAACTTAAAAAGCATGGCTTCTCTCCCCTGTGGATGCTGAGGTGTTCAGTAAGATGACTGACTGAATTCTGATGCATTCCTTGTCTGAGGACATGCATACATGTTTTTTCCCTGTTTGGCAAAACTTGAATATGTCATTTCAGCTACATTCAGGTTCTTCAAATCAGAATTACAACACTTAAATATAAGGCAGGTATGTTGCCTCACCTCAAAGCAAATGAGTGATTTCCATCAAAATTGGTATAAAGGACTGGGCTACTGTGCAATAAAGTCATAAGATCTAGACAGAAGAATTGGTCTTTCAAAAAGCCACAGAATAGAATATCATATGCAGACCGGGATTCATTTACCTCTCAAAAACCAGTCAGACCTCAACAAACTCATGTCAGTAGAAAATATCAATAAAACCGATCACATTTGGTCAGTAATTTACTAATAAAAATAAACCAGTGTTTATTATTTATAGGAAGAACAACTTTACGTCCCCTTTTGTATGATCTACTTCTGTGTGATGAGTATATTAAATATAGTAAACATTTTCAGCGCAAGCTAGAAATTTGGCAATTATTACATTAATATCATCTTATTTTACTACTAACAGAATTTACGCATTAAGGAACTAGCAGTCATCATATGCCACAGGAACTGGTGACCTGAACTTTGTCAAATGAGGTTTTGGATGCTCAGGACTGACAACACATTCTCCTCGCCAGACATAAGGAATATCACCATGAAAGCACTGGAGATTTAAGCTACGAGGTTTTACATTTGCCTATCTACAATCCTAAACCATTGCCTTCCAAAAAGAAAGGTCACACACGTTATTCAAAAAATTAAATACAAACCTGAACTTTTGCATTTTATGTTTATAGGTGCTTCATCAGAATGGTCTGGGCAGTCAAAATCACCGTCACATTGCCACTGGGAATTTAACAGGCATCTTCCATCAGCACAAGTGAACTCTCCAGGACGACAGTGACGATACCCTAGAAATACAGCAATCTATGACTTCATACTTCACTTCATACTCTTGATATAAAATTTTGTATATACGAGGCAATGTAAGTAAAAGCATCTTTCGTTCTGTAAAGAGATACAAAGCAATATATGCTTATACATGAGTGTCTACCAACAAAGAGAGAAATCAAATGTCTCTTATGCAGTACAGTATAGTCATGAAATAATTCCCACATATGTAAAACATATTTATGCAGCTCTCAATCATAAATACATTTTCTTTTAGGTGTAATTTAACTTTTTGCTATTATTAGGAAATAGCTTTCTAACAGACATTTCAGAAATTACTATACCCAGCAAATATTTTTGCGACTTGCTCACTACTATACGCTTTCCCTTTAAAACATGCAGAACACTAATCATTTTAATCCCACTAAACATGCATTTTCTAAGATGGTCACAAAATCAATATATATAAAATGTATACATTTTCAAAGTTAAAGTGGATTTCTAACAGAAAATTATAATATATAATGAAGTAAAGAAGCCACAGACAGGCATTTGTTTCTTAGAACACAGCTGTTTAACCTAGAGTTCAAAAATAACTTTTTTGGGAAAGAAAAGTGTAACTTTTCCTGTATTCTTTGTGTATAAATTCTGCCTCAAATAATCTGTAGTCCTTTAAAAGAGCCTTGAAAGCAAGCCTTGATTTAGTTTATAACTCAAGAAAAAAATATGAAGTAAATACGGTTATAAAGTAAGAATTATGTAGCAACATTTGACCATCTGGTATGAGATATCCATCTACATCAAGAGCTTGAAACCTCTTGTATATCTTTAGTTGTCATTTAGAAATGTGTTAATGTACTATTTTCAAAATGCAATATGTCATTACCTCAATTACAAACATTACTTGGAATTCAAATATTTCTGTGGTCTCCTGAAGGTGGTTTTTTTCTCTTTTTTACATAGATGATGCTTGAAAGAAGATAGGCTGGCTTGATACAGAAAAAAGGTGAAGCTTTTTGGTTGTCTGAGACACCTTTGAGTGCAAGATTTTACAGACCAACAGCTCTACCTCATGTCTGCAGCATTTCACAAGTATGTCATCATCAGAAGGGTCATTACAAATGTGCAGAACAAAGGCTTCTGCTTAATATCGCCTCTGCTCTGGATGACAGGACATAAAGAAACTGGAAACTGAAACCAGAAAATCCTTCCTATTCCTGTATTTGTCTTTTGATTAGCCACATAAACAAAGTATTTCATCTTCTCGATGAAATTTCATATTCTTGAATAGAGTTCCTAAATTTTTTTTTTTCATTTTCAAGAACATAAGAGATACCTTACAGTATGAGACAGTGGCTCATATAGCTCAGTATTCTGTCTCTGACAGCAGCAATAGGATGGGCAATTCAGGGAGAATGTATGTTGTTCTCATGTTCTCCCCAGCTTGAATTATTGCTATTTTTTTGTTTACAAGTAATTAATTATTAAGATTTCATTAAAAAGACAACATTATACAATGGAATCAAAACTTGTATCAAAGAAATTTTCAAGGATTAGAATGACTGTGAACTTTGAAAATATGTTTAGATGCAAATTCTGATACAAGTAAGAACTGGTTACTCCAATCACCAGTCCCATTTTTATATTATATCTGAATAAAACTCTAGAAAAAATAAGAAAACATACCTTTCAATGATACAAATGGAAAAAAAAAATCTAGATTTTTAAATGGATTTCCTTAATCCAGCTTTTAGGAATATATTTCAAACCAAATTTCATCCCATTAAGTAGACTGGCTGCTGAAGAGTATCTTTTTTTTTTTTTTTTTTTTATATCAAGATGCAAAGGTCTAGATCTAGAATCTAATAGAGCTATGATCAGGCTACCTAGTTTGCAGTCAAATCAGAAATCACAAGTTTAAAATCTTGGTGAATTAGGCAGTTTATTTTTACATCCTGACAACACCTTGAAAAGTGTGTTTTGGAATTTGAATCCTACTGTCTACAAGTAGTTCCCTTTCTCATAAAAGAATGTAATCCTTTCCTAAAATTACAGTATAACGAGTTTACCATACTAGTCACACCCTAAGGTGTGTATTTGATTACCAGGTAACAGAAAATTGCATTGGAGCAGTGCAACACGTAACACATGTTGCTGTAGATTTCAGTTTACTCAGTAGAAATTGAATAGAGCCAGTGCCTGAAGGTAGGTCCATACTACAATTAGATCAGGAGTTTGTACATCCTCTGCTTGTGTTGCTGTTTCCTCCTCCTGTCTCTTTCCAAAAGTCTGTCAAACTATCACTATTTATTTGTCAGTATTTTAAGGGACTGTGCATGTATATGATACTATAGAAAACAAATTAAATACATCAGCAAGAAATTATAAGCATGTAGAAAAAAAATGGACCTACTTCCAAAGTTTGTGACTGTTTAGTTCTAAATACTTATTTAGGAATTGAAGACTGCTTGCAAGTAAAAACCGATCAGAAAGGTTCTCCTACTCCCCCCACCATTCAACTTGATCATATAGTGCTAAATAGAGGAACAGACCCATAATGAGTCACTTTCTATAAAGGATTCTGGCACGCACAAACTAATACTAACAGAGATAACAGTTTACAGTTTCATTATTGTGTGGGTCCACTCTCACGGCCTCCTTTTGGCAAAAGGTGCTAGATAACCACATCTGTTAAGACACCATTGTGAGTATAACAGCGTGTGCTTCGAACCTGGCAGGGTGGGTACACCAAGTGGAGTCGCCTATCTGACCTCAGGGAGAGCTACAGCCCCCTGTGGATTAGCAGGCATGTGTGCTAGTAGCCCCGTGTCCCGGGCTGGGGCAGAAGGGGCACATAACTCTGCTCTGTGTGTCTCTGTGTGTTCAGAACTTTGGGGAACTGATTATAAAATGGTGTTTAAAAATGCATAAGGTCTATCAACATTTTGCAGGTGTGATTCACCCACTGTGTTGCTGCTATTGATACTGGATGTATAGTTCACTGATTTTGAATTAGTTATCTGTCATTAATAAATCAATAACCTGCTTTGATCCTGATTTGGTTCAAACTACATGAACTAAGCAGTTTTTCCCTACAACAGCTTATTGTTGCAAACTGCTCCTTTCAAAACACCATGTCGTTTACATAAGTGAAAAGCAAATGGAGTTTGCTAGGAAAGACGTGTTTGTTCCCTTCGTTCGTCAAGGATCCAGAAGTCTATGCTGGCAAGCGGTGTGGCGCAGTAAGGGAGGAACAGTAGAATGAAACAGCTGGTAATGAGAACCCAACATCCACACTGGATGCATTTCAGGATTTTACTTCACACTAGGTGTCTTCTGCTCTTGTGGACTTCATGCCCACCATGAAGTGGTGAAGTATATCAACCGGCTCAGCTTCAGAGGTTTTTCGTGGTTTTTTTTCCTGTCAGTTCACTTGCTTCGACACTGCTCCACATGAGCCAAAACACAGTACACGGGGGTTAGTGGGAGATTCGTTTCAAAGGCGCTCTCATGATCTAACCTATCTAACGTGGATGTGGCAGGAATGGCTGTTGCCTCTTAAGTACCAGCCTACTTCTGGTGAGCACAGAGAGAGAATGGACAATTTGGTGACTGCCCAGTTCATCACAGGAGCGGATTTTTTCCATGTCCTATACAGTTCTAAGTGATGTTGATGAAATCTGTTCTTTATATGACCAGCAAACAAATAAGTTCTTATTTACTACATTATATTATTTTCCTAAAATGTTCCATTACCTGTCCAACTCAAACTTTACATGAAAATTTTACTAAATGCAAACACCAAACATGCTTTTTCTTACAATCTTTGGATGTCTACTTACAACATTTATGCACACACACTCTTCAGGTGGTGTGTACAATAGAAATGCCTAAAATACATAGCTAGCTATCTTCTGCGGTGATTCTCATCTCTTGTGCAAATTTAATGGAGTAAATAAGCAATATAGATTTTAACTGCACAAAACTAGGCATGATAATCAATAATTTGTCTTTTTGGAGAGAATATTTGCTCTATATTTTCCATAAATATTATTTATATAGATCAATGTTTCTGAGTATGGCCTAGATATACTGTACAGACATTCACACAATATAAGAAACCTAAATTCATATGAATGGTGAAAATTAAACATTCACATATGGCTTTAGTTGATATCATTTAACTGCAGTGATAATCACGACAGAGATGTTTCATTACTTGATAAAAAAAATGTGTATAGAGACAAAGAAAAAAAGAAATATAAAAAAGATATACACAATGAACAAGAAATTATAGACTGTACATTTTTAAATTCTGTTAAATGTTATTAGCAATCAACTATAAGTCACAACTATAGCAAATAATTTGTCACTGTAGCTCCAGCTCCAAGTTAATTCCAAGTTGTATTCATTAATGCATAATTTAAAAGTTAACATTGAAACAATTTGGAAAAGCAAAGAGCTTTCTTTTTCAATAGTGACTTAAAGTAACAGACCTTGCAGAAGGCCTTACGGTTAACAGTCTGAAATTTTTCTGTTTACTCTACTTTTGTTATACTTGCCACATTCCAGAGATTCATCTGATCCATCTCCACA
The DNA here is from genome assembly GCF_018139145.2 of Gymnogyps californianus. Lineage (NCBI taxonomy): Eukaryota > Metazoa > Chordata > Aves > Accipitriformes > Cathartidae > Gymnogyps > Gymnogyps californianus. The sequence continues at coordinate 38,421,602 of NC_059477.1, forward strand.
GTCATCATCATGGTCACATACAAACTGTTTGGGAATGCAGACTTTGTTATGGCACATGAAAGCATTCTCGTCACAAGTGTTATTAGGAGCTAAGGAAAATACAGTACATAAAAATAAATGAAATTGAGAACAGTAAGATATACAGCCATTTTCTTACAGAAAGATGAAATAAGATGTAGCTAGTCTGAGTGGATTCAATGGAAATAACCATAACTTTTGAGTCATACAAAGAGCACCACACAATTCAATAGCAGAAAAAGCTACTCATCACCACAAAGATAGCTAAAGAAGTAAGGATAGCTAAAATCTCACGTAATGCAAGACAGAAAGGCTTCAGAAGTTGACGCTGTCTACAACTAACCTAAGGTCTGCCTCTGAGGACAAGAACACTTGGGACGTACAGATGTCCTTCCTATGTTACTCTGCTCCTGAACAAGGCTCTTTAAAATCCATAAATACTCAAAATATAACTCAGCCTAGAAATGGTAAGTGATAGGATATGCATTCAGTGGAGAGAACATATTTCAATATTTTTAAGCTATACCATTTTTATATACATTAATAAAACAAAACCCCTAATGAAACTACTACTGAAATGTATCTCAGAAGACTGGAAGTAATAGTTTATAGGGCAAGAGATGTCAAGATTTGAACAATTAGCCGGAATAAATTGGAGACAGATCTGTATCTCCCTTTTTGATGCACAACCTCCCTGACATGCAGCAGCATTTTCTTCAGCATAGTCAATAATGTGCTAATTTTCATCAGTAAACATGCTGTATAATGTCTACAACATGACACACATATTGATCTCCAGCTGGTGTGCCTCAGCATGTATTAACAAAACTTGAAGATGCTAAGCTGATTAAAACATTGAAGGATCCTGGTATGTACACTCACATGTGGTCCATCAATCTTTACTAATAATCTTGACAGTATAAGGGCATGATACTACAGACACAAACAGCATCTGGATATTGTAAAGGCAAAAGTACCAAGAAAAGGAACAGTATACATTTTTAACATGCAAACATACCACAGCCCGCTGTCGACAGTTCGTCACTTCCATTAGGACAGTCTCTTTCACCGTCACAAAGCCAGTGTTGGGGAACACAGGCATGGGAGCCTAAGCAACTGAACGTATCTGCTGCACAGGTCACTGAACCTGAAAAAACATTACATGTGAGTGCTGAACACGTTCTCACTGATTTTTTTTTTTTTAAGGTAATGGGTAATGACTGAGCAAGGGGTTTTTATCGTAAAATAAAATTGAAAGAAGATTTTGTTCTGCACAGTATGATAAACATACTGGCTAAGACTGTATTTTACAGTAAAATTTTGACAATCTGCTATTTCTTCCATTCTTTTTGTTTATTCAGTCTCTTAACTTTCTGCAAGGAAATGTAGTTTACCATGCTTCATGAAAACTATCCAGCAGAATAACTTTTCAAACCAACTTTGATCTTTATGTTTGACTGCATGTTTGGACTGACCAAACAAAGGAACTAATCTTGTAAACCGCATAATCCCCGCATCACTATACTCTATGCCAGGAGGCTAAAGGTATTCAAAACTTGCATGAGTTTTGTAGAAGAGAACAATGTGTATCAAGTACAGTAGTAGTGGGAGTAAGAAAATATCTTGACAGTTCTAATGCAAGTAACTCAACATATTGTTTATTTGACTAATTATTTTTTTTTTAACAGGCTTTTCTCCAGGTAAGAATATTATATCCTAGGATTAATTTTACTCTGTTTGGAAGTAAACTTTTGCACAATCCATCACTTACTGTATTCTCTTAGATAAGTTAAATATACTTCACTAAAAAGGAGACAGTGTATTTTCTACTAATTTTAATTAGAAATCAATAACACGGTAAAGCAAATTCAAAAATTTGATTTTTTTGTACTATTTATGCAAGAGAGACAACTTTTGTTTACTTATACTCATTTGCCATTTTTTGATACTCCTGAAGTTAAACTTTATGTTAAATAAATATTGATTTTTTAAGACTGAAAAATCTGAAGTCATCTTGATCTCTCTTTTCTTCTTGCAATTCAGATCTGCCTCCTGTTCCTAAGGAGAAATACAGCCTTAACTCTCCCCTCTTCATAACTGGTGTGGATTTTTCCCTCTTCAAGAGATGGCCTACAATTTTATTGGTGGGCTTTCTTCCAATAAGAGATCTACAATGTGTTGCAAGTCAAGGTATCAAAACAAGCAATTCGGAACAATACTAAAAGAAAAAAAAAAAGGTATGTTGTAGTGAGCTTTGCAATTTGCTGGCCTTTGTTTTCCTCTCCCTTTTTCTATTTCCTGCTCTAAGTTTCCTATTAAGGAAGGAATTTAATTAAGGAAGGCTCCTATTCAAGCCTTGATGTTTCTTAGGGTTTCACATTGTTCTACAGTAGTCCCAGAGGAGGTGCTTGTATTCTCATTTCACACCTTCTCCTTTTCCTAGGGGAGAGAGGCAGAGAGAAATCTGCCCTTTCAAACAGACATTGCCTCCAACTCCCCAGTCCTCAGCATGACCTGAATGTATTGTAGCATGAAAAAACGTATTGTAGATGGATGTCAACTTGAAGTTAATGTAGTAATTTATTCATATTTTGCCATATTAGAACAGTATAATTTCCACCTTCGTCCTTTTCATTTGTTGGCATTTCTACATCTGTGTTTAAGAAATTACTTTAACAAAGCACAACTCTGAACAGAAGCTGAAGAGATTTCTTCTCTGTCTACTTAAGGCTTCCAGTAAAGTTATCAACAATATTTTTACTGTTGTATCACAGATGAAATATGGAATAAAATACTCTTTGTTGAATGGACTTTAAGTAAGAGGATTTTTGAAAAGGAAAAAATATTTAAGAATTAAAATTTGGAATTTTAAAAAGAAAATCTTAAAATACAGCATAGATAAGGATGGAACCAATATATAAAATATCATGAAATTGTGACAGTATGACTTGATACAATGTGATTTTTTTTTTTAAAAGAATTCACTAACACATTTCCAGTCAACTGAGCCCCAGAATGAAAGTAAAATTTTCAATTCCTTATGCAGTTTGAAGGGTTTGGGAATTTGAGAGGAATATTATGCAATAATGCTTATGACTGTATATGTAAAAATTTAAAGGGAATAGGAGAAAGAGCTGGGGAAAAAAACCCAACTTTAGAATGTTCAAGCACCTACCACTGAAATGTAAAACTCAAATAGCGATACAGGGGTTTTACCTCAAGGACGGGAATTGGAGAGGAGTTTGGTTCTCCTTTTGCCTATGCTGGCGGGCCATTCATATCTTCACTGGTAGACAAATCATATAGTCCCCGTAAAAAGGTATCTAGCTGCTGGTTGGAGGGAGCTGGGGGAGGATATCCTCTAATACCCTATCCTTAAAGCACGCGGTCTTTGGAGATGCTGTACTTGTTCCCTTTCCACCACCTTCATGGATCACTTGGTCTCTTTCAGTACATACGATCTGACACAATACAGAACTAAAATTATTCTACTTACCACAAATAGCATCACTCTCATCTAAACCATCTCCACAGTCATCCTCACCATCACAAGTCCATTGCTTAGAGATGCATTTGTTTGCAGAGCAAGCAAATTGATTCCATGAACAAGACGAATCTAGGAATGACACCAGCCACTGCATTTGTCAGGTTCACAACTGCACTGCATTCCCTGTGTTTTCTAGCACAGTTTAGGAATCTCCACACCGCTCCTTTCTGTCCTCCCAATTTTAGTGTATTAAAACACCCAAACACAGTATAATCCTGATCTTGGTATTCAGGATGTTACCAGTTTGTCTAAGAGTTTGCACTCACCAATACATTTATATAAATAAATAAATAAATAAATTGTAAAACATTCAAAACACATTCTAATATTTTTAAACATCTTGCTAGTGGGATGAGGACAAATACTTTAAAAACGTAAGTCTGGTTTGTGTATTTCACATGGATATTACAACTATAGTGAACTGCTTTATTTTGGTAATAGGGCAGAGATGGCACAGTCCAAATTTTCCAACACAGCCTTCCTCGTGGTATTGCAGGATTTAACTCAATCTTTAAAATATTTCATGTTCTTTTCTCTTGCAAGAAAAATTGCTGTGCGTTTGCATTCTGTTGTCCCATTTACACTTTTGTATACATTGAAAATAATGGCATGCTTCTGCATTTCAAAATCAGTCTGCACAACTGTTCTAAATGCTATTATTATGACCTTTTTTGAAAACTTTAAATTGCCCACTTTTCCGAGACTTCTTTCTTAAAGAATAAAATTTATTTTGTTTTAACTGATGACAACAAATTTTAATATTAACAATAAAAAGAATTTTAGGTAATGCAATCTGAATTTAAAAGTAGAGTATTGTAACAAGTACCTCAAAATGGGTAAGAGCAATAAGTAGGGAAAAAATAATTGACTAAACCCCCTTCCCTCTCTCCCACAAAAATTGGCTAATAGGTTTTACAATATTGCATATAAGTATGTATGTGTAATAAAACCTGGAAACGTAAACATCGAGTTACACTTGATGAATGTGGTCAACACAAAACCTTCTGATTTTCATGGTGCACAGCAGTTCCTAATTTGAAGATATAAGATGTATATATACAATGTAAAGTGCAAACCAAACATGGTAACATGTTAATGGAAACTGGATCATGAAGAGAGTAACGTGTAACTTTCAGTCATGTTAAGTGATAAAGCCAAAAAAAAAAAAAACCCACAAATTTCAGATTTTATTTAAATAGGGAATAGGAAAACTTGATACTGCTTTTTGCTCTTCTGCTACAATTTAATTATAGAAATAATCCGTTCAGTTAATCCATACAAATTTAAGTTAAAAGACCAGCTCTCACTATGAGCAAAACCAACCTGCATTGCTCCTCAATCAGGTAGAGCTTAAGAATCTTAAAAGATCTGAGACAGAATGGACCCTTAACCTGGTTCACAGTTTATGCTGTATTTTATTCACATCACTTTTGTTGTTACTTTAAATAATTATACCTGTATGGCCTCTGATGCAAAGAAATGTCTATTTTTATGTCATAAAGGTATATTTGGGTTACTTCCTGTTGGGGTCAAGATACTGATACGAACTGACTATATCTATAAAACCGTCCTAATGAGGAATTATGAAGAATTAGTGAAATTGTTAAGTACTAAAGCAATAGAAAAGTTTGTATACAAACACATCTTTAGGAGAAAAAAGATTTTGATAGGGCTTTCATTCTGGCATGAGATAGGGTTTAAGATATTGGCAGCATGAAGTATTAGAGAGTCGAATCTGAATATAGTATTAAAGATCTTTTTATACAGCTCTAGATTCAACCTCTGAGATATAAATGCACACTTCTTTCTGTTTTCAAAGTGCATTAGTGACTACAGAAATACAAATAAGATAAAATGCTCACCACAGTGCAATTCATCTACTCCATCCTCACAGTCTTTCTGCCCATCACAAAGCCAGGTGGTCAGAATACATCTTCCACTAGGACAACCAAAATAATTTTCTTCACATGTGGGTTTGTTTTGAACTGTGATAAAATAAAGAATGTAATGTAAAATGGTCTCTACTAGTATGATTAGGAGCCTAATACATTTCTGCTAAATTTCTGAATACTAATGGACAACAGTGTTTATGTCTAAAAATGCAAAAAAATACTATTTATATTATTTAATTGTGCTCTTGCAAATGAGAAAATAGTGATAGCTAAGTAGTTTAGGGAGCTGAAACACTTCATTTATTTAGAGAAGAATCAGAGCACAGCTTCAAACTAAATTAAAAGGACCTATAGAGGAAAGGAGTTCAGTTTACAGGTTTTAAGCTCAGGTAGATCAACACTGCTTGTTATTTTACACCAGCTGAAGAAATTGCCCTTCTGATCTATCTGCCATCATCTACAAGATACCCTAATTGTGGCAGTATTTTTGTCATATTCACTGGGATAAGCTACAAATCTGACGCATGACTAACTGGAACTATACCACTGATGTTGGAGCCAGAGATTTAGACTTTGTCACAAATTAAAAAGTTCTTCTTCCTTGCCTTTTTTCTTTGTAGAGCGTGAAAGTCATTTAAGATTTTACTTTTATGAATGCTTAGAAAACAGATGTGAGGAAAGAAAACACACCATATATTTAGTTTCATGACATAAGCATAAATATTAGTCCAATGAGTGGCACAGGTTATTTTCAAAATCGCAAGCAAGGTCTTTGCCTGGGAAAACCCAGGCAATATACGCTAGTTCCAAGCACTGGAGATCATTGAAGCTCTCTTCCAAGGTTTCTATTACTCCCTTAATGTATGGGGGCTATCGACACTGGTTTTGTTCCCCTCGCCCCTGCCCTTTTTTAAAAAGAAAGTTAAAGTTGTCATATTTATGGCTTCTACAGCTGTATGAATAGAAACAAAGAATAAAGAAAGAAGTGGGATGTCTGTGATGACTGGGTAGATATTAAAGATTGTCTAAGTATAGCCACCTCTAAATGAGTATTTCGCCTTAATTTTCTGTAAGAACAATGACACTGAATAAAGACTGTTAATGGGAATTATCATATTCATAATAGAAACAACACTCAAAAACTTAATGTTCCAAAGTTGGTCAGTTTTGAATGAAATGGCAAAGGAAATCACATGTAGGTTGAATTGGAATGGTATTGCTTCCAAGTAAAGGGAGGAACGATCCAGGCAATTAGTCACACATTAAAATGATGGAACTTTCTGGCACACATTTGGAAGACAGAATAAAGTAATACAAATAAATGGATGATGGAATAAAATGCAACATTAGTTTACTTATGCAACATTAGTTTACTGAAGCTATAGCATACTGCCCTTAAAATCTTCTTCGGTATGGAAAAAAAACCCTATAGACAAAGGAAATACAGTAAATCTAAGCTATTTTGAGCTCAGTGAAGTGTTATATACAGCAAATTCTAAAGAATTAATAGATAATCTGGAGAATATGGAGATTAGAATGCAAACTATAATTTAATACGCATCTGGCTTATAGGAAGGATGAAAGTTCTTAATGTCAGGTTGATTGACATTAGTGTCAAAGTTCTAGGTTCCTTCTGGATCCTGGTAATATTTTCATCAATAAAGTTGGCATAAAATACATGAGAATTCTAATAGAAGCTTCTGGTGACACAATGGGATTATCACACAGAACAACAGAATACTAAATGGGAATAATCAGATGATGTTAATTACTTGGCAAAAATTGGATGGTATTTAACAACACAAAATTAAAAGTTTTATTTTTACAAATTAATAACACTAATTAGTAAATATTTATTTCTACTAAATACTAATTCTTAGAAGAAAGAAGTATTGGTTACAGGAGAACAATTACAATCTAGTGTGAGTCAATTATGAAAACAAACATAAACAAAATATTAAAATTGCACGGATAAAAGGCAAAAGTAAGACTTCATCTGCTATGCTGCATACTAGTCTGGTATATTCAAGAGAGATGCAGGCTGAGATGACTAAGATGACACAGACAGATATCCCTATCTTGAAAGCAGGAATTCTAAAATGCCTTGGCTTATCTGCCATTGCAAGTAAAAAGTAAGGATATGATTACTGAAGGACAACAAGGTCCTTCTCAGCATAAGAACAGCTATAAACTGGAATACATCTAGACTAGAAATTAAAAGAATGAATGAAGTTCTGGAAGACGATAGTAACACGAATACTATGAGCAAAAAACACTACTAACTTTTAATTTTAAGATTTTTGTATAAAAGCTCAAGGTGCAGAGGAGGAGATGCAGGCTTGACATCCCCAGAGTTTCTTTACTAGTGCACTGTCTTCAGTTTGATGAGAATTTCCTAGGATGGGCCTAATCCTACAAATATTTATCAATAAACCTGTGTTCATTAAAGTATTCTTATTCTAAATACAGCTTATCACTTCTTTATTTATACGTACGTTTACATATTGTACTTAATATTCTCAAACTTAAATGAGGGGTTCTGGATAATACAGGAGTAAACACATAAATGCCATCCTGCATTAGGTAAGAATTTAATATTGTGAATAATGCATTGGTTAACATTAAATATAACATAAATAACCTCAGCCCTGGGACTGGGACTCAAGTGTACCATGATTGCTTTGTACCGGCTGAAGACCAGAACAATCACAAAAGCAATAACCCTGGATTCTACCCTGGCAGCCTATCCCAAGTACCTCAACAAAATAAAAGAGAAAGTAAAAAAAGTAAGCAAGAAAAGAAATACCATCCACTAAAGCAGTAGCTAATAAAAGTTCCTGAGTGATTGTGCTGATGCTTGATGAGCTTGACATTTTAATGACTAATGTTTTACTTAAATAAAAATGATTAATGACAGACCTAACCTGGAGGAAATAGAAAGCTAGATATTACAGTTTTCCTCAGAGAAATGCAGTAGTAATTGGTAATAATTTGCATAATCTAATGAAACACAAAATACAGATTGGTGAAAAAAACTGCATTCAGCATTATATTAAACTCTGTATTAAATAAAACAGTGTTGACTGAATAAACATTTTGCAACACAATTAGAAAAAAGAACCAGAAATATAGGAACATATTTTTCAAAATGTAAAAAAGTAAATTAATTTTTTCTCTTTTTTTCTTTTTCACAGTTACCTGGGCATTTTAGTTCATCTGTGTAATCTCCACAGTCATTAGATCCATCACATATCCATTCTGGCAGTATACAAAGCGAAGTTGAATTACAGCTAATAAATCCTGAAGATTTTATTCCAAGTTTATAGAAGTAAGCACAGTTTGTATTATCTGGAAAGAGACAGTAAATTACTATATCACACCTAACAGAGATTGAGAGCCTTATAGTTCGGTTCTCAGGTTGAGCTTGAGTTTGCGCGGACCATGCAGCTGCTGGTATCCAACTAGTAATGACTATGAATTAACTGTTATATAACAAGCAACAATCATGGAACAGATGCTACGATGAAGCACAACGCAAACTTACTACAGTTCTTTTCATCTGAAGCATCTGTACAATCAATGATCTGGTTGCACTGTGCTGATTTTCCAATGCAAATCCCATCTGCACAACGGAATTCTGTTGAAGCACACGTTGAATCTATAACATACAGTTATAAAAGATATAAATTTGTGTACTAAACAGACTCTTCAGATGCATATTGTATGTATTATGTTTAAACCTTCTACCTTTTAGAATGAGGCATTCAGAACACACTGAACCTTCCATAGCTAAAAATTCAGTAGAAATATAAGGTCTAATAAACTTGAAAGCATAACTTTCTAATTTTTAAATTTATTTTTTGAGCCTAAAAGTCTCTCTCTAGATAATTCAACTCAATTTGAGATAATCACCATGTGAGGAAGGAGGAAGCATTTTCAGGACGATCTATGAATCTCGCAGATTTCTTTCATATAACACCAGGTTGGGGTTTTTGCCTGTATGCTTTTCTCTCTACTCATATTCAGCTAAATTATTAAAAACCATGCAGTGCTTTCAAAAAAATGCTAGTTAGTACAGCTACATAGGTTTTAGCTATATATTGTGCATATTAGCATAATTTCCCCTCCAATCTTTCTGAATTGTAACTAAGGATCTGTGTTGTCTGCTAGCTAATCTTTATTCATTGGCTGACACATAGATATACATATTCATGTTTTAAGACACAAAAAGAAAAACAATTCTGATATAAAAAGGAGAACAATTCTAGTAAGTTTTGCAAAGGACACAGACATTGCCATGCATCTGAGAAGCAAAGAAACAGAACACTAGCTACTTCAAAGAAGAAACAGTGCAGCGGATGCAGAGAAGAAATCACCCATCTTTCTACCCTTCCATCTGTAGTAAAGATACTCTCTCATTTACTACTTCACAGAAGACGCAGCAAATGTATTTTATGAGTTTTCCATAGCCAAACCCACTCTCCTTCTAGAGGACTGTAGGTGTAAACCAAAATCGGTCTTCATATCAATCCCAACATACGCTTTCTCAAACGTACCACTGTGTACTTGCTTGTTTTTGAATTCTAACAAAACAAATCACCCATAATTCCAATAAAGTTATTTTCTAGCTACTTCTATTTATGTACTAAGTATTTACAGAGCAATATTCCAAATTCACCTTGGAAGTAACTGTCATTTACCTTTACAGTCAAATTCATCAGAGTTGTCACCACAGTCGTTTGCACCATCACATACTTTGTTACTTGAAACACAGCGACGATTAGAACATGGCTTGAAACCCTTCCGACAGCCTCTATTTTCTGGAAAGTTAAGTACAAGCACATAATTTCATTTAGACACTTGATATATAATAAAAATAGCTTTACATTAAAACCAGACAAACATTCCAGAAAAAACATTTTAAATTAAAATGCATTTGAAGCTACAGGAAAAACTTCAGAAATTGTTCATTTATGGTCCAGCAGAAGAACTTGGACTGATAAACAGATAAAGAATAATAAATGAAAGCGTGATGAGAAAGAATGAAAGAATGACAAAAAATGAAAAAGGAAAGCATAGTTCCCAGTTTTCATTATCTTCTGGTATAAAAAGCCCACGTGTTTTAAATGCATTTGTTTTGACACACTTTTGTCAGGCATATGACAATGTTCACATATAGCATCAGTAATTCTATCATACAGAATGAAACATACCAAATTTGCCCTAAACCAAGTTAAGAATAAATGGAGAGTAAAATAACAAAAAATATTAGCTGAAAAATTTCTGGATTTCTGAATACCAATACCGCAAGTGTTCTGCTCAAGTAGGTACACTGTTGAAGAATGTATGAATTTTACATATGTTGATACGTTTGAAAATTGAGGAATTACTTACTGAAGCCCTAACCATTGTAGAAGTCATGCCACAATAATAAATAAATATTGTTCATTGGATTAGTTAATCAATAATAATGAGTCCAGCATCCTGTACTTTATCAGATTCAGAAAACAACATTCTGTATATGACCTAGTGCATGACAGAACCACAGTTCTTCCTGCTTTTTCCAATGTGTAGCAAAAAGTTCAGTATGGTTGATTTAAATCAGGGAAAATGTACACTGTCACACTACAAATTAATATAATGTCCTTCATAAAATTATGTGGCAAATCCATGGAAAGACAAATTGTTGGATCTTTCTCTCTGTTCCTTCAACCTACTCTCCTCTTCTAACAAGGTAAAAGAAACTATATGAAACCTTAATCTTTCTTCCATGAACTGTGAATGAAATAAATAACTAAAATTAATAGTAGAGACAAAGAGGTTTAATCCATATAAAAATACAGCTCACTGGGTTTTTTGGTGGTGGTGGTGGTGTTTTTTGTGGGCTGCGGTTTGGTTTTTTTTTTTTAATTACTTCTTATGTCTAAGCAATATGTATACATAAATACAAATATATCAACACATACTTAGCAAGGAAACCTAAGAAGGAATTCACAGACATAAGTCATTTACTTTTCAGTGCTTTGAAGCTGTCGCTTGTAATTCAAGGGCCTCTCCCCTCGGGTAATTACAGTGTTTTGTATATTCCAGATTCTTATTTCCTTGCCTGATGTGATATCTTTTTTCAGATTCAAACAAACAAACCTCCTTAGTTATCTACATGTAGATGATCTGATGGAATGTTACTGTTTTAGTTTTACATAACACGATCAAAGCAATTATCACATAGAAGTCTGAAAGCTAACAGGACACAAATTGAAGATGAAAGAAGAAAAAAAATGACACGGTATCAGTTGCTATACTCAGATTGTTGGTGGTAATTTTTTTTAAGGAAAAAAAAAAAAAAGAAGAAAGCTATTCCGTTTCTTTTTTCCAGTATCAACCCTGGCTATTAAAATGGCAGAGGTGAACTCCAGGAATTAAAGCAGACATTTTCATAAAACCATAGAGGTGGCAGGTATAAACATAATGGGTGGGTTTGAAATGACATGTAATTGTTCATATGGGAAACAATATGGAATAGATACCAAGGCTGTGATTCGGCCTTTATCTTGTTCTGTATATCCATGAGTTACAGGCACACAGGTAACAAGGAGATTTCACTTAACGTGCAGGATACATGAATTCACTAAGGTGACTCAGTGATTTAGGAAAATTATTTGAACAGTAGTGTTTTAGACACTGCAGCAGGCAAACTCAGTTGGACACAAAAAACCTGTAAGTGATTCAGTTTGTGATTATTAGGGCAAAAAACCCAGATAAGGATAGAATCCCTCGGGAAAATTATGAAAGTAATGAGTAGACACCCTTGAGTCTAACTTGTTGCAAGATGCAGACTGATTGGTGTAAAGAACAATTATATAAACTTAAAGAGAAAATTGTGTGGAAAGATATCTACTACACAGCCATTTTTGTATTTTATAATACTTCTATTTTAGTGTTTTCTATTCACAGTCAGAGAAAATCTTATTAAATATGGAAAACTAAATCAAAATTGCTAAATTAAAGCTGAAAATACTCAATTTTTCATCTTTGAAAAAGCAAGTAGCTGTGTTTTTCCTTATTTTTGTTTTAGAGACAGAAATATGAGAACATTTGAGATGCTTTTTATTAAATGTAAGTCAGCTAATACATGAAGTTTGCAAGGAAAATATGTTCAGGTGTAAGTAATTCTATCCATTTAATGTCAGGGTTTTTTTAACGTGTGCGTTGGCATTTTCTTCTTGTGCATCTTGGTGAGCAGTTGGTATGAATAAGTAGAAAAGTCACAGAGGAATCAATGTAAGCATGTATAACCAAAATAAGAACGTGAAGGTGAAACTTCTAGAAATACTTACCACAGTAGAAAAGTTTCTCATCAGACTTGTCCTTACAATGAGCGATGCCATCACAAGTCAGCTGATAATCAATGCATTCACCATTTCCACATTCAAACTCTGAATAAATGTTGCAAGTAGAATTCTTAGCTAAAAATAAAACACATTAACACATAATTTTTAATAGATTTTACACTTAGTGAAAATGAGAAAAATGTTGGCTGCATTTAAAATATCTCCTACACAGTTTTTGAAAACCTAAGCACAAAAAACCCCCACAATGGCATCAGAACTTAAAAGCTTCTACCAAGTGGTGGCCTGCAAGACTGCTACGCTTCCCTGTAAATTTGTTGATATTATGCAGGATTGAGGACAGATACCTAAATAGCAAACAATTTCCAGAAATTTCATGTTAGGGTGAATTCCAAATCAAGGTAAAAGAGAGTCTGTAAGAGAAAAATACATAGCCAAATATCCATGAAGGAACATGTAGTGAAGCAACTTAAAGGCAGTGATTCTGGTAAGATGATGACTTTGTAACTACTGTGCTCAGCTATCCTCTACACACACGTGCCTCTCCACAATCCCCAGCTTGTATGTAACTGTTTCTTAATAGATGTTTAAAAAAACCTCTTCAACATAGCACATCCAAAAGCAAGAAGTAAACACTTACCATTACCTAGCAGTTAATTGGAACTCTCAACTCTGTTTTGTGGCACTGTGCAGCTGCTCAGTGTGTACACAGGTACCAGCATTAATGTACTACATCCAATGTTGAAGATACAGCCTAACGCCCACTGAAGAAAACCTGCTGTTTCTACTTCACTTATTTCTTTTTATTCACAAAAAATCATTGGTAGATATGTAAATTTTTTGCGTTCTTGCCTTCTCAGAGAGGTTGTTTTATCTATTACTTCAGAAGAGAAAAAGATGTACATTCAAAATTTTTACTCCTGCTTTCTCTTGTATATAGATTTTCTACTAGTTCAGTTAGAAACTAAAAAAGTATCACAAAATTGACACAGAACAATTTGGTCATGAACTTCACGATAGCACGTACATTTGCTTTGTGTACGGTTCTAAACAAAATATCAAACTCGAGAGAAAGAAGAGTATATAGGACAACTCAAGAGGAAGAATAGGGAAATGATACCTAATTATTATGCTTTTTTCTTGTTTCCATTATAATTATTTCAGCACAAATTCAGGAAGAACCAATGTCTGCTATATGCAAAAGTCAAGCCAATATAAATTGAAAACATTTCTTGATTTGATTTAAACATGAACAAAAATATAAAAGAAGTGCTGAAAATACAGATTCTAGACAAGGTGAGATCTGATCTTGAATATGATTTATACAGTCCTTTACATTTTAATCAAGTTTATCACAGCAATTATTTTTCTCTCTTTTCCCCCCATGTTTTAGCATTGTAAGAACTTAGATCTTAGGAAAAGTAATTCTCAATTACATTTGTAGTTCATCTAGTTCAGCATCTTAGACTGCAATCTTTAGAGAAAGATGGGAAAAAAAAAATCAAAATGTACGTATAGTATAATCTGCCCTCAGTTAAAGTCTAACTGGAAACCCTTGTAGAGATTGCTTCAAACCCCAACTTTCAGAAACAAAGCATTTTAATGCCTTTCAAAACTGTTTCTTTGATGAGAAATAAGCAGTCTGGGTAGTCTTATTACCCATATAATCATCCAATCCCTCTTTGAATTTTACTGAAGCTTTGTCTCAAGAATCTTGACTGGCAGTAAGTTACATAGTCTAATTACACTTTGAAAGGACAGTTAATTCCTTTTCTCAGTTGGAATTGCTAACTTTCAATTTTATTGAGTATCCCTTTCAACTGTGTTATGAAGAAAGAAACTTTTGATCTCACAGCTAAACTATAGTCTGTCTTGTTTCCACCCTTCCTGTGCTAGTCAACTCCAATGTTTAACATCTAAGTCTTTTTTTTTTTAACTAATAACTCAGATCAACACTTCCTGCAAACATTCTACAAAATAGTTCAGAAGATGGGATCTGACATCATGGTCTAGATGAGGATTTAAACACGGTTTTACCTAATAGCAATTTTAAGAGTTGTAATGTTTTTGGAAAATGTAAATGCCATATAATATTATAAAATAAATTATCAGACCTATGAATTTATCTGTTGAACCTCTTTCATGTCCACTGCTGATCACTTTCTTGACAAGGTAAAGAAACTGGTGAGAAGAAGTGTTTTAATTAAGGTTCAACTTCAGTAACTCATCTGATATAGCCGTAGACAGACCCAATGAATGCATGTAAATAATTACTACTGAGATAGGTAAAAGTATGATAGATATGTAAACATCATAACTATTACTAAGAAAGTAGTATCTTACTACCATAATAGCAGTTACGTTTTTCATCTTGTGGTTTTTTCAACCTCTTTGGGATGCCAGCAGCCATCTTTCTCATCCACCTCCAAACAAACCAGGACTTTTATTGCATTCATGCAATGAGTTTAAATCATTACATGAAATAAATAACGTCCGTTACATTTAATGAAGGTAAAATGAGGATCAGTGAAAGATTTGTCTCCTTACTGCACCAGATATTAAGAATTCCAACTCTTCTTTGTATTTTCTCTGATTTTAATTAATCTAGGAAACTGAAATGTTTATGATATAAATACCCTAACCAAGCATTGAAAAACTTTTAACATGCTACAATTTGATCTTATCTTCTTTATCAGCCAATGAGGTTTCTGCCCTGCTGTGAGAAAGTAAAAAAACCCATTAAGCTCTTGCCAGCCTAGCAATGAAGGAAAAATTCCTTGCCAGATTCAGAGAAGGCAGTGGCAGTTAATTCCAAGTCTTTAGCAATACCTGTACTTTACCATACTCTGTCTCATGGGTAAAGGGATGGGTGGATGCTAGCTGAGCAAGCGACGGATCTGACCCACAAGAACAAGTGCAGACTGGTAGGCAATGGAACTTAAGGAAATTTTCCAGCTCCAAGAGGTCTCTTGAATGATCAAAATCAATAAAACTTGACAGTGTGGGAGGGTGAAATAAGGTGATTATATAAGCGTGGTGGTAATATTCCATCTGCAGGAAGCAGAAACATTTGGCTCTAGTGGAAAATATCTTTTTGTAAAGTAGTAAAGTCTTAATTTATATCTTTCAACCGTTAACAATCAGATTCCTGTCCATACAATCTCAACTGATCACTGGATTCTGTTACTAGACTAGAAGTCTGCTACTCTGAAACAGTGTTATAGTTTAAATTGAAATCTTTATCCCTGCAAATCATCTGTAAAATTCATTATATCTCAATTATACAGCTAGACAAAGCCGTTTTTAAGTAAGCGCTGTAAATGTAATACAGGCTAGTTGTACATTACTTTACTACTGCATCTTGACTCTAGATCAGCTGTATATTCCCTGTTGTGAAGGATAAGAGTTTTAACCCTCATACTTCCATATTTAAGTACAGAACCAGGTCTTTCTGTGAAATCTCAGTGACCTTATAATGCACTACGTAAATACTTAGTTAACAACTAATAACAACATGTATGTGTGAGCCAAAGCTAAAGGTGGAAGGTGAACTATGAAGTGTGTGAAAGTACAGTATAAAACTGTAGCAATTCACGTATTTGTCTGGGACATGTTAGTAGCTACTGTATGTTTATACTGATTATATGCATAATTAATATATACATCTGGTTTTATTTAATAACAATATTTTAGGAAATGAAGCAAAAGGCAAAGCTATGGATCCAAAATAAACATGGCAAAAGAAATCTTAGGATTAAAATCTTGGATTCAATAACGAGGCAATTAGCTTGGTATGGTATAAAACTAATTACAGGCTCCTCACAAAGCTGTGTAGCTGAGCTGCCAAGCCTAAGAATCTGATTCTAAAGGACTGGGGTCCAGCACTAAGGATGCCTTGAGCCAATTTAAAATCACATCAATACTTAAAGGTGTAATTCTACCCTTTACCTCATCACAGTCTTTTGTTCTCACTAGTTCTCTTTAACTGGCTCAAGTGATCTTGCAGTGTCAAGTTGAATGAGCTCTGCTCACTGATCCAACCAAAACTAGGTCCAAACCCAAAAAATCCTAATTCCCAGTCAAGCAAGTCAGTTCAGTCATCATTCAGTTATACAACTCTTCCTGCTGATGAAAGGCATATGATGGGAGGGAGAATAAGACTGTCCTTAGCAGAAGCACACTTCTTGCTCTTCTTCAACTGATCATTAAACTACAGTATTCTTTCCTGTTACGAAAATACTGATATGAAAATACTATTGACTCAGATGCACCAGGAAAGCCGAATATCATTCTAGCATGAAAAATATCAGTGGCATGACTAAAATAAACTCTGTTAGCAAAGGAGTAGGTTTGCAAAATAACCAGTACAGGTATGTCAATGAAGGACTACATCTCTTCACATCCCACACCAACACAGCTCTGCGTATACAGACCAGCATTTTAAAAGTGACTCTGTATCGGTAGAAGAGAAGCCACTTGTTAGGCTGTCCAGGAGCAACAGACTGCCACAGAAGAGTCTGAAGCAAGCAAACTGCCTAAGCTTCTAGCAGGATGGTAAATCTTGCTAAATCATATACAAAACTTAAATATAATTTTTCTTGAATGTTACAGTGTCTCTCTACTGTTACAATCAAAACATTTGATTTAGAGAAAGCAGGTGGGTCAAAGCTATGAAACTGAAGCAGCAGAACAGGCATACTTGGCAGATAAATATGGAAGTGGAGAACTTGATCTAAGAGTTGGGATTTGTGCCCCACAGAGGTAAAGGTCCAATAAACCACTGGAATTCGGAAGGGGTCTCTAACCGTGACAGAAGAGCTATAATACAGTGACATTACAAAGACATAAGGAACCACACGCTTCCCCCCCAGCTTGCCCTCCATTCCAAATCCAGCCAGCTACACTTGTTGAGGGGAGAAGCACAAAGTCATGTTCCACATTATGAATGTGGGTCATCCCTGGGGAAACAGCCCAAAGCTTTCCAGTTAATTCACTCCTGCTAAGGCACAGCATTAGCAAAGTGATGGAGGTTTTCTCCAAATTATTAGAAAAGCCGGAAGAGTGCAGAGTGTGTACATATATCGCATCCTTCCAAATTACCAGCACATACTTCATGTTCATAAACATCAATTCTGCACAGGGACAATGTGATCTAAAAAAGCTGCAATGGATGACCATATATTCTGAACCACTTTTGAACTATGAAAAAACAGTTCTCTCATATTTCTTTATCATGTACTGAGACATATTGGTTCCGAGGAAGCATGGGAAGATGCGAGGAGAACTTAGAACAGTGTAATACAGAATATTCTCCAACAAAACCAGTCTCCAAGGAGTCTGCCAACTTAAAGCAATACATTTCCCAATTACTAAACCACCAATTGTACATGATAAAATACAACAGCTCGTTAAGAAGTTACAATTATTTTATATGTCTAAGGACATGAAATAAAAATATTTGTACTCAACAGAAACAAACTGCAAATAGGAAATGTTGAGTAGAACACAACTACCCAAACTGGAATTTAAGGAGAGTAAAAGTATTAATGCTTTTTAATACTTAAAAGCCTTGTAAGACATAGAATAGTTAAAAGCCTGGTATGTGCTGAACTGCCAGATCAATTTTTACAGTATATAGAAGCTATAAAATTAATGGCTCGGGCCAACTGTCTTTGCTTATGATAGCCAACTGCATCACACCATAGAAAAGCATTGTGTCAGCTAGTATTACTTACTCACACATCTGTTATCATCTATCAGTATTCTATCCCCTCTACATGAGCAGTTCACTCGTCCGTCAGGAGTCAGAAGGCATAAATCATGACAACCTCCATTCATTTGTGCACAAGGAGATAACTCACCTGAAAAACAAATGATAAAAGATGAACTCTGTTTTATTAAATTTGCTTCAATGGCCAATGTCTTTGAGAGAGCAAAGATCACCATATCTCAGATTCATGGGCAATTGATTCAAGTTTTATCAGTCAGATGAAAATGTCAGCATGCCTCAGATGCTAGCATACTAAAGACAAACAAACGGAGTTACCTTGAATGTAATAATTTTAAACCCCCACAACATTCAAAACTGCTGATATTTGAGAGGAAATGATTTAACTGCTATCAAATGAGCACAATGTCCATAGCAGAAAATGGTCATTCAATAATTATTTACTTGGGGAAGAGGTTATATCCCATCTTTTGTTAACAGTTCCTACAACAAAAAGAATTTATGAAACACCATGAAATATTTTAACTTGGTTAAAACTAAGTAAAATTCTTGAAATGAATGATACTGGAATTAACAAAATAGTGTATCTTGCTTTGTAACTTACAACTGTTAGTATCATTGGCAACAGCAATAATGCCCATTGGCTGATGCGGGATATCAGAACGAAGAACTTTTGTATCTCCTCCTGTATATTTACTGGAACGCAGAATAGCTCTCCTCACTCCATCTGACCAGAAGATATAGTCATCATATACAGCCAGGCTGAGAAAGGTACCTGGTCCAGATTTGACAATTACCTAAAATACATAAGTACAGAAGAGAAACATGAGAAAGAACATTGTTGCTGAGTAAGTTGTTTTAAAAGTGCAAACTGTGACTCACATCCCTTTATAGTTTTAGACAAAACACTTTCTATACCTACAGCACCTGGAAAAATGAGATAACAGCACTTAAAATGTGTTAAAGGGATGCTACAAGGGTCCAAATTTCAGAAATCCAGGCATCTGTTCCTTAAGTAAAAAATCACAGTTTATCTAAATGTGCCTGTAAAAATACCTACTCAACACACCACCTGCTTAATAGCTCAAACAGAAAAGAGAACAAGAGGTATTGTAGCATGGCTGAAAGACTAAAAATTCTGAGTCTTTATGAATCAAAGCGAGAAGCATGTTTCAGAACTGAGGAGCATTCATCATATGATCACATTAGAAACTTGAACCCAAGACAATAAATGTTTTGTATGTGTCTTCCAATTTAAAAAAATCTCCTCAGTCACCATATTAATTATCAGTTTAAAACTGAGAAAGAAAATACGAACTGGAGTTCACTATATAGTAGGGTTTGAAAGAAAACTGCAGAAATACAATTAATTTAATCCCAATCTAAATCACAGCTCTTGTAAAATATTTTCGTATATGTTCTTTCTTTCTATGTATCAGAATTAAAAATTTAATGTACAGTTCTTGTTCTGAAGAATATAACACATTTTTAATCAGTTCTCTCATTGAAAATTTAATTTTGGCTGAACAGAATTATTGGAAGGGGGTTATTATTTCTCCATTAGATAATGAAAATAAATAATATTCTGAACATATTTATTGCATTGTATTCTTCCACATTTCTCTGGGAAAATTAGTAACTTATGTATATTTATAAAGTGGGAATGGTTCTTCTGACCCAGGCTGGCAAAAAACCCCTGCATCTATGTACCTAGCTGCTACTTATCACAGGGAAATTGAGATAAAACCAGAAAAAGAATATCTTTCTTTTAACAACCCAACAGAAATCACTCTTTTTTACAATCATCAATGCTCAACCTGTATCTCTACTTCGGTCACCATGGTTTTCCATCTGCTTTATGTCCTTTATCCTCTTTCCCAAAGGACCTTTTAATAACAATGTGAGTTCATGGAAATCAACTTGAAATATAGAGGATAATTATCTGCATAAACACAGCACATCTGATGAATTTGAGCTATTCATGCTGACTGCACACAGGCACATAGGCTGCACTGTGCACGCAGAGCCAAGAGGTACACTGTTTAGCCTACTTGCAAGTGGATGTTGTGTACCTTTTTTTTTTAAATGATGGGATGAGAAAGAAGTAGTAATGGTCAATCTCATAGTTAATAAATGAATAAATAAATAATTGGGGGGGGGGGAGAAGTCTTTCTTTTCATATAAAGAATTCACCTAATATATAGGACATCCAAATTCAATTCTGGTGAATAAAACCCTCCCATTTTTCCTTCCTTCCTCCTTAATGCCTTGGAGATGAAGAAGGCGCCCTAGCTCTGCAGTATTCAATACCAAGTAATATTTCAGTGGCAGTTTGTTCACACCTATGTCAGTTCACTGCCCAGGATATTGCAACAATTTGCTAACATAAGTAATTGTAGTCCAGTGCACAGGAGCATTCCTGGCCACGTTTAAATTCACTTATACAGATATAGTGTCAAAATTACTTATATTAATTAGATAATTATAACAAATTCTGCATCACTATGCACAATATATATTTCTGCATATTTGAAAGAACGTTTCACCAGCAAATCCTTTTTTCCAGTGAAGACTTTTTCCAGTCATAAGTGTCCCAAGAGGACAAACTTTCTCTAACCAACCTTTTTTCAAAATTAAAAGTATTAAAAGATAAATGGGAATGTATTAATGGCAAAAGACCTCTTCTGTAATTGTGCACATTTACTGTAAGACACTTTTCATAGTACACTCTTAAAAGCCTATGCTAGTCATATTCAGACACATTTCAGAAAAAAAAAAAATCAATTGTGTATGTTTCTGAAAGTTCTGTACGAAATCTGGCCATGCAGATTTTACAACCCTATATTTTTTCTCCATGATAGTGTGCAACTGTCCCAGTTTGAAGGAATTAATTGTCACAAGCAATGCTAAAGAAGGCACTACTCTGTTCAGCTTTCTGTGTTCTGTAGCACTGTCATAATTTTTCTCAAATTGTAACAAAAGAATGTAAATTCATTACAGAACTCATCATCGTTGTTCAACCTTGGGAGATTTGAGATCCAAATAAAGGGTCACAAAAGCTAACGTCCAGGAACATTTGTTCACTAATGCTTATAGCATTTCGTTCACTGAAGTCTCCTCTATTATGTCACAGCACTATCCAAGGACACCGGTTTTATTCAAGCATCCAAAAGAAAGAGTTCCTATTTCTACCAGCTTTTGGTCAACTTTACAGCCCTTTTAACTTTATAGTTTATAGAATAACACTGAAAATGACTGACAATTTCTAATTATTTTTTTTAAAATCTTGATAGCACTCCTGGATGATCAGAATAACTGACAATGAAAGACGATTTCTTTAAAAGTCTGTTCATCCTTTGGTTACCTGCCAAATCATGTTTAAGTCCTGAGGATTCAGTATCAACCAAATTTGTTGTGTATCAAACCTGTTGTAAGTCATCTATGTTTCTAAATCTTGCATTCTGTACAGCTTGCATGTTCATTTTCCCAGCAGTGGCTGAAGCTCTGGACAGATACCTGCAGATTCACTAGCAGGATCATGTAATGAAAATTCAGGTTCTTACACTGTGACCCTGCTGAAATCCTCCTTGGGTGGCCCCATCTGGCTGGCCCAGGAAGGGTAGGAAGCACAAAAGGGTCTGCCCACTACTCCCTGCTTCCTTTTTTCTTGCTGATTGCTTGTCTCTAACAAAAATAATGATGGAAGCCAATGCAAGCACTTTGCAGACTTATTCCTCTGAGTTATCGATAGTAATCTGTTAAGCGTTGGACCTAGACATAAGACAACTGCCGCAGTCTTTCAGGGAATGCACGTACCCAAATACATAAGACAGAGAAGAAAGCCAATGCAGAATCAGTGATCACCATTCAATCATAAGAAAAATCATGTTTTCAAATTGTAAAAACTCCAAGATTATCAACTTATAGCAATTTTTATATAAATTGGTGGCTGAGTAGGCACAAACGACCCAAAGCACTGCTCCCACTTACAAGAATACAGGCAAAAACCTCTTTACATATCCCTTCTGGAAGCACATTATCAACACAAGCATAATGCCCAGTTAATCTGCAATCGTACCACAGCAGTATATGCTGCCTGTTGTTCAACTACGGGTGCAGAAACTGTGCTGGAATACACTGAGTCAGAGGGGAAAAAGGACAAAGTTCCGTAAGAAACTGCACATCTCTGTTACACAGAATACCATACATGGAATAACTTTTGAACCTCTGCAGACAATGTACAGGTAAAAAGAATTAGAAGGTACAACCTCAACCATCAATTTTAGTCAAGCATGATATAGACCACAATGTAATCAAAATTTAATTCAGAAAGGCCACATTCACGTACTCCCACAAACTATTTCAGTACTATATAAATACTTAAAGACCTTTTCTAGAAAGGACAAAAACTGCCAAAAAGCACCCTGTGCCACGGGCAGAAAGCAAGAATAATTATGGTCATCAGCAATGTTTTTGGTCACGGAAGAGAGAAATGTGGTACTGAACAAATGTGTACACATTGAAAAAAGCAATGCATTGCCATTCTGCATTACAAAGATCTGAACAGATTTCTTTTTTTTACAGTAACAAGTTTTTAAACAGTTTTTTTAACAGTATAAAGCAAAATCAATCATATAAAGACCCTGTCTTGACATACTTTATCGTAAGTCTAAACTGATACCAAAAATTGCAACAATATATGTACAATTTTAAAACATTACGGAAACCTGAACAAGACATCCCCACCGTCCCTTCCGCCTGAACCAGTGGAAGTCAGACACATCCAATAGTACATCACATGTTTTAATACGGAATGATACCAACATTCAGTTACAGCATGTACTTCGACCTCTGAATAACAGATTAAAAGTTTTCTGTGCTTCCTGTAAAGAGATAAGGAGACTGGGGGCTGGGGAAGGAATGTCACAAGTAGCAGGGCAATTTAATTTTCACTGCGAACCTTTCTTTTTTAAGTTCTGATTTTTAAGTTCTCCAGACAGCTTTTGTTTTAACATATAAATGCTCTAAATTTGAGGTATGTGTAGCAGTTTCTCTAGAAAAACACGACTGAAAAAGGGGAGGAGCCAGTCAGGTAGACATGTCAGGTAGACCAGAATTTGTGCCAGGATACTATAATTTGAATGATTTACCTAAAACTCTTATTAGATTGTCAGTAAGAATTAGATTCATAACAATTTTTACCATGACAATGCTTAACTTCTATAGAAAGACAGGGTTTTTTTAAAGATGAGTGCATAAAGTTAATGCATCAGCTTAAAATATGGGTTGCTTTTAAGTATTTTAACTCTAATGAATGGCTTATTGGTAATACTTCTCTTTCAAAATGCTTAATAAATAGGCAGTGCCATCTAATAAAGCTTTTAAAAGTTTTTTAAGGGCTCTTTACTCTTCTAAAGATACTCAAATCTACTTAGAGGTCTATAACAATGACAAATCTAGTATAGAAAACTACACTCAAAAAGGTTAAAATTGAAGTCAATTGCATAATAAAATCGTTACACAAGTATAAAGCAATATCAGTAATCTAAAAATAAATAACATTTTAGATGAATATCAGAAAACTCAGTCTGACAGAACCGATTTATACAGAGCACCACATTAATCAAAATTAGAGAATTTATTTTATTCTTTCAAATGGAAGACATAAAATAGAATGCCATATTTATTATTGAGTTATGAATACTGTTTTTGAAAGAGTATAGACAACGATTCTGTGAAAAAAAAATTATATGAGACTGTGATACAGGGAAACCAGTTGCACAGCCAGGGGAAAAAAATAAAATAATCTAAGTAATAACTTTTATGTATTTGATTTAGCCACCTAAAAAAGATACACTTAGATCAGACTCCTTGTTTTGTTTGTTTTTATGTTGTTGCTTTAATAAAAAGCAAAAATGCTATCTCTTGCTGGATAAACAAATCTATCAGCCTTGATCTAGAGTATCCAAATTCTGCCCTTCCAACATTGTGATGTTATTAGGACAAAAATCTTCTGTTAACCAGAAAAAAAAAACAATTGCGGGGGAGCGAGGTGGAAGGGGAGGTTAAAGACAGAAGAAGAAAGAAATTTGGTACTGAAGAGAACACTTGTGAGTTTACCAATTCCTCGTTCCTGTTGCCACAAAAGAAATTAGAAGAATTGCTAGTCTAGGTTTATGTTGGGTTTTGTGGAAGAACAGCGTCAATCACTGCTATACTTTACTAAAAATAATCATGCTTTTTGTTGATTGGTCTGAATAAAGACCGTATTTTCATCATTGTCATCTCTTTCATGCATGGATTTTCTTTTCATTTATTGTATCTTTCAAAAATACCTTCATAATAACTTGAATTACAATCACATAACAAAGGATACAATGGACATACTAGAATACCACATTGACCAAGAAGAGTAAGATCCTGTTTCCATAGAATTGTCCAAGTGCAATGTAACAAAATCAGAAGTGCTTCCTCGTCAGCAATTAATTTTTGTTTGTCCATGCTAGAAATGAACATTTAAGACACTGAAAACCAAACCACATTGCTAAATTTGCAGTGTTCCAGCTGATACTTAGAGCTGCAGTTCAGCTGAATGACATATTAAGCAACTGTTTATAACAGGCCTGTACTTTTCAGTGCCATTCAAATGGAAAGTATACATCTCTGTAAATCACGACTATATTAACCAGATTCTTTGCAATTACATGCTTATTAATTACACAATACTGATTTTCAACATCATAAATGACAATGACAAACTTCATCTAATGTTACTTTTATTTCAATCTCCTAGAATTTTGTGGGATCCTGAGGTATAAATAATCTTACTCTCCATAGCCTTAGAGATTATTTTTATCTTTTCATTAATTCCTTCTTTCAGTTAATTTCTACCAGGCTACTAACACTGGACGTCAAGATATTTCAGCAAACAGTCCCACACTGAGAGTGTTGGATCTGAGTCAACCAGCTACTTAGCTCACACGGATTAGAGGATTTTATTGCCATTGGTTAGGGAATCACTTTCATTAAGTTCGATCTTAGCATTACTTTACAGAACTACTCAAAGAAGGCAACTCATCAACGTCAATGGAGTGAACTCCCGAGAAAAACAACTAATTAAGCAGGGTGGGTATTCACTCTTCATATTGGTTCTGGACTTCTTCAGAAAAATGTTAAAGGGAAACATGGACATCTGGAAAGTTGAGAAACAAAGGCTCTTTTTGATCAGATTTGCAAGAATAGAACATTCCCGCTACAACTAATATATTTATATTGCTGAACAGAGAAAATTAAAAAATCCACCACAACTCCACTTCTAGTACCATTAATTTCCAAGATTATCCACACCATTCTAGCTGCTTTTCAAATACAGAAAGAATGAATTGATTAAAAAGCTTGGAACCTAACAATAAACTATCACAATAGGGGGAACAGGAGAGGCAAAACATGATGAACTTAAATGTCTAGGTGGTAAACTGTGCACGTTGTGCTAACAATATCAATTTTTACTAGCATTTCTTGTTTCTCTACTATTATTGCTTCCAGTGCTGTTTAACAAAATCAAAAGGAAGCAGTAGAAACTGATGAAATAATTTCTCTATGAAGAGTAGGCTCAATCTTACTTTTTTTCTAGACAACCATCCAAGCTTATTAAAATACCTGCCTTCTAGTTGACATTATTTTCCTTCGGGTTAGTTTTCACATCTGATTATTTATTAGTATATAGAGAATACAGCAATGTGATTCTTCAACTCAGAATCACATTCAGGACCTGCATCTTTTTGTAACTGCTCATGTTTAGATCTTAGTGAGAATCTTTTCTGAGATTTTTTAGCACATTCTGATTTTAATGGGGTTAGACATTTTACATTTCTAATTGTTAATATTTTGCATGATTTATCTCTGTTCTGGCTACCTTGTCCAATCTCACTTTTATCCTGCCTTAGTGAGTTATTCGGCCACTTCTCAAGGTAACGTTGATATCATCATGAATACCTTTCAAGAATTGACCAAAATTACTCTGCTGTCCTCAATCATACTTGTACTACAAATAAATAATATGATATGTCTGAAAAGTAATTTTAGATGTCAATCATACAGTCAAGTTTTTCATAAATGCATAGCCAAACCTTTAACTTCCATTTCTGCATTTAGTACTTTGAAGAACAGATCTGATAAAATGTTACTGAAGATAACAGAAGTTGAACACCAACTTTGGAACTTGTTTAATTGCTTAAATACAGAATTCCAACAGAATAAAAACATATGGTCTAGAAATTGAAAGTTATAATTACTGGAAAGTTGCAATTACATGAAGGTTATAATTACTGGAGACACCTCTAAAACCATATTGATTTTGACAATCACACCTGTAGGCCCACAGAACCTTAACCGAGATCAAAACTTTCCAACCTGGATGCTAGAAAATAACCAAACGTCTGTTCACAGGAAATTAACTATATTTCTAGGTTCTTGATATGTAAAATGTTACAGAATACTCAACATTGAAGAAGAAAAGGAAAAAAATCAAAATAGCCCACAATTTATTGGAAAAATAAGTCCAAAACATAAAATCAGCTTTATTTGCTGTTGGCTCAGTCTCTGCGTTCAAGAACAAAATGTTATAATTAAAGCACTAAGCAGCTAAAAACAGCTGTGGCCACAATGTTAAATCCAACTAAGGGCAGGAGCAAAAGTGGAAGAAAAAGGGTAAGAGATTGTGAAAAAAATAATTGCCACTTTTGTTTTTTAAACAGGAGGATCTGACAGAGCAGAGCAAGAAATGTTAAAAAACACCCCTGTATATCTTCTAAGTAATAAAAAGGAACAAAAGAAACAAAAAAATGCTTCCAAACTTGAAAGAGTACTCCAGCAACCAAATACTAGTATTAAAATATCAGCTTAACACAAAATCAATAAACTCTTACAATCCACTTAAAAGAGTCAATTCAATACTGCTAAACTATTTACCCATTCATTGTACTAGATTATTGTGGTGAGTAGAATGAAGAAAGAAGTTGCTATCTGGAAGAAAATTCATTACATTACCATTAGCATTTCCTGTTCTACTATACAATTTCTGCCTTTGTTAACTTAACTGAAACTAGAAAGCAATGAAGCAGAGATCGTGAGGAAAAGGGTAATCTGTTTAAACTATTTTTGAGAGGCAGTTGATGGCAGGACCTTGCTGAAACACCCTAAAGAATCTCAGATCACCAGAACGGTGGAATGATTATTACTTGTATTATCCTAATGTTACAGAAACCAGAGATTTTGTCAAGCTGGACAGCATATGAACAAAGAAAAACAACTGCCCTGGAAATATTATTTCACTAGATCAATAATACAATTTCCTGGTTGGATTCTGGCATTCTTGTATCAGTAAGAATGCATCTACAATGGTGATGAGCAACTCTGCTGCAGCACTGCTAGTGAGCCCAGTAGAGTTTAAGTGCAGATTTGAATGAAACAGCCTGGTGGGTTTCTTTTCTGGTACGACAATCCCCATCTAACTAATGCAGGAAAAATGCCTTCTGAATCCAGGAAACACACACAACTCTGTTTCAAAGCTCATAGCATGTGAGAACGCAGATCAGTATTTTTGACAACAGAGTTAGTTGATTCTCCCAAAACAGGTACTGGTGTAGGACAACCAAGAGTAGTATAGCTTTGTATAGGTAACACACTAGAGCTCCCAAAAAGCCTTCAGAAGAGCATGTTGGACTCAGTTTATTGCTTTCAGCTTTTTTGTTTACTGTAATGGGGAAGAAGAGTTAAAATGACAGAAAGCCAAACCAAGAGGCAATATACTAGGAAAATTAGAAGTTTCAGTGTTCAGTGGCTGAGAAAACTAAATGACCAGTTTG